>NW_024429205.1:4570000-5170000 GCF_017639785.1 Mesocricetus auratus
GGCATGCCCATCTTGCTTCTCCTGCTGCCTTCTTCTCCCCTGGCCCCACCCTTCTTCTTCTCAGAATTCTCCGAGTCTGGCTCTCCCACCCAGTCTCTTCCTGCTCAGCTATAGGCCAGTCAGCTCTTTATTAACCAATTGGCATAATACACATTAACAGTCTTCAGAAGGATTATTACACAGCAGAGAGGGGCTATGGGAAAGCCTTCATCCATGCTAGCAGATGAACACTTTCCCCTGTCTCTGCCTCCCCAACCCTGGAAGGCAGGTGCTTACCACAACCCCCAGCTTTTGTTAAGTGGATTTGAGTTAAAGTCCTTGCATTTATGCGGTGGGTTCTTGTCAGACTGAGCCCTCTCCCTGTGCTTGGAGTCAGATTTCTTTTTGTTGTTGTTGTTTTGTTTTGTTTTGTTTTGTTTTTCGAGACAGGGTTTCCCTGTGGCTTTGGAGCCTGTCCTGGAACTAGCTCTTGTAGACCAGGCTGGTCTCAAACTCGCAGAGATCCACCTGCCTCTACCCACCCCCCCCCACAGTGCTGGGATTAAAGGTGTGGCATGTGTGCTGCCACACCCTGTGGAGTCAGATTTCTTAAAGGGAGAAAACAGTAACAAGGAGGAAGGACTGCATCAAAACCTGGGCATTCTAAAGGAGCAGTCAACCCTGCGGTGGCCCAGGGTCCCCCTCCTGCATCTTTCCCTAGAGGGTCCTTTGCTAGCTTCATCCTGCCAGAAGGCCAGCTCATCTCTCCCTGTGTGGGGCTCCACACTGAGTTTCCCATGGCATTAGCAGAGCACTCAGGCATCCCTGGTGGAATTACAGCCCTATTATGTACAATTGGGTATGCATTACTCCTTATTTTCATGTCATTAGCTCAGAGAAGGCCATTTCTAAAGCACTGAAGTATGTAAGAATTACTTAGGGGCAGAGAAATGCCTAGCTGAGGGATCAGGATGAAAAATGTGAGCCAAGAGAAGGTATACTCTAACAACACATTTGTATTCAGCCAGGATAATTAAACAGGATGGGCAGAGATAGGGGTTGCTTTGCTTCTGTTTTTACTAGTGGGAAGTGACTTGGGTTGCCACTCTCCTGTAGGAAGCATGCATGACTGTGGTCCTGTCCCGAGAAACCCAGAAGGTCTGACTTTAACACTTCTTAAATGACAATAATAGCTCCGTTAATTCCCTGAAGTATTTGGACACAATGTTTAAGAATAGACTATGGAGTTAAGCAGGAAACTAAAACTACCAAGATTCAAGTTGGAACTCAAATCTCCAAGGCTTTTAGATGACTGACTAGATAATATGTCTGCTGCCGTCACATGAGGGTCTGAGATCATCTCAAACATCCATGTATAAAATCCAAGCACGGTGTCCTGTGTCTGCAATCCTCATGCTGGGAGAGCAGAGATGGGTACAGCCCCCCCCACCCGTGCTGTCTGACCAACCAGCCTAGCCAATGAGTGAGCTCTAGGCTGCAAAAGACAGCTTGCCCCAAAAAATAAGGTAGTGGGCCTAGAAAGATAGCTCGGTGGTTAAGAGCACTTGCTGTTCTTGCAAGGGACATTTTTATTTATCATGGTGTCTCACAACTGTATGCAACAGAGAATCCTAAGCCCTCTTCCAGCCCCCATGGGCACCAGGCACAAACAGAGTGCACATGCATGTTTGTAAGCAGAACAGCCAAACATATACAACAAAAACAAATCTTTTAAAAGTATTAAATATGCACACATACAAGCAGATACACACATGACAATCCCCAAAGGGCCTTAGGTCACTGTGTAGTAGGTGACAGACATTTGGTGCTTGTTCCTTTCTCCTCTTGGACTACAAGTTTCTACATGGTGGAGAAAGCTTTTCGAGCATTATTGAAATGGCTAGGCAGTGTCAGAGGACACCATCCCTGAGCAGAGGGGAGAGCTCACACCCTTTCTTGCCCAGTTTAAGTTGGCAACGGAAGAAAGACAAGCAGAGAAGCAGAGAAGCATGCTCAGTGGATTCTGAAAGCGAAGGCCCAACAGCGGGAAGGACTTTGACTTGTCATAACTTCACTGAAAAGCCCCTCCACTGTGTCATTATAATGCTTATTCTTACCACTAGTGACACTTTGACCCATGAGCCATGGGGTCTGTTTCCATTGCCTTGACTTGGAGGCTGTCCCTAGAGCTACGTTTTCCTTGCATAGAGAGTTGCTGCTAAGACTGGCTGAGATTGTCAACCAGGTGTAATGGAGAACTGTCTTCAACCCTGGGTTCCAGTGTGGTCCTAATGAGATGCCCAGACCAGAGACACTTGAAGATGGTGTGGCTGGAGAGATATGTTGCTATGGTTTCCAGAATGGAATGAGATTGCTGTTTCCTTCTCTTTCCATTGTCTGAAATTATTGCCCTCATTGTGTAGACCCACCCAGGTGGAGGGCAAGCCTAGACAGAAACTGCAACCTTGTATCTGACTTGCTGGACCAGATGTTGCTCTGAGAATCATTAGGTTAGGTTTCTAGACATGCATGATACTGGCTTGTCAATCACTCTGCTTGGAGGGCCACCCTGGCTTCTAGCACCCTACTTAGAAGTGCAACACAGCTGCTATTTTAGCAATTGCATGCTGAGAACATATCCAGTAAAAGAAAAGATTCTCTGCCCCTCTCCCCGCCCCAGTATTCCTGCCAAGGAGCTGTCTTAAAAGATATAAAGGAGTAGGGAAAGAAAAAATGAGGAAAGACAGACAGAGACTTGTTATATTGACACAAGTTTTCATTCAAATTACTTGCTAATTGACCCAGGCAGTCAGAGCAAAGGCTGTTTACTGTGGTCCCAACAGAATCTCCACCTGAGGTTTGTGTAAATGAGCCCAGGAGACCAAGCAAGGATCCATAGTGGAGGTGTCTGTCAGCTGTCAGCCAAACACCCACTTTTACACACTTTCATTAAATCAGTGAGCCATTCACGCTGCCTCTGCCTCTAAATTACACAAAATGAGGATCCTTCCACTCAAGGCTCACAGGCAATCAGTGCTGCTACTCTCTGACTTGAGCAATGACAGAGAGAAAGAAGTAAGGTCCACTGGAAATGTGCTTCAGCCTGGGGGACTGCCAGCAGAGATGAGGGACAAGGTTTATAAACATGTTCTATAAAGAGGACCTCACTGCCCCCAGGTCTTGCATAGATGAATACAAGGAAAGAGGATTTAGGGTTTGCTCTATGGCTGCCCATATTTTAAAAGAACGGGCACATACTTCACTTTCCATGTGGCAAATGCATTCTCCTCAGTAATGTATTGGAGAGGGGAATGCATGAATTATTGAAAATCTGGGGCAAAAAACTACTCTGGATAATTGCTTTACTTTATCAACAGAGACGGGACTTGGGATCAGACTAAGAAGATTTGAATCAAAGCTGGAAGGGAAGGGGTGTTCTGTACAGCATGGAGGTTGCCTACTGCAAATTCTCCCTCCACCTCTTAATAACTACACCACTTCCAGTGAGTTCCTTATCATTCCTGAAGTACCATCTTCTTGTCTTTAAAATATGAGTTAACAGAGCAGCTGAGGAATCTTCCGCCATGGGATCGTTGAGAAGGCACAGGATATACAGGGAGTGTGGATGGCAAAGTCCTCATAAATATTACCCATTATTAAAACCCAACCACTAGTGGGGCCTGGGAAAGCCCTTAAGACCACTGGAAAATGGCTCTTATCTGTCATGAAGACAGCCCAGAGTTTAAATGTCACTCCCCGCACTTCCTGATCTGTGGCTCTGGGCAAATAAAAGTTTCTGAACTTTAGTTTCCTAAATTGGCAAAATGATGAATGGTAGAAATGACATCATACCCCTAAGAAGCATTTGTCTCAGTCAAAAAAGAAAAAAAAAAGCTGGATTCGGGTTCAGGCAGCTAGCTCCCAATACCGGTGCCCTTCTCTCTTTCTCTTCCATCAGAGAATGGCAGGAACTGAGGCAGACTGAATACCCACACATGAAAGAAACCAGCATGCTCAGGAAGTGTCTGCTGGCCGTTCCTCCATGTCAAACGGAAGTATGGCACTCAGGGAGCAGACTCCAGGAGGACCAAGGATGCTTCGCCCTGCCCTTCGAGAGACTTAGTAAGTCAGCCTCTAGGCGCATGCTTTGTCTGTCTTTTCATTTGTGATATCTCATAGTATTGCCACAAGTAGTGGCAGAATGTGATTACTATGATATTGGAATAGTGATCTATTACTGGACCACACATAGTCAACAGTAAAAGCAGTACTCTGCAAATGCAGTAGAATTTGATGGTCTGAACATGAGAGTGTCCTGAAGTCCTGACACAAGAAGATCTTCTAGGAGGCTGTCTCTTCAGGCTTGTGTGTTGCATTTGGGTCTTAGAAGAAATTCCTGGCACCCAGGCCTGATGTCTTGGGAACATGTGCATTGAAGACCCTAAGATCCACTTACCCTCCCCTCACACACAGAAATACCCTCTCCTGGGAGTGATTTTCTTTTATTTTTTTATTATTTATTTTTAAATTTAAATTTAGATTTGAAAAAAGGTTGCTTCACAAGTCAGTTCCATGTCCCTCTCTGTTTCTCTCCCCTCCTCCCGTACCCTCCCCCCAACTCCCCCAATATCCCCTCATTTCCCCAGGGAGGGTGAGGCTCTCCTTGGGGGTGTCCATAGTCTGTCATTTCATCCAGGGCAGGGCCTAGACCCTCCCCCAAGAGTTCAGGGTGAGAGTGCATCTCACATTTTTGGATGGGAGTCCAAAGTCCATGTGTATACTCGGGATAAATACTGATCTACTGCCCAAGGCTCAATAGATTACCTAGGCCTCGTCACTGACACCCACATTCAGGGGGACTTGATCAGTCCCATGCTGGATTCCCAGGCATCAGCCTGGGATTCAAGAGTTAACCCTTGTCACCTGGGAGTGATTTTAAAAGGCTACTTTCCTTTGAAACCCTCGGGGTCTTAGCATTCACGTACAGAGAGGTTGTCCAGGCTGCTTTTCTCATCACCGTGACAAAAACTACCTGACAGAAACTTAGGCGAGGAAAAATTTACTGTGGCTCATTATTCTGGAAGGTAATAGTCTATGACAGTAGGGAAAGCTGCAGAGTTCATGGTGGTAGGAATTCCTGGTGACTGTTCCTCACATGGGCATCCAGGAGGTAGAGACAGCCAAATGGGTTCAAACAGCTCAGGCTGTGGCCTTCAAAGGTCAGTCCCTAGTGCCCTGCTCCCTCCAGGCAGACTCCATTGCCTTAAAGGGCCACAGTCTATTATCCAAAGGACAAGCACTCAACAGGTGAGCCTGAAGGGAATACTTAAGATTCAAGCCATAACAAGGACCTGGCCGAGCCAGCAGCAAGAGGACATGAAAGTGTCAGTTGTTTCTGCCAGGTTTTTTAAGAAGCGAGGCTGCTCTGTAAAGCTCCCAAACAAATGGATTTCATCAAGCTAGGGACTTGCCAGGGTGTGATGGAGCCATTACATTGCATTTTCCAGAGAGGTATGTATGGGGACAGCATTAAACGCTTCTAATCAATAGAATCTATCTGAACCAATGACAAAGAGAAAGCAGACTGAGGTCTACAGTGCATTGGGAAGCAACACACCTCAGTTTATTAAGTGACTGAGGGAAGACTCTTTGTATAACTTACAAAAAGGTCATGTTCTATGACTGGAGATAAACAGCATACTCATCCTTGCAACAGTTTGCATGCAATTGCAAAGATTTTTGCATCCATGGAGCTCCCATATACAAAAGGATACTGTACTTAGCAAGAGTTCAAAACAATCACCATAAGAAAATGGTCATAGTTGACTGCATAGCTATATCTTATGAATCTAGAGGTGGAGGTTATTAATTCATAACTCTGCTGTGTGTAAAACTGCTTTATTTATACACATTAATTATAGCTGCACAATACCTGGGATCTGAGGCAGGCATGGTCCGAGCTAGTGCCTGTTATCCCAGCATTTAGGAGGCAAAGGCAGGAGTTCAAGTCATCTTCAGCTACATAGCAAGTTCAAGACCAACCTCAGTTACCTGAGATAGTCTATCTCAAAAACAAAACAACTACACAAAAGTCTAACCAGGCACCTGAAATTCAAAGATTAAATGTGAATATAAAATAATGTTCTTAAATGCTATGAGATGAGACAGTGGAATTTTTGTTTTGTTTTTAATTTACCCTCAATGGTGGCAAAAGATGACTTGGTTCTTCTTATTGGTGCGGCAAAGAGCAGGCACCTCTGTCCTGACTTTGAAAGAATAATCTATCAGCTATTTGCTGGTAGCTATCAAACCCACATGTCCCTCACCACCCGCCGGTTAAATCAGAGGGCCAGCCGCACCATTGCTCATTCTGTCAGACCGTCAGTTTCCACCATATTGATCCCACTGGCTTAATTATCACAAAAGGTGTACAGAGGCAGGTGCTCGCTAGGCAAATATGCTCATCTTATTTACAGCTGGAAATTTGGAGAGGAGAGCCTCAGAACACGCTTGACAAACAACAGTGAGCACTCGTGTAAATCAAAAGTCCCCAGAGTCCTTTCTGTCCCATGAGCGGTTTTATTGGCATATTCTGAAGTAGCTGGTCTTCTTGGCTTCTACTAGATAAATTGCAAGAGCTGGAGGAAAGCATTTAAGAGGTCAAGTCCAGTGCAAGCCATTCATAACCTGATAGGCTGGCTACGAGATGGGGGTAGCCTACAAGGGCACAAAGGAGGTCTCAAGGCCTCAGCTTGGGATGGAGAGTCAACCTGGCGATGACTTAAGGCTAAAACGGCTCAGGTTATCTCCCAGATATAGTGTATCCCTGTTGCCATTCTTTGCACCAAAGGCTACTTGGAATGGAGGAGTTGAGTGGCCTCTTCTCTGTCTGTGCTGGTGGACTTTAACTGTCAACTTGACTCAGCCTAGAATCACCTAGAATTTTCTGTGGGTGTCTTAGGAAGGGGTGTATCTTGATTATGTCAACTGAGGTGAGATGACTTCCCACTGTGGGTGGGGCCATTCCTCCCTGTGTGCCATCCTGTACTGGATGAAAGGGAGAGTGCGTTAGCTTGCTTTCCTTGCTGCGATAAATGTCATTATAAGGAGTAGCGGAAGTCCTGAGTGAATGTGTGAAAGCAAAGTCCTTAGTGATTGCGCATTGTTGACATGGGCCTGAGAGAGCCCATCCTCAGAACAATGGGAAACTGGGAAAGCCTCCTGCCACTGAGTGAGTCTCAGAGAGAAAGCAAAGCCTTCCTCTGTTCTGAGCACCAATGTTGACAGTATGTGCAAGCATGAGTGTTTATGAACAATTGATCCATGCATTCAAAAGTAGCAACTGCAGTTTCCCCCTCCCAGATATTTACAGCCCTATACTGCTAAACTACAGAGACCTCCTACCAAGACAAGCTAATTCCTCCTCTTGTGTTGTACATAAGAAATGCATTGAAGTTCCCTGTTGTTGGCCCCTATCAGGGTGTTTACAGCCTGGAGAATACAGGGTACAATGACATGAAGATTACTTGGGGCAGCCAGTATCCAGGATGTGACTTTGTAGAGATCAACACTGGAATCTACAAGGACTTTGTACAGTATAGTCCTCAGTGGAGAGACTGTGGTGTTGGACTGTCCATTTGGTGGTCTTCCTACAGTACATTCTACAGTGGTGTTGGACTGTCCATTTGGTAGACTTCCTACAGAACAGTCTGCAGTGGAGAGACTGGTGTTGGACTGTCCATTTGACGTTGTGAGTCTTTCTGTTTTCCAAATGCTACACACTTTCCAAGCATATTCCTTCATTCAGTTGCCTTCTCTTCCCCTTCATCCACCTCCACCCACTTTCCAAGGGAACATTTCTGGATTTTCTGGAAGATTGCTGATTTCAGGCACTCTGCCTACTGCTGCAAGAGCAAACATGTCTTCCCAGGTCTCCTGATTGCTCAGAAAACAATATTTTTCATATTCCAAGAACTCTGGGGAATCGCCCCATTTGGGGCTCTAGATCAAAACTCTTCAGAGGCTCCTCAGCTGCTGACAGTGTAGACACTTGCAGCGTCACTGGAACTCTCTATGTATAGTGACACAGGTTGGAGCTTTTATTGAGTAACATGAACAAAAGGGAAGAGTTTTCATTGCACTGAAGACCGGGAGGGAGGACAAGGAGGTGCTGGGGGATGGGGGAGATCTGCTTATTATTGTGCTCAGCATTAAATATAGAGGAAAACAGATCACTGTATGAAACTCGGTGAGTTGAACCCAAGAAAATCAAAGAGGGGAACACCAACTCTGACACTTAGGAAGGGGGTAACTCTCTCTTTTGCTTTATGCTAACACCTCTCTGGCTAGAACTCCCTCCGAATGATGGGTTTTGAGGCATCCTGCACACCTGCTCAGCATCAGGCTTCTTCCAGCGGCATTTGATATGGAAGGGCAGCAAGACAACTTCAGGGAGTGCAGTGAAGTGCGGCTGTAGGATGAGACAGACAGGTACTAAGGGCGGGTGGCGTTAGGGTCAGCATCTACTGACATTCACTGAAGAAAGAAGCCTCTGGGCATGTCAGTGAGGGATTATCTAGATTAAGATAACAGATGTGGAGAGACCTTCCTAAATGAGGATGGCCACATTCCATGGGCTGGGATCCTGGACTGAATAAAAAGGAGGAGTTGAGCTGTGTATCCGTTCATGTCTTTATGCTTTCTAACTCTGGATGCAATGCAGCTGATTGCTTTAAAACCCTGCCACCCTGCCTTCCCCACCAAGGTGGCTTGTGTACCCTTGAACTGTGATCCCAAAATAAACCCTTTCCTTCCTGAAGTTGCCCTCATCCAGTATTTTATCACAGCGATGATGAGAAAAGTAAATAACACATGCTCTCTAGAGTCTAGAGGCAGCTTCTCTGTAGTCAGTGGGTGCCACAGAAAGGCTGGAGCTGCAGACACAACTTACAAAATGGTGAATTCCAGATAGAACTGAGAAGAATTGGGGGAGCAAGGGGAAAGAGGAGGAGGACTGAGAATGGAGATGTGTTTGGGTGCCTGTTTCCACTCATTGATCACAGGTTCGGAAAGCTTAAGACCACTGCTTATTCCCAGAGTATTTTGGAGCAGGCATTCAGTGTCCTTTTGCTAGAAGGAGACTGAGAATGATCTATCCAACAACATGCAGGCAAAAATGCCACCCAACCATGCATCTCTCTAGTCGCAAAGGAGGGACACTGAGGCACGCCAAGCTGAGGATGTGCCCAATAACATAGCGTAAACTAACTAAAATGCCATCCTGCACTCCCATTGGCCACTGTACTTCCCCAGGGAGAGCTTGTGTGCACATTTCATCAATATCCTTCAGAAAAGCTTAATAGATTTTCTTTCTCCACCTTTGTTAGACATTGTTTCCAGACTGAAAAATTATGGGGAATTTGCACTTAGTTAGACAGCGTCTACAGCCACGAAGTCCCTGTTCTTGTCAGGCAGCACTGCCAGCTTGTGTATTCCTTTTCAAATCCACCAGACCCCTAGGTATTCAATCGGTGGACAAAGCATCTCTTCCTCAGTAACCCAAGATCACCAGTAGGGGGTGCCCTGCGGCAAAATGGGCTTCTATGGGAAAGAAAGGAACTCATTAAGCATTGATTCTATTCTGAGTTCTGTTTGAAAGAGGGCTCACGCAAAACTGTGGCACTATAAGCATCCTGGATTCAAACAAGACACAAAACACCACACACACACACACACACACACACACACACACACATTTTTGTCTGCATGAAGACTCTCACATCTCAGTAGAGGAGACTATGTCTGCTCGCACCTCACCTCTTCAGCTCACCTTCTGCATGGACACAGACCCATCCCTTCGTTGTCTTTCAGGATGCTGGTTCAAATCTCTGCTGTTCTGTCCACCTTAACTCTTCCCTTCTCTCGGCTCATTTCCTTGATCATGCAAAACTCTTCAATTTCCCCAATCCTTAATCTAAACCACAAAGGATAGCTAGCTCTAGGCCACCTTTAATTCTGCTTGTATTCTTGAATCTGGCCTCTCCATCTATTTTGTTTTGGGGATTTCATTGTTTGTTTGTTCGTTTGTTATTTCTCTTTAAACATGGTCTCAGTCTAGCCTGGAACTCACTCTGCAGGCAGGGATAACTCTGAACTCTGGTTTCCTTTGCTTCTGACTCTTCAGTGCTGTAATTATACACGCACACCGCAACTCTCAGTTGTATGCATTACTGGGGATGGAACCCAGGGTGCTATAACTTTCAACAAACTGAGCTGCACATTGAGCCCCTCTCTTACCTTCTTCTGATTCCAGAAATGGCAGTCAGAATCTCTGAAGGCAATGAGGACAGAACCAAGGGTACTGGCTGGGCAGTGGGAGTTGGCCACTTAGAGTAGGCATATCCTAAAAGTAACCTTCTCCTGGCTTGCCAGCAGCCTGAAACTTGGGGTGGGTCACCCTTCTTCCTTGGGTGGTTGCTCCATATACAGCCAAGATAAATGATTCCTTCGCTAACATGTGAAGGCTCTTGACCATGAGAAGAGCCAAAGGAGTCCCATGAAAGATGGGGGTGGGGTTGATTCTTCTGAGTATACAGGGCAGATGTTTTACTTCCCTAGCATTCATAGGGCTCCTTGGCAAAGTCTTGGAAGCAAGCCCAGTCCTGGGGGCTGCAGACATAGACACAGTAGGCACGAACTGTCTAATAGAGGGGCTTGTGTTTATGAATAGAGAGAAAGATTGCCCAGAAACGTCAAGGGCAGCCAGGAGGAGACACCAGGGAAGGTGGCACTGCCCACCTGAGGGGAAGCCTTGGAGGAAAGGTCTTGTTGCACTCAATCAATAAGACATGGAGAAGAGAAAGAAAAGGGCAGAGACAGACAGAGGTGAGAGGAGGCAGGAGGGAAGCAGGAGGAGGGAGGAGTGCTCCAGCAACAGGTCATGGAGCAGTCCCCAAGTGCAGGTGCTCCTTAAATACCACCTCTGCTCTAAAGCACATTGTTCCTTCCCTGACACTCTCCTCCCATGATGCTGAGTGCTTCCTTACAGCCTAATCATAGCCAAGCATAGCCAAGCCCTGGGTTAAGCTGACTCTAACACAGAAAGAAAAGGTTAATAAGCACAGGCACTGTGATTGCTTGTATGTCTACCTATGTTCCCAGTAAGACAACTTCAGCAGCAGAAGCTGACAGGTGGAGGCCTTCCACCAAATTTGCCAGGATACACCGAAGAGAGTGCCGTGTCACAGGAAATAGCCTGAGTGAGTGCACTGGTTAGAAGTGTAATTGGCACTGCAAAGTCCTTAAGAAATGTCAAGGGGAGTAAAAGATCTGCCACACAGCCAAGGGAGCCTGAGCCTGGCCTCCAGCACCCAAATAAAAAGCTAGGCACAGTAGCTTGTCTCAGTGTTCCCAGAACCGAGGTGATGGAGAAAGGAGGATCCTTGAGGTTTGGCAAGCTTCAAAGCTAGTAAGTTCCAGGAAAAAGAAAAAGACCCTGTCACAAAAAAAGAAATGGAAAGTGGCCAAGGAAAGACACCTGATATCCACCTCTGGCTTTGACACGCACATGCTTTACGACGTATGAACACATGTGCACTCACACACACACACACACACACACACACACGTGCAGGCATACAGGCACACACAAAGAGATGTTAAGAGATCAAGTGTATTCTGAAGAACATAAGCCACATTTGACAGAAGAGTGAGAGATTCTGGACTAAAAAAAGCTAGAAGAATATTTTACATTTATCAATCAATACATTTAAAAGCATAACATAGGATATCTGGTAGACCATGGCATTGTGTGGGATTCAAACAGGAAATGGCATTTTTAAGTACAGGAATCAATAGCTTGCAAGATCCAACCATGGGCTGTGGCAATAGGCAAGAAAACAATCGATTTCAATATTAAAGCCAAATGAGCTAAAAAAAAAATGTTCCAAGCAACCTATCATTCATTGCCAAATCTAGGAAATCCCATTGTTACCATGAACTGTCATGAAATAGCATTGGGTGATGGGGTGAGTGGGGCCAGCAGAGTGTCCTATATCTCTTAGCAATACTTCCACACATTGCAACCCTAATTCAGTAATCTGGGGTCTATTTCATTGAGTCACTTGTGATCTAAAGTAACTAGGTTTTCTTGCAGTGTGTCAGAGTCACAGCTTCCTGCTTCTCCCTCATTTCCTAGTTGCCCAGAGCCAAAAGGGCTTCCATCTAGAAAAATAAGATACAGCCTATATTTTTGGTAAAATGCTTGCATACCTCCTACTTGGAGTACTAAGGACAAAGTGTGGAATCAACACGTATGCTATTTGTTATTAGGATATCTTTATTAAGCCTGCCTCCATCCCTTCCATGCCAGCTCTTCAGACTATCAGTCATCGTCGGCACCTGACGTCGCCCCGTTACTCACCCACATCCCCACCAGACAGTTCTGTGGAAGTACACACAGCCATTCCTCTCAGTGACGAGGCCCCTCATCTGGAGCAAGGCCCACACTTATTGGTGGGTTTTCAAAGACTCTGGAGCCTGCTTCCCTCCTGCCCATTTGTGCGGCCTCTTCACCCAAGCTTCCCTTTGGGGTGAATACTCCAGAACCTTCTATACTGTCTTACTGATCTGCAGACTCCCCCTCTGCCATGATTACTCTGGGCCTCCCCCCACGGAGTATCCCCCAACACACATACACACACACACACACACCAGCCTTTGGATGCAGTGAAAAGAATCAGCAAACTCCAGAGACTAAAAATGGACGTGGGAAGCATGGCATCCCACCACTGGCAATGCCCACCAGGAAACAACATGCACAGAACCAGCAGGAAGTGGCCGAGGGAACTCAAGTTCTTCGCTGGGGCCAGCACTGACTTGGGTGTGGTTTGGAAGGACTGAGGATTTGGTGGGAACAGTAGTGAGAAAAGGCACGGCTCTGAGGGTAGAAAGCTGCCCTTCGGGAATTGAATATTTACATTCGTTTTCTCCAAAATTATATTCTTGACTTCTCCACAAGTGCAGGAAAATTACAGGCTGACAACTCATACTGTGTGCATGATGGATTCCGTCTGCCTGGAGGGAGCCGAATGCAAAGTGAAATCCTGACAGCGATGGTGCCACACATGTACAAAGCAGTCAGGGCACACATTAACCTTTGCAAATTAATAGCTGTTCTCTATAAACAAACATCTTAGACATACAAGAAAAGACAATCCATTTGCTAACAGCACCCAGAACTCACTTAGAGGGTAGATACTAGAATTCTAAAGCTAGCCAACTTCCCTTGTTTTTATTTTGTTTAGATTTATTTTATGTGTATGTGTTTTTGTCTGCATGTATGAATGAATGTAAAGCCTGTGTGTACCTGAAGCTCACAGAGGCCAGAAGATGGCACCAGATGTTGCCTGGGGCTGGAGTTACAGACAGTTGTGAGTGCTGGAAACTGGACTCAGGTCCTCTGTAAGAGCAACAAATGCTCTTAACAGCTGAGCCGTCTCTCCAGATCCAAGTACCCTTTTGAAGGTATGAGAGAGGGCAATCCATAGCTCTGGTCATTCTTAGCATTGCTCAGCAGCTCAAGAAAGGCAAAACTAGGGATCCTTGCACCCCTTCTTCCGTTTTTTGCTCCTTGCTCTTTCTCTTACGGTTTCAGGCAGTCCCAGGGGAGCCCAAATTCCTTTGGCACCAATGCGATTCATGCAAATTGACTACATTGAGGTGGAAACCATAAGACTACTGGAGTTCTTAAAAAAAATCACAGCTTAGAAGAACACAATAGAGAGACAAAGTGGAGTCAGAGCCAGGAGACTAGAGATTGTTGATAGTTTGTGTAACAAAAGGAAAGCCAGGTTGCTTCTCATCTGGAAGTTTCTATATATCTCCATGCCTCCCTAAGTGTCTAATCTGCTCTTTGAGAATGCCTATGCATTGATGATGACTTCCTGGGCCAGGTCAGCTGCCCACTCAGGCCAGCTGGGTCAGATAGGCACCTTCCTATCCCATCAGTCTCTGCCAGCCCTGAAGTCCCACACAGATGTACATCATCTTCTTCTACGTCACTTCCTTTCCAGGGACGGGCCAGCTGCCCTGTGAGGCATGCTGACTTGCTCCTGTGGGGTCCTGAGGCTATCTGGAATTCTGACACTATTTTTTGGTTCTCAATTTCTGTGTCTGGTGAGAAGAGCAAGAGGCCAGGAAGCAACATGAACCTAGCTCTACCATGCCTGTTCATTGGGCAAGTAACTGGGGAGGCTCTGTGCCATCCTACCTGGAGGCAGTGTATGCATGCAGGAGGGCAGCCCTGCAGATGTGTTCAGGAAACCATACCAGAGTGTGAGAGCTGGAGGAACCCAGGGGGTGAGGGTACTGAACTATTGTTTAAAATGCCATCCAAGAAGAGCTAAGAGATGAAATGGATAAGGCTAGAGCCAGATAGAAACACTGGGACCTGTCTCAGGCCCATCTCCTCCAACATAGCGGGGAGTGGGGGGGGGCGGAGGATCTCCCAAAGCAGAGGGTGGGAAGCTTGGATGTGGTTGTGGTTCTTCACAATATTCGCAAGAAAGCAGACCTTCAAAGAATACCTATGCACTCAGGAGACCCACACAGCATTGAACCAGGCTGTCTATCCCAGACCCTCCACACATTAGTAATCTGTCTTCCACACATCAGAAAGAGACAGGTAAACGGGCAGCCAGTTCTGAGGCCTGTGGCTGAGCAGTCCTGCTGTTACCTTTCCTCCTGATCCTACCACCTCTCAGGGAGCTGTGTTTTAGTGTGTGTGAATTAACATTTAGATGGAGAACACGGCCCATTTGCTAAAGGTCCATTTTGGTAAGTGACAAATTCCAGAATGGCAATGTGTTACTTACAACCAATTAGGAGGGAATTATCAGCGTGGCGTGCCCCATCTCGTAGCCTGGGACAGAAGCCAACATGTAACATTTACGAGTCTTACTCCATCAGCTTCAGTGGGTGGTGAAGAGCTTTAGATCCAATTCTACAAAATACTTAATGCAAAGCCTGAAACTTTACGATTATAAATGATGATTAGCGGGTCGGGAAGAGGGGTCACTTTAGATACTCATGTATTATCCAGTCTCTCCCACCCTTGACAGCAGGAATCGACTCAGGAAGCACTGGAGTGTGCGTGCAATGTGTGTGGAATCTGTGTGTATGTGAGGGTCAGAGGACAAACCTTGGGTTCTGGTCCTTTCCTGCCACCTTAAGACGGGGGTCTCTCTTGTTCACCACTATGCGTGTCAGGCAAGCAGACCTACCCACTGCCCAGTGTTCTTCTGTCTCCCCCTCCCACGTTGTTGTAGGAGGGCTGCATAACACAGCTGAACTAATGTGTCTGTCTTTATGTAGGTTCTGGGCATTTGAACTCAGATCCTCACGTTTGCACAGCAAGCCCCCTTTCCCACTGAGCCAGCCTAGTCTTGGCACTGGAGTATTGAAAAGGCACTAACTTCTTCAGGCAGGTGTAGCTCAGTAGCAAGTGATGGTCTAGCAATGGAGAGGCATTGGGGTCAGTTCCTAGAATCACAGCCAAATGCAAACAAGCAATGGAAAATGTCAACTCTTAAGTTGAGGAGAGTTTTCTAGGTGAGTCTGGTGTCTTAGTTACTTTTCTATTGCTGTGACAAGACACTGTGACCAAGTTGACTTGTAGAAGAAAGAGTTTTTCTGGGGCTTAGATTCAAAGGCTTAAAGTCCATGGCTGTCATAGTGTCAGGAGCATGGCCACAGACAGACACGGCACTGGAATGGTAGCTGAGAGCTCATACCTGACCCATAGTCATGAGGGAGGGGAGGAGTGGGGGGAAGAGGAGGGAGGGAGAGAGAGACAAAGAAAACTAAAAGGGAATGGTGTAAAGTTTTTGAAGCCCACCTGCAGTGACACGCCTCCTCTAACAAGGCCACACTTCCTAACCAAACAGATGTACCAACTGGGAAACAAGCACTGAAATATGATCCTATGAGGGCCATTCTCTTTTCAAACCACCACAGCATGGATGTACGAATTTCAAGATTCATGCATTCTAGTACATAAATGGAGACTGTGCTCTGGAAAATCAATAGCCAAACACTGCACTGAAAAATATACGTATGCTCCACGGGACTAGAGTCCACATGTAAATGTATAAGGAAATGCCTTGACCTTCTGAAAACACAGACTCAATAGAATGCATTCCGCATATTTGTGAAGAGACAGAAATAAACCCAGAAAAGACTTGGATATTCAGGCTCAATTTGTATTAAAAAATGCAAACAATGCAATAAAATTATTCACGTATGTGACTAACACATTTAAATATGAGAGTATTCTATGCTGTTGGCATAATTAAACCAATGTACTTTTTTCTGCCAATGCTGGTTATTCAATTTGAACAAATTAGAAGTGAATAGAATAAATACAATCTTGGACTGTGCAGACTTCTTGTTATGAATTTATTGTGCAGACTGGCTCCTGGAGCTATGCAAATCCGCACATGTGTAGAGGGAGAAGCTGAGTGACCAATGACCATAAGTGTGGTTTTGGGTCCTCAGAGGAGAGAGGTGGCCAGAAGCAAGAGAGAGCAAATGAGCTCCAGGAGAGCAGCTCCATCCTACCTCAGCTTCCAATGACCTCTGGGAGCTGAAAACATAACGAGCGAATGGCACCCAGGACACTGGGGTCCTGAATATTTATGGGTGTGATATTATGATTCACCAGACTAGTATAATTGGAGTTTATTAGTAAATAACTTACATGGAAAACAATAAGTAACTGTCCGGCGTTTGTGCTCCAAGGGGACAGACCCTGCTACCCTGTGCTCTCAATGCTCTCCATTGCCGGAAGGGACCCCTGGATTTAAGCAGGTCATATTTGCACCTGTAACTACACCCAAAAGGCATGGCTACTGATACAGGATCTCAGACAGATATCTTGCTACAAATATTGGCTTCCTGTGTAAGCCTTGTCTCCTCTGAAGGAACAGACAGGCAACTTCAGACAGAAGGCCACCTTAAGAGGTCAAGACACCTGTGACTGCCACTGACCACAGGTGGAGCAAGAGGTCCCATAACGGCCAGCCGGAAAGATCCACTCGTTGGTTGGAATGCTTGACAGGGCCTTGGAAACTGTCAGAAGTGCTGGGTTTAAAACCCTAGCCTTGAGCTGGTGACTGGATATCTAGTCTTGTGCTCCTGTGTGTAAAATGGACAGAATGACATCCCTGCCCCTCTCAGGTTTTCACAACAAAGGAAGGAGTTAGTAACAGTTTTAGAACCATGACTGATAAAACATACGGGGCACAGAAATGCTGTTTACTTAACTCCAGTGAGAAAATGGTCACACCGACAAACCTGGGTTAAACTCGGTGGGTCTCAAATAGAAAGACAGATGTGGGACTTCTAGGTGAAGGTGGGGGGCGGGGTAGAGCTGGCAGGGTGGGAGGTGAGAGTAATCAGAATGTGCCTTATCCATGCCTGGAAGTGTTAAGAACACATTTAAATAATTTAATTTTAAAAAAATCGGCCGGCAGGATGTCAAAATAGTTTCTCCAAATTCATTTGGATAGCTAATAGTCCCCCAGGTTCAGGAACCTAGTTCTCACCCTCAGGAGCAGGAAAACCTGAGAAACACTGTAGGCCAGCCAGGGCCCCACCCTCTGCCCATCCCCCCTCAGCCCTCCAAGCTTAACTGGATGCTTTTCCTCTTCAGGATTCCAGATGATGCAATGGCAGTGGCAGTGAGCTACCTCTGGGCATCTGCTTGATCTGCTCCTAGCTCCAGGATTCTGAAACGGTTTTGCAAACAGCGAGAGGCCAGGAGACCAAATTGCCTTTGCCTAGCACCGGGTGCAGAGCTAACTTCCAACATTATTCTGGGCTCTCTGTCCTTGCTGTGCTGTTGCCAGGGGTGTTGAGGCTTATTCAAGATGTCACTCCTAACAACTGGTTCCTATGTTTTCAGTCTATTAGCCATTGATTGCAGCTCTATGTCTTTAGGGACATTTCTTATAAATTGCTGGGTCAAAAGGTAAGTCCATTTTAGAAGTCTTGATGCATTTTCTAATGCAACTTTCTATATTTTGGGGGATATGTCCATTCCCATAGCCGTGGCTGCTGCCTCCTGGTTTGTTTGTTTTGTTTTGCTTTTCCATCAAGTTAGCATGTTAGTTTTGTATGTGTTCGTGTGTGTGTGTGTGTGTGTGTGTGTGTGTGTGTGTGTGTGTGTGTGTGTGTGTGATGCCTCGAGTCTCTTTCTCAGTCCTTTGCCTTGTTTGTTTGGAACAAGGTCATTCACTGGCCTGGAGCTCCCATGAAGCTGGGTGGCCAGTGAGCCCTGAGTATCTCCCTGTCTAGGCCACCCCCAATGCAGGTGCTGGGATTACAAACACCATCCCATGCTGATATTTTTTTTTAATAATAGTTTCAGGAGATCAGTCTCAGGTCCACATGCTGGAGCAACAAGAACTTCACCAACTGAGCTATTTCCCAGCCCTAAATACTAATTAATTTTGATATATGGAAAAAGTGTCTCTTTATTTAAAGCACACAGACACACACACACACATCACAATTTCCATTGTGTCAAATCCATTTAATTTTCAGTTTTTGAAGAAAGGGGGGCAGGGAAGGCAGGGAAAGGCTGGCTGTCCTTTATGCTTAACTAGTTCATGGGCTTGTTGTGACAATAAAATGAGATCATATATTTTAAATGCTGAAGTGTGCTATGTAAATGTCAAAGAGGAAGAGAAATGGATGCCATCACCCGACTTCCGCTGAGTGCTTATGAAGCCGATTAATTACAGAGGTTCTCACCGCTTCTTGACGTTTCTAGCACTATAGATAATTCACATATATGAGCCTGAGAATCTGGGCTTTTCTGGGAAATGTGACCAAAAAAATGGTGATAACTTCCAGGAAGTCTTCCATCCCCTGGAAAAGATCAGTTGGCCCAAGTCTCTGAGGAAAGGGAGCATCAGGAATCCCATTTCTGAAAATGCCAGAGTTGAGAGATAACCTGAGGCTAGATGAGGACTTAGCTTCCAACATGACTGACACTGCTAGCTGCACCCTCACTGCTCTTGCTACATGAGACTTCACTCCGACTCAGGGTTCCTTGCTTCAGAAAGTAAAATCGTCTGTTTAAAGGAAAAAATTTTGAGGCTCTAAGAGGCATGCATGTGCCTGAGTTACATTTGTTTCTTATTTAATTTTTAAAGTCTGCTTCTGTAGCCCTGAAGCCAACACCTCCTGAATTCATTGATGTCCCTACCCCACTGTTACACACACACACACACACACACACACACACACACACACACACACGCACGCACGCACGCACACACACACATGCCCTTACACAGAAGCACCTTTATACACACACAGAGAAGAGCTAACTCCAGCTTTTAGTTCTCAAAACGTAAGGGCAGGCCTCCAATCCAATGCCTCCTTCTCACACTTTGAATACAACTTCTATTTCCCCATCACCTTAGGATCTTTGAAGTCAAAGCACTTTTAAAATACATGAGTTGGATTAATTCAGCAGCATTTATAATCCATTGTGTTTTAGCAGTTGTTTCTTCTTTAGCAATTGAACAACTGAAAAACACAATAGCATACAGTATCCAGAATCTGTGTATTTTCCATCTTTATGGCTTTTATATTACCCTAAATCTTAATTTTACTTTTTACTTTTTTTGAGACAGGGTTTCACTGTGTACTTTGGCTGCCCTTGAACTCCCTCTGTACTCCAGGCTGGCCTTGAAATCACAGAGCTCTGTTTGCCTCTGCCTCCTGGCTTTAAAGGCATGTGTCACCACACCCAGCTACTCTCTTTGCTTATGTTTTCTCCACTATCCTGTTTCTTTTTCTCTTCCAAGCCCAGGTATATTTTTAAACACACTATAAACCTTTTAGAGGTTTTATTTCATCTGACTTTACTGTAAATCTTTGTTTTTCTGGCCACGTGTCTGTTATCTGCTAAACAACATTGCTAAAATCAAAGCACAAACAGCTGCTGGCTTCCCAACATGGCAGATGTAAGTTTGCCACCAGTATTGGGAGCTGTGCTCACCACCTTAGTCGATGCCGGCTTGGAGAGGTGGTCACTGCCACTGCCAGCTGCTTGTGCACACCATTCAATTGTTTGTAGGGCCTCTTAAAAGAGTCTTGCAATTTTTGCCACTTATACCAAGTTAGAAAGACTCCCTTAAGGGAGACATGTGAGTCTGCGTGTCTCTAGCAAAACAGAGCCCACCTGAGAAAAATGCTGCTATCAAGAATCTTCTCTCTGTTCTTTTGTTTCTAAAATCCCTTTTAAGCTTTTGTCATCATTCTACCTGGAAAGTCATGATCTCACTCCTGGCACCATATGTAATGTGTAGTCTTTCCACCAGCTGCCTGGGTCCTGCAGCTGTCTCAGCCCCCAAATAACACACAAAACACTATATTAATTATGAAGCTGTTGACCGTTTGCTTGGTTTCTTATTAGCTAGCTCTGACTTAATTATTAATCCATAACTGCTAATCTGAATATTTCCACATGGTCTCTTATTGGAAAAAGGGTCTGGACCTCTTATTCCTCTGGTGTCCTACATGGTGACTGACTCTGTTTCCCAGAATCCTCCTCGACTCCTAGTCCCACCTATCTTGCTTTCCTATTGGCCAGCAGTGCTTTATTAATCAACCAGTAGGACAACATATACACAGAAGGACTTCCCCCATCACTTTATGATCATCTACCTGGCTTCCTTACTTGCATCCAATAGTCAAACAACCTCTACTATTCCTATACCACCCAGTGTCATACCTCCATACTGCTCCTGTCTGGGATCTGTCACCAGATACACACGTCTAGATACTTACACCACCTCTGCATACTTCCTCAGTTTCTTCTCTGTCTCTGTAGTCCAGGAGGAAAGTCAACTTCGGGTAAAGCATCACCCCTATTGTCTAAGTCCTGTGCATGGCCCATAGCATCAGAGTGGTTGGTGAGTAGAAGATGCTCAATGCATCTGCGGAGATGGCTCCATTAGTCAAGTGTCTGCTGAGCTCATTCCTCAGAGACCATTAGAAAGAGCCAGATGCAGTTGTGTGCATGTACTTGCAATCTCAGAGCTGAGGAGGCAAAGACAGAAGGTTCCCTGGACTGTTTGGCCAGATAGCCTATTCAAATCAACTAGGTCCCAGGTCTCAATAAAATGAGGTGGAAAAACCTGAGGGATGACCACAAAGGCCTATGGTGGCTCTGGTCTCCATCTGCATGCACACGCACACACACACACATGCACACACACACACACACACACACAGCTGCACACACATGCATATTATTTATGATTTATTAAAGTTTGTCTGAGGATTCAGAAAGTCAGTCTCAAACTATAGAAGTCAGGCAGTGATGATACACACCTTTAATCCCAGCAGCCAGAAGCTAGGAGGTGGTGGTACACACCTTTAATCCTAGAACTCAGGATTAAGAGGTAGATGGATATTTGTGAGTCCAAGACCATCCAGATCTGCACAAGACGGATCTGGTCCTAAAGAGAACCAGCTCACACAAAGATGAACTCCACACCTGGGATCACACGCCTTTAATGCCAGCACTAGAGGGGTATAAAAGATAGGAGCAGGGTCTTCAGCAGTCAGTATTAGGCATTCATTCTCCAGCCACATTGAGGATAAGAAGACATTGAAGTTTCAGGATTATCCAGCCATGCTGAGGAGAGTTAAAATCTGAGGTTTGGTGGTGCCAGGATAGCATTTCAGACTGAGGTGAAGTGAGAGCTAGTGGCCGACTTCTTTGCTTTTCTGATCTTCAGCTTGAAGCTTGAACCCCAATACCTGTCTCTGGGTCTTATATTTAATCGTGTTACACATACATGCTTATGCACACATGCACACAGCTGTGCACACACATACATGTTTCTGCATACACATACAGACAGTTGCACACACATACATGCATCTGCACACACATACATGCATATACATGCAGACACTCATCTGTGTTCACACACACACATGCACACATGAGAAGATCCTCTATTCATACATTAACAGGTCTTTAAATGTGTGGAAAGAGCAAAGATTTGAAATCACTGGGAATTGAGTCCTTTTTATTCAGGACTCCCCAGTAGAGTTGTCAAGCTTCCTCTTCTTTTGAGAATGGAAAAAAATGTGCAGAGATATTCCTGAATAAATAGTTAGAGATGATTTAGACCAGAGCCACAATGATAATATTATAAACAATAAGGTGCTCAAACGGTACAGCTGTGCACCTCTAAGTCTCTGGAGTTCAGTCGGGTTTGGTTTTTCTCTGTTCTGAAAGCCTGATGCTGGTTTTTGTCACAGTGTGTGATACTGGTTCTCAACTGTGGGTCATGGCCCTTTTGGTGGTGAAATGACTCTTTCACAGGTGCCACTTATCAGATATCCTGCATATCAGATAGTTACATATGATTCATAACAGTAGCAGAATTACAGTTGTTAAACAGTGAAAATAATGTTATGGTTAGGGCTCAACACAACATGAGGAACTGTATTAAAGTGCTGCAGCATTAGGAAGTTTGAGAACCAGTACTTCAACTACAGCCTTCCTTCTCTGTCTATAGAGCCAAACACACACAGGACATCCAAGAATCATTGCTGTCCAACTTGACAACTCTGGGCAAATGACATAGGTTCAGAGCAGCTATGTGTTAGAAGAGTCTCATGGATCCTGGGTACTCTTGGCCGGAGCTGAGTCTGAATCACCATATTGACCAGAGTAGATGCCTATCTATTGGAAGTGTTCAGACTTTAACTGTAGAAAGAGTCCTTGAGAGGTTTCTCAGTTATAAAGTAGCATTGTTTGTATTGGGTAGTGAGGTAAATCCTTCCATTGCTACATAACTGGTTCACTGTCTTTTGGTAAAATTAAGTAGTTAACCACTGCTGTTCAGGCCTTTGGGAAGATGAACCTACAAGTCACCATTGTGCTTAAACTCTTGGGTAAGTGCTATGCGTTGTGACTGTTCCTCCCATGGAAAATTTATGTTTAACCTGGGAAGTCTCAATATGCCAGCTTTCAAAATAACACAGAAACAATATTGGTAGGTGTATTTTCAGTGGGGCTAAGAAATCTTGCAAATCCCTTTGATTAACTCACAGATGTAGGAAGAGGAAGGAGTCAGACCTTTCTATTACATCATTCCAGTTCATCTTCTGAACAGATTTCTGGGCAAAGGATAATAGTTTTACTTAGAAATGAGTGAACAAGGTCTCTTTGATGACAAATAATTTTTCCACAATCACCACCTTGTATGATTTCAAATAATAACCTCAGCTCAGGCCTGACAGACATGAAACTCATCCATTCCATTGACAAGGATTCATTAAGTGCTTCTTGGGTGCTGGCTGCTGTGTAGAAGCTGAAATTATAGATGTGTGTAACACAAAGTCGCTGGGTGGCCAGTGAAGTGAGGAAGTAGAAATAATCAATGCATTGTGCAGTCAAATAACAAACACAGAGATACAGATGATAAAAATATAGAAAGATATGGAGGAAGATAGATACTTGCTCATGGGTGTAGATGAGATCCAGGAAAGCACCTGATCCTGGGTACTGATGAAACTCTGAATATGGGCATAGAGTATAGATATAGTCATGACAGGTGTGAAAAAGACTCATGAGTTTGAGCCTGTTGGGAGGTACCAATTTAAATCGAGGAATAATGAAAGTCTGTGTTAACAGTAATGCTAAAGAGAGAATGGAATGAATAGTGACATGAGTAGGTGAGGCATTGATCAGAATAAGTATTGAAGGAATCTCATTGTATGCTTTTCAATGATTAGACAGTAGGGGGCTGTACCACACTTTTCTTTTGGATCACCAACCAGCTCCCAAATCATGACACAGAAACTTAGTAACTGTTTTGAATACCGGATATGTCCCTCTCCTTCTCCCTCTACTCTCTCCCTCTCTCCTCTCTTTTTCAGCCCAGATTTCTCCTATTTATTATGCCTGCCAGCCCCTCCTCTCTCTCTTTCTCCCTGTCTTGCTATTGGCCATACAGCTCTTCATTAGACCAATCAGGTGCCTTGGGCAGGTCAGGTGAAACAAATGAAACATATCTTTACATATAATTAAGCAAAAGCAACATAAACAAAAGTAGCATATCTTTACAAAAGCAGGAGAAACAAATGTAACACACCTGTACTCACTTAAAGTAATATTCCAAAACATAAACAAATGTATCATATCTTTGCCTAGTTAAAACAATATTTCACAACAGGGGGCAGAAGAGTGTCATGCCAACAGGAAAGAGAGGATATCCAATGAACCTCCAGGGTCAAGGGTACAGAATTAAAAGAGAATGAGATGAGTGGTCACCTATTTACTAGTCCTTTTGCTATCCCTAGAGAACTCAAATAGGAGTCGATGCAAAAGACCCCTTATTTAAAGACTTTGTGGGAAGAGATGTAATATAGAATATATAATATGCAAAATCCACACTCCCAAGTTGTTTAAAAAAAAAGCACCTACATCTTGTGTTACAATCCTGTTACACATTAGAATGAAATAAGGGAATCCCACTTTGATTCAGATGAAGCAGTGGCCTAGAATAAATAGGGGGCCCATGGACCTCTGGGAGCATGGTCCTATTTTGTAACTAGAAAAACTGGAGCCTCGAGACAAGGAATGACTTCTCCGAGTTGACATCACATGATTGAGAAAGATACTAGCTCTGCTTGCAGCCTGGAGCCCTTTCATTCATCAACCACTATATGTATGCACACAAAAAAGAAGAGAGAGTCATTATTTTTAATAAAAACAAAAACAAACAAATGGTTCTGTGCATATTTCACATCAAAAGCACATCTTCAAATCCATTAACTCTAAGCCCTTTCTCTGTGCAAGTAAAAAATAGCCAAGAAATACTGGTTGCAACATTCAGGGGTGTAGGGGGAACTCTGTGTGTTGTTTCTTTCATTTGGTTTTTATTTTCAATTAAAATTCAGAAAATAATCTTCCCCACCTAAGAGATGAACTAAGAATGCATTAGTATTGAAAGAGCTAACACACCAGGTAAGCCAAGAGTGAACTCCAATAACAGCCTTATATTAGAGCAATGGGACACATCCTCAATTATGTCTAAATAAGCACAGCCATTAAAATCATGAATGTTAATAAAAATGTTGGAAACTCCACAGGAAAAAGTTTACGATGTGTTTTTCCAAACCCTGGTATGTTGATGCCTGTTCAGTAATTCCAAGAGCTGAGACCTTGTAGGCACCATTAGCAAAACCCAGCTTAAACAGTACCATTTGCACGGAGCAGGATGGAATGAGGGGACCAGAGGAGGGACATTTTAAGAACAAATAAACAAGGACACATAAAAGCATAAAAATGCTTCTTCATGCCAGATCCCAAATCATAAACCTAGCAAGGAAGAAAATAGACACAGACACAGACAGACAGACAGACAGACAGACAGACACACACACACACACACACACACACACACACACACACACACACAGAGTATGGTTGTACATAATTTACTGCCCTCCCCCCACCAATATGCTGACACAAGCCATCGAGTTATAAAAAGCACTGGAGAAAGAGTTGAAGAATTTATTACTCCAGCGTGCATCTGCTGTTACAAATTATATGACCCAGAGCAAGGCAGGTCTCGTCTGGGCCTCATTTTCCAACTATTAAAGAGATTGAACCCTGTGATCACCATGGCCTTCCTTTGAATATTTTTCTGACCTCAGGGCTGTATTTAGAATTCTTGAAGCACGAAATTAGCCACTATGAAAGACTTGCTACTTTGACCTAGAAATGTTCTTTGGTCTGTCCTTTGTTTTCCCATTAGAGACGGCATTTAAATAAAAATGAAAGGAACTATTGTTGTTTTCCCAGCCTGTGCTGTCTGTGTGTAATGAGGGAAGTGGTTATTGGGCAAAGAGCTCAGCTCCCCTGGAAATGAGGGAAATTGGCGCTTTTCCTCCCTCTAGTGGGAATGAAGTGGACTATTGCTCCTTGGTTCAAACACTCCTCAGACCACAAGCAAAAAGCCAGCAAAAGGAAGTGTCTTGCACATAGTGCTTCCTTAGGGAAGCTCCTGATTCAAAAAGAAAAAAACTGCAAAGGGGAATTAGGCTGACGCATGGTGTTCAAATCTAGGGGTCAGAGGAGATGGCTTGCATCTAGTTTCTATCCTTCTGTATCTTAAAATTTGTTCCTGTATGGAGATTGCAGAGTGCCCCAGTGAGGCCTACAAGTAATACCAGCTGGGCAGAGCCTAGCACTCTGGGAAACAGGAGTGTGTTCATCCGAGTGCTGTGAAGGGGGGATGCGAGTTTCAACTCAGTTTTCCATGATGCATGTCCTAGACAAGGTCTTCTGAGTTTACCTCTCTGGAACCTTAGCAGACACCCCAAATCAAATCATTTACCTTTGCCTAAGTGTGTGTCATAAATCTATGCCCATTACAGGAAGACCATAGTGAGGAAGGTTGCTACCCACCTGAGCTTGTGTCTGCCGCCCCACTGAGGGAGCTTGGTTGTCTGTACCTTGCAGTTTGAGGGGATGAAAAAGATGGCATCCGAGAGTGGGACACAGTTAGTGACAGTTGTCTGGTAATAGCCATGCTGGAAATTGTGCATTCATTCATCCATTCATTCATTCATTCATCCATTCATCCATCCATTCATTCATTCATTCATTCATTCATTTTGAGACAAAGTCTCATGGATACAGGGCTGGCATAGATCTTCTATGTAGTCAGAATTACCTTTGCTGACATAAAAGCCTCAGTTCTCGCTTTAAAGGTAGTAAGAGATAGTTAGTTTACTCTGGAGCCATTATGAGTGACCATGGCCGGGGAACACAGATTTAGGTTAGCCCAAATCTCATGTTCCAATGGGGATGTGGTTTCACTGTGTTTTTATAATGTTACAGAACAAAGTCATAAATCAAGGAGAGTTTAAGATACATTGGTGAGTGCACCAAAGAGGGAAATTAGGGAAGCTGTTTTATAGGCCCAAGATGCTGTCCAGTGGCATTCTCAGCTCTTGGATTGGTGGAAGCTAGTGTTGTGCTAAGTTAATAGCGTCAAAGAAGGTTCTACTTATTATCACGAGGTGTTAGTTCAGATACAGAGGGAGGCAAGGCATGGCTGTTCCAGAGGCTAAAACTTGCCCAAGATAAAGTAGTTAGAGCCTCTGAACCCACAGAATTCCAATGTCTCCACAGTATTGAAATTCTAATCAGTCTCCTCAGACAGAAACTCCTTCCAGGAGTCTTTGCGTTCACCGCGAGACACAGCTTCTTTTCAGGAACTTTTATTCCCACCACACCTTGAACTTCGCATTCTCCTCTCCACCTCCAAAGTAATGGGATTACAGGAATGCACCACAATGCCTTGCTTTAGACAGCACTAGGAAGCAATACCCAGAAATGTTTGCAGACTAGGCCAACCTTGTTTTACCAACTGAATCACACCCTCAGCTTGGAGAGTTTATTTTCAAAAGTAAAGTCCAATCACCCTGGATGAATCCACCTGGCAGCCACTCTAACAGCCTTGCTCAGCCCAGGAAGGTTTGGAAGGTTTTCTACAAGGATACACTGTAGCAAGATTTTAGAGAATGGACAGGATAAATGGAATCTAGACAGGGGTCGACTGGGTGTCCAATGCAAAGATATGAAAGAGGAGGGCTGTAATCAGAAAAATGGGAAGGCTTTCTTCTTCCCTTTTGTAGATAGTTTGAATGCAATAATAGTAAACTCCAAGTCACCAAGAATTTGTCAGGAAGAAATGAAAGCATTCTCCCTTGGTGTCATTTAGCCAAGAGCAAGCCCAGATTGGGATTCCCTCTTACACTCTCCCTATGTCTTCCATCCTCTGTGTGTTACATGAGTCTGATTCCATGCTTCCCTGAAAGATGTCTCGTGAATCTCTCTGTGTGTCTGTCTGTGTCTGTCCCTAACCAAGGGATTTGCTCTATCTTTATTGAACAGCATAGAAAGCATCACTTGGGAAGTAACAATGGACATTTGCAGACATCTTTAACTGAGTTTTAGAAGGGATTAAGTCACTCACTCCAACTGACCCAAGCAATAAACAGTATTACAAATGTCATTGTTTATCAAGCAATATCCTTATATTGCATTCAATATGTAGGTTGAATATTCATTTTATAACACTGCTTTCAACTCCTATTTGCTAGCTCCAGCAAATGAGTATCATAACATAAAATCATTACTCAGGGTCAGGAGCACAAAAGAGTACATTGTTTAAGATTAGAGCTGTATGTTAGTTTAGACTGTAAGAGTTGATAATATGGGAAATCCAAGGCAAGGGTTGATTGTTACTTTGTTCTCTTAAAGGGCACTTAAACAAACAAACTGAGCATACAGTAGAATGACAGCCTTAAGTCTTAAATGACCACAAGGTGTATTATTAACCCTGGATGTGAGGTCCAGTGTGTTCCAATCTCTTAGAATATGAGAAATTTTCATAACATTGCATCACCACACCCTTTAATCACAAGTAGTTGATAAGTCTTACAGCAATTTGAGACAAGCATCTTACTTGGAAGGTGCAAAGATAATAAACTTTCAAAGAGATTGACATTCTAGAACATTCTATAATAATTTAATAAGACCAAGGCAAGCAGGGCAGGTGAAAGACAAACAGAAAATTAAAGTTATTCCAAATCCACATTAAGGACTCCTCAGGACAGAGATAGTGGTCCTGGCATTGTCAGACAAAGGACCATACTGAAAAATGGAGGCAATAGAGCCCAGTGTGGCACAGGGCTTCCACAGTACCTTCTGCCTAGATCTTGAGACTTTAGGATCCATTCAGGATCTGATAGAACATTACAAGAGGCTTTCCTCAGCACGGAGGTGGGGGCAGTTAATTCTAGGCAGCTAATTCTAATCGTGTCATCTAACATATCTTAAATGCAACCCAAAACTGAGCTGAGAAACTTTAATAGAAAAATGCAACATCTGCTGCCTAACACGGTAAAATCCAGAATGGATGGCATCCAATCTTAGGTTTACCAAAACAAGCAGGAAAATGTGACCTAGAATAAGAGATAAAATCAATGAAAACCAACTCAAAACTGACATGGATGTTGACACAGTCATCCAAGCTGCTTGCCAAAAATTGCAAAGATGAGCAGAGACATGATGACATAGTGCCTTTCTAGAAAGTGACATGCATTGATTTCAGAGGGTGGTATGTCTTTTTGGTGCTGGAAAAATAGTGTTCCAATTTCTTTCATCTGTGTTATACTTGAAAGTCTTAACCTCTCAGTAGCTGAGAGGAAAAATGTTGAAGAGTGATATTCGGTAGGGTCCAGACAATGATCTGTGATAGCCATGAATTTTGTTTTGGATGGTAGAGTTTATTAAGTATTGGGTAAGTCAAAGTAAAAGAAGAGGAGAGGAGGGAGAAAAGAAGAGAGGAGAGAGGGGGGAGAATGAGAATGAAAAATCATCAAATTAGGGAACTCACTGTACAAACAAGGATATGACTGTTCCAAGGTATTATTGGAAAGAAGGGTTTTATTGTAGATATGAGGGATCGCACAGCCAGAGGCATTTGGAAGAGTTCAGAGCATAGAGAGAGTAATAGACTAAGCATGGCCATGAGAGAAAAGAGGAAGACAAAAGATAGGACCAAGAGAGAACATGACCAGAATGGCAGGATTATACAGGAATCAGAAGCTGGAGGAAGACAAGTCCATGATCTGGAGAAATTTGGGGTTAAGGTGCAACATGAGAAGAGTTGAGAAGAGCAAGGATACCAGCATGAATTCTGTAACAGATATTTGCAACGCTGAGAGAGCCTAGAGGTCAGCATGTATTTTGGTATGCTATTTGCAACCACAGTTAACCATTTTTCCTGCATTTCTTTTGAGCCTGACATTCAGACCATCCAGTAGAAATCAACCAGGGAGGCCTTTTGAAGACAGGATGTCCCAGGTGAGAGTCCCAGGCAAAACATTGTCCCCTAGATGAGGCTTCCAAGTCAAAAAGTAAAAGTCAAGAAGGTACAGGCATCCTCAGGGTGAGGATTGTGCAATCATCCAATAGAACCCAGCCAAGGAAGTTGAACAGTCAGCTGGACTCTCCAAGAAGGTTTTCTCTCTGAGCCTCCCATGACTGAACTTCTGGTTTATCTTTTTCATTGCAGGTGTGTTTGTAACACAGGGAAATCAATGGTATCACCTGTTGGAAATGGTTTACATTTACATGTTGCAAATATCTAGTTGCCCTCAAAGACACAATGATTTTACTCATGGGCTGTGTACTGAATAATTTTATGTCAACTTGACACAATTTAGAGTCATTTGGGAAGAGAGACTCTCAACTGAGAAAATACCTCCATCAGATAGATTGGCCTGTGTGCGAGACTCTGATACATTTCTTGATTAATGATTGATGTGGGAGAGTCCAGACCACTGTGGGCAGTGTCACTCCAGGACAGGTGGTTCTGGGAGTGTATAAAAAGGAAGACGGGGACCAAAACAGTAAGCAGTACTCCTCCTTGGTCTGTTTCAATTCTTACCTCCAAATTCCTACCTTTAGCTCCTGCCCTGACTTCCAGTCATGATGGACAGCGACTGGGACATGTAAGTGAAATGAACTCTTCCCTCTTCATGTTGTTCTTGGTCATGGTGCTTTATCACAATAGAAACCCCAAGACAAGCTGTTCTGATGTTTTCTGCCCTCCCTGTCACAGTTAGGGGAACAGCCCATCATCATACAAGAAGATTTAGAAGACAGTTCAATGAAAACATGCTTGACTCTGAAGTGGCAGAGGGAGAGGCTGGGCATTCCTACTTCTTGGTAAGCTCAAACAACATGCGACAACTCACCGACATAAACTACATGAAAACAGGTTAACAGCAGAAGCACCACCAAAGACCACTGAATCTCAAGACACTGGCATAGAGACCAGCCAGTGGGAAATGCAGGGAGAAAAAAATTACAAAAGATTATCATGTTTGTGGCCACCTTGGACAATCTAATGAAGATATGATTGGAGAAAATTCACAAAGAGAGAAAAATAACAGAAAAACCATTTGAGATTTTTTCCCAAAGTAAGTAAGTAAAACTGTAAATCTACATACCCAGCTTCAAGCACGTAAATAAATTTGGACAGCATAATCAAATTATCTAAACCAGTAATATAAAGGAGAGATGACAGAAAATGACAGGCTATAGAGAGAGCAATGAAGAGAAGTCTGACAGTCAATTTTTCATCAGAAATAATGAAGGAGGAAACACTGAATCAAGGATGTTAAAATAACAAAACTAACAAAATGGAGAACCAACAACACACAAACACAAAAACCTAGGACTCCCATAACGGTGGGAGAACAGGCCAACTCCTGAAAGTTGTCCTCTGACCTGGAAAGTCTACTATGTTACATGTGGATGTGCACACACACACACACACACACACACACACACACACATATTTTTTAAGTAATCATTATTTGCAGCTACACAAACTGGAAGTTTAAAATGGAGATGTCAGTAGCATTGTGTGGTCCCTCTGAGGTCCTGGGTGGGATCCTTTTGTGTCTCTTCCAGCTGCATCATTCTAACCCATGATGATATGGCATTATTTCACTCTTTCTCTCCACTGCTTATAAGTTTACTGATCACCTAGGATTTTGATGATTTGACTCCAGTACCACGTTCTGGTAAGTGATACTATTTACAAAGACAATCTGGATTTCCCACACAAATGAGTTTCAGGGTCCTACACATGTATAACCATGATGTACACAGCCCTGGTGTTCTGTGTGTTTATTATGGTGGTGTCTGCTGAGATCTTTGAATCTATACATGCATACTTCATCCTATTGGAGGAATATCTATGATTATTTTTCCTTTCTGTCCTCCTTCTTTCCTTCTAGGACTCAAATTTGTGTATTGCAGGTCTCCATGGCTTTGTTTGTATTTCTGGCATTATTCTCATTGAATAATTTTATAAATCTAAGTGTCTGGATTCTTCCCCTTTACTCCCTTGTTCTGCTAATAACTCAATCCATTCATGGCCTGTTTTTCTAGACAGTGTTATTTTCACTGAATAATAGCAACTCAGTAGTGTCTACACAAATTCCTATCTTGTAAGTCCAATAAATATTCTACACACACACACACACACACACACACATACACACACACACACCTATTGGTTCTCTTTTTCTAAAGAATCCTGTTTAACACACTTTATAAACCCTGATTTTGTATATATCCTTTAATTAAACTTCAAGGTAATCTACAAACTATGGACTCTACATGTATTCTAGCTAAGGGCAAGATTTACTTCTGCAGAATGTCTATCTCTTTGTGTGTGTTATCTTTCCATAGGCATGTCCCTGCTACCTCCTCAAGCACAGGTATAAAGCTACTCTAAATTCCCAGTTGCTCCCATCCATGCAAGGTCATCGTGGAGCTGCTCTCCACTACTTGACTGCCTTCTCTTTAACAATCTACATATACGTTTGTTTGATGCAGGTTGTGTAATTTTGGACTATACCCTAGATTTGAGAAACATTATGTTGTAGGTGCTCTGGATTCCCTTTAAGTTCTTTAAAGACAATAGAAAATTTGTTATTGTTATTTTATCAGGCAAGTAATTACATTGAGCTTAAAAGTTCAGTGTAATTATCTTGCTCTTAGTTGGGAGATATGCATGGAGTCCATGTATTGGTTTGTAGTAGCTTAAAACTTACTGTGTATACAAAATCAGGGTTTCCCACATGTGTTAGGCAGAATTCTCCATATAAGCAGAAACAATAGAATATGTATGAGTGTTTGTGTGTCTGTCTGTTTGTTTGTGTGCAAGTGCATGTATGTAGACTATGTATTGGGTTGACTTACACAATAGGGGCTGTGTTGTTCAACAGTGGCCAACTGCATATGGAAAAGGCTAAGAATATGGTGGCTGCTGAGTCCAAAGTTTGCTGATGAAGTCCTGGAAGATTCCTAAAGTGACACTTGTATATAGTTCACATTAGAAGGCTGAAGAACCTTCAGTCTGACACTGACTGAGGAGGACAGTGGCAGAAATAGAAGCACTCACTCATGAAGGTGTAGAGGCAGTTGAACAATGTGACTTTTTCCTTAGACCTCTGCCTATCTGGACCATCAGGAGAAAGGTTCTTCCCTACCTAAGGGCTGTCTTTTCCCCTCCATGGAACCTCTCTAGAAATGCCTTCATAGACACACTTGGAGATACACCTCCTAAGTTGTTCCAAATTCCACCCAGTTCACAAGCCCATTTAACCACCACTCAAGTGACTTTTGGCTCTCTGTTTATAAGATTTCTCGCTTGCTTTCTAGTGGGTTCAGTCCATAGTTATAGGTCTATGGATTTTCTACTGGATTCCAGTCAGCAAAGGAAGCAGATGTTGGCATGCCATTCCGATTAAAGCCAGGCAGGGGCACTCTTTACCCTACATTTCTTCCTAGTGTACTTTAGAATATTCCTTTTGTGTTGTTGTTTGGTTTTGCTTTCAGAACATTTCACCCTTTCCTCCAAAGCATGCAGTTGCCATGCCCAGGAAGTTCAGATATGACAGGAGCCTGCTCAGCCATCCAGTATACAGTAAACAAACATATTGGGTATATGCTGGAAAGCAAGACAATTTGCTGTATAATAAAGAGTGAGGGTAAAAGTAAGAGACCATTTTCCACAATGAAATGTGTGTTGGTCTCCCATAGAGCTCAAGGGTAAACAAGCTTGGCTGGTAGACACACTCTCACCTCACCACCATCTCCCCTCTCTGAAGACAAAGTTCTATGGCTCACATAGCTGCAAGGGATTTCAAGATATGCCACCATTCCTAGAAGGAGGCTATGCATCCATCTAAGACTGTTCACAGTTACTTTTCCCATTGCCATGACAAGATACCTGACACGAGCAACCTAGTAAAGAAACAATTCATCTTGGCTCACAGTTGAAGATCTATAGTTCATCTTGGTGGGAAGGTAGGGGTGAGGTCACATTGCACCTGCAGCCAGGAAGCAGAGGCCAATGATGTTGGCACACAGCTCACTTTCCCCCTTCCTTCCAGCCCAGGACCCCATTCCGTGGAACAATACCACCATTGCTAAAAGTGGGTCTTCTTGCTTCAAATAACTCTCCCACAGATATGCCCAGAGATCTGTATCTAAGTGATTCTAGATTCTAGCTATTCCAGTAGGCAAGTGGCTGCATACGAATGTGGGGGAGCAAACTGTGGTGAGGTATGATCTAGGTATTATATGAAACCTATGAATACTAGGTCCCAACTAGTCTGTGTATCCCTAGTCAGCAAAGACCTTCTCCCTCAGCACAACTACACCGGTCCTGCTGTTCGCCTCTCTGTGATTCCTCCTGGTTGCTACCTGATCCCAGCAGGGGCAGAAGGAGAAAGAAAACATATTCACTTTACAGTCTTCATGTTCTTTTTGCCAGAGCCAGCCAGCCTGGTGCATCTAAGTGTCTGAGAAATTCAGACATGAACACTGTGGTCTTAGCACCAATGTCCTGAGCTGAACTTTCATTACTGATAACGAAAGAAGAAATCTTGTTATAAGAACACATCCCACCTTGCAGTGAGCAGAGCCAAGTATCTTGGCATTGGTAGGGGCCACTGAGTTTTTTTTTCTTTTTTGGTTTTTACGAGACAGGGTTTCTCTGTATTGTTTTGGAGGCTATCGGTCCAGCCCAGCCTAAAACTCACAGAGATCTGCCTGCCTCTGCCTCCCGAGTGCTGGGGTTAAAGGCATGCGCCACCACCGCCAGCTAGGGGCCACTGAGTTTTCTAGTGCAAATCATCTACCTATCAGCTGTATAGGGAATGGAACTTTTAAAATCCCTTTGATATTTATAATGTGGAAACGATGTTTGAAACAAACATTCCCCACCAAAGCCCATTGACCACAGATGCCAAACTCCACCTTCTCATGTACATAAGAACCATACACTATGGAAAGATAAGCCTATGGGGGAGATGTTCAGACAAATATATCACACAGCCATAATGACAGATTTGGGTTAGGAAAACCACAGCAAGTTTATTTCCTGGCAGGTTTCATGAAGAGAGCACTAAGACTTCCTTCTGGGTGTCTCTGGCACAATCATCTCAGAAAGGCTTGAACAAAACCCTTTATGGAAGTAACTGTCATAGTACAGAGAGCCCTAATGTCATTTATCAGCTTTAAAAATATGTTCTACTGAAGCCAACAACATATTCATATAAATAGACATAAGTTATACATACATAAGATGTACATAGTTCCAAAAGTGAAAAAAATACTGATATGTTAATACTAAATCTTATTATAATTTAAGATTAGGGTAAACCTGATAAGGCTTTACATGGACTTGGGGATGGAGTCTTCCTAAGAAATGGAGTGTGGGATCAAAATGAGAGGAATTGGAATGTTAAATAATAATCTGATTCAACCACCTACTTATGACTAAAAATTACTTAATTCCTTTTATTGTTTAATTGTTTGTTCATATATGTATATATTTTTTAATTTTTATGGTACTGGGAATGGAACCCGGGAATAGACTATTCAGTCCAATGTTCTACAGAGTTTTACTTCCAGTCCTCTTCATACATTTTAATCTTGAGACAAGTTCTCACTACATTGCTCAGGCTAGCCCTGAACATATGCTGTTACCCAGGAAGGCCTTGAACATTCAATTTTCCTTTCTCAGCCTCCCAAGTAACTAGTATAGAGGGTTTTTGCTCCCGGGCCCACTAACTGTCTGTCCCCTCTCAGATCAAACTGTTAACACGATACGATTGCCAAGGCTACGGAACCACCAGGATTCTCTTCCACAGCTCATTTCTCTATCCAAAGAGTCCTTCAAGCTGACTTCACATGCAATCAGAAGACATTCAAAGTGCAAGATAATTTACTCTGAAATCTCTTTCCAGAATTCATGGTGTTTATTAAGATAAATTAAATTTGTGGAATGGAAACAGACAGCAAATGCTGCATTTAGCTCCTTGGTCTCAGTTTGGGTTAGTGACTCACAGCCCCTACAGCGAGCAAACACACGATGTAAACATCAATATATATAAACAAATCAGTGTGCCGGGAAAGTAAAACACATCCTGCTTTTTCAGAGGAGTGAAATGGAATGCAGGCGAGCACAGGAGAGCAGCAGGGTTGGTATGCTGTGTCTATGCAGGTCTGAGGTGCTCATCCAGGGAACTGTCCAAGGTGTTCTCTTAGCCTCTGAATCAAGATCGATGGTTTCTTTGCAAGTGTCCCTACTCCTAAATGGCTCCAAGGGGACATCCTGGGACAGCCAGGCTCTGTGACAAATAGGGGTGAAAGGAGATAAGGCTAGACCGTCACAACTGGTTAATGTGGGCCACATCTGACATCCTCAGCTTTCAGGTGCAGGAAGACCTCTGTAGGCTCACCACTGGATCAGAAGATCTTTCTAGGTGCTCACAGTGTTAAAATATATCCTAAGAAGATGGTAGATGGCCAGGCAGAAAATAATCAGCAACTGCTGGCTGGTTCTGTCAGTCAGGAATAAAGCAAAACGCCCATTCTCCAGTTTTCCCCCTCAGTAAGCTCGCGCCACCTGAATCTAAGAAGTGGTGTGATGAGTGCTGGGTTTAGGTGCATTACACAACTTCTCTTTTGATGTAATGAGGTACGACATGGCCAGAGGACCTACAGTTAATGACCGGTACTCTGGATCAGCTTCAAAACTTTCTGTAGCACAGTCTCTCTTGAGGGGCTGGCATCAACCAGGTGGCAACTCGGGTTCTCCATACGCTGGTAGGTCATTTCCACCCTGGAGACAGAGAGAGGGGGGAAAGTCAGTGTCCCTCCTACCCAGTTCATCCCAGAAAAGCGATTGTCTTACTTTTCACTTTGGCTTGTTACCTCGTTACTAATTGTGACTTGTTACCTTGTTACTAACTGCAGCTTGTTACCCTGTTACTAATTGTGACTTGTTACCTTGTTACTAACTGCAGCTTGTTACCTTGTTACTAATTGTGGCTTGCTTCTTTGTTACTAACTGCAGCTTGTTACCTTGTTACTATGTTACCTTGTCACGAACTCACCCTGGTGGCCATCACTGCCCCTCTACAGAATCAGATCAGTGAAGCTGTTCAATGAAGGATGAGTCAGCCACATGCATCATGACTGACAACCTATTACCAGCCAATCGTGCATCCTGGTACTTTCTTCTCAGTTTATACTCAGAGTTAACTGGGAGGGATCATCCTAATTCTCATGGCAGAGAAGGCAGCTGAGGCCCACTTTGCATCCCCAAAGATTGCCCTAGAGTCAGAATCCCACGCCCAGTTGCCATGAGTCTCTAAAGAGATTTTGAACTTTGGACTTTTAAACAGTGCTGAGACTGTGATAGACTATGGGAGTTTTAAAGTTGAACTGAATGCATTTTTTTTTCATTGTGATATGGCTACAAGCCTATGGGGGCCAGGGAATGGAATGTAGTGGATTGAATAAGAATGGTTCCATAGGCTCATAGATTCAAATGCTTAGTAACCAGGAAGTGGCACTACTTAAAAGGATTAGGAGGGTGTGATTGGATTGGAGAAAGCATGCCCCTGGGGGTATGCTTGAGCTGTCAGAATCCCAAGCTAGGCCCACTGCCTTTCTCTTCCTGTACCTATGAATGTAGATATAGAAGTCTTGGCTCTCCAGCACCATCTCTGCCTGTTGCTGCCATGCTTCCCGACATGATGATAATGGACGAAAGCTTTGAAACTGCAAGCCAGCCCCCAACCAAATGTTTTCTCTTATAAGAAAGTGTTGCCTTGTAAATAAATGGTGTCTCTTCACAGCAATAGAACACTGACTAAGACAGATGCTGAATGTCAAACCCAGGTTTGTACAGCAAGCACATCGCTGACAGAGTGTGTGCCCAGTCCTGAAACTGGGTTTTATTCAAAGTCCTACCATTTTTGACACAGAAACCCCAATTGGCCATGCGGAAACCATATGGTAACCAACATTGTGACAGAGACTGGGTGGCTTAGGGGACATTGCCTCTTGTACTTGAAGCCCAGGAACTATGTGTGTCCTTTTACCCTGCATTCTAAAGGAGTTCTGATCCCTGCTGAGAGACTTTAGGGGTGGCCGCCATTCACATTACCCCAGAACACATACTTCTGACGAAACACATTATTGGCCTCGAGTTCAGCCTCTTCTTTAGTTTTCTCTAGGCCCCGGCCCTGCAGTCTCCTCACTCTCTCTTCAGGATTCACTGTGAGCAGCAGGACCAGGTCAGGCTTCAGCAGGTCTCTTGGCCACTGGTACACAGGGTGTTGGGCAGGAGGTAGATGCTGTGGGCCTCCACTCACCTCGGTGGCTATGGCATAGGTTGCTGTGCTATGCCAGTACCTGAGGGGAAAAGGCAGCAATGAGCTCTCATCTTTGGAAGAAGACAGGATACCATTTGAGAACATCAAACCAGGCTGTCTCGGCTGAAGTCTTACCAGCATCATACAAATGAAATACATTTGGATTTATTTTTTTAATGTGCAAAACACAAAAATCAGAGTCAAAAACAGTAGTAACAGGTGAGCTAGTCATGAAATCATATATCCAATTAAAACCGTCATATGCCATAAGAACAGGTGTCAAACCTTTCTGGTCCTTCAGTACACTAACGTCTGGGCAGCCATGAGGTAGGGATGGCAGGTTAACCCAGTAGTGCCTTTGTGCTGTGTCCTGAACTAGTGAAATCTGGCAAGCCTGGGCCATTTCTCCCAGTACCAAACTCTAACTGCCCATGAAATCCATGTTCATGGAATGGAGGCTAGAACACTATACTCCTCCTCCCTTCACAGAAATCTAGATGTCTAACTGTGTGGTGGTAATTATGCAATGAAGAGATCAAGCTAGACAGCTGTAGGAAAGACAGCCATGACCATAAACAGAAAAGAACCCAGCACAGTTTCTAGAAGCACAACAGCTGTCCACCACCTACAGAAAAGGATTCTGTCTCCTTGTGAGGCACAGAACTTCCTCCCAACTTGGACCACACACCATCTCTCCTAACAAGGGTAATAACCTCAACTAGCAAAAGTCCATCCCCTGCCTTCAGTTCTGCTGCCATAATGGGCCCATATGGAATCCATGTTCCTCCTCTGACTCCTCATACCCTGGAGGAGATACTACCAAGAAACTTCTCACTGGGGACCACACCTATTGTCTCAGGTGTGGAATCCTGTCTCCGCCATGGACAATGTATTCCCTGAGTGGGAATGCTTCTTAATCCCTACTGTATTCTCAAACATGAAAACTACAAAACCAGAACATATTAGGTATGCAGTAAGCAAATGCTCCTTACATCTATTAATGAATGAGATTTTTTAAAGCATGCATTAAGTAATGTTTCTTATGGCTCTTGGTGATCACATGCATGCATGTGTCAATGAATGATATTTGCTAACATAAGTTTGCGATATTACTAAAACAGGGCCTCAACTCGGTGTGTCCCAGAAAATCCAAGTCCAGCCACTGACACCAAAACCAATTGTGACCAGGAGGAAAAGGGTTACCATCACGGCAGTCACATGAGGAAGACAGACGGTACCTGTCTTCTTAGTCTTGTCCTTGGGGTCACTGATGTGAGCACCAAGATTAAGTAGGGAAAGGGGTAAACATGATAGGAGACAAGATAAGCACATAGCTGGTCAGGCTTGCTCTAGGTGTGACTGGGCTGATCATAAACTCAGGACCAGTCCAGAGGGGCGCAGTCCCCATGAAAATGTTGTTGTTGACTGGTGGGAAGACTCAACCCTTGTTGGGAGATGTTCATCCATGACACAGACAGTATCCTGGAATCAAGGGTGACCACAGGAGAGAAAGACTCAGATCAAAGAAGAACAAGGTGCCAAGCACTATCCTTTTCTTTTCTTCCTCCCTTCCTTTCTTCCTCTTTGTTTCTTTTAAGTTACCCACCAGGCATTAATGGGCATTTGGGGACCTCTGCAGACCCAAATGCAAAGTGTTGTTGGTGAAGGCCTTTGTTGCAATCAGATACTTGCCCGGTGCAGGCAGCATTCTAATGTAAAGTGAACCAATGTAAAGCTTTGTAGTCAACATCAAAGGAGAATCACCTACAGCAATACGTAAACCGATGATCCCAGGAAGAAGAAGAAGACCATTCCTAGGTTTGAAGATTCTCCAAGCCTGGCTGACAGCTTAGACTGTGTGACCATAGCTACTCCTCAATTCTTTAATTTTCAATAGTTTTTGAACTTTTCGTCAGAGGGCAAAGGACACAGTGGGGACCACATGACAGGTCCACTGCGCTAGCCAGGGGGTTTCCGTTGATTATGATAATAAGAGGGACGGTGCCTGTTAGTTATGACACAACCTTTTTGGACCCGTGCTCCTTATTAGTTAATTGCAGAGACCATCTGATGCCAACCTAACCAAGGCACTATTTCAGATATTAGTATAAAATGTCATGTCAGGATGTGAAGAAGGTAGCTAATAATTCAGTATTTCCTTTGTAATCATAATGTATGTTCACAATTGAGCACCTGAATATAAATGCAGAGAGGTGAGAGAGAGAGAGAGAGAGAGAGAGAGAGAGAGAGAGAGACAGAGAGAGAGACAGAGAGAGAGACAGAGAGACAGAGAGACAGAGAGAGGAGATTGAGAGAGAATCGCGCGTCACAGACAAGGCATCTTGTTACCCACCTGTCTACAATAACAGGGGACTTGGCTGATTCTTTGGCTATTTCAGAAGCCACAAGATAATTGCCCAAAGAGTAAAATGCCCTTCGAATGATAGTAGGTTCCTCATCAAAGATTTTCCTCCACCGGCCAATGCAGGGGGGTGGTGACTGTAAGAGGACAGCATTGAGAGACTGTGACACTGACTGGGTCACGGTGCTTTTACCTGAAGGATGGAAACAAAATAGAACACTTCTTAGCTGAAGACCCCATGGTCCTCCCAAAGGTTAGCACTATCCTATTAACCAAGGAAGAGCAAAGGTCTTTAATCTGTAATTCAACACAAGCGATTAAATAATCCCCTGGGTTCTATAGGATAGTGGGCTGAACAAAGCCTTGAAGAGCAAGCCACCAAGCAGCACCCCTCCATGGCTTCTGCTTCAGCTCCTGACTCCAGGTTCCTACTTGGGCTCCTACCCTGACTTTGCTGCATGATGAGCTAAAGGCTGTCAGGTGAAACAATCCTTTTCCTCCCTGAGGTGCTTTTGGTCATGGTTGTTTATAAAGCAACGGACACCTAAGATGCCCTCTCCTTTCCCTACCCCACTTTGGGGCCACTTCTCATTCCGCTTCCATTTCTATTCATTCCTCTTCGTGATCCACCCGCTCCAGCTCCTCTCCACTTCTTCCCAGCTCCTCCCCACCCGCTCCAGCTCCTCTCCACTTCCCAGCTTCTCCCCACCCACTCCAGCTCCTCTCCACTTCTTCCCAGCTCCTCCCCACCCGCTCCAGCTCCTCTCCACTTCCCAGCTTCTCTCCACCCGCTCCAGCTCCTCTCCACTTCCCAGCTTCTCTCCACCCACTCCAGCTCCTCTCCACTTCTTCCCAGCTTCTCTCCACCCGCTCCAGCTCCTCTCCACTTCCCAGCTTCTCCCCACCCGCTCCAGCTCCTCTCCACTTCTTCCCAGCTTCTCCCCACCCGCTCCAGCTCCTCTCCACTTCTTCCCAGCTTCTCCCCACCCGCTCCAGCTCCTCTCCACTTCTTCCCAGCTTCTCCCCACCCGCTCCAGCTCCTCTCCACTTTCCAGCTCCTCCCCACCCGCTCCAGCTCCTCTCCACTTCCCAGCTTCTCCCCACCCGCTCCAGCTCCTCTCCACTTCTTCCCAGCTCCTCCCCACCCGCTCCAGCTCCTCTCCACTTCTTCCCAGCTTCTCCCCACCCGCTCCAGCTCCTCTCCACTTTCCAGCTTCTCTCCACCTGCTCCAGCTCCTCTCCACTTCTTCCCAGCTCCTCCCCACCCGCTCCAGCTCCTCTCCACTTCCCAGCTTCTCCCCACCCGCTCCAGCTCCTCTCCACTTCTTCCCAGCTTCTCCCCACCCGCTCCAGCTCCTCTCCACTTTCCAGCTTCTCCCCACCCACTTCAGCTCCTCTCTACTTCCCAGCTTCTCCCCACCCACTCCAGTTCCTCTCCACTTCTTCCCAGCTCCTCCCCACCCGCTCCAGCTCCTCTCCACTTCTTCCCAGCTCCTCCCCACCCGCTCCAGCTCCTCTCCACTTTCCAGCTTCTCCCCACCCACTTCAGCTCCTCTCCACTTCCCAGCTTCTCCCCACCCACTCCAGCTCCTCTCCACTTCTTCCCAGCTCCTCCCCACCCGCTCCAGCTCCTCTCCACTTCCCAGCTTCTCCCCACCCACTCCAGCTCCTCTCCACTTCCCAGCTTCTCCCCACCCGCTCCAGCTCCTCTCCACTTCCCAGCTTCTCTCCACCCACTCCAGCTCCTCTCCACTTCTTCCCAGCTTCTCTCCACCCGCTCCAGCTCCTCTCCACTTCCCAGCTTCTCCCCACCCGCTCCAGCTCCTCTCCACTTCTTCCCAGCTTCTCCCCACCCGCTCCAGCTCCTCTCCACTTCTTCCCAGCTTCTCCCCACCCACTCCAGCTCCTCTCCACTTCTTCCCAGCTCCTCCCCACCCGCTCCAGCTCCTCTCCACTTCTTCCCAGCTCCTCCCCACCCGCTCCAGCTCCTCTCCACTTTCCAGCTTCTCCCCACCCACTTCAGCTCCTCTCCACTTCCCAGCTTCTCCCCACCCACTCCAGCTCCTCTCCACTTCTTCCCAGCTCCTCCCCACCCGCTCCAGCTCCTCTCCACTTCTTCCCAGCTCCTCCCCACCCGCTCCAGCTCCTCTCCACTTTCCAGCTTCTCCCCACCCGCTCCAGCTCCTCTCCACTTCCCAGCTCCTCCCCACCCGCTCCAGCTCCTCTCCACTTCTCAGCCCTGGGTGTCACACTGCTCTGAGCTGCTTCCTGGGTCTATCTCAGTTGTCCCAGCCTTTTCCTGGAACACAGGACTACAGTGATAAGGCATTATCTATTCCAGACAGATGGTCTTTGCTGACCTCACTGAGCTCCAACTGTTTACACTTAAGGTCTTTTTCCTCTATCATATTTACTACTCAGGGTACCAAGACTTCATCACCAACTGTTTATTTACTCTTCTCTTGGGCTGTTCATGCAGATCCCAACTCTGCTGACCATTTTGGTTTATGTGTTATGAGCACACTGTTAACAAACACAGCATGCTCTGAATGACCAAGTCTACATAAGAGTATTCATTGAGTCACTGAATAGTAGAGAAGGTAATAGAGTCATCCACAGTGGGGCTGGGCCCAGGATACAGCTGTGGCAACTGAAGCTTCCCTTCCTCCTCTCCTCATAGTCACTTTGTGAACTTCATACATATGTGCATAGGTGTGTTGAGGTTTAAGGCTTGTATTTTCCTTTCATCCCAAAGAATCTGGATTATCTCTCAGTACAAAAATAAATGATCATAAAAACACACTGGAAAAGAAGAAGAAGAAGAAGAAGAAGAAGAAGAAGAAGAAGAAGAAGAAGAAGAAGAAGAAGAAGAAGAAGAAGAGGAGGAGGAGGAGGAGGAGGAAGAGGAGAAAGGAAGAAGAAGAAGAGGAGGAGGAAGAGGAGGAGGAGAAAGGAGGAAGAAGAAGAAAAAGAAAAGGAAGAGGAGGAGGAGAAAAGAAGAAGAGGGGGAAGAGGAGGAGGAGAAAAGAAGAAGAGGAGGAGGAAGAGGAGGAGGAGAAGAAGAAGAAGAAGAAGAAGAAGAAGAAGAAGAAGAAGAAGAAGAAGAAGAAGAAGAAGAAGAAGAAGAAGAAGACCAAAAACCCACAGTGAACAGTTGTTGTTAAAATTCTAGCCATGGCTAAAAACCAGCCTCAACTAGGTCTTGGCATAGTAATGAGAACTGCTAAATGCCAAGTACACTGCTTCTTCACCTCATGGCTAGCAGGGGCCAGGACAGGAAGTTACAGCCATCCCACTGTGCCACTCAGTTGTGACACAAATAAAAGGACCTTTGGCATCATTAAAGATACGAGCTTGGGACCAGGGATGTGGATCTGTGGTGAAGCTCTTATATAGCATGTGAGAAATTCTAGACTCAGTCGCCAGTATTGTAACTCTACTTTGCTCTCTGCAGCTGTGATAAAGCACTGACCAAAACCATCACCAGGAAGTTCATTTCACCTTACGACTCCCAGGTCACACTCTGCTACTCGGGGAAACAGGTTAGGGACTCAAGGCAAGGAACTAAAGCAGAGACAATGGAGGGAGGCTGCTTATGGGCTTACTCCTCCTGTGTTGCTTAGACTGTTTTCTATACGGCTCAGAACCACCTGCCCCTGGGTGGCACCATCAGCAGTGGGCTGGTTCCACCCATAATCAATCATCAATCAATCAAGAAAATAAAATGTTTCCACCAACTTCCTTGCAGGGCAGTCTGGCAGAAGCATTTTTTCACTTGGGGGCTCCTGTTTGCAGATAACCCTAACTTGTGTCAAGTTGACAAAAACAAATAAACAACAATACAACCATCAAAACAAAGAGTATGGTAGCAGTCTGCACCCATCCCAGTGACACAAGAGAAGTCTAAAGATAACAGCACCCTCTACCATCAGCCTTCTCCTGGACTTGAGTGTTCTAGTTACAGTTAACGCATTTTCATCTCTGACCCCTTTGAATAGTCCAGGAAGCTTCTATCATCTCCTTTCCCTGGTTTGCTCTATCATCGCTGAGTGAGACTCCCTGACATAAGCTGTTGGTTAAAGTACTGCACCTGTACCCAGCCGTTGCTTCCATCTTCCTTGTTTTCACCACTCAGCCTGCTCATATTTGTTCTTCGAATACAGCTTGGGTATCACCTTGGCTATTCTCTGAAGGTTTCATCAGAACAGGACCCCCTGAGAGCTTCATTAACTACCCCCCCCACTGTGTTCCCTTCTCAACCTGGTATAGACTCATAGAAGGCTTTGTATGGCATTTAGTATTGTAAGAACTGCCTCCTGCAACCGTTGGGTCTGTGGCACTGACAAGAATTACAAAGCAGTGCTCACTTACCAGTGGCATCCAGTCCTTCAATGGCAATGACCTGGAACTTCCCTTTCTGGATCTCCCTTGGGCATTGGTCAACCAGGTCAAGCACTGCCTGTGCTTCAGGAATAAAGGATGTGCACTGTAGGGGGGAATAAAACTGCATAATCAGGGAAGCACTGGGGCTTCTGGGAACCTGTAGTTACTCTGCCAAAGACAGCACTGCCCAGTACTAAAGAGACTTTTTCTAGATTGAACATGATACCTGGCACATGGCTTCCTAGAATTTCAAAGCTCAGATGCACTCAAAACAAAGACTGTACGTGTCTGGGTTATACAACCTCAATTCTTCACTGACTAGGAAGGACAAGTAGTAATTCCAACCACAGCCACAAGGGAACTCCAGGCCCAGCTGGGAACAGAAGGTCCGAGGTTCGATAACCAGCTTGTAGATGTAACCAGACAAGTGCATCTACCACCACTCCCAGAATGCACGCACACCAGCCCCTCCTTACAGCCCAGAAAGCTGACAAAAGTGCTTGAAGCTGTACCAGCTTGAAACTGAGATTCTGCTGAGCATCTGAACTTTCTTAACTGTTCACCACAACCCATGCATTTAGGACCTTCATCTGAGGCCCACTCTCATCCAATGGTATGCTTACTGTGTGCATTGCAAGCTCCCAAGAGCTCTGTAAGTATTAAGGGGCCAATCGGTGTGAATGCGTCTGCTATTATCACTTTATGGATTAAGGAAACTGAGGCAGAGTGTTGGAGAAACAAGCTGAAAAGCGCATTATTGATAAATGCCAGGAATCGAATCATCTCACTGGCTGACCACGGGCTTTTCACCACCCTCTAGCCCTGTCCGACAGCTTGAAAAATGTTAACTAGCAGACCCTGTCCGCCTGCCTCAGGCACCAACACAACCTTAGGCTTTTCCCTTGAGACTGCCAGAAACCTCTTGTCCTCCACCACAAAGACATTTACAGATGATGGGGAAAACCTTGCGCAGTTGAGGGGCGGCATACCGCCCACAAACCAGTTGAATGCTTATATCTTCTAACCCACGTAATAGATCTGTGCCCCCCAAATCCCAGATTAGTAGCAAATTGTCCCCAGTTCCCAGCGGACTCTACTCCCCCTGCAGGATTTTGGGAATACATCCTAGCAAGCATTACTCAGCTAGGTGCACAGGAAATGTTGAAAGCAGCTCCGGTGTCTAACACAGAGCCGGTACAGCTTTGCCTACACCAGCCGACTCACGAATAATAATAAAAAAAAATCAGGAGGAAAGCACTTGATTGGCCAGCCAGGGGGCAGACACTCAGTTTCACCTAGCCCTAAAGGGAAGAACTCTTTCTTACCTCCTCCAGTACCGCCCGTGCTGCATCCCGGTCTTGGAAAACCGCAGAGTTGAGCAGATCAGGCAGCAATGGGTGCAGATGAGGCTCCGGAGCCGGAAGGACGCATGCGCGGTCCACCTGCACCTGCCTGTCTCCCTGCAGCTCCCACAAGCGCTGCCACAGCAAACCCTGAGAGTCCGCCTGGAACTCCGCCAACTGAGGGTGCGCCTCCTCCTGGCAGGAGCCCAGAAGCTGCAGCAAGGCGCTGCGAGTGTCCGGGTGGTCGCCAGGGTCGCGCAGCAGGAAACCATGCTGGGCTTCACCGTCCTGGTCGCCGGGACCGTAGCCCAAGAGCTTGTTCAGCTGGCAGCGCTGCAAAGGGCCCCGGCGCAGCTGCAGCAGCAGGCGCTGGTGCATCCGGGCCGCCTGCACCCGGGGCCCGCAGCCTGTGCCCGAGGCCAGTGGCACCCACAGCGCGTAGCTGCGCCCCGGGGGCCCGAGCAAGGCTGCCAGGCGTGGGTCCGTATGGCCCGCCGTGTCCCCTAGGACGAAGTGAGTCAGGGAGCAATCCGGCATTTCCACAGCGAAGCGCCGCGGCCGAACCATGGTTCCTGAGCAGGCCCGGTGCCGCTCGCACAGCCGCCGCGACAGTCGCCCAAGCCACAGTGGGGCTCGAGGACGGCTCACTAAGGCCATTGGTGTGCCGGGCCGCGTCCTCTGCCACGCCTCGGAAACGAAACTGTGGGTGACTACAGACCCAGGATCCTGAGAAACGAAAGCAAAAGCAGCTGCTGGCGGGACCTCGGGTGTGGCCGCGCTAATCCCCGCCTGGATTTCTCCGCCTCCCACCACAGCCCAGCATTTAACCGCCGCGGGCGGTTAGGAAATTCTCCGGGCCTTGGAACTCGGGTGCGTTGCCATCACCGCTCCGGTCCCCTGGCAACGCCTGCCCTTGAGAATTCCATCCTCTCCGGAGACATCAGCTTTGTCTGACTCGGTTTTGGGGTGGCAGGTGCTTCTAGCCCGATTTTTAATCTTCTCCCAGGCTACTTATTCCTGACTTGTGAGGACTGGGGGACCTGGAGACTGAGGTGCAAAGGGATATCCTCCCAGAGAAACACACACACACACACACACACACACACACACACACACACACACGCACGCACGCACGCGCACACACACACACACACACACACACACACACACAGCTCTATGGCCCACCTATGCACAGGCACCTCACTTCGGAGGCCTTCAGGTGTCTAGCGGTATCCTGACCTGTTTACCCTGTAGTATTTAGCCAGTCCTGCAACTGGTTTGGGCAGTTTTTCAGCTTTGCAAATGAAGGACTCCTCCAGTGTGCTCCTTACTCACATGGAATCCACGTGCAAACTGGGATGCACAGCCAGGTTGTCACACTGTAGCAATTAAAATCTCCTGCATTGATGGTGTCTAGTGTTTTGAAATTTCTCTCTCTCTCTCTCTCTCTCTCTCTCTCTCTCTCTCTCTCTCTCTCTCTCTCTCTCTCTCTCTCTCTCTCTCTCTCCCTGTGTGTGTGTGTGTGTACACTATGTTTTAGGAGTCTCAAGACCACCTTCACCTTGCTGTGAAGACGCATGTCTCAATGATGCTCCCAACTTAGGATTTATCCCAACACAAGGAGGGGTAAGAAGGCCAGGGTGATTGATAGAACCATCTGTAGAGTTGGGAGAGCAAGAGGATGCAATGTGCAATAGAATCTGTTGAGGGCTGTTCAAGAATCATGTCACCTCCTATGGTGAGCTTCAGGGACCTGTGCAGAGTCACCACCCAGGACACCTAACAGAGTATTCGAGTTGGGAGGTATAATTCCTGGAAGTAAATACTTTTGGTGTCACACAAAGAAACAAAATGAAAGGAACTATGTAAGACAATTAAAAAAAAGGGGGGTGCCAAGACCTAACCCTGGCTAGGAAGCACACCAAGGCAAGAAGTTACTTGGAGTTGTTTTAATGAGGGTAGTAACTGTGTCTTTTTCCCATTGACTGGTGTCCAACCTTTCCAGATTGGCTAACTTAAAAAAAAAAAAAAACAGGGCAAAGGAAATGAAGAAGAGGAGTAAAGGGTCAGCCTCTCCAGGCCATCAAGTTCTAGAAATGCAGGAGACACGGTTTTATTTGTAAAAGTTGCATAAAGCAAAAAGATGAAGATGAAATGATTTGAATCCTTTTGCATGAGTGTTTTAAAGAATTGAGAGATTTATAGAACATTGACAAACTAGCTGTCTTTGATAGAAAGCAAAATAACAACAACAAAATTTTTCTCACCCACTAAAGCCTGGACCCACAACAAGGAGCCAGGATCCTCTCAATAGATGAGGTGGAGATCACCTTTGACCTTTGTGTGATATCACAGGAACAAGGTGGTAAGGGCTGTGTATATACACAGAGGGACTGCTTGCCAAGGTTAGAACAGAAACTGCGATTCTTGGTTTCTGTGGGCACTGTTAGTGAATGGCTAGGAAGCCAGTCAAATTTTTGCATGCCAATTTAAGGTTCCAAGAAAAGTAAGCCTGGTGGCACCATCTGGTTTGGACTGAATAGTTGTTGTGCCTGTAGCAGTTTGCCCATAGGGGCACAAAGTTGAGAAACTAGACACTGAGACAATACTTCAAGAAGTCCCTTTGAATGGATGAGTGGATGAATTAGTGAATTAATGAGTAGCAGGCTTGTATTCTAAGGAAGATCTATGGCCTTCAGCTCTTAGAGAATTTGCTTTCGGTTTCCCAAGGCAGGAAAAGCAATCCTTTCTGTTTCCATTCACAACTCTGACCCATACTCAGCACTTCCTGGTGTCAGATGAAATTATTCGATGCATTCACATGTAAAAGGAAAAAAAAGGAAAGGTAAGTTCAAGACATTTAAATGTAACAATTAATACATTATAAAATGAAAAATGACTCAGGGTTTGAAGCTCTGGTTAGCTAAGCTCTAGCTAGTCAATTAATATAGGAAATAAAGATGACAACAGAAATCAGAGCTGTGAGAACGCATGACCGCACAGAGCCATAGAATGTGAAGGGCTCCTCACAGAGAGAACATGTCACATAATTACATACTAACAAGTTTGGTTGTCATGGTATAAATGAGGTCAGAAAATGAGTCAGCAAAACAGACTCAAGGTGAGTGATGCTAGTAGAATCCAGATCCCAGGTTAAGTGCAATAAAAGGGTTAAGAAGGGCTGAGCAGGAGTGTAAATACCAAGTAACAGGAGAGAGGAGTGTCTCCTAGGTAACTCCTAGTCAGGCCCTGCTGACAGCAAGATGAAACATCCAGAAGCTGTGCATTGGTCACTGTGACAGTTTGATCATGTGACAATTCAGTGACAGGTTTCCTGAAGACTATGACTTTTGCAACTCGGTGAGCAGATTCCACAGCGTGGCAAAGAGCACAGCCCCTGTTGGAGTGCTATCCCCCCAGAGTGCATGGAGCATGTTAGGAATCACAGGTACTCAGGGGTAAGATCCCTAGCTAAGGAATAATGCTGGTGGCCTTTGGCTGGTGTCACAATGTGTTTGAATTGTTTCCAGTATGAGATGCCCAAAGAGAAAAGAGCAAGCAGGGGCCTCTATGATGTCAGCCATGACCCACTGCCACATTCAGCTGTGTGCAGAAGATCCCCTCACCCACCTTGGCTTTTGCAAGCCATGACCAGGAATGGATATCAGTCCCTGAAGGCTGCTGTTCCCCTCCTAGGAAAGTACAACAGCCATACAGTCCTTTGCTACAATTCAGAGGAGGAAAACAGTGAAAGGGGGGTTTAAGGAGAGTCCTGAAAATATCTAGAATCTGAGCTATCACTGTCAGGACTGGCCTTCAAGCCATTGTGAAAGGCAAGACTGTCAATGAGGCCAAAGGTCAACTTTACAAGTTTTAGATGTCTCCACATTAAGGTCATTGGTCAGTACAAATGACTGTCATGCTACATGCAAATGCTGCATGAGTTCTAGAAGAAGTCTGGGGTTGTGCAGGTGCCCTGGGAATAAAGAACATTTGCCAAAACATCATGAGGATGTGAGTTTAGAAACTATGCAAAGCCAAGCAGGGTGGGGTATGTGTGTGTGTACACATCTATATGTGTGCATCTGTGTATGTACTTCTGCGTGTGTCTATGTGTGTGATCCCTTGTGCGTGTGTCTGTGTGTGTGCCCACGTATCTGTGTCTTCGTGTGATCCCAGTGTTCCTAAAGGAGATGGGAAGCCAAAACCAGAGAACCCCCAGAGTCTGTGGACATATTAGCCTGGAGTAAACAGTGAAACAGCAGGAGACCCTGTCTCAAACAAGGTGGAATGCAGGGCTCAACACCCAAGGCTGTCCTCTGACCTCCACAAGCACATGAATTCCCTAAATTATGCAGAAACATAATCTGCACGTCCTCGGTCTCCACTTGTGCTATAATAGGAGTTAGAAGAGGCCAAATCTGCCCTCAGAAACAGGAAGGAATGACTAGTGTGCTCCTGACACCAGGAATCGTCACTTCCTCACTTGTACTAGTTACTGCTCCCTTTGCTGTGGTCAAGTACCTGAACTGAATTAACTTAAGGGGAAAAGAATTCCTGCTGGCTCAGGGTGTGACAGGGGATGGTAGGGAAGTCGTGGAATCAGGGGCATGATGGGGCTGTCCACATTGTGTCCACAGTCAGGAGGCAGGCAGAGATGCACGCATTCTTTCTTTCCACGGTCGTCGAGTCCGGGCCTACAATTAGGGCATGGTGACACTCACACTCAGAGAGGCCGTCCCATCTTATTACTAAACTCCCTGGAAACATCTGAATATACAAATGTTTCTATCGTAAATCTAAGCCTTGTCAAGCTGACAGCGGAGATAACTATTTATATTTCATGCATACTTGATGATATTTTTATATGACAACCTCACAAGGCAATCTCAATCAGGATGCATTAAAGAAAAGGAAGACGGAGTGATGAGAGCCTGACCTAATGCCTGAAAGAATGACACAAACAAAATAAATCTTAGGCAGATAGCAAAACCTACCCCAAAGTGTGTGATTCCAACCCAGCTAGGATTGGTCCACTGGAACAGTTTTCCCCAGCTGCTGATGTCACATGCATGTGACCTCACAGAAGAGATTTCTCAACTTGTGCCAGAGATTACAGCACCTTTATTTCCTCCAGTTTCAAGGACTTGAATCAGACAACCCTGGCATCATAATTGGCTTTGTTAAACTATAGGACTGTGTTGCAGAGTTTACTTTCAGTTTCCCAGTGCAGAAAAAAAAAAAAAAAGAAACAAAGCAAAATCAGTTTCTGTTTCCATTCACAACAGTGGCTCAGTACGGGTTATGTTCTGTTCAGGAAAATTAGTATTTCCCCTCTTCCAGAAGATCTCAGGAGATGTTTGCTGAGAAGAGAGTGAAAGTCCACAGTGCAATACCTGAGCTATCACCCAGACCCCAAGCACAGTACCTCAACTATATCACCTAGTGCCTGAGCACATTAGTAGCATGACACAGCCTCTAGGTACAGTCCCACAGCAGCATCACCCAGACCAGACAGAACCACACCCAAGATTCAGCCATCAGACTTTTTCACTTTTCAAAAGAACATATATAAACAACATGCTGATAAGAGAGAGGAGGAGGAGTGAGTCTAGAACAGTCCAATTCAGGAGTCTGTTACATTTTCTAGGAAAATGTAAAAAATGGGAACTGGTATGAGACTCAAGTGGTAAAGAATTTGCCATGTAAGAATGAAGGCCTGTGTTCAGATCTCTAACATCTGTATAAAACAGGCAGGCATTGGAACATGCACCTATAGTCCTAGCAATAGGGAGGGCAAAGGCAGGCAGGTCCCCTGGAGCTTGCTGTAAAGACAACCTAGCTAAATCTGTTAGTAAGTCCTGGGGTTCTGGCTGTCTCCACCTCCCCAGCGTTGGGATTCCTGGTGGGTGATACTCCACACACCATTATTTATATAGGTTCTGGGACTCAAACTCAGGCCTGCCACTTCCGGAGGTGTTACAGCATGGCCTTTCCCCTGAGGGTAGGACATATTCACCTCATTGCTGTTTGGAAGCAAAGATTTTCTTGTTCACTAATCAGGAAAACAGTGCCGTGGTATCCAAGTCTGCGGTGACAAAGCAGAACCATTGACGTAGTGCCTTGGTAGAAAGAAGAGGGGAGTGTCACAAGACCATCACCTGGTATATCAATGTGACTCAGCCCTGCTCTCACTAACTCAAGAGGTCTTGGGAAATGCTAGGACACTTTAGACGTTTAAGATTAGCTGAAAGGGGACTTGAGTGATGCAGTTTCCACGAGTTCCTCATCCATGATAGGGTGGGACTTTGCCAAGGTACATTTCTTTGTAAGTGGCCAATACCCCCATGCTCTATAAATACAATAAACTCATTGGCTCACTAAATTGGACTTGGCTAGAATTGAACCTTGGTCCTTCATTGCTGCATAATCTGAGATGAAAAGATGTCTTTAGTTTTCATGGTCTCAGGAATGTAATGCAAGACAAGTCAAGCCCTTTACCAACAAAGCTATCTTCCCAGCCCCTGTGTTACGTTTTGTTATCCATCAGTCTGAACATGGCTCTTGGATGTATCTACATCCTGGTTACAGTGAATGGGGGCTTATAGTAATCTCTCTGACAAATGGACTTCTTACCTTAAATAAATAACCAGTATTGGCCAGCTGGACCCCAGGAAATGCTTCCTTATCTGGCTGCCACAACAAGCAATCCTGAGTACTTCCTTAGATGCATCATAGGAAGGAGATGCTGCATGGCTATGCACGTTTAACATCTGCAAATTCAAATTTGGGATAGTTAACTTCATATATATGCACAGGTATAAGACTCCACATATGCCACTGTCCCATGTATAGACTCAGTATGAAATCTGTCTGAGATTACTACCAGGGCTGCAAGTGTGGATGAATCGCCAAGGATTGTCATTGTCAGATTTGGATCATCCCCCCATCACACGGTATGCAAAATTTTCCCAAATCTGACAAACAAACCATGAGATAAGAATCACACCCCACTTCCAGATGTTTGCTAAGAGATGCTCAGCCTACAGTGTCTTTATTTACAGGAGAAAGAAGATGTCTTGGAGGCAAGGGAGGAAGAATTGGAAATGATATCTGGTACTAAGAAGGCAAAACATTCCATTTGAAGAGGCTTTAAAGAGGGTAAACCTAGAAGAATTTCAAAGCGCAGTCTTGCTTCTTAACGTGCCTCCAGCAGCATCTGTGAACCGTGCTAACTTGCAGTCATTAGCCATGGCACTGTCCTTTCCTTCTCCTGGGCAGAAGGGACAGCACGCACAAGGCTCTCTCCACTTCCCCCAAACACTAGAAGAACTAGAAACAACACAAAGAAAACAACTCAGGGAACATGGAGCTCTCAGGAAAAGATGTCAGAGGGAAGACAGAGCCATCAGGAGAGGAGAAGTCCAGAGAATGAGCTTGCCTGGAGGAAAGGCACCAGCCACAGGCTGCACAGTATGAGTGTTGGGATTTCAGAACAGTATCATGAAGGCAAAGCCTTAAAAGAAAGAGTCTAAGAAATATTTACAATGCACGTCCTCTGACAATATAAAAAGAGAAATAACTAATTCCTAAGGAATCAAGTTTTAAAATGGTTAACTTTACTTAGTGGAACTTCCCTGCCTTGAATTTTCTTTTCCTTCCTCTTTAAGAGAGCTGCCAGACACTGCCGAGGTCAGCATACATGATTTGCTACATACCAAGTTATAAGACTCTAGGTTTTTGGTGTTTTTTGTTTTCTTTCTTAGGCATGTGTGGGGTGGATAGGGAACCAAAGAGGAATCTTTAAAAATTATTAAGTATGCATAAATATTCGTTACAAGAGGCTTAACACGTATTTTTGTGTTAAAATAATAACCTGTGAGGAGGCAGCTATGTGTCTGTCTGCAAGACGCTTGTTTAGAAACTGGTGGTTGCTGGAATCTCTGCAGCGTCATCAGGACAGATGGTGTTTACGCAGGTCATAGGGGCAGCAGTGAGCCACAGAAAGGCAGCAGTTGGCCTCAATCCTGAGCTCTAGTCTTGGCTCTGGTTCAACTTTCATTTTCCGTAAACAGAAACTCTACTCAGCTGAGACTTACTCAAGGGAGGTGTTCCCTCTGCCTTGTGACAGAATGCATGGGGAGGAGGCTTGGCTGGCCTGCAGCATATAAAACCTTTCAGGCAACTGCAGGTATATGCAGATCACCATGGGGATGCTAGTGCCCACTGCTCTGGCTGCTAGGCTGGTGAGCCTGTTCCAGCAGCATCTGGACTCCCTCTGGAGCGGCCTGGCCATCCTATTCTGCCGGATGAGAATAGCACTGGGATGGATAGGTTCCGGAAGGGGACAGTCTCAGCCACAGGTCAAGGCTGAGCCCAAGGAGACTCAGGAAAAACTGAACAGTTCTCAGCCCGTGACCCCCGTTAGCGTCAACTACCACTTCACTCGTCAATGCAACTACAAATGTGGCTTCTGCTTCCACACAGCCAAGACATCCTTCGTGCTGCCCCTGGAGGAGGCCAAGCGTGGACTGCTTCTGCTCAAGCAGGCTGGTAAGTACCAGCCCAGGCAGAAGCCAGGACGCTAAGGACAGTGAGCGGGGGCTGTACACAGGATGAGGGTCAGGAGGGCTCCCTGAGAACCAGACACAGCATCACCGGGCAGGTAACAGGTGGTCTTGCATGAATGGGCAAGGAATCTTGTGGAGACAAGAAGAATCTCCAGTCCGGGAGATAGCCTGGTCAGGACCATGTAACAAACACTTGCTCCTGTGAACAGAGGTGTGTGGACAGTGGCCCCTGTTTGTCCTGGTGTTAGGAAAGTTGTGTCACTCAAAGAGTTTGCCCAGAGGAATCTGATTTCCAGAAATACTAAGTAAGGAAAGAGGAAGGGAAGACCAAAGTCCCCAGTGTGACCAGCCTGGCAGAAACTTCACCCTATTCCTTTCATGTTTCTTGTCGGAAACTTTTCTCTCCCTTAAAAAAATACTTTGTGTACCCATAGGGTTTGTGTGTGTGCATGTGTGTGTGCATGTGTGTGTGTGTGCATGTGTGTTAATCTGGTCACCTGCTTGGCACAGCAAGCCTGTGAACTTCAAAGGACAATTCAAGAGTCAGTCTATGCTTAGCCTTCAACCTTGTTTGGGACAGGATTTCTCTCTGCTAGTGTGCAGTGTTCATTGGCATTTTGAGCCTCTCAGATTCTCTTGTCTTTTCCCATCTTCAAGTAGGGAGGCTGGCATTACAAACTCTCACTGCTGTGTTCAGGTTTACTTAGGTATTGGAGACCCAAACAGAAGTTCTCAGACTTGTACATACTGACCCACCTCTCCAGCCCCACATAAACCTTAAAATGATTTTTTGATGGGCATGTCACGGGATTTTTCTCCTAAGATTTTCTGTCCCACTCCATCAATCATTCTCAGGTATGAATTCAGCAGTGAAGTTCAATGCAGCATCTTCTCCAAGCCTGCCCTCCCTTCCTCCTACCCTCCCTCCCTCTCTCCTCCCTCTCCCCTTTCTTCTCTTTCGAGAACACTGACTCGCCTAGAGATTGCCTTCTCTCTCTACTTACTCTTTAACTGAAGCAGAGTAGACATGTCTAGGAGTCAAACATGCTAACTACACTTCCAGATGACTCTACCAAGAGGCCTCCATGGAGCACAGCTGGGAAACAGAATGATTGGCCATGTGCAAACCAGCCTCCAGTCACCACCACATTGACCCCATGGGGCTCCCAACTGGATTTCTGATGCTCACAATAGACTTACCTGGTTCTGTGCTGTGACAACAAAATCATACGGTACACAGAACCAACCGCACAGTAGCATCTGACTCACTCGGCTCCAATCTGTACTGGCTCATTACACACAGTAAAGACCATGAACCTTGTTACCTCACTGGGATCTAGGTTAAGGTTTGGTCTTTCGTTATCAGGAATTCTGTAAGTTAGCCACCGTCTCTGTTTCCCTCACTGGTATCTGCTTAAAATGCAGCTTTTGGAGTCACCTGCCCACCTGTCTAAGACAGAACCGGACTCCAAGCCCCAACATCACAGCTGTGATGAGCTCACTGGCACCCCCACATCTTCTACACCTCTGTAATTGGCCTTTTTATTTTGAGCATCTCCTGGTGAATTTACAGTGCCCTTGGATCTCTGAGAGGATCTGCTGAGATGTGGAGTTGGTTTCCAACAACGGTGTCCACCCATTTGCAGATAGAAAGAGTAGAGTCACAAAATATCACAGTGGTTTTCTTCCTGCTTTAGGACTGTGAATGGAACCCACAGTTATTGGCAGTGGCATTAATATTGGAAAACAGGATGGGGTAAAAAGAGAATAATGATTGGGTTCATTTCATTAATTTTACCATAAGCAAATGTTAATTTTTGTCCTTAAAACAAAAATGGATGAGGCTGTTGAGTGTATCTTATGATGAAGAGCTTGGCTAGTATGCACAAGACCCTGGGATCTGTCCCTATTCTCTCTCTCTCTCTCTCTCTCTCTCTCTCTCTCTCTCTCTCTCTCTCTCTCTCTCTCCCTCTTTCTCTGTCTGTCTCTGTCTGTCTGAACCTCTCACTCTACACATACACACACACACACAGTTAAAAAACCAAGTAATAATATTTATTTTATGTATGTGTGTGTGCATGTGTGTTTTGGTGTCCCCAGAGGAATAGGATCCCCTGGAGGGAATCCAAGGTGGGCACTGGCAACTGGTCTCTGGTGGGCACTGGAACTGGTCTCTGGAGGGCACTGGAACTGGTCTCTGGAGGGCATGGGAACTGGTCTCTGGTGGGCACTGGAACTGAACTGATTCTGGTCCCTGAAAGAGCAGCAAATGATGGTCACTGCTGAGTTATCTCTCCAGCCCCACAAACAAAAAATAATGAAGTAGATATTTGGAAAATGTAAAAATATTGCTTTCATCCCTTACAGGTATGGAAAAGATCAATTTTTCAGGAGGGGAGCCCTTCCTGCAGGACAGGGGTGAATATGTGGGCAAGCTTGTGAGGTTCTGCAAGGAGGACCTGGCCCTGCCCTCCGTGAGCATCGTGAGCAATGGCAGCCTCATCCGTGAGAGGTGGTTCAAGGACTATGGTAAGTTTCCTGGGGCAGCATATTGGTCACCGCGACTCATACTGTTGACCCCTACATTTCCTTCCTTTCTGGGCTCCAGGCCAGAGCATGTGGGAAAATGGGAGGAAACAAAATCTAATTTAATCTTGTTTATTCTAATATCTACTAAACTGTGTGGGATGTTGTTTTTTGTTTGTTTTTGTTTTTGTTTTTTTGTTTGTTTGCTTGTTTCTGCTGAGTGCTAATAAGCAGATAACATAACAAGTCAGCACACATATCATTGCTATGACTTCCAATTCATTGCTCATGGATAACTAAGGTCTAAGCTTAGCCATTACTGAGGAAAATCAACACACTCTATAGCTATATAAATGTCTCTGTTAGAGACGGGGCATGGTAGTGAACACCTTTAACCCCAGCACTCGGGAGGCAGAGGCTGATCTCTGTGAGTCTGAGGCCAACCTGATCTATAATAGGGAGTTGTAGCTTAGCCAGGGCTATCTAGTGAGACTTTTTTTCTTTGTTAGGACTAAGCTGATTGCAAGTCTAGTCACATTAGAAGCTCATAGCACATGGGCTGGCTGAATTTGGGGGCTGTTAAGATTTTCTGAGAACCCCAATGATTGAGTTGTTCATGTTTGTAGTGTCTTTGGAACAATACATGGCACGAGGCAGCTTTTTAAAAATGTGCAGTTATGTCTACTTTCAGTTTAGAAGACAGTTAAAACCTCCTCTCAGAGTCCCCTTCTCTACCCTTGTTTTGTGACTGGAGCCATTGAAAGGGAAGGCTGGCACTTTCAGTTGGAGACACTGAGCAGATAATTTCACAGGACGCATCCACCTGCAGGGAGAGGCTGTGCTTGTGGGTGAAGGCTCTCTATGAGGTTTGGGCAGGCAAGGAGAATTCTTAGAATCAGGGGCAGTGACTCAAGGAGGAATGTTCTGGGATACTACATTAAACCAGACATTGGTGAATGGAGGCACAGGACGGAGACCACTGGGAGGTTCAAAGTGAGAGAGAAAGAAGGTAAGGGAAGCTGTGTGAACAGAAAGCAGTGGACCGTGTCCTGGAGGGTGTTCCTGGGCAGCATCTGCTCCTTATGATAGGCTCAAAATATCTGTCCCTGTGGCAAGTGTGTGCACAGGACAATTACTGCAGTGCAGTGTCAGAGACCGGCCACCCAGAAATGGTCTTGTGACCCAGCATCATCACCTCGATAGGTGAACACACAAACTGTAAAAGCCAAATGCAAGGCTCTCTTGGCAGTAAGGCAGATACCAATTACAAATGTTAATTGAATTTTATGCGAGATGGAAATTTGTCTGTCCTCAAATTATCCTGGGTGCATAAAACAGTATTCCGTGCTAACTATCCCAATTATAAAATGTCTACAAATAACTTGAAGTTGAACCTATGTGCATGGGCATGAGGAGAAGCTGGTCAGAGATCCCAAACCCCTCCAAGTCTGGGAGTTTGCTAGCAGGACTGCCAAGACTCTTTCAGTGAGGACAAATACAGAAGAAGAGGTATGCATCACTGAGTCCAATCAGGACATCTATTTCTGAGCCCATCTCTAACTGAGCCCACATGGATTTTGCTTTCTTCCTAGCAGTGAACCTCAGGCAACGTTTGAGTTGTCTCCACACAGGAGGCTCACTTCAGTCTTGGATCAGAGAGAGTCACAGAGTGCTGGTCACTCAGGCAAGCATATCTAAGAGACCAGGCACAGCCACCAGGACACCAATAATACATGCAAGCACATCCTATATGTGTCCGCACAATCCTGACACATGGCCCCATGCCTGAAACTTGCACACATCACCCACTATTGTTATACATGCCGGAGTAACAGCCATGTATGCAGGGGCTAAAATAGTACCCTACCAGAGTCAGCTCTTCTGGGAAAACACAAGCACTAAGCAAACAGACCTGCTCTGTCAAATGATTCCTCCAAAGAGCTGATGACCAGAGGGAGGGGTCATCACAGAGATACAGCTAGAGGAGGGAGGTCATCACTGAGACATAGCTAAAGGAGGGGGGGTCATCACAGTGATACAGCTGAAGGAGGAAGGGACATCGCAGAGACACAGCTAAAGGTGGAGAGGTGTCAGGATGAAGCAATGGACTCATAGGTGCTCAGTGCCCTTGTCAGTGAACCAGGCATGGTGCTCCTGGTTTTTATGTGTTTGATTTAAGCTTGTTTCCCCTTGGTTTTGTTGGAGACTATGTGTGCGGTTACCTCATCCTGGTGTGACATCCCTTTAGGAATTTACTTGAGGTTAAGTTTTGGAACACTTTGAGTTGTTTTAAATAACAGGAAATTTGCGTGCGTGTGTGTGTGTGTGTGTGTGTGTGTGTGTGTGTGTGTGTGAATTATACCTAAAATAAAAGCTAAAATTAGTCTTTCTATGATTATACAGTAGTGTCTGAAAGAAGTTTTGGAACTCTTAGCTTCTACACTGTGAAAATAATTATAAGGCAAAATAGAGAAGTTTGGAAATTCTCAACATCCAGGAGATCTCAAGCTTCGTCAGCTACAAGGAACATCTCAGTCCTAAACATACTCAGTCTTCTTAGGCAGGGGAAGGCAGGGAGCAGGGAAGGAAGAGGGTGTCAGAGGAAACACAGAGCAAAAACTGAAGCTATACCAACACCAAGATATGTTTCAGTATTTTATAGGTCTTTAAATGGCTCACTATCTGAACTCTTAATGCATGGCCTTGCAGGGTGGGGCCTGTTTGTTCCGTGGTTCCTGTGCCCAGCTCCCCTTTATCTGGGTATTCTCATCCCCTACATCATTGTACCTGATGTAGCACAGAGTGCCCGCAAATATTTACACAGTGAATAAAATGGAAAAGGCAGGTCAACAGGAAGCTCATGAGCCTGGCAAAATTACCAGATATCTATGGCACAATTCTGTCTGTGTGCTGGACAAAGCAAGCCTATAACTGTCCATATTTAATAGAAATAGACTTCATAGTTTATATAATCTCTATGACATAACTAGGGGAAACCCTTACTAAAATGTGCTAATGCATATTTATGCATATGCATATATGCAGAGTTTAAATGTGCTCACATTAAGTAGCTCTGTGAGTTATGTGTGTATGTGTTTTAATGATAATATACACACCAAGTGTAATTCACATCTCTGATTTTCACCAGTTCGAGACAGGAAAATCAGGAAATTCTTTAAAATGATGCACTTTACCATAAAGAGATGTAAATTAATTCGAGGGTTAAGGGAACATATTACTACTATTATTATTATTGTTTTCCTGCAGGTGACTATTTGGATATTCTTGCTATCTCCTGTGACAGCTTCAATGAGGAAGTCAATGTTCTCATTGGCCGAGGTCAAGGGAAAAAGAACCATGTGGAAAACCTCCAAAAGCTGAGAAAGTGGTGTAGAGACTACAAGGTAGCTTTCAAGATCAATTCTGTCATTAATCGCTTCAACGTTGACGAAGACATGAATGAACACATCACGGCTCTGAGCCCTGTCCGCTGGAAGGTAAAGTCACATTGGAGCACGTTTGACTTTAATCCCTTGGTTTGGTAACACTGAAAACTGCAACACTGGGGACTCTGGAGCTTTCTAGCCTGGACCCTGACTCTTACCTCTATTAAGTTTACATCCTCACTGTTCTTTGTTTCGTGTCTGTTTCGAAAATCTTGAAGTGGTTCTCTTGAGGAATTTTCTGAGAGTAAATGTCAAGGCCATGCTGGGTGCTTGGAGATACTTCAAAGAATAGATTATCAAGAAAACATTTCTTCCCACTCCTGTCTTGTATATAGATGGGGCTAGACGCTCTTCATAAATTCCGATGCTCTTGAGTTCACACTGAATTATTTATTACAGGGGAAGTCTACAGGACAATGTCATCCTTTATTCCAGAATGCATTTCTTAGGGATGGCCAGAGAGCAGCCACTGGAAGTCCCAGGCTCACAAGAATACAAGCCAATCCATCAGAGATAGGACCCACCACGACAGGGGAAATTCACTACAAATTCAAGTTTTCTACCTCTGCCTGCTCAGAACTCCCCACTGTGGTTACTTAGAAAGCAGATTCTTGGACTTTTTCATTAATCCATTGACGTCCCCTAAGGGCAGGCCTGGTTTGAGAGGGTTGACGTGAGCTTGCATTTTTAACAAGTCACATGGCTACCCTTGTGTAGTTCCTTTGAACCTGTGCTTGGAGACAGAGAAGAGCCACTTGAGGATAAGATTTGGTAACTGAGTTTTGGAAAGGACTAGAACACGGAGGGTGCATGTTTCATGATACTTGTGTGAGGAGAACTTGGGAAGGTGGGGCACACCAACCCTAACTGCAAAACATCATGGAAGAAGTTGCATTTGGTTGTGTTTTGAAAGCAGGAAAGAATTTCCACAGGTGGGCCTGACCCAGGAAAGGTCTAAGCTAGGCCAGAGTCATGCTTACCTAAGAAAAGTTGTCATTTCAAGGTCACCGTGGATCTTCTTCAGATGCCAAGTGAGCCAAGACAGTGGGGGATGAAGATAGGGCATATTTTTTTTCCGTTGACCGCACTGTTTGGAAATAGGTTAATAGGAAGCTAAAAACACTATATACTCTAAAGAATTTTCCATACACTAGATTATCAAAATTGAATGTCAGTGACACCTTCAGGCACAGAATACATGGAAAACATCTCAAGAAAGATGAATGGTAGAAAGAGTCAGGACAAAGACAGAGACCTCGAATAGAGGCGCTCAGAGACCTAAGACTTGCCCCTCCGGTCACCTTCCAAGCTGCTCCTCTTGTCTCTCTCTTACCATGGTGCTACATTGACTCATGCTGCCCCTTACTAGACTCCCTTCACGCTCTTATTCTAAAATTCCTCTACACATTTTTCCCTCCTTGCTTTGGAGCCTTCTTCTCTTATGGCCTTTCCTTACCTTCCTCTGGCTTCCTGGCAAAGTCATTTCAAGATTCTGACTCTCAGAGGTAAGGGTCAGTTCCTGCTTCTTTGAAACCTCTGATATCTGTGAGCTCTTGACCAACAAGCAATGCCCCGGAGGGGAAGCATCTGTACTTCGTTAGCTCCATCACTCGTGGCTTGGCTTGGAGTCTCACATTCTAAGTCCTCATAGACTTAGCAGTGACTGGCAATTGTAGTCCAAGATCGCTAGTCCTGAACTGCAGAGGGTCCATTCCCTGCAGGTTTGGAGTGAATGGTTAGTGTAAGGCTCTTTGTCTAACAGATGCTTTATCCTCTTCCAGGTCTTCCAGTGCCTCCTAATTGAGGGTGAAAACTCTGGAGAAGATGCCCTGAGGGAAGCAGAAAGATTTCTTATAAGCAATGAAGAATTTGAAGCATTCCTAGAACGTCACAAAGAGGTGTCCTGTTTGGTGCCCGAATCTAACCAGAAGGTTGTATGCGGCAGAAGTGCCATGGTCACTGCCACATAGCTTCACTGACGCAAAGTGGGGAACGGGGTGACTCTCTCCTAAGAGCTTTGCAGTTTGCCGTCTTCTTATTGCAGACATACTGGAAGGAGAAAGGGGAGGAGGGCTATCAATCTTAGAGTCAAAGAGATGGAGGTCCACTATGGCCAGCTGTCATCTGGGGGTGGGGTTCTTCCATGGCATTGATTTTTTTCTTGTACCCAAGAATGGACTTGTCGAGGCCGCCACAGAGATGATGTGATTAGATGTATAATCACATCGATAACGCTGATATAAAACACACACACACACACACACACACACAGGATCTCTATGTGTTGGGAAGCATGTGAGTAGGGCTCACACTGAAGGAAGGTATGAATGCATCCATGTTTGTGTCAGCTTCATTCCAACTGCCCATTACAACCTCTCTAGTGATTATTTTAAAAGGTGGATAAAATGCATCGGAAATGGTTTTCCAATTCTCAGGGTCTGTATCCAAAGCTGCCAAGGAGCAGGGTTGCACTCCATTCCTTTATGATTTGATGTGTGCCTTTTGCTGCTGTTGTTTGATGGTGATGGTGGAGGTGACTTTCACAGTGTGGTACAGACACTGTGTGCTCTGCATGGCAAGAAATGTTTCTAGACACTTGGTCTAGAAATGTGTCTGACTGGGGAGACTGTCTACACAGCATTCTGGAAGCTCTGGGTTCAATACCCAGCATAGCTAAAAACAGTCATTGAAAGTTTACAATCCAGAATTCAAGAGGTGACATCAGGAGGAGCCAAAACTCAAGGACATCCTTGACCATGTAGTGAGTTTGAGGTCAGCCTAGGCTACCTGTTGCCCTATCAAGGAGGGTGGGGAGTAGGGAAGGAGGAGAGAAGGAAGGAGGGAAAAGGAAAGGAAGGAAAATGAGGAAAGAAGAAAGGAAACATGAGGGATAAAAGGAAAACAATATTGCTTACTGTCTAGCTCTTATTAGGGGAAAAGAGTATCACAACCTCCCTGCAGTAAGTAACAGCAGTGCCCAGTGCACCTGAGAGTGCAAACCTGATACAAATCAGAAATGTTATCCTCTGCAGAGAGCCTGACCTCAGCTTTGAAAACCTTGGAGATTCCTTGAAGGTTGGCCACTGGGGTGGGGACTGAGAGATGAAGAAAACAGCAGTCCTGGAAGCAGCTGGAGGGGTAGGAGAAGTCAGGCTGCTCAAAGCAGCCTTCAGGGTAAAATTCTTTTGGTCTGAAGCAGGAAAATCCAGAATGACTGGATGGACTGGACCCTGCAGACCCTCCACTGCTGTGGGCCCCTCCAAAGGCTGGCAAAGAGATGGGGAATACAAGAAGCTGAAAATCCAAGAAAAACATACACGCATAGGAGGGACAGTCAGTGGAGCATGCAAAGTAAACAATGCATGTTGCATGGAAATTAAATTTTGATTCTGTTTTCCTCTGCAGATGAAAGACTCCTACCTTATTCTGGATGAATATGTGAGTATTCCCCATGAGGATAAAATCACTGGAAAGCTAGCAGCTCAGAGATGCCAGACATGTGCACAAATGAGTACATTCTGAACACATCCATTATGCCCAGTGCCTCTCTGGTAGTTGTATTGTCAGCATGGTAGAGCCCTGGCTTCATATGCCAAGTTCTCTATCAGCTCTATCCAGGGCACTTTCCTGGACCTGGATTGGTGTTAGCTACCATGAGATGACACCCCAGATAGCCACCCATCTGCAGATGTCATAGGGATGTCACACTTAGTAAAGCCCTTCACTGTGTGGTCTGGCATGGGTTTGAGGGCGGCACTGTGGCAGTACCCTGCCCCCTGTACTCCACACTCTCTTGGATAACCCAGGGGCTGCCAACACCTCCATTGTACATGAACCTTGACAATGGAAGGAAGTCTTATTGTCCCCTCCAGACACCATCAACATCATCTCTGAAGTCATTGCTTCAGAAGGAAAACCCACCCTTATTTTGAAAAGGAAAGAGATCACACTTGTTTTCCTTTTCTTTATTGTTGTTATTTAGAACTTTGGATTTATAGCTTTGCTGATATTCCCAGTAGCAGACAGATAATTCCATTCCAGGCATTTTTAAAATGAACTATGAAAAGAACCAAGGGCTCAGTATTGACCTTGGCATTTTGAGAAATATTTTTTACAACTTTTGTGTTTTGTCATTTTCAAGATGATCGATGATAAATTGCAGCAATTTTGTTTATTGTCAAAGTGAGTTTTATGCAGCATAAGGGGGAAAGTGGTCATAGAAATACTCAGTTTATGAGTCTAAGGTAAAGAAAGAGGACAATGGAAGTTATTTTGGAGTGTAAATTGTCACGATTGGCTGGGGATTTTGAACAGCACTCTTTAGTAAACCTTGTGATCTCCACAAAGCTGGAACAAAAGTGGATGGATCAAAATTTGTTGTTGTTTTTTTCCAACTGAATCTTGGTGATTCAACACACAACTACCCGGTGCCCTATAGGAATGTTCTAAGACCTCATCCCTGTCCGCATGGTTGGGAAGGAAAGAGTCGCAGGAAGGCAAATGGATAGGCTGTGTCGGGAAACTTCTGTCCTTGGCCTGGATCTTTCCCGCCTCAGTAGCCTCCGTCTTACCCTTTCAGAGGAAGCCTATGTGAGGATTCACACCACACACACAGACACTGTTTCCCTGAGGTCACTCAGCCGAGCTTCCTCACAACACAGTCCTGTGGCTTTGTGCTTCACCGTGCCTTGGGCTACCCCAGTACACAGTGTCTAAACAAATTCAGATGTCCTCATTTAGGGGAAGTCTGTTCTTAATGTCCTCTCCACTCCAACAGATGATCGAGTTCTCAGGTAGTTAAACTCTACTGTTCATGACTCTCGGCTGCCCCTACATATATATGGTCAAGCCACCCTCTGTGTGGGTGTGAGTTGTATGAGTTGGGGATGGAGCCTGAGGATGTTAGATGCTGTCTTAGATCTCAATACACATTTGACATGGTTGGGATGTCAGAAGTCCTTTAAAATGGATACCCTCAGTAGAGTTTTACAGGGTAAACCATGCGGAAACATACTTATTTCTACCTTGTGTTTCCCAGATGCGCTTTCTGAATTGTACTGGTGGCCGGAAGGACCCTTCCAGGTCCATCCTGGATGTTGGGGTGGAAGAAGCGATAAAATTCAGTGGGTTTGATGAAAAGATGTTCCTGAAGCGTGGCGGGAAGTACGTGTGGAGCAAAGCCGACCTGAAACTGGATTGGTGAACCTGAGACTAGAAGGAGACCCTGACCAGCTGTGGAGAGGTCCACGTCCCGCTGTCCTCCACCACCCAAGGTCCCTGGTCTTTCTCCAGGTGTGAAGACCTGACTCTCTGTTGTACAGCCCCTGGCCATCTGTGGATTATCATCACTGAGAACGCAGTCTGTTTGCTTGTTGGTTCCAGTTCAGCTTAACTAAGAAAAGGGTTGTAAAACCACGCAATGATAGCTTGTAAAACAGACAACCTGCCTGCGTGTGGAGACAGAGTTCAGTTCACAGAGGAGCAAGGTGCAGCGGTCCCAAAGACCAGTGTATTTAACTTGTATTTGAATTTTTAAGGAATTATACTGTGAATCCCTCGTTTCCTTCTCTTTTTTTTTCCTTCCCTACTTGAAAGAGTGAGTTATCTTCTGCTAAATATGCCAGTTTTGCCACCAGGAAGCATCACAAAACACGTGCTCTAATTACTATTCTGATGCTTTTCTGCTTTGGAATGTTAAACTTCTGATTTGGAACTATAGGAAGAATCAAGACACATCCAAAGGGCCATGGAGGAGAATCTTACTCATCTGCCAAGAGCTAGTGGAGGGGATTATTCCAGAGCCTGATGGTGCTGCATGAAGGATGGCTGTTCCACACTGTGCCAACTCCTCCAGGGTTCCTTACAACACCAAGGTACACTTCGCCTCTTACGACATGGGCGTGAGGGTGGCATTTGTGCAGCTGCGCCCTCCCGGTCCTGAGGCTGCCCGAGTCTGTCACAATAAAGCAGGAGTTTGAGTAGAAGAAGGTCATTATTTCACTCTGAAAAGCAACAATGGCTGTGCTGGCGCATTTCATAAAAGTCGTGGGAGCGTGGGCAGGAAGGATGCGTCGGGAATACATGGATGTGGCTGGCTCGGCATAAAACACCTGTGGCCCAAGGAACTCTGAAATGCGGCTCGGTCCAGGGGGATATAAGAACCAGTTCCGCTTCTAGACCAAAAAGGCAGAAGAGACAACGTGACTGAGTAAAAATCCTCTTCCCTTGCAAGCATTGCATGAAGTTTATCAAACCAGGACAGCGTCTCACTGCCTACAAAATAATAATTTCCTGTTCAAGAGCAAAAGTTGCTGAGAGTTGTGTTTTGCCCAAGGAATTTAACACTGCTGAAATTCCACTGCTGCCGCTAGAGGGCACTGAGACGCCGGACTTCATTAAGCATCTCAGAAATTTTGCTTTAGAGTCTATTTTTAGGACTCGGTGAATTCTGGTTCTGTTCCTTCATTGTTTGCTTGTGTGTGTGTGTGTGTGTGTGTGTGTGTGTGTGTGTGTGAGTGTGTTTGGATAAGTACTAAGAATTTGGTAAGGAACTGGATTTGTGAGTATTTTTCTCACAAAAGATGTACATATACTTCAGTTAGGTCACTATAATTCAGCTGAGACACACTTTTGTTTCGTCAAAAATAGGTCAGGTGTTCTGTGTTTTCTACTTTGTTTGTGTGCTTGTTTACTTTTTTATTTTTTATTTTGCTTGAAGCTGGATGTAACTATGATGTAGCCTGGAACTCATGATCCCCTTTGCTCTAACTTCCCCAGTTCTAGGGATAACATTTGTATATCACCAGACTCCTATACTGATATTTTAAAGAGAAGATTGAATCACATTTTTTCCAGGCCGATTTTGATATTTTTTTAGTTAAGTCCTCTGTAGTCAGCTTACCTGGGAAAGCTCAGAGGACATGGACAGATGCCTGCTTGGTCAGATGACAGGAAAGCAAACTTGGAGCTGAAGACCACCTTCTGAGTTGGAGTATATTTTCCTCTAGCCTAGGGAATGTGTATGTCTCCTTTCCCCAAGGAAAAGCAACATGAAGAACGTACATTTGGGAAACGAGTCATCCTAAATGCACCCCAGCCCAGCTTCTCCTACTCCTAGCCCCTTATGCATGGGCAGGATATATTAGACTTCTATGCTTAAAATACTCAAAAATTCCCCTTTCTTAAAGGGAAGAATCATGATACTTTATCATCATACTAGAAATCAAACTTGGATTAGATCATGCTTTGGTTTAGTCATTTTTAAATCTGAATATTCATTTTGTGAAACATGCTCTTTCCTGGGAAAGTGAAGAGTTATTTAGTGGACATTTGCTAAGTGTTATAGACAGGGAGTTTGTGTCAGATGGCCGCTTGACTTAGGATGGTGATGCTTCGAAAGGGGATTTACATAAAACTTTGGAGGGTAGGGCATCCCACACTGATTTTAAAACCCCCTGGTGTCTCTTTTATATAGTGTTAAGTGATAAAATCATGAGCTGTTTTCTTGCACACTGGAAGCCAAATGGTGTTATTTGGCTAAATTATCTGAGAGAAAACTGGGCTCAGGTTTGATATGCATTGGTTTTTGGGGTCTAATTGTTTCATAGGTTAACAACCAAACAATGGAATCCAGCAGCAATAATTTAGCTCATACCTTACCTTCTTGATGAACTGATGTTGTTTAATAGGCTCTTTTAAAACAAAACAATAATCTGAGTGTGTTCAGATGAGGTTTAGTGTTGGGACATATATGTGTATGTATCCCCCTGTAGAATTACACTGTGTTTTGAAGCATTGGTTTAATGTATGGCAACATGTTTGATGTATTAAAATGTTTAGCACATGACCTAAGATTCTGTATTAGTCTCTCTTTGGTTCGTTACAGTCACGTGTACTCACTATGTACTTTTACATAGTGAGTTCACTAGAAGCCAGTTCACATTAAAACTCAACCAAGTTACAGATACTCTTGACCCAAGACAACCCACTCTTCAGCACGGTTGCATGGAGCTGAGCCCCTGGAGAAAAATGCTCCCTCCTAACATGCAAAAAAAATGTTTGGAAGCCCAGAAATAAAGACTTTGATGATCTTAGAAAGACAGCCATGCAGCTTGCCAGGGAAGGTTGTCCCCAAGCCCTTTCTGTGACCACCAGTGTGAAGGGAGCTACTGCTTGTTAGGACTTGGTCAGGAGGACAGGTACCAGAGCTAAATTCACTCTTCTGGGCTGTCTTCAAAAAACAATAGACGAACAAACAAAGCAAGCTGAGAAGCCATGGGAAGCAAGCCAGTAAGCAGCTCCTCTCCATGGCCTCTGCATCAGCTCCTCCTCCAGGTTTCTGCCCTGCTTGAGTTCCTGTCCTGACTTCCTTCAGTGATGGACTACAATGTGGAAACTTAAGCCCGATAATCTCTTTCCTCCCCAAGATGCTTTTGATCATGGTGTCTCATCACAGCAATTAAAACCCTAATAAAGACACCATGTCTGTGGGGGGAATTTTCTTCATTATTAATTGTTGTAGGTGGTACTACACCCAGGCAGATGGTCCTGGGTTTATAAGAAAGCATGAGACAGTGAACCAGCCAGCCAGCAGCCTTTCTTCTTTGTTTCTGCTTCAAACTCTTGCTTGAGTTCCTATTCTCTCAGCGAGGGACTGTGTGATCTTGAAGTGTAAGCCAAATAACACCCTCCCCCCCCAGTTTCTTTTGGTCATGGTGCTTGTCACAGCAACAGAAAACAAACTAGAATGCCTGGGCTTGGAGACTTGAACTAGAGCCTCTGAGCTCGTGCATCCAACATAGTTACCCACTGAGCCATTTTGCCACCCCAACTGTCCATATGCTTAGGAAACCAAACAATTCAAGTCTTGGAAATTTTAGAACCACAGCAGAATAGAAGATTAAATGAAATACAAACACCACTGCCACAAAATGCTTTGAACACATAGCAATCCAAAGGAAGTAAGTAGAGGACTTTCTACTCCCATAATCTCCTTGTGTGGCCGGCGCACAAGACACTGCTGCATCTGTTGCAGTATAGATGCCTAAATCAATTCTATATAATGAAGTGTATCTGCTGCATTATAAAAACTCACCCAAAACCTGGGTGGTGGAATACCATATGATGTCTTCCTGTTCTCTTTATTTTGAACCTGGAGGGTCACATACCATGGGGTAGTGCCTACTGAGAATGCCATTGGGGAATTCGGTTGTCAGGGACATAGACCTGGGGTCCTTTCCTGTGTTCCTTCCTGGCTATATTCTGCCTGGACCCCTTCCAAATTCTAATGTTTGAGATTGTAGCTTCTTGTTTTGGGCTTAAGATGGGCAGACGTGATTTGGTCACCACTATGCTTTCTTTATTCCTAAAGACACAAGTATGTACAAATGTGCTAGTTCAGACCAGACTGGGATTCAGGGATTTCTAGTTTAACCCACAGACTTCTTGGGAATCGTCCTTCCAAGGAGTAGCCAGAGACCCATTGGCTTCTTTGGAGTTCCCCTTGACTCAGCATACAGCTAAAAGGCCAATATGATGGAGTCAGACGAGGTTGATGGTTTCAGACTCTCCTCTTTGTCTCATCCAGAAGTGCAGCTCCTATGTTTACCCAAGAAAGGAGCTGCTTGCCCTAAGGGCAAGAGAGATAGAACTCAGAGGGTGAGACGTTAAAACTCTGCCACAACTAAGTCCACCTACATCGAATGTAATTTAATTATTCCTTCTGAGTTGAGAAAGCCTTTAAATTTGTCAAGCCACAGGAACCAAATTCTATCGATTACCATGGAAAAGCAGTATAACACAGAGTGAAAAGATGACTGAACCAGTCAAGAGCCTTGGGTAGCAGCACACTGATGCCACTAGCTGGCAGAGACCTCAGAACCCGCCTAAGTTACTTTGTGCCGCTTCATATGAGCGATGAAAAGCCTAGGCAGAGATCTCTCTCATTTATATTTTGGTTCTAAGTAGGTTCTACAGCATTTGGTTTTAGGACTTACACAGACCTATGGAAGGCAGGATTGATATATTTTTCTAAATAGGGTCTCATGTAGTCCAGGCTGGCCTATCACTCCCTATTTAACCATGGATGACCTTGAGGTCTTAATCCTTCTGCCCGGACCGCCCATGTGCTGCAATTACAGGCGTGTGCCAATACTTCTGGTTTATGTAGTTCTGGGCATTCATGCATGTTAGACAAGCACTCTAGCAACTGAATTACATACCCTGCCCCCACTCACTTCCTTTGACAAATATGTGTTGAATGTCTGGAACTTTCCCTGTCAGTGCTGAGAATGGCAATGAATAAGATACACCACGCCTCCATTCTGGAAGGAAACCAGAAGTAGAGAGGCTTTGTTTTCTACATCCCAACCTTTTCACTGAGTGTAATTTATTTTCCTGCCTTTGGGAGACACTTTTAATTTTGTTGTCACACTTATTCACTAAATTTTAGTTACATGAGGGCATGTTCCAGGTGCTTTCCTTGGCTTGCTGGGTAAATTGGTGTCTAAAAAGTAAAAAACATTATCGTCTTACAGTTTGGAGGTGAGTTTGTTAGACTGGGTTTTCCATACAAACAGAACCACTAGAGAAATATTCTGTACATTGTATACACATATACTATAGAATAAAGTTCGTAGGTATCTATATATCTATATCTTATAAAAGATCAAGATCTAGTGTGAACATTAGAGCTGGTTCTTGTGACAAGGAAAGCATGGATCCTAAGATCCTCTTTGGGCAAGCAAGATGCCTTAAAGCTGCTGGTGACATTCAGTCTGAGCTTACGGGTGGGCGAATCAGAATGGAGCTGTATGGATATTGGGAGATAGGTCAGAGTGATTCCTGGACTCTGAAGTTCAAAAGCCAGGATTTTCTTTATAGGAGTGCAGGAGAAGACCGAAGTCCATGCCAGCGGAGAGCAGACGGCCCGGTGCTTGTCTTCTGTTCTCTTTCAGCTTTCAGAGAGTTGGACCATGTTCCCAGGACGGGTGTACTCTCTTCACCTAAGCCGCTGGTTCCAGAGCCAGTTTCTCGAAGCACTCTCAGAGACACAGCTCTGTGGACATCCAATAGCCCAGGCAAGCTGACACACGGTTTATTATTATAGGGGCTGGATGTCTGAGCTGCAAGCACCTGCTCCAGGCTCTCCCTGTCCTCTGATAGTTTACTCACCTCATCCTTGATGCATCCTGGTTTACAGAAGGACCTCCCACCCTCGGCGCAATGTGCTAGCTAGCCCTGAGAAAGTGGGAACCGTATTCTGATTTCCCCATTTCCCAAGGGCAGCAGTCATAATGGACAGGGGACCCAGCCTACTCTGCTCTGACTGTACCTTAACCAACGCCACTGGCAGTCACCCTCTTTGCCAAATGCTCAGACTTCGAGATACGCATAGCTGGACTTTACAGAGATTTCTGCAAGGTTCACAGAGGGAGGGCACAGGTCAGCCCGCGGCTGTGTGGCTCAAGGCCTGCCACAGAGACATGGCCGCTTTACCCATGCCTTCATGAATGCCCTCCATTTGGAGGACAGTGCCTCTGTCTCGTGCACATATGGCACCACAGACAGATTTTCCTGAGATGTCAAAGCTGAGAAAGAGGAAGGCTCTGAGGTAGGCGTGGGCGTGGCTGGGAACCCCTGAGAGTAGCAGGAACCTCCTTCCCTCCTGAGCTTTGTCCCGGGGTATGCTGTTTGCTGCACCTGAAACAGTGCGCACTGTGCCTGGCTTCTGAGCGCCTTTCAGAGTGAGATTAGCAGGCGCAGATGGGGCAAGGGTGTGAGGTCACACCCCACGTCTCCAGAAACACCGAGTCCCTCTGGATCCCGGGTTTTCCCAAGGAGAAAAGACACTCAACTTTCACTTCTCTTTAGAAACAGAGAGAATCAGATTCACATAAAAGTAACAAAGATGAGGCAGGGGGGTCCTAAGTTTGAGGGAAGCCTGGGCTAGTTTGTGAGTTCCAGAGCAGCCTGGCTACAGGGTTAGACTGTCTCAGAAGAAAAAGAAAAGGAATCGAAAGAATGTGAGTCCTATACTTAGAATGTGCAATCAGAAGTTTAAACAGCTTGCATTGTCTATTTTGTTCTTTTTTATTTTCCTTTTAACTGGAAGTCACAACTTTAAACTTCCTTCAATTGTATGTGGGAGAAAGCTTCACAATGGGTTTCCATGACTTCAGCCTCTAGACCATTTACATAGGCACCAGTGTCTGGTTCACTTTCTCCTGGGCATCCACTGCCCACCTGAGTGATCTAAAGGTACCTACCTACCCAGTGAGAGACAGTGCATGGCATAGCCCTGGCACAGATCCTAACAGTAAGGTCTTTTAAACAGGTTCCAAGTGGCCACCTTGGGAGGAGATGGCCAGTCTTTCCCTGGCAAAGGGCTGGACTGAAGAGCCATTGTGAGGGTTAGATCCAGGCAGCTTTCTGGAGGGAATGGTATTAGCTCCTGAGAACTCAGAGGAGCCAGCTTCCTTCATTAGTGAGCACTTATTATGTTCTAACTCTGTGTGGGAAAGATTCTGTAGACTGTTGATCTGAGCCCTAGAGCACATGCCCAACACAGGAAACAGCAAGTGCCGTAATCCACATAAAAACGAAATAAATAGGCCAGGCAGTGGTGGCGCACACCTTTAATCCCAGCACTCGGGAGGCAGAGGCAGGCGGATCTCTGTGAGTTCGAGGCCGGGCTGGACCGACAGCCTCCAAAACAATACAGAGAAACCCTGTCTCGTAAAAACCAAAAAAAAAAAAAAAAAAACAAAAAACCAAAAACCAAAAAACAAAAATAAATAAATAAATAAATACATATTTGGCCATCTGGAAATGTGGAGAGTAATGGATTCAATGAGCCTGGAAATGCACTACACAGTCTGCTGCAAACCCTGCTTTCATTGCCCATGTGGAAAAGCCTCAGTCCATCTCCCCAGCGATAGTCTCATTAGCCAACGCATCGTGGGAGTCAGGGGAGTGAAGATGTACAATTACCACGTAAGCGCTGGCAGGTGCCATTTCTGCAGTTTGATGAGGCTGGGTTTTCCATGCACCCCCAGACATTCATAGGCAGTGTGTTTCTAGTCCCTCGTGTCACAGATGGCGCAGAATATCTCAATACACCTGCTTCTACTTGTTGTGAGCTTACAGCCTCCCCAGCAAAACCTCCCAATCCTTCATTCATAACTTCCATCCCCAACCAGGCCTGGGGAGGTGTGAACACATTTCCCTCAACGCTCAGGCCTTCAGGCAAAACTACGTCTTTCTTCCAGTGAGAGGCCGAAGCAACAAAGTGCCATTGTTCAGGCTCTTCATACTGCGAGCTTTCTCACACGGTGGCATTTATACAGAGTCTGAGGCAAGCCGAGGCGCTAGGAGGCCGGCGCGCGCCCTTGTTTTGTTTAGTTGGACACAGGGTCTCGCTGTCTAGTCCAGGCTGGCCTTGAATTTGTGACCCTTCCACCTCAGAGGAGCTGAGAACGCTAGGCTTGCACGTGGGAGACACCTCATCCTGCAAGTGCACGTGTTTGAAGATCAGAGACAGTCAACACAGTAACTGGTGAGGATGTGGGTGTAGGGGCTGGGGAGACAGCCCTGTCAGGGCAGTGCTTGCCATGCAGGCCTGAAGACCTAAGTTTAATATCCAGCATCCATGTCAACATGGGGTGGGGTGCATGCCTGTCATCCTGGAACTGGGTAATGGGGGTCCTGGAGCTTGCTGAGTAACCAGTGCAGCTTACTTAGAGGTTCAGAATATATGGGAGGGAAAATAGAGGTGGGCACCCCAGCATTGACCTTAGGCATGCACGCATGCCCATAAACACAAACATGCACACACAGACTAGAACGTACCAGCTGAAGAGAGATTATTCACGCTTTCAAATCCCATTACAGGGAGGGAGGCAGTGGAGAGAGAGTGAGATGGGGAGGGGGAAATCACGGGACATGGGGTGGGTGACGATGACGGCAGACAAGGGACAGGGATGATGGGGACCACGGACGATCAGAGAAGTCAAGTTAACTCATGGGGTCTTTCATTTCCGTGGGACCAAATGGTGCAGTCCGTGGCTGCTTGGGCCCAAATGCTTCACAGAACATCTTAGCAGAGGGAGTGTGCTTGTGTGTGTTTAGGATTCCCCCCAAGGGCCTTCTGTAGTCACCTCTCACCTCCCAACATTCCTTTCAAAATACCCTCACCAGCTGGGGGAACCAAGTCTTCAAAGCACTTGCCTGTGGGGACATTGCATGCTACCAATCAGCCATACTCACAGGCTTCGTTCACGTTTGCACGTTTGACATAGACTTAAGACATGAACTTCCAGGAGCTACCAAAGGGAGTGTGGAGACAATAGGTCATGGGGGGCGTTCGCAGAGAAAGAACTGAAATGTTGTGGCCTTTGTGTCCCATATGTGCACCAAGCTTCAGTTTCGGGACATGCAGGTTGAGGACTCTGCTTCATCCATCGTTGCATCTAGGTGTTAGGGTGAAAAGATGATTCTTGTCCTCTGGCTCAGTCATTATATTAAAGCACTCACAGGCAGAATCATCAAGCATGTTTTGGCAAGCCCAGAGGCTCTCATGTACATGGCGGGACTCCATCCCAGGGTCCCAAATACTCCTGGCTAACAGGATCAGGCTATTTCACGCCTTTCTTTCTAGCTGCCGGTACTTGTTTTTTTATACTATTGAAACAGGGGTCCACCTTCAGGCGGCCTCTTAGCATCCTTGTTTTCCTCCAGGGCACCCCCACACTGAGCCGACCTGGACCATCTGCTATCGCTCTTGGGGGCTGCCCTCCTGGTCTTGGTGCACTAACATTGAGGCACCTCTGGACGACAGGGGGCGCAGGCATGCAAACTGGCTTTCCCTCCCGCGCCCGCGCTTAGTGCGCGCTCGCGCCCCGCCGACCCCGCGCGCAGTTCTCGGGGCGCAGGGCGGGGAGACATAAAGGGCGCTGCGCTGCGGGGCGGGCAGCGCGCGCGGGAGGCTGACGGGGCAGCGGCACCCGCGAGCCGGCACCGGGCGGGGCCATCGCAGCCGCGCGCAACGAGGCCGAGCGGGAGCCCAGACCGCGCGGGACCAGGTGGGTGACGCGCGCGTCCCCTTTGTGTCGGCATCGCCCGAGCGGGCGGGCCGCGCGGGACGGGGCTGTGCGAGACTGATATCGGTCCCCTAGCCCCTGCTGCCAGGCGGTGACCCGCGACGTTGGGGGCTCTGCTCCCGGAGTCTCCTCCGGTGGCGCCCGAGTCCCCCTGGCACTTGGGGATTGTGCGCCGCGGGGCAGTCTCCAGCCGCAGGCGCGGGGTACCCTGGGTTGGAGTAGCCCCGGTGGACTGCCGTCTGCAGGCCTTGGGTGGACTCCCGCCGTGACCTGGTGGTGGGCAGAGTGAGGGCGTGGGGAAGGTCGGGTCGGTTCCGGCCGGCGGCAGTGACCAGTACCCCGCAGTGCTCAGCTGCGTCTGTCCGTGGGCACCGTCCTCTGCTGGCCTCTGTCCCAGGAGTGGCTGTGTCCCTTGCGCCCCGCCCGCCTAGGATGTCCCCCTGAGGTCTCCCACATCCCGCGCTCCGCAGCGCTCCCGGTTTTCTACACCATCTGTGGAGCTCAGAGATTTAATTGCTCTTGCTAAGGAGAGGCTTCCTGGCCCTAGGGCGGGAAGAGGCGACGTCTTCACCCTAGGCGGGCCTCGGGTGGTCTTTCCTAAAGTTTACTCTAGCTCTCCGTTGGTCTCTTTTTCAGAGAACATTTAAAAGGATGCTTATTTTGAACCGCTATCTACACCCTGCGTGGTGATGCGGGGTCAAAGGCCAGGTAACAAGGAGAGCAGGACAAGGCCCTGGAAACCTTTCCCAGGGTTCCTGTGACCTAGGGTGGAAGGACAATTCAGGCTTGCTTAGGACGGTTTTAAGAAGGCAATGTCTTCCAGGAGTGGTGTCTGGAAGACAGAATAGACCCTTCTTAATGATGCTGGCCAGGGTGAGAGTTTAGACCGCTAAGAGATGTGTGTAAATACAACTCCGGAGGGAAGGCAAGGTGGTCACGGTGCCCCGAGATGAGAGGGCAGAGACAAGGGCCTTTCTAAAACAGGGGCATGGAGTCCCACACGGGGGATACAGCCAGAGTGGTAGGAAAGGCCCCAGCAAAGGAAGGCACAGTGTGAAGGGCCTTTTCTACCCGGCTACCCCCTTGGTTCCCCAGGAGCCCCAAGACTTGCTCAGTATGCCTTCGACAGTGATACCAGAGGTCCGGAGTACTTTTTCTAGTTTCTTCCACAGTTTTGCTTCCATGACATTTGAAGGACTGCTCTGGAAGTATGTCTACAGGGGGTTTTGAATTCAGGCTAAGACTCTGGACTTGCCTTTGTGGAATGGGAGCCCTGGGTGGTCTTGCGAGGGAACAACAGACAGTGCCCACTTTGCTTCAGAGTGGTTATAGCTGCGTTGAAGAGGGAGGACCTGTGTGTGGCCAGGATCTATCCCAGGTGCATGAGCTGGCTTTATGGAGCCCATTCCCCTGGTGGAATGCCTTGCTCAACTCTGATGCTGGGGGGGAGGGGCTTGGTCCTGCCTTGATTTGATAAGCTAGGCTTTGTTGACTCCCCATGGGAGGTGTGGATGGGGTGGGGTGGGGGTGCGGGAGGAGGGGAGAGAACTCTGGTTGGTATGTAAAATGGATAAGAACTTAAAAAAAAAAGAGACCTGGGCTGGAGTCCCTTGTGTCCCTTACACCCCTATTTCCCTGAAATCTCCTGGGAAAATGGGCGCATGTAACTCAGAATAGAAGGGACATTTTTCAGACCCAACACTATTTAAATAGTGGAATAAGCGTTTCCATGTGAACACTTCTTTTTAGTTTTTACTAGTGAGTTTTCGTCAGCTCTCTAGCTCAGGCTGGCCCCAAGTAGCTGAAGGGGCCTGAACTTCTCCAGTTTGCACCACTGGAGTACAGGGAGTTAATGGAACAGGCCACTATACTCAGTTTACATAGTATTGAGGTTCGAAACCAAGGTCTTGTGAATGTGAATGCTAGGCAAATACTCAGACCGCCCCGGGAGTTCATGTTTCTAAAGATGTCCTCATGTCGATAGTCCCCACCCCCATGGAGGGGAACTGCAGAAGGATAAACTCAGAGGGATGAAGCCGGAGTCCACAGACCACAAACCAGTGAGAGCCCTGGAAGGTCATGTGCACGTGTGTTCTAGGAGCATCTTTCAAAACTCCGTGTGCAAGTTTGCAGTCTGTTCCTAGATGACGTGGCTTCTCCTGGGGCCTTATTGTGGCTTGGGACTTGGAAAAGAAATCACGCACTGTGTTGCAGAAGCTGCCATGTTCAGGGCTAATGTACCGTTCGCTCCCCGCGGTAGGGCCCTACGCCAGGAGCCACGTTGCCTGACTGAGAAGGCTGTTTTTTCCACTGTGGTTCCTCACTTGGCCTTACTACCTCCTTTTGTTCAAATATCTCCTCTTGAAGGCCACTTTCAATGGTGGCAGAGAGAACTGGCAGAAACCTGTCGAGTTACAGTTAGAGATGGGTCCTCGGTCCTCCTGTATGACCATGAGGGCACCGTGGCTGGAGAGGAGCAGACAGGTGCCCTGGCTACGTGGGACTGTGGTGGATCAGGTTTGGAATTAGCTCTTCTGAGTGTCTATGTTTTTTTTTTCTCTTACTGGAGTAGGACAGGGATGTGTTTGCTCTCCTGGGAGTCACGATCTTCAGCTATTTGGGAGGATGCTCCTCTGACCCAGCAGTACCTCTAGCCCTCTGGGATGTTTCCAAATTGAGACTGATTTAGAGGCTGTGTGGAGTGAAGGTAGACTGTCACATTTCTGCTGGGTCTTTGTGGAAGGTGCCCTTCCTTCCTTCTAGGCTACAGAATTTATTTGAGGCTAGCTTCCTTCTTTTGCTTTCCAATTGAAGATACACATGGCTACTTTTTCTTAATTAGCTGGAGACATTAATTGAAGCCACTGTTCACATGTCTGGAGGGCATTTGTTCCCCACAGTGTTCCCACTCAGCTGTCCTTGGCAAGTGTCTGCTTGCCTGGTTTGCCCCAGTTTCTGCAGGATAGCCCTAAAATGTTGGCCCAAGTGTTCTCCTAGGTCCAGTAGCAAAGTTGCGATTCTCCGGTAGTATTTTCTGGAAGAATCGATGCTAAAGAATGACCTACAGATGCAACCATTTGTGTAGACAAGGAAAAGGTCTATTTTCACTCTCTGAAGGGTGGCTCTTCTCCAAGGCTTCCTGGTGAGAAGTAAGCCAGTGAAGCTAAAAGGACCTCCTAGCTATTCAGCAGCACTGGGGAATGTTTGCCCCCCCCCAGAGCAGTAGTTCTCAACCTGTGGGTCACGACCCCCCTGGGGGTGGAATGACTGTTCTGCATCACCTCTGTGAATCATCCGATATTTACATTATGATTCGTAGCAGTAGCAAAATTATATTTATGAAGTGGTGATAAAGTAGCTTTATGGTTGCGGGTCAGCCCAGCATGAGGAGCTGTATTAAAGGGTCGCAACTCGAAGAAGGTTGAGAACCACTGCCCTAGACTAGAGTGAGTTTGCACACTGGATGCAGCATTCTGGGGAAGAGTCAGCTCCCTGCTGACACAAAGTCACATGCTTGATTGTGCACTCTATGTCTGATGCTGGCAGGAGAGGAGACAGGAGTAATGCTCATTAAGCCTTGGTCATGTGCAGGCATTAAGCTCTCACAGCCACAGGACAGGTTCATGGTCTACTTCCACCTGATGAGGGCAGGCATAGTCCAGGGTCTCATGGGATACATGCGGAAGTCGGGCTTTGACCTCAGAGGGATCTACAGAAAGCGGAGAGGGTGTGGCCTTGATCTACAGTGTAGAGAGCTGGAAGCAATGACAGCAGGTTGACTTTGAGGTGGGGTCTACAGTGTGGGAGATGGGCAGAGTGCAGTGGGCCCCATGGGAGGCGACTGCTCAGCCACAGTTTGGAGCCTGCTTGCAGGGACCAGCAGGCGGTTAGCTGGGGAGATTAGAGGGCCAATGTCAAAATCAGGACCTGAAATAGCAAGAACCGCCTTGAGATGGGTAGGGGCCAAGAAGAAACTCAGAGTTGCTGTGATCATCCGGTGGCATCAGCATGTTGGGGGATGCGACAGTGACAGCTCTCCCAACCAGGCTTCTCACTTGTCTCACTGTGCATTCACTTCTGGTATTTTCTGGAAGGTCCCTCAGTGTCTTTTGTTGCCATTTGTATGGGGGGGACCTGTCTCCTTTAGGATTCTTCCATTTACTCCTGCCCAGCTGCCTTATGGTAGAGGTCCGAGTTCAGAGCAGGTTAGTGCGAGTAGCACAATGGTGTGGTTGTCACAGAGACGTGAGTGGCCTGAGAAGGCTTCCACGGGCTGCAGCAGCTCCTGTGGGTGTTGAGAGCTTCCCCGCAGGCCTAATGTGGGAGGCTATGGCAGCATGGGCTGTGGTGTCGTCTTGGGCCTCCCGACTTTCCACCAGTGGTGGGTGTCTTAGTTGTGTGGGATGAGAGTCCATGGTGCCTGGCGGCAAGCGGCAGGCGTGATGGCCAGAGGAGGAAGCTCACATCCTCAATGGTGAGCAGAAAAGAAAGTGTCGTGAGGCTTTAAGCCACCAAAGCCCCTTCTATGGATGATGACATACTTCCTCCTAAATGGCTCCAGACAGCTCCAGGGACTGAGGAGCAACTGCCCAGACGCCTGAGCCTGTGGAGGACGTTCTCATTCCAACCGCCACAGGATGGCAACTAGGAACGGTCTCAGAGTCTGGTGGGAATGGGTTGGCCAGCTCAGCTGGGCTGTTGAAATCTGACTGAGGGATGCAAGCATTTCCTACAGCATTGTGTTTCTGGGCTTTGTTGACTCCCCACGGGAGGAGTGGATGGGGTAGACTTTCAAAGAAGCTCTTCACACCGTCTCTGGATCAGGGCGGTTTGGGGGTGGGAGTGGGCCTTGAGGAAGGAACTGTGTGACAGATACATAGAACTAGGATGTCCCCTGGCCACCTACGAACTGGCCAGACAGCCCCATCTCAGATTGTCACCTGGCCAGTGGCCTGGGAGGCTGACAAGTTCTGTTTACCTCCCCCTCCCCCTCCCCCGCCCCTCAGGATGGTCTCCCTGCACCTTCTTGTAAAAGTGATTTCCTTTCTGGCATCAACCATTGAATTTCTATATCATTCCCTGGGCCCCGTTACACCCTCCCTGGCGAATCTGTCTGCCATCATTCCCTGAAGGGAGCCAGCCTGCTGCCAGGGACTGCCACTGTCCCCGAGTCCTCACATGACTGTGGGAGGAGTTTCCCTTCCCAGAAACACTCAGAGCTTGGCATCATCCGCCCTGAGTTGTTTCCACTCGAACAGGAGCATGCAAAGCCAGCATTGCCACAGCTATCACCGGGCTTTCATGAGCAGGGGATCCACACTGGGCTTTGTGTGGGTCCCCGCTGTCCCTCAGCTTTCTGTCCAGTCCTGGTTACTTCCTGCAGCAACCCCATGGCCTGTGCAGAACCCCTGGACTCCTGGGTTGAACAGCCTGTAATCGCAGGGCTGACCTCGCAGTAGCTGCCAACTTGGACCTTTTTGGTGCCATCTTTCTCAAGACAAGACTTCAGATGGTCTGCCCTCAGATGCCACCTTTCTCTTTATCTGGAGACTCCCTCATGTGTCTTCCCTCTTCCCAACACTGGCATTTTGCGGAGAAGAAATGGAGAAGAAAGAGGCGGGATTGCAGAGCTAAGGCTCAGGTGTAGGCCCAGGGCGCTCTAGGCTCTGGTTCCCCTAGGCTTAGGTTCTCCTAGGCTTGCTTTGCCGGAGGAGGCTCAGTCCCCGCCCTCCTTCCTCCTGTAAAGGTACCATTGGGTACTTGATAACAACTGTCCCTCAGAAACCACAGTTGCATTTATCTAATCTATTTTAGTGATCTGTGTAACTTATTTCCTCTCCTAACCATCAGCTCTACAAAGGCAGGAACTTACTCATTTGGGAACTTCCCGCCTCCCACAGTACATTGCACTCTTCCTGCTCTCCCTGAATGAATTGCTATGAAATGATTGACAGTATCCCCGAGCACCTAGCTGTCTGGGGTCTCCGTGGGCAGATCGTAAGTGAAAACAAGGATAGCTTAACTGTGACCACAACACACCCCACGCTACCGGCCTTTTGTTTGGAAGGTTGGGTCACAGCAGGACCAGTCAAGTTGGGGCACTGGCCCTGGAGTGAGAGGGGTAGAGTTCTCCCAGGCTGCGCAGCGGTGGAAGCCTTGGGGTACTGGACTAGTTGTGCTGAGTGTGTAGACAACTTCGTTCCAGCAGTGCCAAGGGTCTTATAGACTAATGGTGGATCTGGTTGCCTGTGGTGCAGATGAGGCAGGAAGTGTGGCCCCCCCCCAGGCATCTGCAGTATGCCGGCAAGACCCCGTAGAATGAGATTGATGCTGTAGATTAGGACCTAGAACGAGGCTGTCATCAGCCGGCTTGTATGAGGGGTGGCGCTCAGTGGCCCTGCGCTGGGTGTGATGGCGGTGTGAACACAGCTGCTCCCTGGCGCAGGGGGACTGACGCAGGGGCAGCAGGCTTGCATGCGAAGGTGCTGAAGAAATGCACTGGCGTGTGAACCCCATGAGCAGCAGGGTGGGGGAGTTGCTCACCCTGCTTCCCTAAAAAGCCCTTCTGACCAGAAGACCCGCGTCGTCTCCCCAAAGCAGTGGGCAGAACTGTTCGCAGGCGTGCTTGCCAGCCAGCGCAGGACAAAGACTTTCGTTCTTCCTTCCAGAGGGGGAGAGAGCCGCTGCTGCAGATACTCTCTGCCTTAGGAAGAAGTGCATGTGGCCTCTGAGGATTCCAACCATGCACTTGTCACTCACAAGTATGCAAGTGTGGGCAGGTGTGTCCAGGAACTGTACACTGGAAGTGTTCAAGATGATGAGAAACACAGATTAACTTTTCCTGACCATCCCCCAGGGCTCTTGGTAGCCTGAACCCCGGGGGTGTGTCACACACCAACACTCAGCAAAGCAAGGGCTTCCAGATGACTGTGGGGTTTGCAAGCCCAGGTTGGGGAATTTGTTGGCTGAAAAGTGTCTGTTTCTTCATGACCACATGGCCATGGTCGTGGTTAGACACTCGAAGTCCCCAGGTGGGACTTAGAGCCGACTGGGTGTGCATGGAAACCCTACTTTCTTCTTTTCTGCTTAGAGGCATAACTGCTATAGACAGTCTGGTAGGTGAAGGGCCCAGATGCTTGAGGCCTAAGAACCTGCCTTTTTGGCATGTCTCCACAACTTCTGTCCCTTGCTCTGGGCTCTCCCAGGTTCCCTGTCCTGAAGCTCAGCTTGTTAGTGCTTAGAGAGGAGAGAGGAATTCTCCATTATCCTAGGATGAGAGCTGTTTACACAGTTTACACAGAGTGAGACCAGGGCCCACCACAGGTAATAGGTTGGAATCCAGGTCAAGGTGTCACTTTGGTCCCGTGATCATCTTTTTCTCCGCCTCTGTATTATCTAACTGTCCCCACAAGGACTAGCCACACTGGATGAAGGCCACCCTATTTGATGGCGTCTTAACCTACAAAGACTAACAAGGGCATATTCACTAGTGCCCTGTATGTGTGTGTGTGTGTGTGTGTGTGTGTGTGTGTGTGTGTGTGTGTGTGCGCGCATGTTGATGGAGATGTGTGTGTATGTGTGTGCATGTGTGTGTGGTATGTATGTGTTGATGGATAGGTATGTATGCATGTGTATATGGCACATGTGTGGTATGTTTTGATGGATGTGTGGGTGTTACATGCTGATGGATGTGTGTTGATGGATATGTGTGCATGTATATAGTATGTGTTAATGTGTATGTATATACATGTATGTGTGTGTGGTTGATGGATATGTGTACTTGTGTGTAGTATGTGTGTGGTGTGTGGTATGTGTTCTGGCTAGTTGTAACTGTCATCTTGATACAACCTAGAAGAAATCCCTTGGGCAAGTCTCAGTGGAGAAATTACCTAGATTAGGCTGGCCTTTGAGCATGTCTGTGGGGGTTGTTAATTGAGATGGGAAGGTCCACCCCAGATGTGGGCAGAACTATTTATGAGCTGGATTCTGAACTGGTTAAGAGGGAAGGAGGTCAGCTGAGGGGCTAGCGAGCAGGCGCCAAGGTGACTGTTCCTCTGTGCTCTTGACTGGATATGGTGTGACCAGCTGTCCCAAGCTCCTGCCCTGTGTCTTCTCTGCAGCAGTGAACTGTACCTGGATTGTAAGGCGAGATAAACCCTTTCCTCCTATCTGCTGCTTTAGGTCATGGTGTCTTGTCACTGCCACAGAGAGGATAGTATGTATACATGCATGTGCACATATGCACACACACACACTAGCACACTTGAACATGCACACACCCTTAAGTAACTTTTAGTGTTTGTATGTATTCATATATGTCACTGTATATTTTGGTAGCAACATCATAACTGTTAAGAAGAACTTGAACCCACAGGTGTCTCTTCACTCATCCCAAGGTATTGGGGGGGTCAATGATTGGAAGCTGATGTTGCTGCTCTCATGTCCCTAAGAACCAGGCTTCACTCTTTGTATCCCCATCCTTAGTCTTCAAGGCACTGACTTTTGCTTGCACACTGGTCATAGATGGCCTTGCCTTAGCCCTGGGCTTGTGTCTGTATTTCCAGTAGTTGTGTGTGTGCCCATGGCATCTGCCCCTTTCCACTGGGGAAAGTATTTTGAATCCACTGCAGTTGACTGTGGTCTGTTGTCGGACCGGAGCTAGGCTGTGGAAGCACAGGAGTGAGAGATACAGAGAAGGGAGAGTCTGCAAGCGTGGAGGAGCTCCAGAGGCCAGGGTGAGACAGAGTTCATGGTAACAGCCAAGGACTGAGCTTAGCCATGCTGGGCGTCAAGAAACAGCTTTCCCTGTTATTCCAAGAACAGCAGGAATCCATACGGGGCAAGCACCAGGTGGTTGTGTGTACCACTTTCGTGCTCTTGATGTGTTGGTGGCCCCCGTGTCTTTTTCCATAGGCCCAGTGTGGTTGTAGTGTGTCTGTCAGCTGCATGAGACTCTCTCCAGTAGTTTAGTTGATTCTGCATCTTTTCTCACCAAAGTCATTCAAATCCCAGTGCAGTCTCAGCTCTTTATTGTATTAGTTTATGTTGTTAGCTCTTATTCATTCACGTGTCAGACAGTACCTGGTTCTGGGGATTTAAAGCCTAATTGAGGACTCTGTATGGAGGGTAGGGACTTAGAGAGAAGTGGGGATGAGGGATTGGTGAGAGCTTTCTGTAACGGGTAGGGTATTATATTCTGTGGTCTGCAGAGCACGAATGCATTCCTACATTATTGGCATTTCCTGCATTCCCTGTCCCCTCTAGAAATCTGTTCAGCGGGAACCCACAGAAGCCCTTTGCTCCAGTGCCACAGCCTGTCCCTCGCTGATGGCTGTGGGGGTGGCTGACCCTGCAGGTTGTTGGATTTCCCCAGGCTGAGTAAAGACCTGTCCCACCCTCAGTCAGGCCCTGTAGTACCCCGAGTCTGCTAGGAACGTATCCGGAAGGACCTGACTTCTCTTGCCTCTGAGCCAGTTCTGCAACTCCTGCAGGCCAATTGGCCGCAGCGAGTGGCTCTTATCTCTTAATGCTTTAATACTCCCTGGCTTCGTTCCTCTTCGGCTCTCAGCTCTGCTTCCTTGACAGTGACCTTGTTTTCTCTGTGTCCTGGATTCAGGCGGCAGGCCCAGCTCCAGCTAGGAGCAGCGGCTCAACTGGGCCCATTAATGACAGATGTAGGCCGTGAGCGCCGTCCGCCCGTCTGGCAGATAGGGGCTGTGTCTCTAGGTGGCAGGACCTCCCTTGTGTGGCTCACAGCCATAAACAGAGGCAGATGGAGAAGATGGGGCGAACCTGGAGCCTGTGTGTTGCGTTGGCAGCTCGCGGACCCTGGCTCGTCCTAGTTGAGCTGTGTGAAACTTGGGTGAGCAGTGTGAAAACACAATGTGGGGCGCCCGTAGGAATTTTTCTATGAATCACACGTTGAGATGACTATATTTTGGCTGCACTGGGTTAAATAAAACACATTACTAATTGGACTGGGGAGATGGCTCAGTGGTTAAAGCTCTTGCCACACAGGCAGGAGCACCGGAGTTGGAATCTCTAGGCCCGGTTTAAACGCCAGGTGGGTGTGGTGGTCTGTCTATAATTCCAGCCTTGAAAAGGCAAACACAGGCTTCCCAGAGCTGGCAAGCTAGACTGAGTCTGATTGAGAGACCCTGCCTCGAAGAGTTAAGTGGAAGAGTGACATCAAATATCGTGTACTGTCATACATGTGACATGCCTTCATATACACATGCACCCACATGCACTTACATAGTGTGCACAGACATTATGCAAACTTACATATATGTCGATACACACCACACACACAGAAAAGTATGCAGTACCTAACATCAGTGGGGCAATAGTCCACTCTTCCTCCATCTTCTCCCTACTTCCTCTTCTTCGTTTTCTCCCTCTTCCTCCTAACAGAAAATACAAATTCCTGGGTGCAGTTGGGCTTCTTTTTCCCTGGACTGTGAAACTACTGTGGAAGGTCTGAGATAAGCAACCTCTCAAAGCTAATGACCTTCTCACCACGCCGTCCCTCTGGAGAAGTCGCTTTCCCAGGAATGGTCCTGGGGCTGTGTTTTCACTGATAAAGGGGTATTGAGTCTGTTTGACCAGTGGATTCCCATCCAGCTTGGCCCATTTGTGCACACGTGCAGCCCCTAACACCAGGATCCATCTACTAAATGGATTCAATTCAGCATCAAGTTCTATTCTAGAGATCTATCAATCTATCATCTATCTATCTATCTATCTATCTATCTATCTATCTATCTATCTATCATCTATCTATCTATCTATGAATCATCCATCCATGCATGCATGCATCCATATACCATCTGTCTGTCTGTCATCTATCTATCTATCTATCTATCTATCTGTCTGTCTATCATGTATCTCATGAAGAACATAGCCTTTTCCTTAACAAAACTCCTCAAATTTGGAATATACCTGACAGCCCCTCACCTTTGCTTCAGGTTAGTTACTGGGTGTCACAGTTTTTTCTCCTTTCTCTCACCAGCCCCTGGGGACTTCTTATTCTGACCCTCCTAGATTTAAAGCAAGTAGTAGCCATTGAGGGTTCAGTGTAGCTGGTGGGGAGGAGCCCCTCTTCCCTGTGCTTGGCTTCTGTGTGTACTTAGGCATGTCCTGAACATTACGCCGTTATCCCAGCCCGCTGCTCTGACACCCAGATTTTATTGTCCTTCCGTGACCTCTGTGCTGCTGACCTCCTTTCTGAGAAGACTTTTCCTTGGCATCTCTGTGTGCGATTTCATGGCTGCCCCGTATTTTTCCTGCCTCTGTGAAGCTTGTGGTTATGCCTGGCATGTGGGCTGTGCACTGGGCCTCCTGGCAGACCCCTCTCCCTCCCAGGCCTCAGTCTTTTCTCATTTTGCATCTAGCTCTGATGTAAAAATCCTGGCTCTCCCACTTCCTGTTTTATGCAGTGGCCCTTTGTGTTTCCAGTAGGAGTCAGGCCTCTTGGCTTCCCCCAGGTGGCTCTGGCATGGAGAGAACCAACGGGGAGGAAGTCACCATCCCTCCATTCCTGAGACAGGCAGAGAACTTTGCCAAATGGGATATTTTCAAAGCCTGAAAAGAAACGTATTAGTTCTGAAGTAAGAAGAGACAGACATACGCTTATTGTGTCAACAAAACAGAACGCTCGTGGAGCTGCCTGAAGCCCATGTACAGTGAGACAGGTTACATGAGCTCTGAAATGAGGGGAGCGGTAGAGGGGGCGTCTGGCACATCCCTTCTCTGAACACTGTTTTGTTCTGTCTTCCCAGGCGGTGGGGAGCACCTCAGATTCTTGGGTGACAGAGCAGCCAGTGGGCTCCGAGGACAGAAGCATGTGTTAGACACATTTAAACATTTCTACCCTAGGACCTGTAAAGCAGACTTCAGTGTGCTGAGCTTTTACCTGAACTCTAGGTTGAGCCTAGTGATGCGTGATTGTCATCCTAATACTTAGGAGACTGAGACGGGAGGATAACAGCCAGTCCAGACCAGCTCCAGAGTGAGTTCTAGGCCGGCCCGGGCTGTATTGTGGGTGACCCCATCTCAGAAACTAAAAAGAAAGGGCAGGTTGGAGGAAAAGGAAGAGAATCCATTAAGATCACACATGAAGGACTGAGGGGGTAGCTCAGGTGGTAGGGTGCTTGCCTACACCCCAAATGGAAAACACCTAAATATGGTTGAATACACACCATTCACTAATTAGATAACGTTTTTGGAGATTGTGGCCCTGGGAAAATGTTTAGATTGTTCAGTGAAAGTAATTGTGAGACAGGATTTTGTGTAAGATGAAATTTTGTTTATCAACATGAAAAAAATTCATAAATCCTTGGTTCAGTCCCTGGCTGTGCACACAATTGTAATCTCAGCATTCAGGATGTGGAGGAGGGAGGATGAAGAATCCAATGCCATCCTCAGCTACTTAGTGGGTTCTGGGCAGCTGGAGCCACACGAGACTCTGTATAAAATAGTAAATGTCTTGCTCAAAGGTATTGTTGGTGATTTTACCACACACAGGTACAAACCAACTCCTAATGAGCAAATAGGAAAAGTTCACGTAAGGTTCACACAAACCTGGTGTGTATTCATTTAATTATATTTGAATCTTTCTTTGTGTTGGCTGCAGTCTGCTTTCTACCTGGTTCTGATTACGTAGGGAAGGGGTATGGCTACCGTGTAACTGTTGGGCAGACATAATAAAGACCTTGGGAGATAAGATGAAGGTTTTCTTGGTAAACATGAAATCATTAGTGCTTCCATTTTTTTTTTAAGAAATTAGCTCAAAGGAATTTGTCATTTTTTAAAAGATGAACTAGTTTCCTGGTGGGAATGAGGTGAAATGTATCATGTTGGCTTAGTCAGAGAAATAAATCTCTTTCCTGAGCTTGGGGAGGGGCTAGATTCAGGATGAATGTATTTCCTTTGCCATCTAGCCAGCCCCAGAAAACAATGCTAAAATGTAGAGAGAAATAAATGATTTATTCACAAATGCTTAATGTTTTCATTTTCTTTTTAAAAAATGTAATAACCCCAACGGAAAACATCTAAATATAGTTAAACAAACACCATTCACTAATTAGATAAAGTTTTTGGAGATTGTGGCCCTGGGAAAATGTTTAGATCGTTAAGTGAAAATAATTGTGAGACAGGATTTTGTGTAAAATACGATTTTGTTTATCAACATGGAAACTATGCTAAGGGAAAGACTCATAACTCATACAGAACATGAGGGTTTTTTTTGGTATGTTTTTTTTTTTGGTTCTTGACTTATTGGGCGTTTGTAGTTGGCTCTCTGTATCCTCACTTGGCTTCAGTCAACTGTGGATTGAAAACACACAGGGTAGGACCTTTCCCATCTTGATTTTGTTGTTGACATTATTACAGAGGTGCAGATGGCGTTAGGCAGCGCATGCAAAGCAGAGAGGATGTGAACTATATGGAAACTTGGGCTTGGGTTCTTTCATCAGTTACAGGGATACATGTGTGTGTACGTACGTGCACGAGCACACACACACACACACACACACACACACACACAGAGCCCTTGCTCGCTCTCTATGAAGGACCCTGGAGAAGTAAGTTCTCTTTCCCCATTTAAGCAAAACAAGGATTCCGTGCTTCATAGATGAAGAAAAAGGATTCCGATGAAGGATGAAGCAGGATTGGGGATTTATCAACTGACATTTTAAACGTAGCCCTCGAGTCCATGGGCTTTCAGAAAGACAGACTATCTGAATAGTAAATGCACACACGTTTCTTTACAGTGGACATGTATAGGATTCTGTTGGTTCTGGTGCTGGGCAGGTTTTTTCTCAACTTGATGCAAGTTAGAGTCATCTGGGGAGAGGGAACATCAGTGGAGGAATTCCCTCCATCAGTTTGGTGTGCCAGCAAGTCTGGGGCATTTTCTAGATGAACGGTTAATGTGGGAGAACCTAGTCTACTGTAGATTGCCACCCTGGGGCAGGCGATCTGGGCTTGTACAAGAATCAGGCTGAAAAAGCCGTGGGGTGCAAGCCAGTAAGCAGCACCCCTCCATGGCCTGCCTCGAGTTCCTGCCCCGACTTCCCTCAGTGGCGGACTATAAACTGGAAGTGTAATCCAATAAAACCTTTCCTTGTCATGTTGATCATGGCTTATGTCACAAAACGGAGACGCACAGAAGGATCACTCTTCAGTTGCATCTCTAGTGGTTGCTAAGGCTCCCCTCTCCGCCTCCCCACTCTGCTCAGAAGGGCCACTGACAGGAAGGGGAGATGGATATTCATTTGGAAAAGGACAATGTAGATTATGGACATTGTTAATTTATGACAAAGAGTGGCTTCTAGGAACTCAAGGTTGACATTGCTTGGGCTCTATGTAAGCACAATTTGCTTACTGTCCCCGAAGGGTGTCCTAGGCAAATTTAAGTTGTCTCTGTGGGTTACTTGGGCTTTCTGGGCATTTCTGTTATTTTCTGATGCCATCAGCAGGACCAGCCACCTGGAGGTCTTTCTCACGCTTTCCCTCTCATTCGTCCTGCCTTTTCCCTCTACCTCAGCTATGCAGAGGCTGACATTTTATACAAGGACTGGGACATCTGTAGATTTTGGTGTCTGTGGGAAGCAGAAGCTGGGGCCACAAGTGGCTTGATCCCAAGTGATGACTGTATTTCATTTCATAGGGAACTATATCATTTTAGTTTAAAATGTTAAACAAATTGTAAATTATACTCTACTGTGTGTGTGTGTGTGTGTGTGTGTGTGTGTGTACAGTGATGCCACAGCACTCCTGTGGAGATCAGAGCATTTGCAGCACATTCACTCCTTCACCCATGTGATTTCTGGGGGCTGAACTCAGGTCATCCGTCTTGGGTCTTGGTGCAGACGCCTTTGCCCACGGAGCCAGCCTGCCAGCCCTCCACGGAAAAAACCCTTTAAATGTAAATTAAGGCTCACCCCAACACACAGATGGTATCATTTCACACAGGACAAGCATTTCAGCGATGAGCCAGAGGTCTAAGATAGGCGTTTTGCTGAGGTGGCTTAGAGAAAAGTGAGTAATCGACCGGGAAGGAAGGAACCCCCTGTCATTAAAATAAACAGCAACGCAAACACCAGTCCTGTTTCAGAAGGGCTGTTGGTTGGCGCCTGCCTGGGTAAGCTGGGCCCTGCAGAACTGCCGGTGATGGTGAACCTCAGAAGGGAGGCAGTAGCCTGCAGAGTCATCATGCATGGCTGATCCCTCCCAGTGTGGCAGCTGTGGTCAGGGATGGTACACGATGAGACAAGATGAGGTCAGAGGAGATGGGTCTCGCCCAGGCCCTCGGCCCTTTGTCATCCTCAACTGTCCCTCTTCGTTCATCTATGCGGTGAGAATGGTACCAGGTTTACTTTATTCATGGGGCTCCCTTGAGGGCTGAAGAAAGACATCAAGCCTCTGAAAATGCTAAGATTGACATTAAAGGGCAACCCCAAAGCTGAATCCAACATTGCCTCTTGGTGGGAAAGTGTGAGAGCATATCATCCATAGCAGCGGAGAGAGCTTGGGCCTGGGGTCATAGCTCAGCAGTAGAGTGGTTGACCAGAGTCTATAGGCCTGGACCCCAAGCCCAGCACTGTAAAAAGAGCAACCAAATAGTAGAAATAAGAAACTGCTAATTACTGCCTTTAGTTTTCAGCTAAAGATAGAAACACCTAATGAATAATATCCCATTCTCTCCTCATTTTTTTTCTATTTGGAGCATTGTTTTGTCTTAGGATTGCAGTAACATCTGTAACCCATGAATGGTGCGTGTGCGTGTGTGTGTGTGTGTGTGTGTGTGTGCGCGCGCGCGTGTGTGTGAGTGTATGCATGCGTGTGTGGGTGTTCTCTCTCTCTCTTTCTCTCTCTCTTTCTCTCTCTCCATTCATACACTGATTCCTTCTCACAATGCCTAGGGTAGCCTAGACATTTCCAGGCCTGGGACTTTCCTGGGTATCCTTTGGCTACTGGTTTGGGTTTTAAAGCATGAACACAAAACTTGGTATGATATCTATGGTTTTTTATTTGATTGTTTTTATATTTATGTGTATCTTATGGCCTAGGATGTTTCATGGGAGTTCAGATTAGAGGTTATGAATCAACCAGATGGAGTTAATTGATGGTGTTGTTCATATCATCTTCATCCGTTCTAGTTTTTTTTCTGCCTGCTGACCTTGTCCCTTTCTCATGGATGGTATTACATCTGTATTTAATGGCTGCTTTTCCTCTGTTGCCTTATCAGCTTTGCATTATGTGTTTTAGCATTCTGTTGTTGAGTGTGTACATGTTTTTATGTCTTCTGGTAGAATTTTTCCCTTTATGTTTTGCAGCCTGATCGTTCTTGTCTTATACTCTTATTATTCAGTTTTTTGATTAGCTTTAGCACGATGCATTTTTCTCCAACCCTTTACTTGTAATCTGCTTCTGCAGCTTTTCAGTGAGTTCCTTATAAATAATTCAATGCACGGTTGTATTTTTCTTTTCACTCTTGTACCCACATTTCCATATAACACTTTTATTAATTTGAGAATTTCATAAATATATGTATTTTGATGATACTCATTTCTCCCATTCTTCCCTCTAATTCCTCCTGGGTGTATCCATGCCCTTTATCCCTAACTTTGTGCCCTCTATTTTTTTTTAATAACCCACTGTGTCTAATTTGTGCTGCCCATTTTCTCCTGTGTGTGGAGCCATCCACAGGAGAATAATGGACCTATCAGGGGCCACACTCTTAAAGAAAATCAACTCCCTGTTCCTCAGAGACCATCGTCATTATCTCCTCAGCCAGGGAGACAGCTAGAGAGCTCCTCTGTTGCTGGCGGGTTCTTTCCCGCCAGGTCCCGCCACCCTTCTCAGCCCCAAATAAGCACACCGAGACATATATTAATTATAAAGTTGTTGGCCAGTGACTAGGGCTTCTTACTGGCTAGCTCTGTCTTAATTATTAACCCATAACTACTAATCTATGCTTTTCTGCATGGACTTATCTTACCAAAGAATGCCTGGCATGGTCTGTCTTCTTGGTTGGCTAAATGACGTCCCTCCTTTGTGGGCTCTCTGCCTACCTTTCCCAGAGTTCTCCTTGTCTCCTAGCCCCGCCTCTACTTCCTGCCTGGCCAATCAGTGTTTTATTTGTCAACCAATAAGAGAATCATAGATACAGAAGAACATCCCCCATCACTCCTCAGCTCATCACCCCCTTCATCCTCCATCATCCTCCATGTTGGGATGTTGACTGGCAACCACAGCTGCCTTGAGTTTCTGACTACAGTGGTCTTATCCTGTCCAGCAGACACTCTTTTACTCTGGGCCTCCCCAGCCTCTGGTTCTTAAAACCTTTTTGATCTCTCTTCATTGCCCTGAGCCTGCAGGGTTGTGACATAAGAGGTACGTACCATCTGTGACCAAGAACCACAGGGACACTTATTCTCTTCACTTTGACACATTGTGATTTCTGTATGAACAGCCACCCACTTCACAAAGGAACTTCACAGATGAGATCTGAAATACCCACATCTTTTAACTATTTGCTTTTAGGTCATTCATGTTTAAAGTGATTTTTGTTATGGTTGCCTGGCAGCTGTACTTCCTTGTGGATGGCTATTTTCAGCTTATTGTCTATTTTCCTTTTTTGTTCTTCAGACTTTCCTGCTTGAATGTGGATGGGATTGCCATGCTACCACTATTAGCCAATCATTATACTTTTTAAAGAAAATCAGTGATCGCCCTGTAGTTTAAGCCTGTATTTCTAAACATAACGCCATTTCCAAAGGCATTATGCCACCAGATTGTGTAATAAATGGTCCTTGCGACAGAGCATCCCTCCTTCCTATCTCCTGCCCCTGTGATGGGTTATAGCTGAGACTCTGACTTTACCTCTCTCTGCAGGGTCCATAATGTGGTTTGTCCTGGGACCTTATTTTCTGGCTGTTGTAAGAAGTCTCTGCTTTGAGGCTTGCCTGGCCTTTTTCTGTGATGGTGGGAGTTGTGACCCTTTAGGTTTCCACAGTCACTGATGATAGAGGGGACTCATGTCACGCAAGGCTCAGAGAGCTACAGTGAGAGGCTGGGCTGTTTTGGGGGTTTTGAGAATTGACCTTTGAACCTGCAAGCAACCTTAGAGATGCCCCTGCCCTTCTGGCTTTGAGTCTAAGGTTGTCACTTCAGAATAGCTCTGGGCATGTTTGCCTTGGTGAGATTTTTAAAGGGCTTTATTGACCCACCAATTTTTGCTCTGTTGAGTGGGCAGTTATCTGCATATACTCTTTACATAGATGGTTTCATCTTCTGTCATCTGTGGGATTGGATATAACTGATTTAGACACACAGATATAGCCTTGGAAAAATGCAATGCATGGCTTTGATGGAACTTGCCCAACAATTATGCCATTTCAATTTTAGCTTTTAAACAAGAGCTGCAAAAGGAGCCAGACTTAAAAGGTTAGATTCTACTTGTATGAACTTTACAGAAGACATGAGACCATTGGTGTGTACCAGAAATCACTGACTTACTGTGTGAGAGATTTGAGGGTTTTTATTTTAGATTAAAATTTTATTTATTTACTTATTTGTTAGATATGCATATATTCCTGTTGGCTGTACCCTTGTGCTGGCCCTGAGATCTTGCTTTGAGGTAATTAGATGATGGTGTAGCTATATGATCCTGTGAGATAACTAGCCACACTGACTTGTAAACTCTAAATACACAGTCTTATGTTTTGTGAATAACATGAATATAATACATTAAAAACACACATGCCAGAACCACATGAAAAAAAAGGGCACTTTTCCCTCCTGCCCAGGCCTTCGGTGTTCAGATACAGAACATCTACACCGGCATGGGAATCGTCTCCTGTGAGATTCCCCATCTCTTCCAACACACACATGTTTCGGATAGAAAAATAATTCATCTTGCTCTTTGGAGAAATTTCCCCCTGCTCAGCAAACACAAACCCACCTCATCCTTCTTAAAGACAAGTTGCTCAGGGAACTGCTTTCTGAGTCCTTTAAAGTCACAGAGTGTTTTATTGTCACACGGCTCTAAATAAATCAGCTTTTTTTCCCTAGTATAACATCCAGACAGCAACAAGATTCTTATTTTGTGCCTGCTTCAGCATCCAGTTGGGCAAATCAATTGGTTCTTTGTGAGCGTCTGGAAGCTTGAGAATATTTTTTTTTATGAGTGATTTCTTTGATTTAGGAGTGATGGTTGAATAACCAGAGGCCTTTCTTCTCAGCAAGAGAGTTAGAAAAAAAAAGCATGGAACCCTCAATTAATTGATATCCAATGAGCCAATGAGTGTGCTTCGTGGCTGCCTTGAGAAATGCTTCGGTTGCTTAATTTACCTCAGAGAAGGCAAATGGTAAATAGGTCCCTTCAAGACAACTCGAAAGGGATTACTGTGGAACGCTGGGTAGTTTCCCCGTGGACAAGACTTTCAGTATAGTATGCATACAAACAGAGGGATGCTTTATTGCAGCCAGACAAGACCCCCATTCATAGTGGAGGCCAGAAGCTCACACATGTAGAAACCTCTGCCTGCAGCCTCTGTGAGAACCTCCCTGCCCAGAGCCACACTGGGTTCTGAAACCCTGACTTTCAGGATCCCCAGCAGCTGGAAGACAGTTCTGGGCTTGGGGATGGAAAGACCTGGGGAGAAGCAGCTGGGTCCTTTGGACCTTTCTGCTGTGTGTCTGTGCAAGGAGTCACAGGCCTTTCCTCTTACTCTGCTTTGTAGCAATAGCCATAAGCAGGTGAGCAGAGGCTAAATGCCAGTATACCGTGTGTGAGTGTGAGTGCGTGCGCATATGCGTGCGTGCCTGTGTGTGTGAGTGTGTGCATGCGTGCCTGCGTGCGTGCGCTTGTGCATTGTGTGTGTGCGTGCATAGGTGTGTGTGTGTGTGGTGAGATATCCACCACGCCCGGACCTGTAGTGTTGACCACGCCCATTTAGGCATGGTTACAGGTGAGGATGTGACAGGGAGTGAGTTTAGGGCTGGGGTCCTGTCAGGTGGCTGTCTCTTGTGTCCAGTCAAGTCACAGGATTCTTAGAGCGGGAACCTGCGGTGGCCATTTACTTCTTGTGTAAGTAACGTCTCCCCGAAATCAATTATATTTAATGTATATTTTAACCTAGTCCCATAAATCATTACCAGTGCCTCCACCCACAAAGAAAGTCCTGATCCACTGTGGGGCCAGAAATGCAAGGGACTTAGGCCCTTCCTGTAGGGTTTTAACTCATAGTTCGTGGTATGTTATACTTGGCGTATGTGACCCTTTCTCAGACAAAACAAAAATAAGAAGCGGGTGAAGTTTGCTGTGCCAGATATTGTTAACTCTGCAAATCTAAGGTTGCACAGGCAGAGACTAACTGTCCGTAGAGGAAGGAGCAGAGTGCAGAGCAAGTTCCCTTTTGGATTAAATTGACCTTTGACACCCGTTCTTTTGCTGCTGTGTCCTCTAGAAGGACTGTGTGTCTTCAGTCCTGCTCACGGATGCAGCCTTCTTACATGCATGCTCTGCACATTGCCTGGTTTGGTTTCCAGGTGTGCCTTAGACATCTTTCCCGGCACTGTGCTGCTCAAAATGAAACCTGGAAGCATCTTTGGCCTTTTCTCCCCTTCCCTTTCTTTTCTCTCCTCTCCTCCTCTCCCGCCTCACCTCCTCACCCTCATATACTCTTTCTCCTCCTTTTCCTCACTTCCCTAACTCCTCCCCAACCGCCCCTGTCTCCATCCTGACCTCCTCTCCCCTTTCTTTCTCTGTGGGTCAGTTCTCCTGGAACTCACTGCAGAACATATCTCCTTTGGCTCCTCTGGCACAGCTGGTAGGAGCCTCTGAATCCCCCCACACTGACCTTGCTGAGCTGGCTCCTTCTCAGCTGTCTTTACCCTGCTTCCTCATTCAGTCAATCCTGTCTCGCCCTGCAGAGACTGTGAGGGACAGCGCCCTTCCAGTGCAAGGCTTTACCCTTGCTCCATCACCAATGGCTCACAGGTACACACGTGGGCGTGCTTACATATGTGTGCAGATATGCACATGTGTGCATGCTTGCACCGAGGCTGCAAAGGTTTAGCAGGGCCCGTCCCACCATTTAAGAGATTGTCATCTGCAGAGATGACCCTTGGGCAATCAAATTACAAAATAAAACTGAAAAAGAAAACCCTCATCATGTTTGTGGTAAGTATGGTTTGTGTTGAGCTGGCATGGCTATCCTGGGGTACACACAGATCCAGAGCTCTGGGTTGGATGTGCTGGAAAAGGGGCCAGTGAAGTTTTCAAGTCTATAATCTCCTCACAAGCCTGGTTATTTTAGAGATTGCCTTTATTTAATAAGGAGTGATCACATATAACCCTTTTATATAGAGATGTGCATATATTTGATAAAAGGAATTCATGAGGTCGTTTCTGCATGTTTTCTGCTTAAGCTTGGCTTTTGGGGGCTTTTATATTTGTGGCTGCATCCATGTTCATACGAAGGGATAAATTTATTAGACACTACTGGAACTGCCTACTTGGAAATGAGAAGTCTCACTCCACAATTTATTATATTTGCTCCTTGGGACAAACAAAAGTGGATTTTGTTAATTACTAGAATGGTCATGGGTAGACTTGGGGTTCCATGTTGTGTAGAATTCCTTTTTTAAAAGATTTTTAAATGTATTTTATGTATATGAGCATTCTACTTGCATGTATTCCTGCATGACAAATGAGGGCATCTGATCCTATTATAGATGGTTGTGAGGCACCATGTGGTTGCTGGGAGTTGAACTCAAGACCCTTAGAAGAGCAGCCAGTGCTCTTAACCGCTGAACCATCTCTCCAGCCCCCTTGTGTAGAATTCTTAAGATGGCTCAACTCAACTCCAGTGACACCTGCCTGTGTCTCAGCAGGAGTCCAAGTATGGTTGGGGGACGGAGGGTGTAACCAACATGTACATTGTTGGTGTCTGCAGAAGGGTTATGAAAATTGTCAGGGCTCGTTGGGATCCGTACATGTGGAGAGGGCTGAGCCCCCGCACGCTGTGTGTGCTGTTTCATCCCTGGCTCATGTTGCTCGAGATCGGTGCTGGATACTCTAGTCACAGTCCTTGCCTCAGGACTGTACGCTAGAGTATGCATTCATGACAGACAACCAAGGAAGAGACACCTGCACTTAAGAAAAAAAGAAGATCAAACTTTATTGCTCTTCATGTATTTCTCTTTACTAAATTAATAAGCAAATGAGAGATAACCTAAAACACTTTCACCACTGCTAATAGTGTCGGCAGGCAACTTATCTTTAAAAATGCAAATGAGGGGCGGGGAGATGGCTCAGTAGTTAGCAGCTCTTGCTTTGTACCAGAGCTTTGTTCTTAGCATCAACTCTAGGCAGCTCACGACTGCCCATAACTCTAGTACTGGGGAATCTGTTCCCTTTTTCTAGTCTCAGTAGATATCTGCAGGTATAGGTACATGCACATATGCACAGACACACATGCACATATCTGTCCATAAATAACAAAATGCATTTAAAATACAAATGATTCATCACTAAATAAGCCATCTTTATAGGATACATGCATTGTGTGCTCCCCATTAGCACATGTTAATTATACATAGTAACAGGGTTCATTGTGACATTTCCACACGTGTGTGTATCATGTATTTTGACCATATCCATCCCATTTCTCTCTCCACTCTCACCAATCTTTCTGCCCATCCATCTCCCTTGTACTTCCGTGTCTTATTTGTGCCCATTTTCCAGGGTAGCTGCAACAGGCTTTGAGATTATGAGCTTTGGGAATGAGGGAGCCAGTGGGCTTTGCATCCTGAGACATGGAAGAAAAGGGACACAGGGCTCTTGGCTCTGAGCCCAGGCAGAGTTTTGCATCTGGCTGGCCTTCGCAAAACTCTTCTTGATGCAGCTCAAAAAGGCTGCTATCACCAGTGCACTGTCTGAGCAGAATATCTCTTTCCTGTTAGCGGTTGCAATGCTATTTCTAGGCTCTTCTTATGTGGGGACTCCAGCAGCAAGGTACATCTCTAGAAGGAATGTGTCATCTTTTATCTGAAGAGTCAGAAGTTATTGCCAAGTGAAGGTGGAGAATAGACTAGTAGCCTGGTGGTGGTATTTTCTGGAATTGGCATAGTTAAGCTGTTCAAGGCCAGTTGTATGCAGGTGAGAGGCTTAGGAGTAGGGGTTAGGGCTCTGCTGGAGAAACAGAGTGAGTGTTAAAAGCCTCTGCCTTGAGCAATCTGCTCATGAGTGTTGCAACCCTAGCACTGGGAGGCAGACAGAAGGCTCCCAGGGTTACTGTCCACCAGCCTTGGCAAAACTTCTGGTTAAGTGAGAAACCCTGCATTTAAATTAAAGAATATTAAAAAAAGATGTGATAGTGATTTAAGAAAGACATCTCATGTTGTACCGATGCTTGATGACGTTCTCAGACAGCTGTTTACCCAGCCTCCCATTGGGCTTGGCGACGGGAAGATCAGTATCAATTCCCTGGTCCTTCTTAGCATCCCAGCCTTGTCATCCTGCAGCTATTCTTGCATTGACCTCTTTCCATTCTCTTGCTTCCTAGGTACCTTGTGCTCTGCTGAGTCTGGAGTGCCCAGGGTTCCCTTTCTCAGCTGGAGTGGTCCTAGTATAGAGACCTCTTTCTTCTACCTAAGAGAAGAGGCAGAGGCACCTGAATCTTCATAAGCACCACGGGACCCCAAGACCTGGCTGGAAGATACCTCCTGTCCTCGCCTCTGCCCTCCTCACAGGTACCTTTGGACTCTGGAAAGGGAGGCTTAGAGACCGTCCCTAATGGCTGTCAAAGTCTCAGTGCCGGGGGGGCCGGGACAGTTGCCTCAATTGAACTTTCTACCCCTGAAAAACCATGGCATTCCTTGTGGGGCTCTCCTGGATGAATTTTAAGGAGTACTGTAGTTGCTTTTATACATCTGCATACAGTTACATTCATGCCGTGTAATGTGTATGACGCTCATTGGCTGCTTATTTTCACAGTGTGAAGCCCATGTCGCTAATCTCCAGCTGGAGCTAAGTGACAGGTTCAGAAGACTGTCGCCACTCATGTGAAACACCGGGTGGTCTCCTGTGTTCATTCATGCTTTGGCAACATAAAAAAATGTGTTCTCACGTGTGCCTGGTGCTCTGCTGACACGGCAACACCTGGACTGAGTCTCGCTGTCTGTCAGGTGGAGGTGTGAGGACAGGGACAACCGTGGGGAGACAGCACGTCTAGCTGATGGTGTGAGGAAGTGAATTATGATACCCGATAAGACGCAGATGTTATAGAGAGAATAAAATGTAGGGAAATCTTTATAAGTGTATACGCAACAGTTTTTATGGGTGGCCATGGCTTTTTAAGTGGGTGGGATTTGAACTCAGATCTCAAGGAGCTGAATGCATTAGCCACTTAGCACCTGGGCAAGAACATTGCTGAGGGAAACAAATTGAGGTCACCAAGGCCTGAAAGCACCCTAGCAGCTCGCAGACGCTCTGTGGAAGACAGGGTGTCTCGAAGGGATCCTGGGAAAGTCAGGGGCAGGCTGGGTCCAGAGATGACAGGAATCTGGATTGTCTGACATGGCAGCCATTCAGAGACTTCAGGCTGCATCATGGGAAACCTGCGCAATTTTATTCAAGCAGAGGAGGAAGGAAATCTGCATCCCACCTAAGTAGACTCACTTTGGCGGCTGTGGCAGAGTAGACCCAGAGAGTGAAGGACAGAGGTGGAATCTGTGAGGTTTTCCCAGACACCACTAGAAGAAACCAATGTGGCATCAAGACAGTGCACAGTGGCCCTGTGTCTTGCAGGCACAGAAGGAAGAGAGAAAAGTGGGCACTCACTAGGTTTATCTTTAAAGGCAGAGCCTACAAGATGTCATGAGAAAAAGGAAGAGGTTGATGAAGGCACTAAATATGTCTTCATACAACTGGTCAGAGAGGGAAAGGTCTGACTGGAAAAGGTTTGGATTCAGGAAGGGACTAGAAAGGGTTTTTTGTAGACATGTTAAGTCTGTAGTGATTATGGGACACCCCAGTGAGGACGCTGCACTGGCCACTATCTGTCCCCAAAGCCGATGATAAAAGATCCATCCACGCTGAGGTAGAATGAGTGGGATTCTGACCCAGTGGCTGCTGCTGAAAGGAATAAGATGAGATATGCCCAGTGAGGGAAGAATTTAAAAGTTGAGCTGTGGGACCTTCTAGCTTCACAAGGGGCATGAGTGGGGAGGGTTGGCCGGTGAAGGAGACCCGCGGGACACAGCCAGGCAGGAAGGGGAAGCAAGGGCTAGCCACTTGAAGGCATTTCCAGAAGGAGCCACCAAGATCTGTGTCCAGGTGTTCATGGGCGGGGTTAGGTGAGTCAGACAGATGGATGCTGGGATTGAGCCTTCTGGGTCACCGGTGATGCTAGGTGGTGGTTGGGAATGGTGGCTGTGACCGTGCCGGCAGGAGTGAAGGGGACAGCTGGGGACTGCTTTGAGCCCCTTTACTGCAGACAGAGCATAATTTGCGGTGCAAAGCTCAGAAGAGATACTTATTTTTAGTCGGAAACAGTCTCCCTGATCTGTGTGCCACTGGGAGTTACTGCGTCTGGTGACGTCTCCAGCACGCCGCTGAAGCCCTTCTTGTCTCTGGCTGAGGAGGCGCTGGGCCTTACTGTGGGGAGGCTGTGTGAGGGACATGTGGCTATGCTGTGTCCTGGGAGGAGGGAATCTACAGGTCTGCAGGTGTGCCCCTTTGTGATCTAGGAAAGCAGGTCATCCTCTATGGCGGTCAATATTGACAGGATCTAGAATCACCCAGGAGACAGATGTCGGGGCATGTGTGTGAGGGAGTCTCCAGTTTGGGTTAATCGAGACAGGCACACTTACCCTAAGTGGGGATGGTGTCATTCCCATGGGTCTTGAACTGAGCAAAAGAGAGAAAGCCGGTTGGGCGTGGCACTCGCGTGCATCTCTCTCTGCTTCTAGGTTTCAGATGCAATGTGACCAGCTGCCTCATGTTCCTGCGGCAGTGAGCAAAACTAGTAAACCTAGATGATCCCCTTGGAGATTGGGGGACACATCGTAGGTCACGAGCTGAGTTGTCGTTGGCTGGACAGAGAGGGACAAAATGAGAGAGACGGGAGTTGCAGGCATGCAGGAGAGATGGGGAGTGTCCTCACAGTGGGGGCCCAGGCTGCAGTAGGAAAAGAACTGAGCCTGATGATGGGGGCCAAAGGGGGGTTCCAACCCTGGAAGCCGGGACTTAGAGGAGGTGAGTGTGGGCGGCACCAGTGATCCTGTGAGAGATGAGGGACCTGAGTCTCTTGGTGTGTTTGCAGAAGTCAAAATCCAAGGTCCCTTCTCTGAACCCCATAATCTAGGGCGTTCTTCTGCCATGCATGTCCGTGATTTGTCTGCTTCGGGGACCTTCCATACCTACCCATGTTATTTTCTCTGCTGGGGACAGTGGGACTGGCAGCAGGTGTGTGTTGATGCATTTCTTTGCTCAGTACCATAATAAGGCATGTGGTGGCATGGCATCCAAGGTGACTTTTCCAGGGAAAGCCCCACTTCCTGTCTGTTCTTTGCAACACAGTGTTGTAAGCTTTTATCTTCTCATCAACACTGTGGGTCATTGCAGCCCTGTCTGCAAGGAACTTACGGGACCAGAGAATCAGGCTCTTCCAGATGTGGGGGTAACCATCAGAGAGCAGACCCAAAAGCTTTCCAAGGCTGAGTGGATTTGGTGTTCTGTCCAGCATCCGCCCACACACCCACCTCCTAGGACATTTGTTTAGGAATCTGTCTCAAATTCCAAAAAAGCATGAAATGGTTTCATACTCAAAAAAAAAAATCAGGCTAAAGAAATCAAAATGCCAGAAACTGACATTCTGGCCTTAGTGAAGATTATTTATAAATGTTTAGGGTTAAAATGACAAGGCTCAGATGTCTCCAGATAATCTCAGTACACACATCTGGAGTGGAAGTAGCGGGGCAATATATAAATTTCTGCTTTTGTTCGGATTTGCTTCCCTCTTCCCCCAATTTGGAAAATAGTCTTCATTTTTAAAAGGGGTGGGGCAAATCTGGCTGAGAAAGTTTGGCTGGGCTTCGACCATTCCTCCGCCTTGGGAGCAGCTGGAATTGAGAGAGCCACATCTGATTATTCTAGTTCCCTGCTGCTGTGCAGTGGGCTTCATAGCATATGGTGTTAAGGAAGCTGTGAATCTCCAGATAGGCAGGTCTCGGTGTCCTGCTTCTGTGGGCTCAGGGACATTGACTTGGAGATATGAGATCGTCACACTATTTTTTTGAGATGGGGTGTCTTCTGACTAATCTGAAGCTTGATGTTACAGTTGGGATGTCTGGCTAGTGAGCCTCTGGAGTCTGTCTGCCTCTGCTCTTAGCACTGGGACTAGGCACACCATGCCCAGATTTTCATGGGTGTCGGGGAATTGGTATTAGCAGGTGCTTACAAGTGCTCTTGCCCACTGAGTTAACCCCAGTGTTCTTGTGGTTTTTTATGTGACTTCATTGTGGGAACTTTGTGGGACACACCTGCAGATAGACACAGGGTAGTGATGGTACACTTGGAGCTTCTGTCCCAGGAGCAACCTGAAGAGCAGGAGAGGACCCAGAAGGAGAAGCTGAGCATGTGCTGAATGAAGATTAATGTGTCGTTCCTCTGACTTTAAAACTACAGTTGCTTTTATTATCCCCCCAAGGCCAACAGTAGAATTTCGTAGATGCACATTCACACCGACAGAAGCACTGCACAGCCATTTCCCATATTCACTGCATAAGTAGCTTCCCACTTTAGCCCCATTTACTATAGCCACATCAAATATAAATGAGAAAGCCATTAGTATCTTGGCCTTGTCATATGCTTCAGAGTGGATAGCATAATTCAGTCACTGCAACCTCATTTTAATCCTGACTTTATTGCTTATAATAATCACTGTACGAGTTGTGCCCAACTTCTCGGTGTTTTAGAGCCTCCATCTCTAGCACACGTATTATACACATGGAATAGATAATAAAAATGAAACATTTGAATTTGAAACTTAGGTGTGGCTGCTTCTGATAGAGTATAGGTATAATGGAGAGGTTCGAATGCAGTCTTCTTCCGCTTAGATTTCTGGGATGGCCAAAACACCCAAATTGTATTCACCAGCTTATCATTAAAGAAATTTTGTAATAAAATCACAATCACAAGCTGAATCCCTGCCCCCAACCTCTTCCAGTGTGTATTCGACCTGAACAGTATGTGTTTAAGAGCCAAGTCATGTATGCTACTGGGTTACTTATATACTTCCCATGCAACCTCTTCCAGTGTATTCGACCTGAACAGTATGTGTTTAAGAGCCAAGTCATGTATGCTACTGGGTTACTTATATACTTCCCATGCAACCTCTTCCAGTGTATTCGACCTGAACAGTATGTGTTTAAGAGCCAAGTCATGTATAATACTGGGTTACTTATATACTTCCCATGCAGCCGTTTGATATCTTCAACTTTCTTTCTGTTGCTATGGCAAAACAATCTGACCAAAAGCAACTTAAGGGAGGAAAGGGTTTACTTTACCTTGTACCTCCAGGTCACAAGTTCACTACTGAGGGAAGTCAGGGCAGGAGCTCAAGCAGGGACTTGAAGTAGAAACCATGCCACAGCTGGCTTTTTGTGTGGATTCTGGGATCTGAACTCAGGTTCAATGCTCTTCCCCACTGAGCCATCCCCTCCACTACCCAGCCCATGTTCTAGTTTAATCTTAATGTTTCTTACAGCTATAGTTAATGTCACAGACATGTGGGTTATTGTCAGTCTCAACTGTCACAAGCTCACTACTGTGTATCTTTCTCAGCCACAAGTGGATTTTTCCCCCTTCATCAGATACCCACAAAAGGCAGCTGTGCTGAAGAAAGGTACATTGATGACCAGATACGAGACCATCACGATGATTTCCTGAAGTATGCTAAACTCTACGCTCTCACCAGTAGACAACCGAAGTCTCCTCCCTTCAGACTTGCGCGTTAAAAACATCCCATCACACGGGACTGTGGAGCTCGTTAGTTTTTCCCCAGTTAATGGTAATGTGACTGTCATGACAGTTCCCACCTGTATACTCCATCCTCCAGGTTGTTGATGGTCATTTTGTCCTACTTGTATCCTTTATCCATTAAGCTGTATTTTCCCTCACTGACTTGAAACCAGTCTTTATATATTCTGAGAAGAGTATTGTCAGTGCTGCATTACCAAAAATAGCCCCTCCTGGTTTGTGCCGTTGATTTTGTGGCGTGTCTTTTTGATGGCCACACACTCTTGACTACAGCATATAGAATCTTATCAACTTTGCCTGGCAGTTAAGGGCATGCACCTGAGATGCTCTGTATTCTGAAGTCCCAAGTTGTCCCTTTATGTTTTCTTTGGATAGTTTCGCAGATTATTGGGGGCTACTTCATGTGTGGGATATTGTGAACTGACATGATTTTCAATCCATGGGGGACAAACAGCACACAGCACTCTTGATCAACCAACCCTCTCTTTTCTCCACTAATCCTGATGACATGGGGTTGGAATAAGAATGTCCCCCGTAGACTCATGTGTTTGAATACTTGGCCTGTAGGGAGTGGCGCTATTAGGAGGTGTTGTCTTGTTGGAGTAGGTGTGGCCTTGTTGAAGGAAGTGTGTCACTGTGGCGGCAGGCTTCGAGGTCTCAGAAGCTCAAGCTATGTCCAGTATGGACCAGTTCACTCCCTATTGCCCTCAGATCAAGATGGGGAACTCCTAGTTACCTCTACAGTACTATGTCTGCATGTTGCCATGTCCCACCATAATGTTTTCCTTTATAAGAATTGCTGCGGTCGTGAGTGGTGTCTCTTTAAGCAATAGACACCCTAAGTAAGATACACGCACACTGTCTTGTGTGTTGTGTATTTGTCTGGGGCTTCTTCTGTCACAATATCTGTTCTCCTCTCTGTCACTACTTCTTATGGTATGATTATAGCTCTTGAAGCAGGTTCCATATTTGGACTCCAAGAAGTTGTAACTTCTTCTTAGCTCTACTTAGGCCTTTAATGTTTTATAAAATTATAGTTAATTGATAAAGCATCATAGCATCAGAAGCTAAAACAAAACAAAGCTCACCCTGACCTGGACGGCTTTAATTGTTAACTTGACACAGTCTAGAATCAATTGAGAGGGAAACCTTGATTGAGGAATTGTCTAGGTCAGATTGACCTTGGGCAGGTCTGGGAGAGCCGTAGTATTGCTAACTGATGTAGGTGGGCCCAATCCACTAAGGGTGACACCATCCCGGAGTAGGTGATATGGGCTGCATAAGAAAGCCCACTAAACACAAACCCCAGAGCAGTCTAGCAAGTGAGACAGCAAACGGTGCTTCTTCATGCATCTGGCCTTGAGTTCCTGCCGTGACTTCCCTAAATGGTGGACTGTGACCTAGGAGTGGAACGTAAGTAAGTCCTTTATTCTGCTAAGTTGCTTTGGTCATGGTGCTTTACCACGGCGAGAGAAACAAAACCAGAGCACAGCCTACACATCAGCAGAGGCATAAAGTCAAATCAAAACCAAAAACTGAAGAATTGACTGACTTGCATTAACTCTTCAGGCACACAGGACAGTTTCTGCCATTTTTCCATTGAATAGTTTTATGGAGGCATTAGGTGTCTACCATATGCCTTCTTAAGGAGTCATGGAACCAATGTTATGATAAAGCAGGAGGGGAACCTTGCCAGATTCCATGGCAGGCAAGGATGACCAAGGCCGGGGACAAACGTTCCAGACAGACAGAGCTTAGTGAGTTTTATTAGAAAGGAAAGAGGGGGGAGGAAAGAGAAAAGAGGTAAAGAGACACAGAGACAGAGAGAGGACAGGAGAGAAGAGGGAGACAGGAAGAGTCCTGTCTGCGCAGGGGAACAGCAGGAAAGAGAAGAAAGAGAGAGCAGAAAGAGAACGTAAGTGGGCAGGGGTCTTTCTTTTAAAGGGGTCCTTTGCACCTGGGCTGACTAGGGTACTGCCTGAGTGCATTCTGCTGGATGACAGGGGCAAGTCAGCATAATTACATGAATAGATTTGTTTGCTTCAATCTTGTGCTTTTGTGTGGATGAGGCTCACCCATCTGTGCTGTCCAGTTTTATGTCAACTTGACACAAACTGGAGTCGTTTGAGAAGAGCAAACCTCCGTTGAGAAAATGTCACTACCTGGTTGTCCTGTGGGCAAGTCTGGTGAATTTTCTTGTTTGACGATTGATATGTGAGAGCCCCGCTCACTGTCGGTGGTGCCATCCCTGGTCTGGTGGTCCTAGGTTCTGTAAGAAAGCAGGCTGACAAGCTATGGGAAGCGAGCCAGTAAGCAGCACCCTCTGTGGCCTCTGCATCAGCTCCTGCCTCCAGGTTCCTGCCCTGACTTGCCTGGGTGATGGAGTGTGACCTGAGAATCAGAAACTGAAATAAACCCTTTCCTCCCCAATTGCTTTTGATCGTGGTGTTTTGTCACAGCTGTGGAAACCCCGACTAAGACTCCCTCTTCTGTGGCGTTCGTGCCCAGCCGCCTGGCTTGGGGAACGGCCGTCGTCAGCGTCACCCAATCCTTTCCTTGGCTCTTTGGCTCATCCCACATGTAGCCACTTTACCAAATTTTTGGTATTCTTTAAAATCTGTCTGAAGATTCCCCTACACGTAAGATCCAGTTGTGAGTAATGAAAACTAGCTTACGCCACTTCGTTTTTTTCTGTTTGTAGTAGAGGAATTTCTGTTTGAAGTTCAGAGAGGAATGAAAGCCATGGAAGATGGTCTTCCTTTGTTCTTGATTTAAATTAAGTCTATTTGCTGTCACCTTTCCCTCTGTGTTCAATGTAGTAGGCTAAGGAAGTCCATTCCCCCCCCCGTCTTGGTTTGTTTTTCCAAGCTCTGTATTCTGTTTTTATCACAGATGTGTGTTGAGGTTTCCCTCAGTGTGATGGGATAGGACCCAGTTCCCAGCAAGTTTTTTCCCCAGTGCTATGTGACACGTTGCTTATTGCAATGTCAGATTCTCTTGCTGTCCTTGGAGAAACATGTTTAAACACATGTCCCACACACATCTGGTTTCTATTTGCTCATATTTTGTTTTAAATTTTTCTTCCTTTACTCATGAGAAAGTTTGGCCTGTGCTTTTTCCTTTCTCTAACTGTTTTTTATCTGATTTAAGAGAAAAGTGGTTTTCTTAACTCTCAGCTAATCACTTTACCCCATTTCCTCAGGAGATCCTTTCGTTGTAATGGGAATCACATGCTCTTGACAGTTTAGGTGGAATCAGTTATAAATGAAGCCCAGAGATCCGTTAATGGGAAGGCACTGTTGTGAGCAGCATCTACGCGCTCTGGTCTTCAACTCTGGTCTTCAAGATCAGCAAGGTATCTTGGCCTCCGAACCAGCTCTCTAGGTCCTTATTACTTCATGTGAAGTTTACCTCGAGTCTGCACATTTTGTTTAGAGCACTGGAGGGAAGCTGAGCTCTCAGCTTTGTCTTTGTCGTTGTCCAATGATCAAGAATCCCCATGGCAAAAAAAAAAAAAAAAAAAAAAGAATTCCCATGGCTCAAAGCTGACTTCATTGTGCAGAGCATGCAAGACCGTGGGAGCCCCTCTCTGCTAGGAGGTGACCCAGCCGCTGTGTACATGGTCAATAAAGAAAGGTGACTAATCGCCAAGGTAAAGGAAGCAGTTTTGATCATGTTTAGCTAAGCGGTAGTTCAGATCTCACTCCTGTGTAAGAGCAGGGGCTTCTGCCTGTGTCGTACACACATGAAGAAGGAACATAGTAATTGTAAGATTGGTGGTTTTCTGCCAAGGGAGATGGCGTAGTCGTTAAGAGGCTGCCTCGCGGGTCTGAATTTGATGTCCCCAAACTAATGTTAAATAAAAGCTTACTGTGATGACATCCTGGTCTTGGAGGAAGGTGGGGCTAAGTCCGTGGGGCTTGTTGGAAAGTCAGTCTAGCATAACTGGCCAGCGTGAGAGACCCTGCCTCAAACACTGAGAGACCCTGCCTCCAACAATAAGGTGGAGAGTGATGAAGGCACTTGATGTTCAAATGCACTCCCCCACACATGAACGCACATGTGCTGAGATGGGCGATTATCAAGTTTAGTTCTAGATTTATTTCATGGTTTCATATTTTTCATCACCATCAAGGGGCCTGAGACCTTTGCATTCCTCCAGAACAGTGAATAGTGTATTTGATAAGTGTAGAAACTAATTTTGTTCCATCTATTTTTCTCCTGTGACTTGAAACTTGAGCATGCATCAAGGTTTCACTGGCATGTGTGTTTACCAGATGACAGAGCCGCGTTCTTTTCTTCTGCAGGTCTTGCTGTGAGTTAGTGTGTGTCTAAATGTGGAACCATAGAAAGTTCAGCTTAGAGTGAACCGTAGAGATCATTCCATGCAGGGGTTTTCAGACATTAGTTCAGGCATGGCAGTGTAGTGACTGTTTCTCACAGGTTATCAAAAACAAACAAACAAACAAACAAACAAACAAAAAGTTCATATCTTAAAACTAAGTTCAAACCACATTCTTCCCAGGCTCAGATTGGAACGAGACCCTGTGGTCTGTGCTCACCATGCTCTCCCAGCCGATGAACCCAAAGACAAAGTCAGCAAACCTGCAAATTCCCCAGGAATGTGATTTATTCTTGATCCCATCTCAGCAGAGCGGAAACTAGATACCAGAAACTTCACAGGGCTGGCCAATGGCACAGAGTGACTCTCCAAAGCCAGGCACAGTGACTCCTTTATGCAAGGCAATTAGGAAATGGTTACATTTCCACTTTTATTACTTCCCTTTTCCCCAAAGATTTATTTATTTTTGAAAATTTTATATATTAGTGTGTGACCTGTGTGTATGTACGTGCATTGTGCCTGATGCCCACAGAGGTCAAAATGGGTGTCAGATTCCTTGGAACTGGATTTACAGATGGTTGTGAGCCACTGTGTGGCGCTAGGAATTGAATCCCCGGGTCCTATGGAAGAGAAGCCCCTGATGTTACCCCTTGTTGCTTCTTTGAAGTCAGCCTCCTGTCAGGATATTTGCTCAAGTGGCTCGTGCTTATTGCAGCCTGGCCCAGTCACCACAGTCCCAGCTCTGAGTCCGTGTTGGCCTCTGTTGTGTCCCAGACTTGGGAAGTCTGCCTGGTGTCCAGGGATGGGCCTGGGGACAAATATCCCTGTTCTCTGGGCTGTCCTTTATGTGCTGGTCCTTGCTGGGCTTCTCCCTGTTCTCACAGGGAGTTGGTTCTTCCCAAGCAGACTGACCACATGCTATTTCTGGGCTGTAAATTTCCAAAGCTGTTTCCCCGTCCACCTCTCCAACCACATGCTGGAAAGAGACGTGTGTTTCCAGCTATAATCGGTACACTTAAATACTGGTTAAATTCAGGGGGAATGCAAAATCCGTACATCTCCTGACCCGGAACAAGGCTATAAAAATCTGCCACGACCAAAGGCCCTCTGGGGGACTTTCAAAATAAGGTGACCCTTTTTAACCTTTTGAGTGCTTATTGGGGGGTTCCAGAATAGCACAGACCACATTTAAGGGGTTGTCTGATTCATAGGGGACTGTGTCTGACCACGGAAGAGTCCTGGACTCTCACTGGCAAATTCTTTTCTTGTTTCTACTTTTACTGGAGGTGAGGCACTCTGAAAAGAGATCATTCAAATTCCCGAGGGACTACCCAGCCTTGGGGTCCTTGATATTCAGTGCTAGGTCTATTCCTGAAAGAAGTGTGTCACGGGGTGGGGTGGGGGGCTCGGGAGTCAGAGGCACCTCCAAGGAAGGCCTTGCAACTGCCTGCATTACTGGTCTCATTTGTTGATGGGTGTGTTTTTGTATTTAAGTCTAAGGTCACAGTGTATATAAACTCACAGCCTAGGAGGAGCTGCCTAGTCACAGGGACCACACTGAGGTACCCTGGGCTTCAGATTCTCGCTTGGGAGCATGATTGGCAGTAGAGTCTTAAGTCTGAGACTGTCTTAGACCCAGACTCCCTGTTTCATAGAGTCCTTGGGTCTGTTTGATGCTCCATCTGTTACAATAGTTATCTATGAGGCTGTTTGGCTTCTAGCTGAGAGCAACCATGCACGCTTCTCAAGGCACACAGGCACAGAGAGCTCCCCCTCACACATGGTCTGATAGCCATGCAGAAACTCAACACACCATGGGGAGACCCCCCAGATGCTTTCCAGTCATCCCTTGTCTGTAAAGAGTCACAGCGTTTGCCCAAGAATCAACTCAGCTGCCCCCTTCTTTTTAAAAGCTACTTCTATGGGGCTTGAGAGATTTCTCAGTGTTGGTTAAGAGCACATTCTGCTCTTGCAGATGACCTGGCTTCAGTTCTCAGCACCCACATGGTAGCTCATAACCATCTGTAACTGTAGTTCTCGGATGTTCGACGCCCTCTCCTGGCATTTGTGGGAACCAGGCACAGGGTGCACATACATATACACAGGTAGACTAGTCATGCACATATTTTTTAAAAATTGCTTGTTGTTGGTTGCTCGCTCTCTCTCTCTCCCTCCCCCCCTCCGTGTGTGTGTGTGTGTGTGTGTGTGTGTGTGTGTGTGTGTGTGTGTGTGTGTGTATGAGACGGGGCAACATTGTGGAGTTGATTCCTTCCCTTTTCATGGGCAGCAGGGATCACACTCAGCAGGAAGATCCTTTACCCCCGAGCCCTCTTGTGGGCCCCACAGACTTTTTCTTTCTTTCTTTTTTTTTAATTTTTTTTTTTTAATTTTTGAGGCAGGGTTTCTCCGAGGCTTTTGGAGGCTGTCCTGGAACTAGCTCTTGTAGACCAGGCTGGCCTCGAACTCACAGAGATCCGCCCGCCTCTGCCTCCCGAGTGCTGGGACTTTTTCTTAAGCGTCAGACATCTTGAGACAGCTGTGGTTGAACACTCCCATCAGTGGCTCTCGGGGCTGTGTGACTGAGTTGGGCCCATGAAACAACTCCTAAGGAGCAGCCGTTGCTTCTCTAGGCCACCAACACATCTCAGAGTGTCCTCCAGGGACCTCAGCCCACCCCACTTCACAGGACGATGCTATCTCCGAGACGTACCTCCACTTGGTGCAGTTGTCTGTGGGAAGCGCGGGAGTGGCTTCTGGGAATAGTATCATGAACAAGATGGCTACTGGACAAGGGGCTCCTCTGTTGTCGCGCTGGCATTGGTGGAGCTGGGACCAAAGAACTCTCCTGCACTGGATGATGGCTGGGGAGTGAGCACCCTGCGTTGTCTATCCTGATTTCTAAGAAGCTTTGCATAGTTTACCCAGAGCAGTCACCTAATGGTGTATCTGATGCACGAGTTCTCGTTGTCCCCTGACATCTGGAAGGACACCCGCAGGCACACCCCAAGGGCCACCTCTTTGCAAATGCTGCTATTTTAATTAAGAGAAACGTCTTCACTCCCTCCCACCCCCTTTCCAATCTTAGAACCACGGGTTGTCTTGTAAGTTCTGCAGGCCCACCACTCCCGCCACCGGTCCCAATCTGTCTGTTTTCACCAGCTCCCTGTCAGAGTCTCAGCTTTTCCTCTGGGGTTACAGCCGAACCTTCTAAAGTTGGATGTATCCAGACTGGGGTGGGAGAGTCTGCATGGGATCCCAGGGACACACACGGATCGTCGAAAGGACTTCTGTCACCACTGCTTTGCAGGTGACAGATGGGAGGATAAGCTGTCTTCTCTAGCCACAATGTAGTGAGCACACGTGGTCTCACCCTCAATGTTGGGACTTGATTCCCTCTCTGCTTCGCCTGAGCAGGCTCTTTCAACACTGCTGGTTGGGCTATTGTCTCTTGGCAAATGCCGATTGGGGCGGGAGGGAGCAAGGGGGTGGAGCCCTGGGGTGGGGAGTAGAGAACCAAATGTCTGGATCCATCTAACCCAGCTGACAGCTAAGACAGGAACAGGATGCCACAACAAACGCCTTTCTCAGGATCTCGCTGTCTCTGTTTCTGGGTGCTCACTCAGCCTGGGTAAGCAAAAGTCGATGTTATATATCCAATAGAACGACGTACTCAAATGAAAGTTCCAGACCCAGGCCTAAAGGTCTCCAGTCCCATCTGCATTTATGTTTGTCAAATACCTCTTGCAACCCACAGATACCGTTGATTTATCACCTTCCTCTAGGGAACTGTTGACACCGGACTGTGGCTTCCACCACGTGTCTCTTACATGGGAGAATATTCCTGGGTCACAGTGGTAAGCTCGTGGAACTTCAATATTTTTTTTGTTCTTGTTTTTTGGTATGCCAAGTCATAGCCTTCTGTCCACTGGGAAGGTCCATGAGGCTGTGGTCAAGTTCTTAGAGCATCCTTGATGAGTCTTGTTCCTACAGTTATCTAGGTGGACATTTTGAGTGCTGGAACTTGCTCTATAGGTTTGCCTGCAGCACATGGGCATACCTGGGCTCTTTCACCTTCCCAGGTCACCCTGGCTTACAGTGAGAAGGCTCAGAGAGGGTTTCAGATTGCAGCAGCAGGGCGTAGCCAGTGGTTCTGACCCTATTGCATCTCAGCAACATGGGCAGGGGTTTACTTTGAGTGTTCCTGATAGAGCCCAGGTGCTTTCACTTTTCTTTTTCCCATGTGGTCTGACATGGGTATCACACACACACACAGACACACACACACACACAGACACACACACACACACTTCTTGGCCTCGTTCTCACAACAGCAGTCCTTCACGTAATTGTAGGGATCTCCATCACCTGACAGGAGCCACCTTGCTGAGTGAGATGTACTGGTCTAGCTTAAGCACAGGTCTGCGTGGGCTCATTTAACCCCACCTACTTTCTCTTGGTCTGTCTGTTTTCCCCAGGCTCATTCAATGCAGGACTTATCCACACACGGCCCCCCCCCCCAAGATGCCTGCTGTATAAAAGGTACTTGCTAACACTTGAGGGCAGGGGTTTCCTCAGCAACCTGGAAGGGAGGGAAGAGAGAGAGGGAAGAAGGCTAAATTGGGACCTGGGTTTGGTGACTCATGATGTGCCATGAGAGATGAGCTGTATAATGGGCCAGGTTAAGAGCAGCCATTTGGAAGGTCTCTGGACATAGCCCAGGAACTGCATTCCACCAGGCAGCAGCAGCTCCCTAGTCACTCATCTGATGTTCCCGTGCTTGGGGTTCACTCCAGGTCATCGCATAGAGCATTTCTGTCTGACCCTTGTTACCACCCTTGAAGCAGAGAGCATCTTGTTGACATGTCACGGGGTACATCCCCTCCGTAAGGACTGAGGCAGGCCATGTGACTCTTCAGAAACTTCTCTGCAGATAGGCAACTCCGCGAAGGTCTGATCCTGGGAAGACTTAGAACTTTGTAATCTGCTCTTCTAGCTGGGTCTCTGTGGGTGGCCAGGAAGTGGGAAGTGGAGAAAGGAAGCAGGGGGTGAGATGGGCTTGGGAGGTGAACAGGTGACTTGGAGAGAGTCAGGAAACCAAGGATCATGGCTCACCTTGAAGTGCAGCCAGGCAGAGCATTGCTACAACAAAGCAGGTGAGACCATAAGTCCTACCTATGGGCCCCCATAACGTACTTAGCACTGGGGTGGGGGTTGGGTTGTCTGGCCTCTGGAGCTGTGTGTACCTGCCCTGCCCTGCCCTGCCCACATGGAAATCATTGTTCTCTGTGTTGCTGTCCCTCTGATTCTTGCCTCCCTGGAACCCTCTCTGTCTTCATGTTCTGAGATCCTTAGAGACATGCAGCCTGCCCCTCCTACCTAGGAATGCATTCTATGGTCATGGAAGCATTGGAAAAGTCATTGGAAACATAGGAGAAGGACCACCGCTCACTCTCTGCCTGATGAGGTGTTTATTTCAACTCACCAGCCCTTAGTCTCCTCGCCTATAAAGAAGCCGTGCCGGTTCATCTTCATCCAGCCCCTTCCATTCCTGAATGGTTTGTAGCTAAGATGGGTCCCAGTGTGAGAACTCTTGCCCTGTGATGGCTAATCGTGATGTCAGCTTGACATAGGGCAACTGAGAACTTCAAGTGAAGAAATGTCTCCATCAGTTTGGCTTATGGGCATGCTTGGAGCATTTTCTTGATGTAGGAAGACCCAACCCACTGTGGGTGGTGCTGTTCCTAAGCCTTTGGGCCTGTCCCATGTAAGAAAGGCAGAAAGGCAGCGGAATGAACATCTGGAGCAAGCTATCCAGCAGCATTCTTCTGGCTTTTGATTGTTTTTCTTCTTAAAGCTTGAGTTCCCTGGCTGAACCTGTAAGATGAAACAAACCCTTTTGTCTCCAAGGTGCTTTTGGTCATAACATTCATTACAAGAGAAAGCAAATGTGAATGACCTCTTTTCAGGGACACCAGCTGTTTATGTTTGGAGCTACCCTCCTTGTTTTCCCAAATGGCTCCTTTACTTCCTGCAGCTTGACATGAGACCGGAGAGGGGCAGCATGTGGTGTTCGGCCCGTATCGGTGAGACTGGCTGTGAAGTCACTGGTCAGTGTAATAACAACTTAAATGGTAAGGGGACACAATTATCTGTAGTCGCGTGTGCATGTGTATGTGCTCTTACTGGAGAGTTTTGCTTAGTGTTTGGAGGACGGTCTCGGGTCCTTCGGCTGTCTCCCGGTGTGTGGGTTTATGGTTTGTCTTCTGTGTACCTTTTCTGGTAATTTGTTTTGAAAACAGCATGTGATGCTTTTGCAACTGAGAAAGAAATAACCAATGCCTTCTCCTCCTAAGGCTGACATTAGACCAGCTCACAATTTCTTTCATCGCCTCCTCTTGAATCATATGGAGGCCTGTTGCTCCCCGGATATTTGGTTTCTGCTCAGCTTATTTTATTTATTATTATTACTATTTTTGGTCTTCCAGTATATCCAGATGTGAATGGTGATAAAGGTCACATGCAGACTGGATCTAGCCAGGAATGTTCAGATTTGCTTTAAGGCAGAGGTCATGGGCTTCTGAGTGTGAATCTCTATAGAACTTGGACCATTTTGGGTTTGTGACATTCTCAGACTTTCGCTGGAGTATGTTCTTCCCTGTGGGAGTAAGAGGATTTCTCGGGATCCAGAGAGATGAGGTGTAAAGCCAGCCTTTGGATATTGAACATGCTTGGAGAGACTAGAAGGGTGTAATAAGGATGTAATTAATGTTTTATGTTTACATCCGATGGCATTAAGAGACTTAAGTCTGCTGCTCTACAATGGATGATTCCCCCAGGAACAGGACTCAGGATCTTCCCCACTGTGGGGTTTTCTGCTCCTTCTTCCTGGAAGCCTCATCCACTCATATAGGAAAGTCCTCTGGCTGCCTGCCTGAAGGCCTCCATAAGTAGCATGTTTGAGTGAGGCTATCATGATGATGTCACCTTCAGCGTGGAATATAACGGAAGTGTAGAGTGTTTCTTTTTACTGTGCCTGGTCTCAGCTGGTCTCAGTTGGAAATATCACTATATATCTAGGTGTAACTTAAAAATCTTCGTGCTACCTACTCTTAGGTGCTGGGATTGTAAACATGTGTGGTATACCATATATGGTTTTATACATGCTGGGGATTGAATCCAGAGCTTTGTGCATACTGGACAAGTATTCTCATCAATTGAACTACATCTTCAGCTCCCTGAAAAATACCTTCATTGTTCACTAAATATGCCTAAAGTTTTGTGTAAACTAGACTGCCCTGTTCCTTATCTGAAAGCATATCCTGGTTAACTAAGGTAACAGGTGACATGCATAACCTTTACTAGGCAGCCAGTAAGACATTAGTCATTTGTCTTACTGTTTTGCACCTGTGTTCCTTCATCCTGCCACCCTGAGGCTGGGTGATGTGGACCCAAGGTTGGCTCCGGAATTCAGGTGGGGAGGGTGAGCTGGATATAACTAGAAGACGTGTGATCTTTGGGCACACCCATGCCTTGTTGACCGTCTGGGAGCCTTTGAATGTGCCGGCCACTAGAAAGGGTGATGTGAAAACAATGATGATTTTAAAATATGGACGAGGGCTGGAGAGGTGACTCAGTGGAAAAAGTGTTTGCCACACAAACTTGAGAACTAGAGTTTGCATGCCAGAAACATGTAAAAGCCATGCAGGCATGGTGGTGGCCTGTAATCTCAGCACTCTGCAGGCAGAGTCTGAGGATCCCTGGGGCAGGCCAGCTAGCTAGATGAGCTATCTGGTGAGCTCTGGGTTCAGGGAGAGACCCTTCCTATATGAATGAAGTGGAGAGCTATTGAGGAAAGTATTGGTCATTTACTTTGGACTTTCCTGTTCCTACACACACACACACACACACACACACACACACTCACATGCAAACACATGCACACACACACACACACACACACACGCACGCACATGCACACCTACGTGTGTGTATACACTCGCATGCATCTGAACACACACACATATATATATATATATATATATATATATATATGTGAATGAAAATCACCCAGACATACACATGATAAGAAGGAAGTGGGGAGGAAGGAAGAAAGATGGAGGGATAAGAAGCCAGAAAACTAGGGGAGAGTTGCACCAGGTCAACTCCCAACCTCAAACTTTCCACATCCACAGACATACTTGATTTCTCTACTTGGGTTTAAGATGGTCATGTGAGCATATTAGCCAATAGTTTTGAATTGGAGTCACTTTTTTTTCTTTTATTTTTTTATCATTTTTTATTTTAATTTTAAATAGCTTGTTTTACATGTCAATCCCAGTTCCCTCTCCCTCCCCTCCTCCCGCACTCCCCTTCCCCCCCAGCCTCCCACCCTATTGCCAAATCCTTCCACATAGGGGATATCTAGAGTCTCTCATTTCACTCCGGGTAGGGTCCAGGCACTCACCTAAGAGTCCAGGCTGAGAGAGCATCCCTCTTTGTGCTATGGGCACATGATGACTGTTTGTATTCCAGGGATAGACACTGATCCACTGCTCAAGGCCCCATAGGTTGCCCAGGCCTTCTCACTGACACTCACATTTGGGGGGGTCCAGATCAGTCCCATGTTAGCCTCCCCGCTGTCAGTCTGGGGTCCAAGAGCTCTCCCCTGTTCAGATCAGCTGTCGCTGCTGGTTTTGCCAGCCCATTCTGAGTCACTTTTTAACGTTATATTTTCCCCCACCTTCCCACTAGGATGCAGGACAGTTGGCCTTGTAAAGACTCAACCATCTGTATGTAGTTGTCATGACTGCCCTGTCTTCCCAGAGCCTGAGATGGTTGAGCCTTGAGACTTGATTGTGGTGAATGATAAGTTAACTGCAGTCAAATCACAGTTTGGGATGTGTGCAAAGCAGCCACTGTAGACACGGGGATTTTAGGTGGGAGCTACTGGAGGGCACTGCCTTTCCATGGCAGCCTTCACTCTAGCGGTTCTGAAGAACAGTGTGAGAAGATGTGGGGTGCATCCTTTCTGAGGGGTTTCAGGACGCGACTGTGTCACTCAGAATATTGCTTAACAGTTGTTGGTAGGAAGTGGGTGACAGGGCAGGCGCACAGAAAGCTGTTTCAGGTGACTGCCAGGAAGGTGGTTCCCAATCTTCCTAACGCTGCAACCCTTTAATACAGTTCCTCATGTTGCGGTGACCCCACCCATAACAATATTTCATTGATACTTCATAACTGTAATTCTGATACTGTTATGAATTGTGATGTAAATATTTGATATGCAGGATATCTGATATGCTACCCCCAAAGGGGTTGTGACCCACTGGTTGAGAACTGCTGCTCCTGTGGGGACAGCATCCAGCTTCTTCCAGGGAAAGCTCAGTTCATTAGATAAATTACTGCAGTTCACCTGTCTTGGTTGCTGTTCTATGGCTGTGATGAAATATACTATGACCAAAACAGCTTATTTAAGAGAACATTTGATTAGGGAATTGTTTACAGTTTCAGAGGATTAATCCATGATCATCATGGTTGGGAGTATGCTACAGGCGGGCAGGCAGGCATGGCCCTAAAGCAGTAGCTGAGAGTTTACGTCCTGATCCATAGGCAGGGGGCAGAAAGAGAGATTGGGTCTGGCATGGGCTTTTGAAACCTCATACCTCCCTCAACAAGCCCACACCTCCTCCAGCAAGGCCACACCTACTAATCCTTTCCAAATAGTTCCATTAACTGGGGACCGAGTACGAGTAAGAACCTGTGGGTGCTATTCTCACTCAAACCACCAGGCTGCATTTGAGAATGTTCTATGAAACTCAGTTCCTCACCCGGGGACACAGCTCCTGCTGCAGATGCTTTCTGTAGTTGTGATAAAATAGCCAGACAAAAGCGACTTAAAGGAGAAAGGGCTTGTTTTAGCTTAGAGTTCCAGGGCAGCACAGAGGCCACAGAGGGCCAAGCTGGTTGCTCTCATTTCATCAACCGTCAGAAAGCAGAGAGAAGGAGAACATGAGGTGGAGTTGACTGTAAAACCCCACTAAAGTACTTCCTTCAGCAAAGCTACCACTCCCCATGGTTCCACCCAACTCAGAGGCTCCAACTGAAGACTAGGCGTTTGAACACATGAGCCTGCGGGGGACACTGAACATTCAAGTCATGACAGCTCCTCAATCACCTTCCTCAGGAAACCTTCCTAGGGCTCCCTAGAGCACCCGGTGTAGAAGGAGGAGGATGTGACGGGATTAGCTTAGTGTGGTTTGTGGGGATGCCAGCCCCCAACTCCTGCCCGTCCTTACCTTCTGTTTCCGATAGTCTGCTGTGGGAACAGGCATTCACTTACATGAGAAGTGTCTCTGGGGTAGCCCATACTGTGGCTGAATGGCAGCATGGTCAATAGCTCAGGCTCCAACCTAGAGCATCTCTCAGCTACTAGATGGTGAAGTGTGCAGGACACTGCCAATTTCTTGCCACCCAAGAGGGTTGGCTGCGGAACTCCCCTAGGATTAAGTATCCAGTAGCCACACTGGTCCCTCTGCAGATAGACCCATTCGCTGGCTGTCTTTCCTTGTCTGCTTCTCTTCTCCATGTCTGTAATTGGGTCCTGTGGGAGACACTTCACAATATCACCAGCCTACACTTGAACCATTGTGGGCTTCTGGGAGAAGGCCAATCCAGAGCCCTCTGCAGATTCTTTGTTCTTAAATGTGAAGTGAGTGTGGCCAATGGCTTGTTGACCATGGGATTAAAGAACTAAATGACTAAAGAACAGAATGTGGCTGTCCCTTTAAACTCACAGCACCGAGCTTACTCGGCAGGGCTTTTGTTTTAGGTTAGAGGTCTACTCGCATTTCAAGGAACACAGAGGGTTTTCCAGAAAAGGGGTCTGTGTGTTCTTTAAATTGTTCATACCCTAAAGACGGGGGGGGACGGGGGGGACGGGGACCATTCTCTCTTCAAAGAATGCTTGTTTCTGGGAAGCCTCTGGGATCCTTGAAAACCACACAGTCCTGTACTATGGCCGATCTTACTGAGGATGTTGTAGACATGGGTGGAGAAAAACGAGATTGTAGATGAAGGCAGAAGGTCACTTCCCAAGGTGATGTTGTCCAAGGACAATCAAGTTCAGTATGGCTGGACCCAGCTCATAGCCATCCTGTCGGGACAGCCCTTCAAGTTCCCATTCCTCTGTAGATCACTCTTGGGAAGGGTGGGTGAGGAACCTTTTGGTTTTCTTTAATTGCATTAGAAGTTCTAAAAGAAAGTACTATGTGAGATGATTTAAGAGTCAGGATGGAGGGGGAGTCCTTTTTGGGGTGGTGTTAGGTGCAAGGGGATGCCAGTTAACACACAGGGCTCAGCAAATGGGTCAGCACGAACCACAGCATGGGCTCCTGACTGGTGTAGCCAGCTCTGCCAATTATTCCTGGCCTCCCAGCTGGGGCAAGCCAATGATTTATTCTGGGGACACTGAAGAGACTCCTGGAATTGAATGGGCTCTTGTGGCTGTGGCAGTAATAAGGCCAGGGCTGTGAGACAGACGCCTGGCCCCGAAGACTGAGCTCTTCCCTGAGCACAGGAAGCCAACACACTTGACAAAGCATTTATTTTCTCTAGTTCTCTAAAATTACCTGTGCATTTATTTATCTGTTTATCTTTACAAATCAATTTAGCTGCAGTGTTGGGGAAAGCAAACGGATTCTTCTGTGGGACATGGCGGTTCATCGCAGTTCAGACTCAGAACATACCTCGAGTCTGATGCGGCAGCCACCAGCACATCTGAGGACTGTCCTCAGAGTGGGGACAGCATGCACAGTGTTCCCTGTGTGTCCTAATGTCTACAGGATGAAGCCTGGAGGAAGCCTGGTCAGTGAGGTCCAAGGTCAGTGATGATATGGCTACAGAATGAGATCACATGGTGAGACCAGCACCTGGACTTAGACATATTCAGTGATTGCTGACTCAAAGCACAACACCCATCGCTACCTTAGGAGATGCTTGTCTTCAGGGGTGAAGCTCCTGGAGTGATGGCGATGGGGTGGGCATGGGGACCGCCATTCTGGAGTTTCCTTGATGGAGCCCAGACTTATTGGGCTCATCTACTAATACGTGCATCCACTGGGCGATCAATGCTGGTGTGGATAAATTGCACTCTGCCCCCCCCCACACTTCAGGATTCATACTGCAGTCTTTGTCTGGGCTTGGGGTCTAAGAACATGAGCTGATATGTGGGAGGCAAATCTCATGCAAAGGTTATGAGGCTGAAGGTCATTTGCTGTAGGGTCAATGCTTCAACTCTCTTGGGGTCATACTCTTGTAAGAGGGAGAGATGTAGAAACAGGGGCACAAGGAGGAAGGAAGATGTGAAAGAGGCCCAGAAGATTGCCACATTGTTCCTCTGGATGCAGATATCTTCCCTTTGGCTCCAGGGTCTAGAAGTGTGGGGCAACTCATTCTATTGTGTTTAAGCCTGCCTGTCTGTGATAACTGGTTATAGCAGCTGTAAGAGACAAAGGCAAGCAATCGCCATATTCTTCATTGTATGGATCAAGGCCCAGAGAGGCAGGGGCTTTATGAAGCCTGTAGAGAATATGCTAGGTTGCCATGGGACCCAAGCCTAGAAGTTAGCCACATGTCAACACCAAGGTGCTGTGGCCACTGTCTTTGGACCAACTGCATGGCCAGTTTTCTCACTGTGGATGATCCCTAGGCCATCAGGTGATCTCTGTGAATAGCTCTTTTCTTTGCTCAGAGTTTGGAGTCCCATTTATTGCTGCAAAAATCGAAAAGTACACAGAATTCAGTGTGTGGAATTTACTCCTCCGGCTTTCAAAAACCACTCCAGTGAGGACTGTTTGACATTTAAGAAGCCATACACATTCACTGCTCACTACTCTGAATCTGTGGATGAGTTAACACACATATAACAATTACCATTATCTGAGGAATAAACAAACCCATCACCAACCTTGGTTTCCCCAAGCCTCACCAGCGATGTTCTTGTTTTATGATGAAATACTGAAAGCCAGGGAGATGGCTCACTGGGTACTGTCCCACACATGGGGATCCAAATTCAGATTCCCCAGAACCCACGTAAAAACAAACAAACAGACCGAAACCCGGCACTATCCCTGCCCCTTGACAATGGAAAAGGTGTGGAGGTGTGATGCCAGCAGTGGCACGGGCACAGGAGAGCTGGACCCTCGCATCACACAAGCACACAGCACTGCAGAGCACGTGGTAGTGTGGGCATGGGAGAGCTCATCCCACCTTGTTCTGGACACCACAAGCCTCTCTTTACCTGATGGCTTCTTGTGCAGACGCAGGCAGACAAAGACTCATTGGACTGGCCGCTAGGAATTTGACCATGCCTCAGTGAATATATGGGCAACACAAAATGGACCTTTCTTTGTGGGGTGATGGACATGGAGAGACTGCGAGGTGCTGGTCTTCCACGATGCGAGATTCCATGCTGCTACTACTGATGGTGATGATGATGATGATAAACGGACACCGTGATACGTATTTGCCTCTATACACATATGTATGCAAAAAATCAATACCTGCAAAAAAGCATTTTTAATGTCAAGTAAAAGTAGGGGAGGTAGGCAAATCCATGAAACTCATTGGTCAGCCTGCCTGGTCCAATCAGTGAGCTCCGGGTTCAATGACTGTCTCAAAGGATAAAGATGAAGAGAAGTCATGGAAAGCATTCAACTTGACTTTGGCCTGTTGCCCGTGCCTATGTCCACATGTATATGTACACACATGTACACACATGCACATATACACAGCTCAACACACAAAAGAAAAAATAAAAAGACTTACTATGAGATTTACTTTCATATACAACAAAATATTGTTAGCAGTCTTTCTTTTAATTAATTATTTTAGTATTAGTCATTGTACTTAGACCCTTTTGCATGCTAAATAAGCACTTTACCCTTCAACTCCATTAAGTCATAAGAAAAGTTACAGGTTCCAGGCATATGAATTCTGCATGGTAGGATCACTCCCGGCTCTACCATACCAAAAGTATGGGGAGCCATACTTTTTTCTTTGCTTCTCTTAATATAAAGTGTGGCTTTCTATAATTTCCAGTAAACATGGAAAAACCAAATGCTGCCATTTTATCTAACATTATTTTTATTTTTTAAAGTATGTGTTTGAGTGTTTTGCCTTCATGTATGTCTGTGCACCATGCACATGCCTGACTTCTGCCAGAAAAGGGGATCTGATGTCCTGGAGCTAGAGTTATAGATGGTTATGAGCTTCCTGTCATGTGGGTGCTGGGAATTGAACCTGGTTCCTTTGAAAGAGCAATCAGTGTTCTACCATTGAGTCATCATCTCTCCAGCCCTATCTTCTCTAGGCTTCCCACTGTCCTTTTGCCTTGTTTTTATTGCAGACTCTATCGCTGGCTGGACTTAGCAGCTAGACTTATTCATTCAACCAGGAAGTCATGTGGGTTCCTCTGGGAACAGGAGTGCAGTGTACAGAATTTCCCAAAGCTCCCTCCCATTTCCCAGTCTGCGAACCCTTGCCTAGTTTGCTATTACTCCAGCTGTCTGGTTTCTTGAGACTGGCTATTGTCTTTGGCACTTGGGGTCTGGTCATGGGTGGGGACACCATGCCCAGCCATTCTACTGGAGATGTTAATTCCCAGGTCCATAGAAAGGGAGAGAATATGAATTTACCCAATGCCAAAAATAAAGTCTAAGTCAGACCGAGAGAGTTCCTTGGGCAGCTGATGTTCCAAGACTCCTCTCACAGAGTCAATGGGAGAAACAAATAAGGAGACAGGAGTCCAGTTCCCAGGTCAGCCTGTACCTGCTCACTGGGGAATCTGCCTGAGTCTGTAGCTACCCACTAGGCTGTTAGCAAGCTGCTAAGTACCACTGGGAGGGTGGATTGAGGACAAGGTGTGTGAAAGGGAGAAGGTCCAGGAAATCCTGCCCTTTGTGCCTATTGTCAGGGTGCTTGCCTAGCATGCATGAAAGTCTGGGCTCCATCCTCAGCACCGCATAAAACATGTGCCATGGTTGCGCAGCTGCAAAACTCAGGAGGTGGATGCAGCTGGAACAGAAGCTCAAGGCCAGTCTGCGCTAATGAGAGCCCATCTTAGAAAATATAAAAGGAAGGGAAGAAAGATCTGCTCATCAGGCCAGGCGTTGGTGGCACACTCCTTTAATCCCAGCACTTGGGAGACAGAGGCAGGCGGATCTCTGTGAGTTTGAGGCCAGCCTGGTCTACTGAGTGAGTTACAGGATAGGATCCAAAAACAATACAGAGAAACCCTGTCTAGAAAAAAAAAACAAAAGAAAAAAATCTGCTCATCAGGGAACTGCCTTTCTCTCATCAGATCCCCAAGACCCCATTTGCCTGCCACGGCTGATGAGACATGGGCTGAAGCCTCCACATTCCAGCTCTGCCTATTTTTCATCTCTGACCTCTCCTGATTTTTTTCTTGCTGGTTTGCAGAGTGAAGGTTGTTTTTCATAAGCAGAGAGGCTGGGGGTGGGGTGGGGGGGGGAGGAAGGAACTCTTCTTTTCTACACAGCTTGTGGGTGAATTGCTCTTATCGGTCCCGCAGCCTTATGCAAGGGATTACAAATCACACTGATGCCACCTGAACCCTCCCACCTCTCTGGAAGCCTTAGCGAAACCCACGAGTCAGGTGGATTGTGATCTTGCTTGGGGTTCACCTCCTCTTCTCTGCCACCTCCTCACTCTGAGCTGGGACTGCGGGCAGGTTCCCTTGGCTGCACGGGTGCACATTAAGCTGAGTGACAATGCACATGCCAAAGTACTTGGTTCACCTGTCACACTTGGGCGGCGAACCTTCCTTGTTGCTGGGAATTGAAAGTGAAGTTGCATAACTTCCTGTACTCAGCTCCACCCACCCTTCCTTACTTCATGAGGTTTGCAGTGTTGACGACGTAATCTGCTGCTTTGCTGTGACCTTCCGTGTAGGTAGGGCTGAAGGAGCGCAGCCCTAGAAAGGTTGTTCCTTGCTTTAGCTGATTCTTGCTTTGTGGGGCTAGACTATAGGGTGGGCAGGTCTCTCTCGTCAGTTCCTAATCTTCTCTGCTCCTTCCATTCCTAGCTTTCTGGATCAGTCTTCTGTGATGCTGGCTGTTTGTTGCACTTGTTTCTTAGGACCACAAGTAAGCATGGCTACAAGATAATTGACTCCTGATCATGTGTCCCCCCTAGTCAAAGGCATCAGATGCACTGTTGAAAACAAGGACTAGGCTCTTTTTTATGATTGCACCCAGACCCAGCCTCCCAACAGAGCCTTCTTGAAGATTCGGGTGTCTAAATAAAGGCAGTTTTGTAGGATACGTGTGATATGGTGTGGTGGTTTGGTAAGTATGGCCCCCATAGACCCATGTGTTTGAATGCTTGATCCATAGGGAGTGGCATTGTAGGAGGTGTGGCCTTGTTGGAGGAAGTGTGTCACTGTGGACGAAAACTTTGAGGTCTCGTGTGTGCTCAAGTCTTGGCAGTGTGTCTCAGTCTTCACTTCTGTTGCCTGCGGACCCAGACGTAGAACTCTCAGCTCCTTCTCCAGCACCATGTCTGCAGATGATAATGGACTAAACCTCTGAAACTGTAAACCAACCCTAATTAAATGTTCTCCTTTTTAAGAGTTTCTGTGGTCATGATATCTCTTCACAGCAATACAACCCTTACTAAGACACGTGGCCAGCTGTTGGTTAGTCAAACTCAAGTCCTCTCCTGGTGCTGACTATCAGGACCTCAGTGGTACCATCATCCAAGAGTCCCAAGAGCTGTGGAGTATTAGGGGCTAAAAGTGGAATTCATGGTCAATTTGTGTGTTCTTCAGACTAGACTCTTATACTGACTCATTTTGTGACATTGGACTCTGTGTAGGACTCCAACACCTTTGTTCTTACATCTCCAGACCATGTGGCTGAAGCATCATAGGGGACAGATGGAGGACTTGGGGGTTTAGTGGAAACTTAGTAGCTGAGCTTTGGCCAGGGCAGGGCAGGGCACTTTTGATGCTGTTGGCTGTTTGCTGAGCTGGGACTCCTAATAGTCAGGAGACTTCACACTTCCCAATATGGCATTAGGCTAAGGTGGCATCTTAGGCTCCTTGTGTAGTCTAAATACTCTTGTCTGAGAGTCATCAAGGGTTTAACCACAGACAGCTTGTATTTGTTTCCCCAACCTTCCTTATTTTCTCCTCTATGCACTGTTACCATTAAACCTACACATGAAGTATTTCCCTGAGGTGGTTGGACCTAAGCAGACTTATCCCTTCCTCTGACAGCCATACAGTGGAGAGTTTCTATGTCGGGTCATGTGGCAGTGCAGAGTCGGGTGGCCACAGGTGGACAGATGGGTCAGAATTAATCTGCCACATGTCTCTATTCTGGGTTCATGGATTTGGAATCAAAACCTAATTTCAGAAACTCAGCATCACGACACATAAAGACTTGCACAGAAGGGAAAGCTTTGGGATAGAGGTGGTATTTCAAGAGTCACCGGTCTTCACCCTATGGGTTGGTATCTAGTATGTGGGCCATGTATGGCCAGTCACCTGCCTTTATAAGTAAGGGTACTTGAATCCCAGCCATCCCATGGGTCACACATTATCTCTGCCTGCTTGTATGCCTGTGTCTCAGGGCTTAGTGGTCTACAGGGTGCTGTAGTTCACAGAGCTGAAAGTATTGATTCTGTGGTCTATTATGTATATAATCTACTGACTACTGACCTCACTGTAGCTGGGTATTGTATAAAGATGTGGATTTCAGTACAGACACAGGTCCAGCTCAATCCTGATTCAGACTTGTGCCTCTTGAGTGTTGAACAGAATAGAATTCTGGAGAAAGAATAGCATCTGAGCAGGGTCCTCATACTGAGAGGATGAGAGTGACTGAGTCGTGACAGTGGGAGTCACACATGTACTAGTGGCATTTCCCAATAGAACTGTCCAGAATTGGGTTATCAAGAGAAAGAGGCAGAATCAATGGCTTAGGATACTATCACTGTCAAAGGGATCCTCACCACTTCATCCTCTGCCCATTTTACTCTTTTGCCATCAGGTAAGTTCACAAAACAGGCATGTGGCTGGGGCCTGTAATCCCAGCTACTGGGGAGTTTGAAGCAGGAGGGTTGCAACTTCCAGGCCTGCTTGAGTTGCAGAATAAGCTCAAGGCCAACCCAGGCAGCTTCGTGGGATATCTCAAATTTTAAAATTGAAAATAGGATTGGGAGTATGGCTGAAGGCAACAAGAGGCCCTAGGTTTAATGGGCAGCCCTGCGTGCACGTACACACACACACACACACACACACACACACACACACACACACACACAGCATCACATGCCTGGAATACCAGCATTGGGGAGATGGATACCAGAGGACTTTTGAGGCTTCCTGGACAGTGATTCTAGATAAGTTTGTTAGTTCGAGCTCAGTTAGAGACCCTGTTCTAAGAAATAAGGTGGGAGAACCACCCACTGCTTTGATCTCGTACTGCTTGGTATCTGAACATTGACGAGGGAAGTCCCACTGTACATATGTTTCTCTTATTGGTTAATGAATAAAGTGGTCAGGCAGGAAGGATAGGTGGGGCTACCAAAGGAAGAGAATTCTGGGAAATGTAGGCAGAGAGAGGTTGCAATGTGAGCCCAGGAAGAGAGGGCTGCAAGAGGTGTTCTCTGGTAAGCCAAGACCATGTAGGAATACATAGATTATAGGTTAATAAGTAAGAGTAAGACAGAGCTAGCCAATAAGAAGCCCAGGACACCGTCCAACAGTATTATAACTAGTATAGCTTCCATGTGTTCATTTGGGACTCAAGGACCGAGGGACCTGCTGGGCCAGAAAACTCATGCTTACAAAACATGTAGCATGAACCAGAACTTCAGGTTGGTACATTGCTCAACCATCATCAGCAAGGTTCTTCTGATGATAATTAACAAAGAAACCCACAACTGGTCAACATGTAGAGAATAAGACATTTTTGGAATTCCCAGTCATAAATGGGATGTCTGTATCACACTGCTGCTCCCCCCAAGGCTCAGGGATCCATGCTGAAGAGGAAGCAGAAAGGTTATAAGAGCCTGAGGCGGTGGGTGACTCAGAAAACAGTATTCCCGGGACACAACAAGGCAGGTGCACATATGAACTCATGAGACTGTGGCACCACGCCCAGGGTCTGTACAAGCTCTAGTAAGACCAGTCCAAGTATGGAGAAGAGAGGACGTGGGCAGGAGGGCCTACCCTACCCAAGAAGCAATTGGCGTTTGCTTGCTCTGAGGTGAAGGAAAGTCATCGTTAGTTGAGTGATACTGGGTTTATTGACCACACTCCAGGGCAGGCCTCATATCCAGTAGTCAGGCAGCACAAGCTGGACTCCATGTATTTTGTTGTTGTTTGGTTGTTTGGTTTTGTTATTTTTTAATGTGTTAGCTTGTTTGTTGAGATGGGGTTTCTCTGTAGCTTTGGAGCCTGTCCTGGAACTCTCTCTGTAGACCAGGCTGGCCTTGAACTCACAGAGATCTGCCTGCGTCTGCCTCCTAGGTGCTGGGATTAAAGACCTGTGGCACCACTGCTTGACTGTTTTTGTTTGTTTGCTTGTTTGTTTTTGTTTTGCTTTCCAAGACAGGTTTTCTCTGTATTGCTTTGGAGCCTGTCCTGGAACTCCCTCTATAGACCAGGCTGGCCTTGAACTCACGAGATCCTCCCAAGTGCTGGAATTAGAGGAATGCACCACCAACGCCTGGCTTGGTTTTGTTATTTTTAAAAGAGAGAGAGAACAGGAAATTTGGCATGTTGGGAGATGGGGGCATATGAGGAGAGTTGGTGGAAGGGAATGATGTGATCAAAACATATTGTATGAATACATTATTTAAAAATGAGTTGTAAAATAATTGAGAATGCTACCTGATATCACCCATTGTCCTTTAGCCAGCGAGCCTGATGGTCCTACCTGTCTCCACTCCCCAGTGCTGGGGTTACAGACCCCCACGTGACAGCACATCTGGGCATCTGAACTCAGGTCCTCATGCTTGAGAAATGGATACTTTACTCACTGAGCCATCTTCCCAGCCCTAGTCTTATTTCTTAATTCTTATTAGAATTTATGTTGCTTACCCCCTTTCTTCTCTGGAAGAATTAAGCCCATTTCCAAAGACTGACAGGCCGGAGGTTCAACTCAGAATCAAGAGGTATTTGAGTCACTGCTTAGCTCTGAAGGGGATGAGTCAAAGACATTGTTCCTTTTGACAACAGAGTAAATCTTGGATTTTAAATTAGGAAAAGACACACAGGAGAGCAGATCTACACGGTCACTTTTGGAACTCGGAGTTAGCTCAGAAAATGCTCAAGACTATGTGTCAGCTGGAACTTCTGATTTATATAATACCGAACGATGTCCCTATGTTCCCAGAGGAGGCAGACATAGAATAATTAGGTACTATCCTTTGGTTGAGTTAAGGAGACAAGCTGTAGACCATCTATTCTGAATTACCACAATGGCCATAATGCTTATTTTATTAAAAATCTTTGTAATTTATAGAATCTGTGAAGTTCCCGGGTAAACTTTCTTAAAGGCATATACTAAGAATTCTGGCTGGTTCAGTCAGTAAATGGCTTTCTGTGCAAGCATGAGGACCCGAATTAAAACCCAGTGCCCCTGTGAAAGGCTTGGTGCGTTTGCCGGTGCCATGCCTGGAATCCTGCCTGGTGCTGGAGGTAAGGAGACAAGACTAGAGATCATGACCAGTATAGCCTAGCTGAGCCTGTGAGCCCCAGGTCCCAATGAGACCCTGTCTCAAAATATAAGGTGGACAGTGCCTGAGGAATGATAGCCGAAGTTGAGTACTGCCTACTACATACACATACACATGTGCACACACATACACACATATATACACACATACACATACACACATGCACACATGTACACACATGTACACACATACACACATGCATGTGCACACACACAGATCTGAGCAAAAGTGTACCTATGTAAGCACGCATCAGCACACATAAATACAGAATTGCATAAACAAAAGGCCTCGGTTGGAGATCTTGCTGACATTGGCCTGTGGCCATTCTGTGCCTCATCTAACCCGTCACACTTAGGTGACACCTTCGGTTAGCATCTTGACATTTGTCTGGTGCTTACACCTGTACACTCAGCATATAACGGGCATCACTGCATGCCTCACATTTTTTGACATGATGTGTTCTGCAGCTCCTGTCACTCAAATGCATGTAGCTTTCCTGTTCTCTCTTCAGGATCCCACCTTGAGTAGGATTGCAGTCACTCCTTGCCCCTTCTCCTTGAGTTGATTGCCGTCACTTGGTATTACAAGCAGGGACACAGTGACTAACTTTGGCCCAGTGCTGAGAAATGAGATTACTGGGTCAGTGAGCCACTAGGTAAGCTTGGGGTAGAGATGGGCACACTCCTGGGTCCATAGCTTATGTTACTTTGTGTTCCAGGAACTTAAGTCCTCACCAGCAGAAAGCTTTCCCAGGCATTTGGATTGGTCCTCATTGACTCACTGGAAATAGCATCCTCTGGCCATTTTCTTTTCTGTACACATTACATTGTTCTTTGATGAATGTCTATTAAACCGTTGCTATTTATTTGTTTTTGTGAGACAGTCTTGCTTTGTAGCTTTGCCTGTCCTGAAACTTTGTATGTAGCCCAGGTTGCCTTCAAGCTTCAGGCAATCCTCCTGACTCTGCCCCCTGGAAATTGGCGTGACTGACTGCCCCCTGGAATTGGCACGACTTTCCCAGACTTTTAGCTGCTGATTTTTGAAGCCTTGTATGGGTTAAAGATGTACATTTTTTGTTTGTCTTTTTGAGACAGGGTTTCTCTGTGTAGCCCTGGAGGTTCTGGAACTTGATCTGTAGACCAGGCTGTGTTTGAACTCAGAGATCCTCCTGCCTTTGCCTTCTGAGTGCTGGGATTAAAGATGGCCGACCACCCCTGGATTAAAGATGAACTTTTTGCCTGTGATCAGTTTTGGATTGTTTTTACATTTAAAAAAAATCATTGGCTTTGACGTCATTGAAACTTATTTCCACAAAGGAATGTTGCAGAAAGAAAAACAGTCTGTTCTCCTTTTAATCAGACAGTGGTTTCCTTTTGTGAGCATGCCTCCATCACTTGCGGTGACCCTGAAGGGTCTGCGGTGAAGGCAGACCCTGAAAACTCACCTCAAGCACTGGCTTGCTTTCTTTTTCCTTGGTGTGGTACACGCTTCTTTTTCTGCTTTTACCGATCCCTTTAACAGGCACGTCGCACTTGGAGCCTCCTAAGATCATAGGAAATACCGTAAGGAACATCCTCACACCCTGATTTGTTCTGTAGATGAATTCTCAGAACAGGGGCTACTTCATAACAACACAGACACATTTCTAAACCTCTGCAGCACTGCCCATTGCCTGACATCGTGTCTTTTTTTTTTTTTTTTGGTTTTATTGTCACCCATGTTTGTTTATTAATTTCTTCAAGACTAACTGTGTAAGGTGTTGGCTGATTTTACAGGAGGACCCTGAGTTTAGGAGGGGCTGAGAGCTCAGGTCCTGTACCAAGTGCACAGAGGCTGCCAAAGAACAGTCCAGGGGCCAGAGCCAGGCTCGTTCTCAGGAAGTAGGGCCTGACCCTTCCTCATGCAGGGCCATCCCACCAAAGCTCAGATGACGGAGCATGTTTTTTTATAAGCATCTGAGTGTGTGTGGAGCCTACTCACACCGAGCCTCGAGTATTTTTGTTTTCTCAGAGAAGATCACGCCTGTCCCATGTCATCTACTCTGCACGTGTGCTATGCCAACTAGCTGGCACCACAGGTGTGTCCTGCCCTGGCATCACAGGTGTGTCCTGCCCCTGGGAGGAGGTGAGGACACAGCAGCAGCCAGGGCCTCTTCCTAGGTAGAGAGTTCTGCGGTGTCAAATGAATGTTACAGACCAGTTCATACTCGGTGCTACTGTTGCGGTACGTTGCTGGGCTGCAGTAATGATAGTGAACGAGACCTATTGGACTCACTAAGCTCTTGGGAGTGTCCGATTCTGGAATGAGAAACAAACTCAACAGGGGACCCGTAACCACTGGACATTGAGAGCGGGAGGGAGGGAGTCCGATAGTCACTGTCACTGGGGTGGCTGGGACAGAAATACTGATGAAATGGTATCGCTGCACCTGCGTGGCTGTTTGGACACTCTGGGGACTACATTCTAGCCTCCCATCCCGCCTCATCTCCACCTATGGACCAGCAGACTAGTGGGGAAAGGAAACCTGCCGTCCATTGTCGTCCTGGGGACAGGGACTCTATCCTGGAACGTCAAGAACCTTATAGGTGGCCTTCATGTGGCAGAGGCCCATGGCAGCTGTGAGCTAGGCAGACCTTGGCTGGACAGAGTGACCTTGTTGTCTTAGAGGCCGTCATTCTGCATTGATGGTTCTCTGGTGGCCAAATAACCGTGGGTCCTCAGGAACACCTGGTCCCACTAGATCCATTACTGTTTCTGCAACTGTGCCTCTCCCCAGATGGGGCCTCCAAGCATGGGGACATCTTGCCATTGTTGTAGGAATATTAACCCCAGGCTGCGGTGAGGCTGTAAATCGTAAATAAGCATATTTTCTAGACTCCTGTTAAGTGAGGATCCCCAGCAGGCATGCTCCTGACCTTGGGGACTGTGCCCAGGTTGTCTTCGGGTTTTCTTGGGAGTAATTGGGAATCCATGTCTCTGTTTCCCTTAAGGAAGAGTTGCGTCAGTTCATCTGGTTGTGCTCAGTTCCCCTAAGGTTGGGCTGCACACAGAGATGCCCGCTTGCGTGGGTACAGCTGGCTCTGCAGGCTGAGTCCTGAGCCTCAGTCGGGCTTTTGCGTCTCTGTGGCTATTCTCACCCAATTCAAGCTCTGTTTCTGCGCCCGTGAGGACTGTCACCATGTCAGAACTCATTCTGAGTAAGTTTTGTCGTTTGATTTTTTTTTTTTTTTTGTCTGATAGAACGTTACAGAGTGTTTTCCCCCAGATGGAGCATTGTTTTCTAGGAAAAGGCCACACAAGGGATCTGGGGTGTTGCTGCACGGTGACTTTCTATTGTGACTTTTCCACCTTGTGGGCCTGCCTGGACTTGAAGTCTCCTCAGCTAGGGCTGGAGGGTAGAAGGATTGGAGCAGCCATGGTGCTCTGCGAGTGTAGACTAGCAGAGAAGATCCACTAGGGAAGAGACTGGGTTAGGAGAAGAGACCTTAACTCCACCCTTGGTCAATCCTGTCTAGACTTGTATTGACCTCCCAGCCTTCCTCATGGAGAGGCAAGGCTTTCAAATAAGATAGCAGGTGTTCTCTGGTTTGATTGTGAGGCAGTGTGGTTGATGATGTTGAACCCTGGGTTTATAAGTCTGTCCCTGGGTAAACTGACACCAGGGTACCAAGGCCTCTGTTACCAGCTGGAGGACTTTATGATGAGAAACACATTGCTTTCTCAGAGTGTGACTGCTTCCAGTGGAACAGACAAATACCTGTCCTGGAAAAGAACCCAGGGAACCTGTAGCAGTGGATTGCCTTCCCCTGGTAGAAAATGAGTGTAAGAAGTTGGCCTCAAGAGTTCTGGATTAGTGAGTTCTCGGGGAAACTGTGTTTATACCATTCTTGGACCTCAGCATTTTATCTGTTGAGTGAAGACAACTGGTCTAAATATGTCTCTCTGTGATTTACCATGTTCATTACGAACGACAAAATACAAGATGGAGTGAGATGTGGGAGAATGCTGAGGATGATTCTGCGTGTGCCATGGGATGGCAGGCATCGCTCTTGGTTAGAAGCTGGTTGCATGGGTGTTGCACGCAAGCAGCATCAACAACACGGACCGTTACACTCATTTATTGAGTACCATTAAGTTTACAAGTTACACCGGTCTCCTCAGCTTCACTTCACGGAGCCCCTGAGGTCTCGCTTGGAGTCGTAACCACGGGCAACTGCACGGTCTTTGTTCCTTGCTAATCTTATCACCAATACACATGGCAGCCAAATCATGGATCACAGGTTACACGTGGTGTATTGATTATGAGAAAGGACACAAATGAGTAAAGAGCAATGGGAAGTGTTCGATGCAGGTAGCTCATGTCCTAAAGAAATAAAATGGATCGTAGAGATGTGGGGAGAGGGTGGACAGACAGTGCCAAAGTGGGTGACACTGACAGCAGGGAGGATTGCCCCGAGATGAGGCCTGCCTGTCAGTGTGTTTAGCAGAGACCGTGAGAAACACATGGAGGTAGCCGCTGACAGAGCGCCAGGAATGTGCATCCACCGCATCCTCCTTAGTGTCTGCCTCACTGATATGGTTTGACAGTCTGCAGGAGTTGAGTTAGGTGTGTCCAGTCTGCTGGCTTAAGATATTTGCATAGATAAATGGCTGCACCTCCACCTTGACAGTTATTCTGCGAAGGGAGTGACTCCCAGCACGCTGTTCCACACGGAATGGATGGGGAAAGCCTCTGTTCTGTGTAGGATGTGGTGGCTCTCTGCTTTATCAACGGCAGGGGCCATCTGCTTGCAGGATCCGCCCTCCTCACCTAAGCAGTAGGTGTCACCCCAGGGAGCCCAGAGCTGTACTACAGCTCCTTAACAAAGGAGAGAGCAGAATGCAGCAGGGCATTTCTTTTCCCTTTGAGAAGTTTCTTCTTCTTCTTCTTTTGTTGTTGTTTTTAAATAGGTAATGCCAACACCAGCTCCTCAGGGGGCTTTCTTCTTGGGGGGGCAAACGTCAGCCACTAAACAGTACCTGGGGTGTCAGAGAGTGTCTCTGGGTGAGCTGCAGAGGGAAGGGGGCAGAGGGTGATGGGGTACTGACTATTTGCAGCAAAGAGCAAATAATCAGCCGTTTATAGAAATGGCAGTTTGGAAATATGAGGATTTCTGACCTTGCAGACTGGGGTTCTTCCAACTCATTGTACTTGTTTTTGGTGTGTGTGTGTGTGTATAAAGACAAAGACTTAAGAGCTGAGGCCCCATGGAAAAGAATTCCAAAGCAGGGCTCAGATGGCTTCCCTATGTGCATGTGTGAGTACTTGAATTTGGATTCCTAGAACCAAGTATAGCCAGACCTGGAAGTGTGTGTCTGCAACCCCTATCCACAGAATTCATGGGACTGGGGGTCCAGCTAGCCTGGTCCTGGTGGCTCACTTCCTTTCCTTGGCTCTGACCTCTCACCCACTGCCCTGGAGGATTTGAGACTGGAATTTCCCAACATGTGCAAGTCTCATTCAGGAAACCTTCCCTGTTCCTCCCCAGCATCCTGCACCAAAACCAGGGAGGGCAGGTCCCAGAAGCAGGGCTTAGCAGATTGTTTTGTACAGGGCCAGGGGTTAGCTATTTTGAGCTTTCACAGACTTGGTCCCTTTGTTTGCCTATGTTTTGTGTACCTTGTAATCTTTAAAACTATTATGTGTGTGCTTGTTCGTGTGTGTGTGGGGGGGAAGAGGGTGATATTTGACAACGGATGTCTCCATCTTTTGATTGTCATCACCATCATCATTATATGTGTCCATACATGTGCATATGAACACATGTGATCATATCGTATACCCGTAGAAGTCAGAGTACAACATTTGGAAGTCAGTTCTCCTCTCCCATCATGGGTTCTAGGATCAAACTCAGGTTGTGAGGCTTGCACAGCAAGTGCCTGTAGCTGCTGAGTCCTCTTGCCATCCCAGGCTACTTTATTATTTTATTCTTTTGTGTCTATTGGTGTTTTGCCTGCCAGTATGTCTGCGTACCATGTGTGTGCAGTACCCTCAAAGGCCAGAAGAGGGCGTTGGATCCCCTGGGACTACAGATGCCATGTGGGTGCTAGGGATGGAACCTGGTTCCTCTGGAAGAGCATCCCACTCTTTGTTGCTGAGCAATAGCATTGCCAGCCTAGTGCCCCATCTGGGGTGCATAACCCCGAGTCTTTAGCAAGAGAGGAGCAACCTTCAGAAGTGCCCCCAAAGCCCTGTACATAGCAGTGATGCCCCTGATCCCATTCCCAGCAGAGTTCTTTCCTGGGCTTCTGTGTTGCTCTGGGACTCAGGCTTTCTTACACACCATCCCCCTTGCAGTCAGCTTTTCTTTTAGAGTACATGTAGAACAGTTCTACTTACCATGGTCTCTGGTTGTCATTGTACCTGTGGGGATATTCTGCCCACTTCTCTTACCTGGACTGTCCCCAGGCAGCCAGTAGGCAAGGCAGACATCTTCAGGGATGGACTCTTGTATTCAGAAGATGCTGTCACTGCATCCGTTCTTTTATCTTAAGCTAAAGCTTTCAAGTGCAAGCCGAACATGCCCAGAGGCATTCCTGTCTATCATCACTTGTGTCTTTGAAACAAGTCTGTGATCTCAATGGATCACGCCCAGGAATGAACTACATTGAGCATGCTCAGGAGTGGGCTCACCCCTTTGTGAATATGTACAGCCCTTGAATAAAATCGCCATGCTTCCTTTGTTGCAGAGGACATTGCTTTAGAGAACACTCCCTTCTCTCTTGTCCCACTTCCTCAGGTAACACCTTCATCTCCCGTCAAAAACAACCTTCCCTGGTGATGCCGTGTGTTTCTCCCTGGTGGACCCACCGCCTGTGTGTAGTCTTTACCCAGAATTCCATTCATTTGTGCTTTACCGGTAGATGGGCTGCATGATTTTCAATTTTTTATTTTTTTATGATTGTTGTCTTCCATACTCCTGGAGTGGTACCTAGAAGGCTTTGGTCATTGTCTGCATCTTCCAAGAACAGCAGACCTTTGCAGACATCACCCTAGTGAGACCGCCCCTCCTGAACTAGAACAGTCAACTCTGGGGGCCAGAAAGACCCCCTCCCCTCTGCATCCCACATTAAGTAGTTTCTCATTGTTGTGACAAAATAGTTACTAGAAGTAACTTAGGGAATGAGGGGCTTATTTTGCAGTTCTCAACCTGTGGGTCATGCATGGCCCTTTCGGGGGTTCAAATGATCCTTTCACTGGAGTCGCCTAATACTATTATGGTTATGAAGTAGCAATGGAAATAATTTTACAGTTGGGGGCTACCATAATCTGAGGAACTGTATTAAAGGGTCACAGGATTAAGAAGGTTGAGAAGCATTGGTATATTCCATCATGGTGGGTAAGTTATTGCAGCAGGGATGGGAGGATCTCAGAATAAATTCTACATTTTCTGGCAGAGTTGTGTCAGGTAGGCAGATGTTGCTCTGTAACAAAATAACAGTAAGCCTAGCAGCTCTCACAGCCCTCCCTTGACATTTTGTCTCCCTGCCCTTGGCTTCATAATGAGATTTGCCAGGGCAGGCGCTCTGACTGGAGATGGCCAAGAGTTCCCTTCCACCGTGCTCTGAGCGTGGCTCCTGGCTTTGTTGGCTTTTGTAATTCTTCATCCACAATCCTCTCCAAGCTTCCTAGATGCTTAATGCCCTTTGCTTAATACCTGTTGGTGAGTAACTGGAAGAACTACATGTGAACATAGGAAGAAAAAACAGCAGGGCTCCTGGGCAGAGCGGTGCATACACCTCTTGTCCTGGAGAGATGAGAGATGGAGACAAGATGATCAGGGGTTCAGTGAGTCCCCAGCCAACACGGGCTGCACGAAACCCTGTCTCAAACTCTCTCTCTCTCTCTGTCTCCCTCCCCCTTTTCCTCCCTCCCTCTCTCCCTCCCCCTCTCTGCCTCTCTCCCTCTTCCCCCCTCTCTGCCCCTCTTTCCCCTCTCTCCCTCCTCCCTCCCATTCCCCTCCCTCTCCCTCTCTCCCTCTCTCCCTCTCTCTCTTCCCCTCCTTCTCTCTCCCCCTCCCTCTCTTTCTCTCAGAGTTGTGAGGTTGTATTCTCAAGAGACTTGGGGGGCACGCAGTGTGGAACGTGGGGATGAAGGGATGGAACACAGCTCAGACCATAAGAATAGATCCACTTGATCCTGCCCCGTTAGCTGAGTTTGTCTTCATCTCCTCCCCCTTTCTGTGAGCAGCACAGTCACATGATTCCAGGGAGGCCCGGAGGCTGAGTATTTCACAGCTCTGAGAAAATTTTGGCTTTGAGAAATTGAAGCCTCCCCAGCCAGCCTTCCTGGTTACACATGAGGCCGCTGGTTCGTGAAGGTCCAGGCACAGCTCCAGGGTCTCATAGTCACCTGTTCCCAAAAGCTGAGGTTAAACCTGAGGTTTTCTGAGTCTTCTTGGAGGCCTCTCTCACCCTGATTACCTCTTCCCCACTCGGTTGCCTCCATTCAGTTCCCTTCTCTTCGCTCACAGGACCGAGGAGCTCCAGATCCAGAAGTTTCCCAGGCTTGTTGCCCTGGCAGCAGGGCTTCTGTTTGTACCCTGAAGGAAACAACTATTGTGCTCCGTGCTGAGCTGGCCACAGGCCTGTTCTAGAGCACGCTCACAAATACCGAGTTAAAGGAACTGTAAAAGCTGCAGATGACAAGAGAAAATGTGCCCCTGCACCCTGCAAGCAGCCCTTTGTGCAGCCAAGGGTGCTCCAAGTCCCATTACCCCGGGCTCTGCATAGCTGTGCCTGCTTTCTCCTGCCAACTTCTGTGTATGTCATTATCTGAAAATAGAGCAGAACAAAGGTGAAGGTGACGGTGCCCTCGCCAGGTCTGAGACAACACGTGGAATTGATGCTGGGGTCTTAGTGTTGCTGCTTAGGGAGTCTGCAAGCCTTTGAAGTTGGGAGAGTCCCTCTGGATGCAGAGGTGGTCCAGGGAGCCCCTCCAACATTAAAAACGTGACGACTCTATGCTTGATGTTTAATGTGCTGCTCTCTGGTAGCCAAGTATAGTTTTTATCTGAGTACCATAAACTGCTGTTGAAGTAATAGCCCCTTTATGTCTTCCTCTGCATTTTGTTCCTGGACAAGGGTCAGAGAGCTCAGCTGTCTTTTTGGCCTTTTGTGGGAAATAAGCCATGATGATAATGATACCAACCATTAAATTTTTTTGTTTTATTTCTGAGATTAATATAATTACATTATTTCTCCCTTCCCCTTTCTCCCTCCTAACCCTCCCATATACTCTTCTTTGTTCTTTTCAAATCCATGACCTCTTTTTTTCCTGTTTTTAAAATTTAAATTAGAAACAAGTTTCTTTTACACATCAATCCTAGTTCCCTCTCCCTCCCTTCCTCCCCTGCCCCCACCGACACCCTGTCCCATTCCCTTTCTGCTCCCCAGGGAGGGTGAGGCCTCTCTGTTGTTTCATATATTTTCTTTAGGTTTGGTTTATTGGCTATAAATTTTTAGGTTGTTTATATCATGGTAAGTTTTTCTTTTGCCTTCAGTTACTTAGCAAAATTCTTTTTCTTGGTATATTGACCTAGGCTGGTCATTGGTAGCAGATAGTTTTTCTGGGTCTAGGGTCTAGGGTCTAGTTTTGCTGTGGGTCTAGGCTGGCCGTCATATTTTAGGACTTCAAAGGCATCTTTCGGATTTCAAACTTTTCATTGAGAAATCAGCTGTTACCCTGATGGTTTTCCTTCATATGGTACTTGCATTTTTTTCTCGTGCAACTTTCAAGAGGAAAAAATATTTTCAATACTGTGTGGCTAGTTTTATGTCAAGTTGACATAGCTAGAGTCATCAGAGAAGAAGGAGCCTCAATTGAAAACATGCTTCCATAAGATCAGGTTGCAGGCAAGCCTGTAGAGCATTTTCTTGGCTGGTCTTTCTGCCCATCCCTGGACTGGTGGTCCTTGGTTCTCTGAGAAATTGGGTTGAGCAAGTCATTGGGAGCAAGCCCATAAGCAGCACCCCTGCCTCCAGGTTCCTGTCCTGGTTGAATTCCTGTCCTGACTTCTTTAATGACTTCCAATGCTGTGGAAGTGTAAGCCAAATATACTTGCTTTGGTCATGGTGTTACATTACAGCAAAAGCAACCCAAACTAGGATAAATACACTTTCTTTGTGATGTGTATGAAGTATTTTAACTGTGATGCATCATGGAGATGTTCTTTTCTGGTCTTGTCTATTGAATGTTTTGTGTCCTTCATGTATCTGTATGGGTGTGTCTTCCCTTAGTTTGGGGAAGTTTTCATCTATGATTGTGTTGAGGATCTGGTCTATGTCATTGACCTGGGATTCTTCTCCATCTATGCCTGTGATTTGAAGACTTGGATTTTTCATGGTGTTCTCTATTTCGTGTGTGTTCCTTTCCTGTATCTTGCTTTGTGGTTGTTGTTGTTTTAATTCATACTGCTTGCTTATTTGGTCTAGATTCTCTATTCTATCTTTGAATATATATCCTATTTTCTACTTCATTCATTCAACTTCAAAGGCTTCCCTTTGGGATTCCTAGCTGGGTTATTGAGGTTTTCAATTCCATCTTCATTTCAGCTTCAGTCTTCTTTAGTGTTTCAGTCCTCTGACTGAATTCTGTTCCCAAGTCTTAGATTGTCTTTGTCATTTTTGTCAGCCTTATGGGTTTTAGTTTTGTTTTTGCAGGGACGGGGGGGGGGGGTGGTGTTGGGGGGAGATCACTCAGGCATTAACTCTCCTTAAGTTCTTTCTCCATAATGTAATTGAGTTGTTTCTCTGTGTCTTCTTTAAAATCCTTGAATTATTACGAAGGACTTTTATTCTTGTTCTTTTGAATTCTGTATCCTGGGGTTTATCTAGGTAATTCTCCTTGGCTGGGGACAATCTACAGTGATCCCTTCAGCGATGCAGCGTTGACTCCAATTAGTCTGTTTCTATTTTGAATACGCTGACCCTCACTGCAACCTTTTACTGTACTCAGACTTCCTTTGCTTTGACCCACAATCCTACCCCACCTTCCAGGAGGGCCTGGTAGTTTTGCGGGTGGTTGGCAAGACTGGCGAGGATTTGCCAGAATATTTCTGGACCACTCTTTGCGGGGTGTTCTTCCTAACTACAAGCCTGGGGTTTTAGGTTTACGGAGAGGGCCATGACACAAAGTGTTACTCTCATGCAACCCAGTCAGGGGTGCGCACTGTCACCTTGCCTGACCACTGTGACACCCACAGTGTATCTCCAGCAGACACAGTGTGACATCACCCTGCCATCCCTGCTCCCTGTGCACCCGGGCAGGCAGTGGCTGTGTGCAGCCTGCCCCAGAGCCTGAATTGTGCTCCATCTACCCCGGGGGAAGTAGCTACAAGAGGCCGGCAGAACTTTCTCCCACAAGATATGTGTCTTTTCTCTTTTGTATTTTGAGACAAGGTCTCCCTGTGTAGCCTAGCCCGATCTGGAAGTCACTGCCCTCCTGACTGTCTCCTGCGTGGTGGTGTCGCCAGCATGGGCTGTCATGCCTAGCTTGAGCTTTTTGTCAGGTTTCCTTTAGTTACTTATCTGGTTAGTCATTTGGGGGTGTGTGTTTGCAAGGGTGTTAGATTCATGTTTGGGGTCACAGTTCGCACAGCTGCTCAGAGCGCTCAGAAGTTGGCACGCTCTCAGCTTTTGGGCGGCTTTGTACGTCGCCAGTGCAAGTAGATTGTGTTGAGCGTGTCCTTGCTTTGTGGCACCCACCGTGGGGGTTTCCATGCTTCTCAGGACCCCTTTTTTTTTGTCTTTACTGGAATCAGCCATTTATCCTACGCATGCTGGGTTCTTAAGCCAGACTTCGTTGGACTGAGGATCTGGGTGTGGCATGTATTTTATGTAGAGTCCCCTTCCTTCTGTGTCCTCTCAGCTGGCACCCAGGGAGGCAGATGCACGCATGTGTGCTGCCTAGAAATGTTTCCTATCTACTTCTGTAGTAAGCCGGAGATGGGTTCCTATTAACATCCCGGTTCTGTTCTATTATCCTGCGATGTGTAGCCTCTTTGCCATGCTTATCTTTAGTCTCCTACCAGCAGGGGTGCCTTGAAGTCAGTACAGATGAAAAAGTGATGAATGAGAAAGATCAGCACAGTTCCTCAAGCGTCCACATGCTCACATGCACACATGCAGAGGCCACAGGGGACCACTGGGTATCCTGACCCGTCATTCCCCACCCCACTCCCTTGAGATGGGGTCTTTCACCAAACCCAGAGTTCCTCATTTTATGACTAGGCTTGTTACCAGGGAAGCTGAGGTTTCCTTTTGGGGCTTTTAATCTCATTAATAAGATGATTTATAAATGGACTCAAGAAGTGAAGGATGGTTTTATTAGCGTTTAAGAGAAACTGCCGGGGAAAGAGACTGAGAGAAAGTCATGCTATTTATGTTAGGCATGGAAAAAGAAGCGGCTTATTAAGAAAGGAAAAGGCACCCCCAAGAGTGGTTTTTTCCTGCTGAACTGAGAAAAGGACCCCCAAAGTATAGCCAGGTGGCAGTGTATTGTCTTTTATAGCCTCCCACCCTCCGTAGGTCACAGAGTTTGGGTCGTGCATTCTCTATTGACTAGATGACACCCCAGTAAGTCCTATCCCAGCCCCAGGGATCCCCTCCAGTGCCGCAGTCGCCAGTGAGTGGGCACAGGCTTTCCAGTGGGTGGGCACAGGCTTTCCAGTGGGTGGGCACAGGCTTTTACCTTTCTCGTAGGGGTTGGGGGCTCCAGGCTCGGGGCTTGTCCTTGTACATCCAGTGTTGTGACCCTCCGAGCCATCTCCCCAGCTCCCATTGTCTCTTATATCTTTGATTACTATAATTATGGACTACCTGCCTACGGAGAGCCCAGTCTAGAACGATGGACCACAACGCTGACCATTGCGTAATCTTGCTTGAAGGTAAGGAGAGAGACTCACAGGCGTCATTGACTCCAAATGCCACACCTAGCTAGAAAGGACTGTAGTGTTGGAAATTACTCTGTGCCACTCAGCTCAGGGCATGGAGGCTCGAGTCACGTGGATGTGAGTGGGGACTCTCACATGAAATGATTCTGGCTGATTATGTACAGGCTGTATGGTGAATCCTTCTCTCTTAGTGTCTGACTTAGTAGGTCTGGGTTGGGAATTGCAAACGAGCAGGTTGTGTTGGTTACCTGTCTTGTTTTAACAAACTACCCGGTAGAAGCAACTCAAGGAAGACAGAGTGTATTTTGTCTCACAGTTCAAGGGTGCAGCCTGTGATGGCGTTAAGGGTGTGTCAGCAGAAGCCTGAGGTAGCCGATCATGTCCCATCCACAGTCAGGAAGCAGAGAGCAAATGCTGGTGCTAACCTCACTTTCTCCTTTTTATTCAGTCCAGATCCCGAGGTCATGGAGTGGCACTGCCCACAGTTAGTCACCCCATCTAGATAGTCACTCACAGGCTTCCCAGAAGCTCGGCTACTAGGGATGCTAGGCCCTGTCAAATTGGTCTTCCAGGCTCTCAGGGGCCGCTGTTGCTGTTCCAGAGAGTGGGAGAGCACCTTGGGCCACACATCGGAGAAGGAAAAGAGGAGATAGCCAAGGACTCAGGGATGTCATGGTGGCTTTTAGAGCACTGGACACACGAGCCGAGCCCGGGGCCAGTTAGAGTTTAGAGAAGCAGTGAGTGAGGATGGCAAGGGGCCTTGATTGAGAAGAAACAGGGTCAGGCAGGACTCTGCCTAGAGAGACATGGCTTGTTTGAGAAGGTCGTGAGATAAGGGGAAGATAATGACACCCTTTTTCCATCCCTTCCCCAGCTTTGCTGGGATGTTTGGGTGGTAGGGCCTGGAGATGAGTTGGTTCTGGCAAATATCACCGTCAGCCCTCCGGTAGCTTCCATGGTAGACAGTTTGTCTCTTTCAACTCTTTCTTACCCTTGAGTTCAAACCTCTCCAGCCACAGTGCAGAGATCTCTGCATAACTTCAGTTGTGCCTAATAGATATCTTGTCCTACAAACATTTGGAATTTCTTGTTAATTGACCAGACACCCTTAAAATAGTTTGTTGTTTCCTAGGACTTGACATTCACATTAGGGAAACAAAGACTTCCTTTTTTTTTCTTTTATAGTGCATTGTGATTCCCTTAGCAAATTCCTATTGTAAGTTTGCAGCTGTGCAGTGCTTACAAAATCATATTCAGGCCATCCCGTGTGTGTGCGAAAGCCCTGATGGATTCACACAATGTCGGCCTTTTTCTTCTCATGTCCTGTTGTTGCCACTATTGGACACAAGGTTTTGTGCACAATTCAAAGTCTTTATATTTAACAGGAAACAATACAGAAGGGGCACCTCAAATGGGAACCTGGTTTGCTTTTGAAGTTGCTTATGGGGCAGGGCCGGGGGCAGTGGCAGGGGCAGAGGTAAGGACGGAGGCTGACCTGTCCCATGCCCAGTACAGTGGAAAGACTCATTGTCTAGGGGTCAAGTGGAAAGCATGGACAGGCGAGAAAGGAAGCTGGACAGTTCTAACCCTCCCCGCTGCTCTAAGGGAGGCTGTAAACAGGAAGAGGAGGGGGTTCTGAGGCTGGGGAGGGGAGACAAGTCTTGGGAACAACTAAGATGGGATAGGGCAGTGGCCTGAGACAGAGGCCATGGAGGAAGCAGGAAACTGCTTTTTCCCAGGCCAGAGCCTATAGAGGGTATGGGTTTGGGAACTCAGGCCTGTGTGGATTCAGGTGAGCTTCCATAGTCTGCATTCTGTAACCCGCGTGGGCTGGTGTTCCATCTTGGGCCATGTTGTACAGCCCAAGCAGGGTTTGGTGTTTGCATATTGCAAAGGTCCCAACTGTTGGACTGCCCTGGGAAGCCTCTGGTCCATCCTTGCTGTCATCCATTTCCTGCCCTGAATACAGGTTGGTGGCCCTTATTCCTGAATGATTCCAGAGCACTGTGGTCACGCCCTTGTCCTTGGGCTCTACTCCTGGAGCCAGGGCTCCTCATGTGTCTACCATGTTGCCACACCACTGGCCTTTGTATCTTACCTGTCTTGTATGTTTGCAATTTTACTGGCTCCTTTTGAGTCTGAGCTACTTTCTCTCTCAAGGGCACCTGGTATCAGATCCAAATAGCAGTTTGTCCTAACTGAATGCTTGCATACAGGCACGCAGTGAGCCTTGGCTGAATGTAAGGAAAAGTGCAAGCATGTAGACTGGATCAGACACCAACGGTAGAACATGGTGGCATCGTGGGAGACTTCTCTTAGAGTGGTTCTCAACCTGTGGGCCATGACCCCTTTAGGGGTTGCATCTCAGATATCCTGCATATCAGATATTTACGTTGCGAACAACCAAATAATTTTATGATTGGAGTCACCACAACACAAGAACTGGTACTAAAAAGTTGTGGCATTTAGGAAGGTTGAGAACTGTTGTCTTAGGGTCATAAAGCCATGTTGGCGAGAGATGTCAAGGAGAAGGAAGCCATCTGTATGATCCCCCTTCATCCCACCCTTCTATGAAGTGGGATTGTCAACCCTTTTGCACCCATGTGCAGACTGAAGCCCACATGGGTTAAGGACCTGTGTGGTACTATTTATGGGTGATAGTTTGAGAACATCAGTTCTGTCCTAACCCAAAGTACACAGGTTCTGCCCCAATGCTAAGCTCTCTCTCCCTCCTGATTGGACTGTGTGATGTTCAATCTCTGTAACTGGACAAAACTTGGAGTCACCCAGGAGACACATCTCTGGGCATGTCTTTGAGGGGTGTTTCCAGAGAGGTTTTGATCAGATCAGAAGCTCCCTCAGGGGCCAGAGGCATGGCTCAGCTGTTAAAGGCTAGGCTCACAACCAAAACTGTAAGAAATTTCCTCAGGTATATTTGAGACTTTCTGGGATTTTGGAGCCCTTGTTTGCTGAGAGTGGTGTCATATTTCTTTCCTTCTTCCTTCCTGTATATGTCTTTGTCGTTATGTGTGTAGCCCTCTGTTGTAAGGAAGAGATTAGCAGACACAGCCCTTGCTGTCTGCTCTCACTTGAGGGATGCAGGGATTCCTGTCTGGCTGCCTCATTCAGAATGGGATTTAGATGAGGAAAGGTGTGTGCCACACCTCTGTATCAGTGTTGACATTAAGGTGAGCATGGCGGGTGTTCAGATGGCTAGTGGTGATTGTAATGGCATGCTGTTCAGTTCTGAGCCTGGCAAGCATGAGTTCAGAAAATGGACTGTTAGGATCACAAGGCACATATTTAAGTATCACAGGTACCAGGTGAGTATATGATGCTTAAAATCAGGTGGCAAGGGACTGAAGTGAGAATTAAGATCTCCAGATGCAAGGATTTGTCTCTGGGGGTAATCTTTAGGCTGGTGTTGGCCTGAGAGCTCGAAGGTCCACCTTTTCCCTCTCCCCACAGTCCTCTTGGCCGCCTGACTCAGCACGGATGATCAAGCAGCCAGCATGGCTAATGCAACGTAGCCTGTATGCAACAGGCAAACACGGATGGGCGGGGCACACCAGCCATAGATTGCTTGGGATGTGACACAGTCCTGTGGTATAGGGAGTGAGTGAGCGTCACTCGAGGTCTGCTGTACACATGGGACTCCCTCAAGTGAGCCTGTCTCCCAAATACCCTCGCCGTCCAGATCTCAACATTCTAGAAAATGGGCTTGCTTAAGAAACGCACGGGACTGAAGGTGTTGCTGCTAGCCCACCGGGGAAGCTGCATGCCTTATGAGGGCAAGAAGGGCCTTAGAGATGAGCTCCACCGGGTCCCTTTCCCCAGCTGTTTCTCCACTACAAACCGGGAAAGAGTCAAAGCCAAGCAGTCGACTGCCTTAACCAAAGCCTCGCTTCTATGGTTGCTACCTCACCCTTCTAGCAGGAACCCTTATCAAATGCACCTCAACAGGCTGAGGGAAGGATGGGGCTGTGTGATCCTTTCCAACTTTGAGGATTAACACCAGGACGTAAAATTACTACCCACAGACCTGAGGAGGGGGAAACCTCTGGATGAACCTCCCCAGAGGACAGTGTCTCCATCCACAGTCACTTGCTGTCCCCTCGCCAACCTAGTCCAGTTATAACCAGGAGGTGTGGTGTGATTCTCGCTGTGTTTCTGTGGAAGCCCCAGGAAAGAAGAAGTCTTGAGTGTGTACCTTTCTCTCATTCCAGACTGTTCTGCGATGACCACAGCGAGGTACCGGCCCACCTGGGACCTGGCCCTTGACCCGCTGGTGTCCTGCAAGCTGTGCCTCGGGGAGTACCCAGCGGAGCAGATGACAACCATCTCCCAGTGCCAGTGTATCTTCTGTACCCTGGTTGGTCTCTCGGCTCAAGTTCATGTTCAAGGATGTTGTTGCTCTCACTTCTAGACACGCCAAGCCACACTTGGGGCTAAACTTTGTGGGAGCCTAAGTGTCTACTCAGACTCACACAGATATGCGAGGAATCCTTTGGGCAGGTGGCAAGAGTAGAAACTTTGTGTGACAATGACTTGTGGTGCGCAAGCCACCGTTTAACCAGAATTGTAGAAACTGGTGGCATAATTAAAATGCCCAACACAGCACACAATCTTCTTGCTGGACAAGGGGCTTTCCCATACTTTGTTTTCAGTTCAGTGATAAGCTCACACTTGACATTAAGGCAGGGCTAACCCTGCGGACTATGTGCAGCTACCATTTACAGCCACTAGTGCCATCTTTCCCTGCCGAAAGCTGAGTGATGTCTAAAACTTAAGGCCAGATTTTCTCACATTGTAGCCAGAATTTCTTGGGGTCAACATGAATATAGACACTCCTAACTTACGAGGTTTGGGTTTGGCTCTAACTCAGACATGAAATTTTTTTCTTTTTCCTTTTCTATTTTGTTTCTGTAGATGTATATGTGTGTATATCTGCTCTGTGTGTGTGTGTTTGTGTGTGTATGTGTGTGTGTGTGTGTGTGTGTGTGTGTGTGTGTAAGGGAGAGAGAGGAGAGGAGAGGAGAGGGGAGGGAGAGGGGAGGGAGAGAATACTGCAGGAAGAGATCATCAGATCCCTAGGGACCTCTGGAAGAGTAGCATGTGCTCTTAACTGCTGAGCCATCTCTCCACAGCCCCATACTTAGAATTTTTAGCTATCATAAGGGAAAACACAACAAAAAAATCTTAGCAGAAAAGAAGAGTAGTTTGAAAACTAAGAGAGCATTGTTTACTTTTTTTGGTGCTGAAAGACTAGGAGTGAAGGAAATGTTAATAGGGCAGGTAGGATGAGGCAGTGTTGCTCAGAAGGTCCAGGGTGCAACTGTGACTTGGCGTTGATGTATAGTGCGTGGAATGGGTTAAAATGCCGTACTGAATATGAAGATGTGCTGTCTCATTAAGCAAAGCAAAGCAACGCCTACTGCAAGAATAAGCCCAAAGTCAAAAGGGCATAATGCCTGCTTAATCGACCACCACAATATTTACGTGCGGGCTAGGGAGATGGTTCAGTGTGGACAGGTGCTTGCCTTGCAAGTGTGAAAGCCTGAGTTCAGATCCTCAGAGCTCATATAAAACCAAAAGTATAACACGGTGTCTATAACCTAAGTGTTCCTACTGGGTGGGAGATGGGAGGTGGGGACAGGAGCGTCCCTTGGAAACTCATGGGTCATTTAGCCTGACTTCCACAGAGGAAAATCAATGAAGACATCCTGTCTGAAGCAAGGTGGAAGATGAGGATCTACATCTGAGGTTGCCCTCTGCACACATGCGCACAGGCACACACACACACACACACACACACACACACACACACAGGCACACAGGCACACACACACACAGGCACACACACACACACACACACACATACACACACACGGCAACATCAAGTCAGAACCTTAAATATGCTGTTTGTGTTTGTAACATTATAGTTACTTTTAGAAGGGGAGAAAGAACTCTCTTTAGACTGTTGTTTGAAAAGCTCCATTGCTTCAGAATTTGACTGCCATTCTGGCTGCAGAGTGTGGGCAGCTGCCTGTGGCACTGGGATGAGAACATGACTGAAAGTCTTTCCTACCTCCCTGCCTAGGCGTCTTCACTCTCCTGCCCAGGGCCTGAACCCTCTATTTCATTTTTGCCTTCAGATCTACGAGCCTGAGCCTTAATTAAGCCCATGTTTCATTCCCAGTGGATCTAGGCTGCCTCTCAGAAGCAAGGAGACTTTGTGGTTCATTATGTATCCCCTCAATACCTAGCTTAGTGCAGGACTCATAATAGCTAATCGATAAAGGCTTAGGACATGCACCGAAGTGGATTTGATCTCTCCAAGCTCACATTCAGAGACACGTGCCTCATTAAAGCCCTGGGAAAAACTAGCCTCAACCTGCTGGAAAGGAAATTGCTTTTGATGTTTTCGGGAGGTGGGGGCACCCGGAGACTAGAAGATGATGGAGTGTCTCTCCCCATCTGATTAATGCGGGGCTCAGATCTTAGCCAGTGAATGAGCTAGGACTGGAGCTTGTCAGGTTGGGCTGAAAAGTTAGCTTCCTGCAGAGCACCTTTCTGTTGCCCGGAGGGACATTCTTACAGTTCCCACCAGTCCCCCAAACACCCCTCTAAGGTGAGGAGTGCTTTTGGACCCTCCTGCTTCTCTCCAGCCCCCTGGAGCTGTCAGAGTCACAGCCTGCTCTTTCCCCTTGAAATACAGGCCTTCCTGCCTTCCTGCCAAGCCTACCTCTTCATTGTAGTTTTTGTTTCCTTGTCTAGAGAATTCTTGTAAAAATAAGTAAACAACTCTAACTCATGCCAAGGGCTTCATTTGAAGTCAAGGAATGTAAGAAGCAGCTGCCGTTTTCTCAAAGAAGCCAGGCCACAGGTACCAAGGAGCAGTGTCATTTTGTAGCAGTTGTGATTTTATGTTCTCCTCCGGAGCTGTTTTCTAGAACTGAGAATGTTGACCATGGGCGTCTTGTCTGTGGCTCTGGGGTGTGAAGCAATAGGGGCACCTGTGTGTTTGCTGAGGAGGAGAGGCGGCGTCGACATACTGTGTCAGTTAAACACCATCTTCTCTGCTGGGGTCACTGGGGGCACAGCAGTGTAGGTAAGCCACGAGGAGCTAGGACCCCTAATGAGACAGACAGGAAAGCAATACAGTTGTGTCACACTGAAAAAAAAAAGGCGCCCTGCTTCAAGGCAGAGCTCCACAGGGAATAGTAATGTTGGGTCCAGAGAAGGAAGATGTTTTCCCACAAGAGCCTCTGGATTGCGTGGGTCAGGCTGATATCAGTGGCTGACCATTGCGTGGGGACTGTGAATCACTGCAGGAGTGCCCAGCTGTGGAGTCACGAGTTGGCACTCCGGCACCAATTGGCTCTTTGTTGGTGATCAGGGACCTGGCAAGGTTTCAGACTCCCAGCCTTCTCTGGCATTCGTATCCTGGAATGTGGGTTATCTCTGGTCATCAAGATTCATGACACTTGTCTCTTTTCCATCACTGACAGCTCCTTCCTGTCCCAGCCTGGGTCTCTTTGTGGTGCATGTCAATGGCTTATACCAGGATCGGGCCTTTTACTTTCATCTCAGAAGGGTCTCTGAACAGATGGGTGACTTGAGTGGTCATTCCATGACCACATGTCCCTAGATGAAGAAGAGGAAGAGGAACATCTCCAGGAATTGAACAAGAACAACTATTCTTTGCCAGGAAAAGACCTAGCCTTAGGACCTGGCCCCTAGGTTAGCTAAGCTGGATTCATTGATGGATTCAGCCAGGGGCCTGGAGCCTGTCTCCGACGTCTGGGCTAGTCTCACTAAACCTCAAGACCGAGCAGGCAGAAAATGGTTCTGACACAAAGCAGGATGCTGTGCAGGGAGGTGGTTGGAACATTGCTTTGGATGTGGAGAATAAATATCCTCCATGTTAAAGACTTCAAAACTCAGCCTTAGCAGCTGTCTCTTCTCTCCTCAGTCACAAGGTACCTCCATTAATAGGCTCTGCCCACTGCATTGATTTCTCTCTTTGAAGCTTCTTGACTCCGCCATCATCTGGGGTTTAAACTTATTCTTGCCTTCGCCAGGCCCTGTGGTTCTGTTCACTGACCTAGCTCTACTGCTGTGAGGAGTCTGTTGGCACAGCAGGATGGGGCACCCATTTACTTGTAGGCTTATCAGGGTTTGGAGGAACAAAATCTGTCTTACCATGTGAGGTCAGCCTGCCCTGGTCAGAGAAGATTCTAGCAAATAGTTTCCAGAATGATATTGAGTGTGGGTACTGTGGCGGTTTGAAAGAAAATGCCCCCCAAAGGAAGTGACACCATTAGGAGATGTGGCCATATTAGAGTAGGTGTGGTTTTGTTGGAGGACATGGGTTACTGTGGAGGCAGGCTTTGAGGTCTCATATATGCTCAAGCCACACCCAGGGAGACAGACCACTTCCTGTTGCCTCCAAGCCAAGATGTAGGATACTTGGCTCCTTCTCCAGCACCATGTCTGCCTGCACACCACACACACCACCATGGCACACCATGATGATAATGGACTAAACCCCGGAAAATGTAAGCCACACCAATTAAATGTTTTCTTTATAAGAATTGATGTAGTCATGGCCATGGAAAACCTAAGACAGATACATTTGTATAGATGCACATCACAGGAAAAACGGATGAGTGCATACAGCCAGAACCAGGCTGTCTTGAAAATGGAGTGAGGGTTCAAGAGCCTGATGGTTACTTACCCTCACCCTCACACTACAGTGTGTGAGAGTGAAATGTCCTTTGATGCTGAGCACTGGATGCTCCTCAGACACCAAGTTGGTCATACCATGCATGACCAGATGGTCGCTCTATTTTGAGCTAATGGGCTGAGTGAGGCTGGGAGGTAGGAGTTTTTGCTTTAATAATTAAAACATTTTAAAAAGTAGAGTTGGAGGTAAGGAATTATAGGAGGTAAATAGGTTACTATGAAGTGTCTGCATGGTGAGAGGCAATACCAGCTCTTCCAGCAGATCAAGTGATGAATGAAATATGCAAACCCTTGTGCAGTTGAGAAGGGAGGTTAGCATTTCTTGTTTTTAACAAAATCTAAATGTTTCTAACTAAATCTCAATAGTTCGATTTTACCAATAAAAATTCAGGAGTCAGATGCTGGGGTGAAAACCTGCTAGCTCAGCAAGTCTGAGAAGGCAGCCAGCTGGCCTTCTTCTTCCACGGTCATCCCAGAAGGAGACTTTTCTCCTGTCCCATGTGAAACAAAAACTCCAGCTGGATGTCCCTCTCCACTGCTTCCTGTGCGTCTCTCTGTCCATCTTACTGACTCCCTCTTACTCTCTTTCTGTTGTTGTTTTTTTCTTCCTGTCATCTGATTGCTTGCTCTGCCACCAGACTTTATTTAATCCTGTTTGCAATAAACAAGCAGAAAGCTCTTGTATTAAGGGAGTGTGCTAGGGCTGAGCCACACCACAACTAGAAACGGGTTTTTCCAGCAATCTAGGATCAAATCTTGGAAAAAGAACCAGGTGTAGCTGATGGGGATGTACGCTTGGCCAGGGGTAGAGCTCGGTGCCAGAGAGCACACACCGCATTTATGCCGGAAGACACAGAGTCCCTATTTTGGCAGGAGCACAGACTAATAAAGAGGAGTAGTTTCCTTCTTATTTTTAAACAGGTAAACTCTGGGTTTTATTTTTATTTCATTAATTTTCAGAGACTTTTCTATTTTGGAAGATTGTGAGTGACATCAGGGCCTGTGGTCTTGGGGTCTGTGCTCTTTGCTGGAAGGGGTGTGTGGGCAGTTTGCACTAGGTTTCCAGGGCCATTCAAGGTTCTCATGAAACTGTCTGAAGAAGGCTGTGCTATTTAACCATCTCCTGAAGGCCAGAGTGCCAGTCTCAAGCTCTGCAGCTCAGCTCTCTGCAGGCTTGTGTGGGCAGCTTGCTGCTGTCTCAGGTCAGCTGATACACAGCATGTTGGTGGCTAGGTTCTGGCTCAACTCTGTGTTGGTCTGCACGGCACCAATTCCCCACTGACTAGCACTGTTGGCCAGAAAGATGAATGCTAAGTCATTCTGACCTTCAGAAAACCTGACATCTGATGGAGGAGAAAACAGAGTTCCTTTGATGTTAGCTCTGGAGATTCTGGGAGAAGGCTGACTTCCAGCCATTACCTGGAGCTCCCAAGCTGGAGAGTGACATTTCCCATGTCTGCCAAGCTTACCCCACACCCTGGGGCAGAAGGCTCCCAGAAGAAGATTCTAGCCATTGTCCCAAGATTGGTTCATGGTTGAGCCAGGATACAAACCCAACTGTGATTACAAGCCCTTGCTCCCAAAATGCTGTTTTTGGAGTCCACTGCTTTTGTCTACATCTACCCAGGAGTAGTCTTTGTAAACCATGGTTTGTGACTAACCTAGGCCACCGGGGTACAAGTGAGCCACTGTGTTCGGGATCTTGTCATTGGAATACTAGCAGTCAAGCAGGCCTTCAGAGTCAAAGCACTCAGTTGACTAGCTGGAGCTCCAGGCCAGTTTCTGTGGCCCACTGTTCCTTGGCAGGAAGCTCCTAGTGCAGTGGGAGTGTCCTGGCCAACCGGCAGAGCTGTCTTTTCAACTCTTTCGAAGAGTTGGAAGTCACAGTGGAAAGTGTAATGACTGGAACATTCTGTGACTGCACTCCTGCTTTCCACAGTCGATGCTTCTTTCTTGAAGTTCCTTTGTCCCTGGGTCCAACCTTCCATCTCCCAAGCCTTCGCTGGCACCAGGTGACACTGTATCCTGCTGTCTTGGTTTGTTTTCTATCGCTGCGATAAACACCATGACCAGAAGAGGAAGGGATTTGTTTCATCTTGCAGGTTATTCCCCATCTTTGAGGGAGCTCTGATGGGGCAAGAATTTGAAGCAGACACTTTGGAGGAAGGCTGCTTACTGGCTTGCTCGCTGACTCTTTCCCACACAGTGCAGGCTCACCTGTTTAGGGAGGGCAACACTCTCAGTGGGCTAGGCCTTCCTACATCACTTAGCAATCAAGACAGTCCCTCATAGACATGGCCACTGGGCAATCCAATTGAAGCAATTGTCCATTTGAGGTTGGCTCTTCCCAAGTGACTCTAGGTTTGTGTCAGGTTGACAGTAGAAAATATGGTGTGCTTCTATGTTGACTCAAATGTCAGGTTAGTAGGTGTAGTCTTTGTTCTATGAGCAGTTTTTGATGTAACAGAGATGCTTCAGAAATGATTGCTCATGCTATAAGAGTCTCTGTGTGTGGTGTGTGTATATGTGGTGTATGGTGTGTATGTGTGCATTTGTGGTGTGTGTATGGTATGTGTATATGTGGTGTATATATGTGTGTGGTTGTGTGTGTATTGTGCGGTATGTGTGTGGTATGTATATGTGTGTGTATGTGTGTGGTGTGTGTGTGGTGTGTGTGTGGTGTGTGTGTGGTGTGTGTGTGGTGTGTGTGTGCAGTGTGTGTGTGGTGTGTGTATGTGTGTGGTGTGTATATGTGTATGGTGTGTATGTGTGTGGTGTATATATGCATGTGGTGTGTGTGTAGTGTGTGTGATGTATGTGTGTATATGTGTGGGGGTATATGTATATATAAGTGTGTGTGATGAGTGTATGTATGGTATGTGGTGTGGGTGGAGTAGGCGTGTATGTGTGTGTGATGCATGTGTGTGGTCTGTGTGTCTTGGTTCTTTTGTGATAGGGTTTTGCTCTGGTGTGTGTGTGTGTGTGTGGTATGTGGTGTGTATGTATGTGGGGGTGTGTATGTATGTGTGTAGTTATGTTTGTATATGGTATGTGGTCCCTGTGTGTGTGTGTGTGTGTGGTGTTAGTTTATTTTCCTATAGCTTTTAGCTCTCTGGTTCAGAATGACCAGTTATATAACAGGAAGTCACTGTGTAGCCAGGGTGACGTTAAACTCATTATCTTCTTGCCTCATCCACCAAAGAACAGGAATACAGGCCTGAGTCACCAGAGCCAGCTTAAGGAGTTAATTGAGGAAGAAAAAGAATGGGAAATAAAAGAAAAAAGAAAAAAGAAAAAAAAGACAACCTTGGAATTCAGCTTGTCTCTGGGCTTAGTACTTCCTTTTGTAGAAAGTGGCCCTGGGTGGCGTTTAACTCCCCTCGCCTCACTTTCCCTGTGGTGAACGGGTGTGATAACACCTCCCACGGTTTTGGTTTTAGGACTACTTATTGGCCTAACAGAGGCAAAGTGACTAACAACAGTCTGGTATTTGGAAGACATTTGATTAAAGAAAGATGACAGATATATCAGAGAGTGCGTCAGTTCCTGTCTGTGGGATGTTTATTTATTGTAACAGAAGTTTCTCTGGTTGTCTAATTTGTGTATGTGTGTGCCCGCTCATCTTAAGATGTCTTTTTGCCATTAGATTGGAAAACAAGGCTTGTGAGTCATGACCCACTTTACATCTGGAAGAGGGCCGTGGCTGGTTTAGATGGATGCAGGAGCAGACACTCTGTAGTAAACAAATCAATATTCTCATGACACAAGCGCGGTGTGTGCTGTCCGGAGATGCAATCCATCAGTCTGCTGAGCTTGCTCTTGGGGTTGCAGTCACCCAGTGTGACTCACTGCTTACGGCCACAAGCAAGCCTTTGAACAGTGTGGTTGTGAGAAGTTCTGAGGGCATAGTTTCACACCTGGTTTAATTGTTCCTTTTCCCATTGAGAGGAATGAGGCTATGTCATTATATTGGACTCTGGCCAGAGCTGTCCAAGCTTTCTGAGTTAGACTGGTTGGTTGAAGACATTCCAGGACCCTCCAGAGACCAAATTAGACAGATTTAATTATAGACAGTAAAGCAATGATCTTGTTGCTGAGGATTTGGTTTTTTTTATGCCTGTGACTGTAAAAGGCAAACCACACAGTCGGACAAATGAGACAACAGCCCCTGCTTATTTAGCTCCTATACCAAGATTTGTGCCAGGCGTTGAGATATTCCTTATTTCTCTCAAGAAATCCTAGTAAGGCAGACGTTCTGATTTTATCATCTTGGGAACTAGGGGCCAAACGCATCAAGGATGTGTCCCTGTGGCCTTGGTTGAGGATCCAAGATTGCCTGACTGTCTGACTCAATAGACTGCAGGATCATGCTCCCTTTTCACATTGCCACCATGGACAGGGCATGCCACTTCCATGCCTGCCAAGCATAGAATAGACCTTCACCACTAAGCCAAGTTTCAGCAGGTCAGCAATGCTGTCTAGGTTCTGGGTGGGGTGACACTGTAGCCCTGGCAGGACTTGGTAATATTTCTGTCTTTTCCTGGTTACCTACCCTCTCTTGTCTTGGGAAGGCCTCCATGGATGGTAATGAGTTTGTTTCTGATGACTCCACCATCCTGTGCCTCAAACAGAACTCCAAAGCATCTCTTATCCACAGGTAGATGTAGGTGAGCCATGTTCTGAGCCAGAGTCCTCATCAGAGCCCTGGCAGATGCATCAAGCTAAGGGCCTCTGTTTACAGCAGTGATTCTCAACCTTCCTAGTGCTTTAATATAGTTCCTCATGTTGTGGTGATCCCAACCATAAAATTATTTTCATTGCTACTTCATAACTTGTACTATTATGAATCATCATGTAAATATCTGATACTCAGGGTATCAGATTTGTGACCCCCGTGAAAGGGTTGTTTGACTCCCCAAAGGGGTCATGACCCTCAGGTTGATAAGCATTGTCTTAGAGCCCAGGGCAATACTTTGCACCTGATGTCAAGTCTCTGGAAAGCAGCTTCAAGTTGGCCTTGGCCTCCATCTCTTCTTCTTCCCTCCCTTTATCTTACCATTTCCCCTCCTTCCTTCCCTTTCCTTCCCTTCCCTTGCCCTGTCCTATCTGGCAAAGGCTGTTTCTATCCCTCTGACCCCTTACAGTCTTTCTGCCTCTTCTTCTCCAATGGTCCCCGAGCCTCGTGAGTAGGAGTATGATATTGCTGTCCCATTTAGAGCTGAACACTTTAAAAATCTCTTCCTCTGTGCACATTGACTAGTTGTAGCACTTGTGTCAATCACTCTACTGAAGAAACCTTTCTGATGAGGGTGGAGAGATGTACTCCTCTATGGGTATGATAACAAGAACTTAGGGAGCAGTTTAATACGATTTCTAGTTAACAGAAGACTAGGGCCTATGTCTTAGGGCCTATGACCTAGACAGCCATGTGCCATATGAAGTTGACAGTACCGAGTATGAATTACGTCTTAATGACCACACTGTAAATCCAGTCAGAAAGTGGTTGGTTGTTCCTGTAACATTCATACCACTGTTGCCCCAACAGGCGTATCTCGCTGGGCCAGTAGTTAAGGTAGCTCTCAGGGTTAATGGCTAGCTGTTTTCTTAACACATCACTTTGTCTTTGGTATTTGGGATGCACAGGTGTTTGTTCACTTTTCTTTCTTCCAGTGCCTGAAACAGTATGTTGAGCTCTTAATCAAAGAAGGCCTAGAAACTGCGATTAGCTGCCCGGATGCTGCATGCCCCAAACAGGGCCACCTTCAGGAGAATGAGGCACGTTGGGTGGGGTGAGGGAACACGTGTTTTTGTTGCCTGTGCATGGGGGGCTTTGGCTGGTTTAGCAGGATCCTGTGATGCTCTGCTTGGCCTCATGTTGTATGGCATTCTAGCCCTCTGCGTATCAATCCTTATGCCTGTTTTTCTCTTCCTTTCTTTGCAGATTGAGTGTATGGTTGCAGCTGAAATTATGCAAAGATACAAAAAGCTACAATTTGAAAGAGGTAAGTGGCCTCTGCCGTGTTAGCCAGCTCTAAATCTGACAACAGAAGGTGGATAACATCGATGGAGCTTTCTTTGGGGAGACATGAGTGTACATCATTTTCTGGGATACAACAAGGATGGAAAGCGTCCGTGTAAACTGTACCTGAAATAATGCTGGCAAAGAACCCCCTGAGCCTCTCATAGCCTGGCAGCCTGGGCTTGTGACCTATTTGGCAGCAGAAGGGACTCAGGAGACACTATTTATATACAAAGATTGGGGCTTCTTGCTGGTTTATGAAGATCTTTACTTCAGCCATGTTTGGATCTAATGGTTTTGCAAACTCTTAGACTCTCCCTGCATTTAAAAGACCCAACAGTGTGCAAGGGAGTCTGAAAGTGTGGTACTCCTGCAGGTTCCACTGCCGAATTGAATCTAGATTCATCCTACTGTCTCACTACCCCTTGAAGGCTTAGGTGGCGGTGCTCATGAGTAACTGAGCCGTGGGCCTCAGTGAGTACACCTGTGGCAGCTGGGTGGCTTGTGTGCTTTCTTTTCTTTCTTTCTTTTTTTTTTTGGTTTTTCGAGACAGGGTTTCTCTGTGGCTTTGGAGGCTGTCCTGGAACTCGCTTGGTAGTCCAGGCTGGTCTCAAACTCACAGAGATCCGCTTACCTCTGCCTCCCGAGTGCTGGGATTAAAGGCGTGCGCCACCAACGCCCAGCTGGCTTGTGTGCTTTCTAACTCTAATGGGGATCTAGTTACATCTCCAGCTCTGAGAGCCAACTTCTCCCCTCCTGTTGGGCCCTTCACAGACCTTTCCCTACGATATCGAGTCCTGGTGAAGACACAGAGATAGGTGTGTGAAATGTATCCAGAGGGGTTTAACTTGTTTGGTGATCACGTTGCTAGGCACTGAGGCATGCAGGATGCTGGGAGCAAGGCCTTCATCTTACAATCATAAAATGACGTTTGAAGGAACCTACAGGCCCCATCAGCTCTGCTCTCAGAGACCTGCAGAGAGTAGATGGGAGATGGTACAGTGCTCCCACTACAGAGCATCTAGAGGGCACCCATGAGTGCTCCCACCCTGCAGTGACACCATGAGCCTGGATCTGAGGTCTGCTGCTGAGCCAGATCCCAAGGTGACGTGCTTCCGTGGAAACACGAAATGCAGGGCAGGATGCAGCAGTGACAAAGGGGTGTGGATGCTCAAAAGTTTGAGGTTTTAAAAGAAAGCAGGAGAAATGCTAGAGATACTCTCTAGTTTACTCAAAATTACAATGCATGCACACATGTGTATATACATGTGTGTGTATATACCTGTGTATGTATATGTGTGGATAAATTCAAAACTCAGTTGGGGCTGGAGAGCTATCTCAGCAGTTGAGATATGGTTCTTGCACAGGACTTTGCTTTGGTTCCTAGCACACAGGTGGTGGCTCACCACCATCTGTAACTCCAGCTCCAGGGGCTCTGATGACCTTTTCTGGCCTCTGTGAGCATAACATGCGTGTGGTTCACATATATCTATGCAGGGCACACACATTAAAATTACGTATATACACATAAAGTTAGATTAAATTAATATTTTACAAGATGAATAAGGATTTTTAACAGCTTCAAATTTTGTTTTCCAGAGTCTGTTTCTTTTGAGGGCAGACATCATTCACATTGGGGCAGCTTACCTTAAACTTAATGCCATGCAGCATTAAAGACAGAACAGGGAGTTATAGAGTCGATTCATTTGGATCTGAGAACCTCAGACTTGTTTAAACCCATTTTCATGGGATCTTAACGGAGACTGGGCATTGTTTGTATCACAGGAGCATGAACTTTGTTTGACATCAAATTTAATTCAAATGTGAAGCTGGGTAGGTTTTTCAACCAAATAATTTTAAGCTTTCTTTTTCCTCTGGCTTCGTCTAAAAGATTCTGGATCCATCATAAATGAATCACCTTAACTTAGGTTAGAAAAACACGGAAAACCGTCACTAGAAAAAATCTTAGCAACTTAATGCTGAGTGATGTTTTCAAACGATTTGAAGTGCTGGCCAGATGGAATGTTAGAAGTCAGACAGCTGTGTATTCTAGCCAGCACCTTGAATGAACCTAGACATGTGATCAGAAATCTTCATTCCTTCAAAGTTTAGCTCATGGAGGATGCCTTGGGAGGGAACTCATTCAGATGATTTTCTAACATTTTTAGTTACAGAGAAAGGCCTACAGTGAGTTTAAGCTTCAAACATCTCTTTATTTAGCCCTGGTGTGTCTCGACTGACCCAGCAGCCTGGATTTTCATTTTAGATTCTTGATCTCTCCCCCCTGAAGTCTTGTCCATCTGGAGGTCAGGGACAATTCTTGGGTTACTCCTTTTGCTTTCTAGTACCTTCTGTCCCGTTGGGCTCACTCTAGCACCTGGGTAAGGAAAGGGTCTAGAGAAAGGTTCATGGAACACACTCTTGGGTGTGCCTGCCCTGCAGCTTCTGAGCGTGTGCCATGGAAAGCTACATGTGTCTCTTTCCAGTCTGTCTAGAAGTGCACTGTATCCCAACGTCGTCCTTTTGTTTATTAAAAGAAAAGAAAATCTCAGAGTGATTAATAACACGGCCGGGCACATTTCCAACCCTAACAATAACCAGAGTCCTCAGTTTTCAGTGTCTTCCCAACAGGGTGTAACCCACCACCTCAGATGAGGACCGGGTTACTAAGTGAATCAGCCAACACAGCAGGGAGCACATGAGGGTGTGCTGGGTGCTGGTCCCTCAGAATACTTGTGAAAAGTGGTTGGACGTTTTTTTCTAATAGATCTCTTGGGTCTCTGCTTCACCTATGATCCCTAAGAGACTCATGCTAACCCCAGTCTCCTGAAGAGTAGTTCTGCGGGACTAGTATGTCTTTGGCAGAGTGGAGTTATATCCGGATTCTCTTGCTCCCCGAGAAAGCAGAGCTTGCTTCATGTTAACATATCTCATGTACATACATGTGTGTGTATAATATTATAGATATGATACACTATATAGGATGCGGTATAGCATAGACGATGAGTAATTAATAGACGCTGGTGACAGGGAAGCCGGGAGACACATTTATACATTGTAAGAGAAGCGTGTGAACGCTGTCTGCCCTGAGCTTTGTTACTGACTGATTCCTGTTTGTATGCACAGCTGGAAGACTTGAGCGGCGGGAAGAACAATGAGTGTATTAATAGATTTCCGCTAGGGGTTGGGGCTGCGCTGTCAGCCTCACAGCGCAAGGAGGATGCTGTGGTCTGCTCAGAGGCAGATCACTTCCCTTTTGCCTGTAGGGAATCTCTCCGTGTGGTAATAGGTAAGGCCAGATTATGGCCCTGGGTAAACCAGTCATAGACTTGGAGTTGTTACCATGGAAACCTTCCTTAGGTCTCCTTTCCGTGTCACAGCTGAATGGGCCTTCCGTGATAAAGGTGTAGGGTGGCTCTCTCACTGTTATCAGAAGTGTGTAAAGAGAAGCCCGTCCTATACCCCACTGATGTCTAGGGCTTCCAGAGCAAAGGAGTGTCACCAGGCAAGACATAGGGGTACCCAGGGTCTGAGACAGGAAGCTTTATTCCTAACAAGGCTCAACTAGAACATGACATTAAACAGAAAGTCAGAGGCCTGGGTCCGTGTCACACATTCAGCATGTTGAGTCCCCGTGTCCCCCTCTCCCCAGAACTTCATTCAGTAGCTATGCAGATAGTGTGTATCATACTGGCCTGAGGCCAGACTGGCTCCCCCATCACATGCACAGAGACCAGGTTGGTGAATCTGAGGTTGTGTGTTGACAGGGGAAGAGCTGCTAGCAGAGAGAATCCTGAGGGTTTGGGGGCTATGGGAGCTCCCTGAGGATTTCCTCCCAGCATGCACCTGAGGGCTGGGAGGTTTTAGGGAGCTCTCAGAATCCCAGGGATGAAAGTCAACTCTTCTCCATGTGTTCCAATTCTGTCTCCACACATATCCACACGTTCTGTGGACGGGGACCTTCTTCAGACAGCGCACATTGACACCCAGGTTGGACAGTAGCTGCTCTTCATTCTCAGAGTCAGGGGCATCTCAGAGGTTTCACAGTACTGTAATGGAGTCCAGTCAGTGTGCGAAGCAGGTTCTCAAACCTGGAGTCCCCCTGTTGTCACATGCACCATCTCTGGCCGTTGCTTTCATGTCAACAAGATATATACTTCTATGTTTTTGATGAACTTACCTTAATAAATAAGGCAAGGAGTTACACTAGATTAAAGGTCAGCTGCCATGCCTAGTAGACCAACCCATCTCCTACCTCCAGCTACTATAATTTAGGTTTCCTCAGAACCTTCATTTATGGATGGTAGTCGGCTCTTAACCCCAGTAGCAAAACCAAGTAGATGTTACAGAAACCCCCAAGTCACATGGTCCCTATCGATGTAAATAATCCCTACCCTGCCCTTTACAAAGGTTGGCCATCTTCTACTACAGAGGGTAAGGTCATTATTGAGATTATACTTGACAGGGTTGCTCCTTCGGCACCGCCCAGAGTGCCCTGTGTTCTTGAGGGACAAGGAACCCATGGAAAGGCACACACAAGCCGTATGAGGTCACATACTCTGCAGCTTCAGACCTTGGAACTGAGGGTTTATTTGACTCACAGTTGGAAGTTCTGTAAGCCCACCCCAGTGGGGAAGTCATGGTGGCAGGAATGGGAGGCAACTGGTCACACTGTATCTGCAGTCAAGAAGCAGGAAGGAATGAATGCCTGTTCTTAGCTTCATTGCTCCTTCTTATTCAGCACAGGACCCCAGTGCAAGGGAATGATGCTCCCTACAGTTAGAATGAGTCCTCCCACATCAATTGTCCTAATTTAGAAGCTGCCTCAGAGATGTGCGCAGAGGCTTATGTGTGAGGTGATCAGTCAACACTCATCATCACAACCCTCCCCGCTCTCAGTCGGCCGGGTGTTCCAATGAGTAGAGTTCCCGTCCTTGAAGCAGGTGAGCCACAGCCACGTCTGGCTACCTGGGGTCGGGCCAGGATGTTTGCAAACACCCTTTTCCTTGCACTTTAGCAAGCTACTTTTGCACATTTGCCCATCAAAATTCAGTGCTTCCCAGAACAGTGGGTCATCCACTGGCCTGCCGTGGTCCCTGTCAGAATGTTAGCCTCCTGGTGGTGTCTTCTACCACACCTGGTGTAAGTTTAAAGTCCACTAGAGAGGAGAGAAAGCTGGATGCCTGACTGACTCACTCTGGAGGGCAGCCATGAATGCAGGGCTTGGATCGGGTTGTAAAGGATGGAATGCCACATATCCTGGTTTTAAACTCAACTTCCTGACCAGTCCCATTAAGAAAGGCTTTGCAGTAGCTTGGGCTTAATCTGCAGGGAACACAAGCTGTTAGTTTTACCCAGGTTTAGACTTGGCAAGAGGATGTGTCTTGGTCATGTGAATCACCCTACTAGAAGACTAATTGTGAACAAAATACAACACCTAGTTCTGGAAATGCCATAGCAAAAGCCGTGGTTCTGTATGCCACCGCAGACAGGAAGAAAGGCAGTAAGACTAAGGCAACATCTTCCTTTCCTCCTCCTGCCTTTTTACCTTCCAACAAAGATTTGCAAGTGTCTGTGTGTGAACCTGGCACTGGCTGTCACGGGAATTCAGGAACTGTGTTCTGGTTGTGGTGGGAACATGGGGGAGGGTGGGCAGGTCAGACAAGGATCTGGTGATGTTGGCACCCAGAGAGACTGGGCTGGGTGAGGACTTCTCCAGAATGAAAAGGAACTGATGGCGGGCGCTGGAGCCCTCAGCATGCCAGGTACGAGGGTGAAAAGCTGGGAGAGGCTTGGGTGGAGCTGGATGAACATGGGGTTCAGGATCAGTTTTTCTGGAGTGTATCTGGCTGGGTCACCTGGATGGCTTCCATTCTGACTGCCTTAGTCGGTGCCCCCAGAGGGTCTTCTCCACGCTCACCCTCCCCAGCTTCCGCCATGTCCTGAATCTGATTTTTATCTTCTGTCTCTTTGTGCTAGAGGTGCTTTTTGACCCTTGCCGGACATGGTGCCCAGCATCCACCTGCCAAGCCGTGTGCCAACTCCAGGACGTAGGGATGCAGACCCCCCAGCTGGTGCAATGCAAAGCCTGCGACATGGAATTCTGCTCCGCGTGCAAAGCCCGCTGGCACCCTGACCAAGGCTGCCCCGAGACCATGCCAATCACCTTCCTTCCTGGGGAGACCAGGTACGGCTATGCAGGAGCTGTGCTAGACTGAATGGGCTGGGGGGCTGAGAGCCATGGGCTGGGGGCTGTGACTGGCAGAAGAGGTAGGCTTCGTTCCGGAAAGTGCCACCTGAGAGCATGTGACTATTAAGTCACTGGCCTCAGGCCTCAGTACACGGTCCACCTCCTGAGTCTCTTTCACACCTGTGGTTTACTTGTGAGAATATTTGCCAGCTACAGTGCAAGTGTCTGGTAATGTAAAGATGTGTAAGAACCCCTCCCTACTCCCTACGTGGGATGAGAGATGCACTGTGGGCTACATGCCCGGATTAAGTCCTTTGGTACCTGCAATTTTTCCTCTGTTGGAGGTGATCTGAAATGGGAGTGTGGGGGTAAGAACAATGGTCATAGTGAGTGCTGGTGACAAGCAAGATCACTGATACGGGTACCTGAAGCTAAGAGCTCCGCATCTCTCTAAAACTGGGTCTATTAGAATCTGGCAAAACACTAACTGCTGAATTTCTTCCCTCTTGCTCCTTCCAGTCAGACAGCCCAGCTGTTTGCCTAGGTGGACTTTGTAAATCAATGCCGTGAAATCTTAAAATTCAACAGAGTGAACCATAAGAAATTGGTTATAGCAGGGGCATCCCTCCCCAACAAAATGTGTACTGTCATGTAGTTCAGCTAGGCAAAGTGGCCGTGCTGATGCTGAAGAGATTAGCATGACTGCCCGATGGTCCCTGATTTCCTTTGTCTGTCACCACCCTTCCCTCCCCACCCTCCCCCCCAGCTGCCCCGCTGGTCTCTGGTTAGCTTTGTTTCCCCATCTTCAGGAAGACACCCCAGCCATGTTCCAGCCACAGATCCTCTGTTGCTCTCCCAGCACAGCACTGTCATCTGTCATCTTTCACTTTGTACACTGTCCCCAGGCCCACAGGTCCCTCTCCCACCATGTCCCCTGTCCAGAGCCTCCTTGCTGCCCTTTGCACAGGGCTATCATCCCTTCTGTCAGCTCTGTCACCAGGGCGGGCTTGGTGACGGCATCCTTTGCTTTCCTGCTGCAGCGTGGATGCATGAACCACCATCCAGGACTTGCTATGTTGTAGGTCCCTGTTCCCATGGCTGATGCTTCTGCTGACAGAGGCAACGCATGCTTGCTGTTTGACCCGGCGTGCATCGGGCATTTGATCCTAGCCGCCAGACACTAGCCATATGATACTAGGTCACTGGTTTTAGATGCCAGGTTATAGAAGCTTCCAGACCCTGGGAAGAAACGTCCTTGCTACATAGCTTGATTAAAAGTAATTGGCAGGGCTGGAGAGATGGCTCAGAGGTTAAAAGAACTGACTGCTCTTCCAGAGGTCCTGAGTTCAATTCCCAGCATCCACATGGTGGCTCACAACCATCTGTAATGAGATCTGGTGCCCTCTTCTGACATGCATGCAGAACATTGTATACATAATAAATAAAAAAAAGTAATTGGCATAAGTTGACTTCCAGCGAGGGGAGAGCTAGAAGCAGGTGAGGCATCTACTCAGGGAAGCAGTCCAGTTGTTTGTCCCTAAGAGTAATCCCTAGTGAGTGAGTGAGTGACTCCTCCCTCTTAGCCAGAGTAATAGGAATGGAGGACACTTTCTAGTGGAATAAAGGAGGCTCCTAGCCCAAGCATTTTCCTTACCACAAAACTTCCTCAGGGGCTGGAGATGAGCCCAGTCGGTAGACTGCTTGCCTAGCAAGCAGGAAGCCCCATGTCCAGTAACCACCCCTGCTTACACCAGACATTGTGGCACATGCTGCAGTCCTGGCATTCAGGTGGGCGTTGACACTGAGTATCTTCCTGGATTACTCTCCAGTGTATATTTTGAGGCAGGGTCTCTCAGTTGAACCCAGAGCTCATCAACCAGTTAGACTAGCAAGCCAGCTTGCTTCGGGGATACACAGTCCTTACCTGTCTCTAGTGCTGAGATTGTAGAAAGATTCCACACCAACCCATCTTTTACAGGGGTTCTTGGGATCCAAACTCCAGTCCTGGTGCTTGCATGGCAAATACCCTTCCCACTGAGTCATCCTCCTGGCCTTTCCCAGAATTTCTTAACCTATCACCTTCTATCAGTGGATAGAACAGAACCTAATTCACTCAGGAGCATGTGCCTCATGATACTTAGGAAACTGGAGGACACGATCATAGGGAGTGTGTTCCCTGCTAATCATCAGATGGGCTGTGCTGAGGTGTCGTTTAATCCTTGTACACATTCTGGCCCCATTTAACCCCTGTACATACTGTAGCCCTTCGGAAAAATCCACTGCCAAGATGCCTGCTAATTGCAGCATGGCTTGACTTCAGCAATTGTGCATTCAGACGGGTTGCACTCTGCAAACACTGCTTGACTCCAAGGGGAGCCATCTCTTTCCAGTTCATACTGGATTGATGCTGCGGGTTCTAACACAGTACAGTATGCACCCCCAGAATCTGTGGTATCTTCTCTTGGCCTTTACTATTTAGTCTTCCAGATGCCGTCATGAATGTGTATTTAAGAGACTAGCCATTGTAAAGAACAAACAAAGAAAAATAAACCTGATATGGATATCTTCCTTAGCCATGCATAAATACCTGTTTTATTTTTGAAACATTAATTAACAGTATTGACTTCTTGCTCCTTTTTAACCAGTTACTGTCTTAGTCACTGTCTCATGTCTGTGAAAAGACAGCATGACCAAGACAACTCTTACAGAGGAAAGCATCTAACTGGGGGCTGGCTTACAGCTTCCGTGGGCTAGTCCATGATCGTCATGGTGGAAAGCAGACCTACCTAGCGCTGGAGCGGTAGCTGAGAGCTTTACATCTTAATCTGCAGGTGGGGATGATGGGGTGGGAGACACTGGGCATGTTGTGAGCTTTTTAAACCTCAAAGCCCATGCCCAGGGACACGTGTCCTCCAAGAAGGCCACACCTACTCCAAAAAGGCCACATGTCCTAACCCTTCTCATCCTACTCAAGCCCTCCCCTGCTGATTAAGCATTCAAACGTAAGAGCCTATGGCAGCCATTCTCATCCAAACCGCAGCTACTTTGCACAAGAGGATACTTTCTTAGGCCCACACTGAAGACTAAGGCTCGTAGAGGCGTCCTATAGCTAGCTTGCGGAGGAGCTAGCATCTGCCACCAGACTTTAAACTATAATAACCATTGAACCTCCGTCGTAGGTTCTCAGGGAAACGGTAGTGACAAACAGGCCAGCCAGACCTTCGGAAACAATTGCGTATCTTCATGTGTGTATGTTTATAACTTTTTTTTTCCTGATGAGACCAAAGTGCATAAAATTTATTATCCGTTCTTTGGAAAATGCACACATTTCTGAAGCCCCAAAACCATTCCTCAGGTTCTCCCCAGTATAAGCTTCAAGCTATATATTAGTTTTTCTGTAGAAATATATAGCTAGGTATGTGCTGGTGTTGCCTTGTTTGTGTTTTGTTTTTACCTTAATCCAGCAGGTTTGCTCTGTTTGTTTTCTAGGGTGATTGTTTCTTTTTCTTTAGTAACAAGAGATCTGGGGTCCCTGCAGTAGAGAGGTGCTCTGAGGTGCTCCCAGCACAACCCTGCCCTGCATCTGGGTCTCTCTTGATCTCTACTGTGTGACTCTCATAGTGTGTCTCCCACAGTTCTGCTTTCAAGATGGAGGAGGGCGACGCCCCCATCAAGCGCTGCCCCAAGTGCAGGGTGTACATCGAGCGGGATGAGGGCTGTGCACAGATGATGTGTAAAAACTGCAAGCACGCCTTCTGCTGGTACTGCCTGGAGTCTCTGGACGTGAGTACTGCGCCGCCTCACATGGCAGCCATGAGCCCCGAGTCTAGATATGTGGGAGAGGAAGCTGGGGATGCTTGCTCCAGGGAAGCTGGAGGCCACGCTGGTCACAGAGAAGTAGCATCAGGGGATGATTCTTCTGTGTTTATGGTTCCCAGGGGTGAAGCTTGGTCACTAGTGCTGGGTATAGAAGCTTAGGGCAGGCTTTGGTCACTAGTGCTGGGTATAGAAGCATAGGGCAGGCTTCAGGTTCAGCTTTATGTTGAAGAGTGTCCTTGGGGTCTCTGTAAAACACCAGTCATTCTCCACATGTAGCAAGAAGGAAGTCTGGTTCAATGTGACTGCATAGCCGGTGCTGGTTCACCCTTCTATAGTATGACCCTGGACAGTTTGTTTTAGTCATATTTAATCACAGTACAATTTGGGAAAACACTTCCTGGTAAAACACAATCCAGTGTGCACCAGAAGACACAATTACACTGAAGCTTTTCTCCGAGCACATGTGTGCATGTCACTTCTAACAAGGAGATAGGATCTAGAGATGGGCTACATGTGTTATCTTAAGGGCCTGGGGAGAGGCTGGAATGGTCTTGATCACGCAGATAGCTCACATCCTTCTGTTACCAAGAAAAAAAGAGGTGCTTTGGGTGTCTTAAGGTCTGGCTCTTTAGGTCCAATCCTGATGAGCCTGGATGTTATGATAGGGTACCGCAGACTGGGTGATAAACAGTAGACATCCATTTCTCACAGTTCAGGTGCTGGAGAGCTGCACTAAAGCAGAGACCACCTGTCTCCTGGTACTCAGTGGTTCTGATACACATTGAGGTACCCTGAGTGGTTAGAATTCTAAGAGGTAACCAACACGGTGAGCCCAGCAACCTGACAGTCTGGAAGTGACTGACTGTCCTGAGAATGTGAGGAGAGGCCACGTGGAGGGAGACATGGAGCAGACAGTTCTCTGCACCGGGAGAGGATGCCTGTTCACTATAAACATGGGAGAACGTGGGGGTTCAGGGTGGTTGCTGGACTGGTTCTTGAGTAAAGGGAAACCTTGCAAAATGTTTCTCAAAATCTGAACCGAGGGGGCACTGGCCTGGTAGGAGCTGGTCTGGTCTTGTGGGAACTGACAGAGGCAGGTCCAGAGAAAACCCGATCTTCCTCTTCAGTCTCCTGTGTTGGAACAAGCTCCAGAGGCACCATTATACCCAGGAGAACCCTTCTCTGGCTCAACACTGGCCCCAAGACTCCCTCAATGGAACGAGGCTAACAGTTCCCTCTGCCTGCTCTGTGGAAAGGGATGGTGGCCAAGGTTTCAGCACCTCCCCCTCCCTGTCATTCTTGCCTGTGCCCTCATACTGTGTATCTGGGATATAAAACTTACAGAGAGCTGGAGTCCGACATTCACCGTAGACCTTTATCTGCCCTTTCCAGGATGACTTCCTCCTGATACATTATGACAAGGGGCCTTGTCGCAACAAGTTGGGCCACTCCCGGGCATCAGTGATCTGGCATCGGACACAGGTAAGGGGCTGCTCACCTTGAATTTTGACCTCAAGGAAAGGGGTGTGTGTGTGTGTGTGTGTGTGTGTGTGTGTGTGTGTGTGTGTGTGTGTTCTAGAAGTCTTTCTAGTGATGTTGATAGCCTTGGCCCAGTGTTCGAATATGTGCCCAGTGCCCATTTGGTGTCTAGCATCAGACTTGTTGCTTGCATTTTAATTGTGACTTTGGTCATGACCTGCCTGGTGACCATACTGTTACTCTTGGTCCCTGATGAAGAGCTACCTTGAGCTGTCCTGAGAGAGGCAAGCAAGTTGCTAACAGAAAAGGACGAGGGGGAAGTAATGGAACATGTCTGCTGTCTGCGGAGCTTCTAAGTGGCTCCTGGGTCAGCTGACTCAGCAGTGTTGAGTTAAATATTGAGTGGTATTTGTCACCTGTGTGCCAGCCACCTCTCTAAGACATTCTTCTATGGAGCCTGCTTTCTGTTAGGTGCAAAGGATAGAGATGGTGACATGGCAGACTCCCCATGACATACAGAAGCTATGAGTGAGGGGTTGGGCAGGGCTCTTAGATGGCGTGGGTGGGAAAGTTCCTTGTGTTAGTGCTGCTTCTGAGTGTCCAGGAGTAGACCCATGTATGTGCGGGGCAAAGGAGAGGGGACAGGGCAGGTGAGGTGCTTGGGTTGTGGAAGGATGGATCCATGTGGATAGTGAGACAGGGAGTATGGGGTTAGTCTGGGATTTTTAGCAAGGCCGCATCTCCACGGGCTTTGTGGAACCTAGCAGACATGGCTTTTATTTGCAATGAAGTTGGGAACTACGAAGGGGTTAGGAGAGTGGAGTTTGCAATACTCCCTAGTTGCCGTGGAAGGGGCTTCTTTCCCAGGAGTCCTCTGAGGTCACTGTGCCAGTCCATCTGAAGACAGAGATCCACTCTCTGGACACCAGCCTAGAGCTGGGACTGCGTCTAACTGTAACTACACTTCCATGGCACTCTTAGCTCCGGGTTGATGGGGATGGGAGCCCACCAGTATGAGTGTCCATAGCAGGGCCGGGGGGATCTCCTGTAAAGTGTTATTTGGGAACAGGTAGTGCTCCTAGCTGATGCCTCCTCCTCATTGCCTAATGGTAATGGGGTTTGCTTTGGGGTTCTGTGCTTTCCAAACAGCACCATCTATCAGCATCTCTGGCAGGGGTGGGGGTGGGGGATGTCACCCGCAGTTGCACAGTTGTCCTCATGAAAACGAGAGCTTCTGTATGATACACAGCAATTCAGAGACACACAGGTCTTGAGAAAGGGAGCAGAGGATATCAGAAATTAGACCTAGATTGGTCAAGAGCAGTGTGCAGACCAGGGCTCAAGGACAGGGAAGGTCGCCTCAACAGTGACCCGAGTGTGTGAAGTTACAGAAGCAAAGGGCAGACGTGGCTGTCCACGAGGGAGACTGTGTCCATGGAAGGCCTGTGCCCCATACTTTGTGCATTTCCAGCAAGACCAGGCCCTGTGCTAGGTCCCTGCAGCTTTCAGTTTTATCCAAACCCAATGTACCACAGAGTGCCCTTGACTGTGGTGATATCTTTCTTGCACAAATAAAGCTTGTCTGGGGGTCAGGGAATGGAGCTAACCATAGAGGTCTGGAGGTCTGTACAGACAGACAGGAAGTGATGTAGCTGGGCATAAACAGGATATAAGCAGGGACAAACAGGAAATGGCTCTCTTCTCTGCTGAGACGATTAGGAGGTAAGGTGTGCTGTGGCTTGCTCCTTCTCTCTGATCTCTCAGCATTTCCCTCTATATCTGACTCCGGCCTTTGATTATCTAGACCAATTAAGAACTCCTTTTTCAACATGACCCCCCAAAGATCCCTTTATTCTTCTGCTTTGCCTGGCTTGGTGGCTTGCCTACAGCGGCCCTGTTCCCCAGCCAGCCTTCTGATTCTGGATCCAGCCACACCTCCCCCGTTTCCTCTTGGGATAGGCTTCCCGTCTTAGCTCTTCCTCCGCAGACTTGCTAATGACACTGAGAGACCGAGGCTTATCATCTGTCATCAATATCCTCGTGACACGTTTATTGGGTGTTTACAGAGCGCCCAGTAGTCTAGAGTAAGGAAGGGTCTGGGGCCACATCTTTCTTGTGTTTATGAGTTTGGCATAAGACCTCCCCTGCTCTCCTGCGTCTGCACAGCCTCGCTCTTCACTAACACTGAATCTCTGCTTCCGGCCCGTGCTCAGCTCTGCGATCCCGCCTGCACTCTGTGCAGCCCATTTAGACCCTTACATCTGACTTGAAAATGCGACGTCACCTCCCATTCCTCAGGAATCGGCTGTGCCCCCATCATGTTGGTTGCTCTCACGTCTGCCTTCCCCTCTGGATGTTGCATCTGTCTAACTCCTCTTCACACATCACCCCGTCCCCAATGTAAGAGTTTGTTCATCCGTATAACCTCAATGCCCTGGTCCTGTTCCCTGAGCCGAGACCTGCTTCAGAAGTGGTCCTCGGGTAAAGTGAAGCGTGGACCTTAGTGTGGCTTCACGGCGTGGTCCCCATCCTTCATCCTCCAGCTGCTTCCCGGATGTGTAGCATATTCGAGATAGGGTAGCCACCATCTTTGTCCTGGCTCTTCAGGGTCTGTTCCTGGTGAACCAACAAGAGGTGGAAATAATGAGCCTGTGGGTTCCCACCCAGAGGACGACTGAACATCTGGGTGTGGGCACGGTGGTGACATTGCTTGAGCTTCTGATGAAAAGACAGACAAGCTCCAGCGATGGAAGCAGTTGTTATGTGGGGAGCAGAGCCTCGTGACAGATGTGGTGTGAAAGGGGACATGTAGACAGTGGCTGGAGGGGACGTCTGTGCTCTCAAGAGGCCCCCCACACCCCTATGCCTGCCTTTCAGAAACGGGTCCATCACAGAGAAAGCTCCCACTTCCTCTGCCTGATTCACTGAAGTCCTGCCTGCTACTGTCCTTCTAGCTTGCTGCTGCATTGCTGGCCACTTGCTCCTGCATTGCTGGTCACATCTTCCCATTTGCGAAACTTTGAATGAAATCCAGCAACCCTAATGCTGCCTGTTGACAGGCTGGGATCGGGGGTTCTCATAATATTGCAAGGCAGTGTGAAAACTGGAAGCAGGGACACAGCCTGTTGATAATCCAGGCTAGAAGACCATAATAAAGCATAATGAGACAGGGTGGGGGTTGCTGTATAAGACTATGTGTCCTGAAGGCTTCACCTTGCAACAACAACAACAACAACAACAAAACCCACTTTAAAGAAGGAGAAAGCATGGGCAGAGACTCGACGTGATGGGTCAGTGCCACTATGCATTTGGGGGATGTAACGGTAATTGGGTCAGACAGGAGCTGGGAAGAGAGACAGTGGGTGCTGTGGGAAAGGCTCACGCTGACACTGGGAACCTTAAGTTTTAGAGCCCCAGAATAAAATGCTGCAGGGGGTCTAACTTAAAGATCCCCCATATCATAGTTAGCATCACCCCCACCTCTACAAAGCGGGAAGCCTGACAACAGCCTGATGTCCTCTCCTGCCCCTCTCTCCCACTCACATCCCTCTGCCCCAGTCCTGTCTCTGGCACCCAGTATCTCCAAAGCACCCAGCCTGCAGCACATCTTAAGCCTGGGCTTTTGACTTTGATTTGACAACACCCATAGGTAGACACATGCGACAGACACCCTGCTGTGCTGACAGGCATCTGGACGCCCACTGTCTGCTTCTACATCAACTGAAGTCCTGACAGTGGCCCGCCAACCCTGCAAACAGGCCAGGTAGACCTTCCCACTGCCACAGATGGGGCCACTGCTGAGAACTTCATAAGAGATGGGATTCCAGGAATGCATCTCTCTGTGGCTCAGGGTCTTGCTCAACTCAGACCTCCACGGCAGTCACGACTGACCTCAAGTCCAGCATACTGGGACCACAGTGTTTGAGGGTGTTGTCCTTGGTGTGAAATATGCTGGTATTGTGGGTCCCTGCTTCCTTACTCTTCCTTGTTATAAAGTTTGGTAGCATTGTTCTTGCAGATTTGGTGGACTCTGCTCCTTGGAGACATTGCAGCTAGCTTTATATCAGTTTTCTAAGCGTAAAGTACTGCACACTACATTTTACTCACCGTACCTCTGTCAATTCTAACACAACCGCATGCTCTGAATGAAGAAAACTCCCTTATCTTCTCAAGGCTCTGCACAATTTACCTTGTCTTGGTATTACACTCATGTGCACAAACACAGACACACACACACACACACACACACACGCATGCACGCACGCACATATGCACACATCTATTCAGGTTGACAAGGTCTACTGCGGAGATAAACAGGAGTAGAAGGTGGTGGTATCTGGGCTGGCTCTGGTGCTGACTGGGCAGAAAGACATCCTATGAGCTATAAGTTGAGTTTCAGTTGATGGTATATTGGGGTAAGAACCTGAATGATCAGAGGAGTGGCTGAGAAGTAGCTGGTGACCTCCTATCTCTGTTGTTCTTCCATCCAAAAGGATGAAGACCCTCTCTGAGCCCCGCCCTACTACTTCCTGTGTCTATCTGTCCTCATTTCCCCAAGACCTCTATGGTTAAGTTTGGTCAGCTAGTTCTAGCCCCACCCTCTGATTCAAACCAAACTCTATTGTCAGTCTCAGGTGCTACAGAATGCGTTGAAAGCATCACTGAGTGAAATGTTTTTGTGTCACTCACTTTTGTGTCTCTCTTCTCCTTCTGGTGACGTCAGCATCCACCCATAACCAATGGGCAGTGGCTTGGTAGGTCAGCTTACTAAACAGCGTGCAGATCCAGACAGGCAGGTGAGGTGCAGAGATGAGATGGAGCCTCATTGGCGAGAGTGTGAGGGTACACTCATGGGTTTGACTGTACAGGACGGGGCCCCGCAGTCACCTGCTGCTGCTCAGCTGGGGTTATTAGGAGCTCCAGATGACCTTGGGTGACCTCACTCTGCTCTCATGGGCCTCAAATATCAGTGCACAAGTGACTTTTTGAAAATATTTTTAAAACATCATTTGCATACGTGTGTCCGTGTCCGTGTCCGTGTGTGTGTGTGTGTGTGTGTGTGTGTGTGTGTGTGCATCTGAGTGGGAGATAAAAAGACAGCGTCAGATCCCCTAGAGCTGGAATTGCAGGCGTTTGTTTGTGGCCTGCTCAGCACCAATGCAGGGAACGCAGCTCAGGGCCTCTGTAAGGGCAGTGTGCAGTCCTAAGTGCTGATCCTTCTCTCCAGCTCCTACAGTCTTCACGTGACTTTAACATATCGCCTGGCCTGCTTGGTACCATCCCACCACCAATGCTATGCTTATCAAATGAGCATCCAAAGGCTCGACGTCCTCACTGCCTCATTTATCACTGCAGTGTGATGTCTTTTATCAAATGTGATCTTATTTATAAATGTGGGTGTGTCCATGCTTGCATGCACTGTGGCGTATCTGTATGTGTGTGATTCATCTCCAGGAAAAGTTCCAGTGAAGAAATTCTTTCCTTCACGAATGTTCGCTGCTTTATAATGGACCTTAGGGATCCTTTGTTAAAAACAGGCTTGGGGAAGTCTTGTATTTATCATCTTGAGCACTAGGTGGCAGCCTAACTCCACGTTCAGCTTTCAGAACGAAGCCTGGGGTTGAACTAAGTAAGGCTAGGGAAAAAGAGAACTGTGTTCATATGAAACAGCCCCACTACCTGGTGTAAACATCAGCAGGCCTTCATCTGCCAGTTATACCTGGGGGGGGTGGCACACGCTTTTAATCCCAGCACTGGGGAGGCAGAAGCAGGTGGATCTCTGTGAGTTCAAGGACAGCCTGGTCTACAGAGAAAGTTCCAGGACAGCCAGGGCTATACAAAAACCCTGTCTTGAAAAACAAAATAACAATAATAATACATAAGGGTCCATGTTAGGTTTTTAACTCCAAAAAGGCAAGGGTAGTCTAATGTCCCATGTCCCTGTCACTCTTGTTCTTCATTTGAGGGGTCTTGTCCTTGCCCTCTTATACACTAAACCATCTGGACATCTTTGTCACCTCAGCCAGGACACTGTCCTCTAGCCAAGCTAGGCCTCTGTCTCTTGGGTGACCTTTGCCTGGAACTGAACCCGCTTCCTGTGAGGTGTATTAGCCTTTGATGAAATCTTAGTCTTTCCACTAGACTGTGTTCTCCTGGGGCGCCCGGATCTCAGGCGTGTTTGCGTTTGTATTCGCTGGCCATGGCCCTGCTAATAATGATGGTTGCTTAGGAGAAATTGGTAATTGTCTGAATGCACAGAAAAACAGGTGGGGGTGGGGTCGTGAAGGGAGAAGAGAAAGGAAGGGAGGGAGAGCAATGAGAAAGGAATGTTATTGGACGAACCAATGGTTGGGTGGAGAGACAGGAGGAGGGGGGTCCATGGGTGACTGTTTAAGACCTGGTCCGATGAGGGTAGGTGGCGGATGGATCCACACGTGGCCCGGTGGATGGCTGGATGGGTTAGTGGGTGAATGAGCGCATGGATGGTGGGTAGTTGAAGAGATGAATGGGTACCATGGGCAAACTGTATGGTGGGCCTATGGGCGGATAGATAGATACATGATTGGAAGTGTGGGTGCAATGGTGGGTGGTGGTGTGGTTTCAATTTCGGCTGTGGAGCTTGCAGACCAGTCCTCCTCACCTCTCCTCTCTCTTTCCCTTCAAGGTGGTGGGAATCTTTGCTGGATTTGGGCTCCTGCTCTTAGTGGCGTCCCCTTTCTTGCTCCTGGCCACACCCTTTGTCCTTTGCTGCAAATGTAAGTGCAGTAAAGGGGACGATGACCCACTGCCCACCTAAGGACGGCGTGATGCTGGAGCAGACCCCTGCCTCAGGACGCGGGGCTCCCCTACCCCTCAGCAGCCCCTCTCTCACTAAGCATGCTTCTTGCCTTATGTGCCCCAGTGAGCTGCAGAGATTTCAGGGATGACCTCAGCAAGTGGGCAGAGGCCTGCGGGTGTGGCCTCCGGGGTGGGGGAGGCGAGACGCAAGTGGGCGGGGCACATCCCACAGAGTCCTTCTGCGTCTACAGAGCTGGCCTGAGGTGGCATCAGCTGCACCTGAGTCAGTTTTATCTCCCTGGCCATAGACTGGAAATGTTCCATGGGAGCTTACGAGACCCACTCAGACAAGGGGATACCTTGGCTTCAAGATGGCACCACGTTGTCAGGAGAAGTCTTCGAGAATTAGGACTCTCTTCAGCCAGCACCTGATTATCTGACTTGAGAAAAATCTCTGTTTGTGACAACTGTTTTTACTCCTAAAGGCATTTAGTAAAATCCTTTTTAGAAGGCTTTTTTTTCCCCTTTCTGTCAACTGAAAATAGTGAAAATCAACAAGGTGCGTATAAACCATCCTATGCCTTTTTCGAAATGTGCATTTTATGAAGTTGTAGACAAATGACTTTTCTGGCCTGATCGCTTTTTTTCCCAGGAGCTACAGAAAGCCTTATGCACACTTTGTGTTCTTCTTGGAACCTGCTGTAATTACTGTTAGAATGTCGTGAGCTGTGTACTGTTACCCACATGGGACCCCTGTTGCATTTCTTTGAAGATATGGACACATGTAAAGGGTCACCTCGGGCTTTAGATCACTCCCCTCTCCCTGCTTCTCCAGTTCAGCTCACAGAGCCCATTCCTTCTGTCCCCCTTCTCCCAGGCGGTGGCAAATGCCTTTGAGTATCTTCAAACCACATGCTACACTCTGAGATAGTTTTACTCCAAATGACTCTGCTTTGACTCCTTGACCCACCTTTCAGGTAGGCGGAGAGGAGAGTTCGAGTCATCCATCCCTGGGGAACTCTTGGAAGTTGGGTGTTAACTCTCTGAAATCTTTGCATTGTTCGAATGCTTTAGGTAATTTGAAAAATCATGTGGCTCGCAGGACACAGCCCCAACCCTGTAGTTAACCGGTTTGTTCTTGCTAGGGGAAAAAAAACAAAAAGAGAAAGAATGAAAGGAAGGGTGGGAGGGAGGGACCCTGTTTCACTCAATTATGCTGCTGTGGGGGAGTTTGTGAATCGGTCTTTTCCGGGGGCTGTGTGTTTCCATGTCAACAAAGCACAAGATAATAAGACACATGTACTCCACCAATCGACTCTGAAAATGGGAGAGAGTGATTTCCTTTAGAATTGACTTTCCAGCCCAACGAGCTTCCCAGGGGTAGGGTGGAGGTGTAGAGGTTTGCAGGGAGGGAGGTGGTCTGAAGGCTTCCTTAAGCATCCTACACAGGAGTAAAGGAAACCCAGAGTCCTCAGCCATTGTCTTTGTGTGACTCTGCTAGTAGACACTGCCTGCCCAGAAATGACTCCATTTTCTTCATTTTCAGTTGACAGTGAACGAGGTAAGACAACCTCTGGCCTCTCACCATTTGGTATTGATTTTCTTTATTAAGCTAAAGCCGTTTAGAAACTCAGTCCATACCGAAACCATACTCAGAAAGTCCGGGGCCGGGGGCACGTTGAGATTTAAAGTTCACTTGTCAGTGTGACCTCTGAGACCTTCGTTCGAGGTGAAGCCTGACCTTGAGCCTCTGTGGTTGGAAACATGGGGAAACCATGGCTTTCCTGGAAAGGAATAACAACTTTATGGGAGTCACTGGATGAATTTGAGGCCCCCCCAAGCCCACAATTTGTATGTGAAACCATTTGGCCACCACCCTTTAAAATGCCCGTCAGAAGTGGCAGTCAGCCTGGGCAGACTTTCCACCACCATGGTCCCTCCTGCTTGCCTTGATCAGTTCCATTGCTCAGTGGCATTCGTCCTTGTCCTTAGGGTGGGAGTGACAGCCTTCTGGGAGGCTGTGTTCCCAGGCTGCAGCACAGGCTGCCTTATCGAAGCTGGAGACTTTTGAAGGTTCACACACCTCTGTAAACCTCACCTGTTATTCACACCTCAGCCTACAGGGATTGACCTTCCCAAGCACACGACCAACCGGACACAGGCAGGGACCGCATCGATGCTGGGGCCAGCCAGGTGTGGCCAGAGAATCCGTGTCTGCCCCGAGCCTTCGTGTCAAGCACACTTACTTACTCAGTTGGATTTAGTAATAAAAACTAGCTTGTCCCTTCCCTCTATAGAAGCACCAGCAAGATCACACCGGAATATGTAAACTTGCATTGTTCCCCGTGGGAGTCCTTTTAGTAGAGACCACCACACCCCTTTATTATGGGCGTCCAGCTTGAACCGTGTGTGGAATAGTGTAGATGACCCCCAGATGCAGCTGGTCTTGCTGTCAGTCCCGGGGAGCCTGAAGTGCTCTGTGGTCAGTAGTAGCACCGTTTCTATTGCTCAGTGTGGTTTGTCGGAACTGAAAATCAAGTTCCCTGAGACAGGCCGTGTTCCCAATGGAAGGTGGTTCAGTCCTGGGCTTTTGGAAAAGACTCTCAGTGACAGGCTGTGGGGCTGTCTAGTAAGGTTCACTGAGGGCCTGATGTCCTGTGGGTTATCTGAGGCCCATTGTGTGGCTGACCACACCACAGTCTTGCTGAGTGTGCTTATCCTGGGGCTTCATATGCTCACCAGGGTGACACCTTCAGAGGTAAAATCACCATAGGTGTTCGTGGAGGACAGGGAGCCAGCTCCATGTGGGGTCAGAGAGTTGATCCCATGAGTTATGGCCCACCTCACCACCTGGGTACCTGTCTTGAGGAGAACAAATCTTCTCTACAGCCTATTGTCCCATAAAACAGGTGTGAGACCCTGGCCAGGTTCCCCATTAAACACAACCCCCTCCCCCCCACAGGAGGAAGGATCATCAGCCTTGATCATTTGACTTCTAGATGAACTTATCTTTTCCATTGGAGTTAGAAAAGGGAAAGATTACTTTACGAATTAGAAGTGTTTCCCTTGGCCGCCTTTAAAAATTAGGGGATTGGAGAGAATGAGGGAGGGCTTACCTTTTATGCTTTCCAGATTCCCACAGATTAATAAACATACCTGTGAATATGTATATGTAAATCACAATGAAATCAACAAGGGAAACCATTTTGCATGTGTACAATTTCATGAAGGTTTCCTTAAAAAACGAAAAAACAAAAAACCAAAGCTTGTTTCTCCCTTACAATGAACCTAAACCTTATGAAGTTCAATGAGGTAAAGAGATTGTGACTGGCTGTTGCCAAAAAACTCACCCAGGAGGGAAGGGCTTATGTTTAGACATTTGCTGATGCCCCGTGACATTTGCTGGAGACCCCATGGTCTCCAGCCCTCCTGGCTTGTATAATCCTGTCTTCCAAGATCCCAGGGCCCTCTAATTAGGTGTAGCTGTGTGCCATGTGCCTGACTTTTTTTTTATACTTTGCTTACTTTGACTTGGGTGTATTTTAATCTTGTATAAAAAACATGCATGTGTCAGTCATACGCACGTGCACACGTATACATTCTGTATTTGACGAGTGGTGGTAAGACCAAACAAACAAAGCAAAAACAAAACAAAAAAAAAGAGAAAATGCGTTTGTGGTTTTGAAACGTGAGTACACTTTGTACCACTAACACTGTGATGTATAAGAGCTGTGTGAATGCCTTTTCATGTTGTGATTTGTACTTTAGAGTCCTATGGAAACGTTTGGTTTATAATTTCAATACATATTTTAAATGTACTGTGTCTTACGTAGTCTGTCTCCCCTTTCGAAGGGATTCCTTTTTAAAGATATTTTGGCTGGAATACAGGTGAATTTTTGTAAATCCTGCCTGGCTCCATCTTTTGTAGCTGCTTCGTTGACTGTCCGGAAGACTGGATGATGAGTACGGCGGGAGGCGGGAGAGGAAGAGGGGGACGCAAGAAGGGGAGAGGGGGGTTCCTGCATCTGTATTCTGGGACTGTGTTCATCGCCATGACAACATACCTGAACGAGACCACTTAAGACCTTGTTTTGGCTCATGGTTGGAGAGGATGCCAGTCCAGTCCGTTACAGTGGAGGATGGAGGGCAGAGGCCGTGACACGTGAGCATGGGGCTGAGACTCTTGACATCTCTACCAAGTAGGAGGCACGAGAGGAAGCTGCTGGCATTCTTGATTTTCTGCTCCCACACCCTTCGCATTCATCCTCGGGTCTCAGCTTCGTCAGGGTTTCTCAGTGCTGTAATGAAGTTCCCAACCAAAGAAACAGGGCGGGGAAGGACATCTTTTAGCTCACAGTTTGGGAGCATGGCGGCAGGAGTGTGGGGCGGCTAGCTGGTCTCGTGACATCCACGCACGCGCAGTCAGCAAGTGGGGTTGGCGTGGGAAGAGAGGGAGGGGCGAATGCTGAAATGCTGATGCTCTTCTTTTTTTTTTTTTTTTTTTAACGAGACAGGGTTTCTCTGTGTTGTTTTGGAGGCTGTCGGTCCAGCCCGGCCTCGAACTCACAGAGATCCGCCTGCCTCTGCCTCCCGAGTGCTGGGATTAAAGGCGTGCGCCACCACCGCCCGGCACTGATGCTCTTCTTGCTTTCCCCAAAACTTTGGCTCATGCCCCATCTGTGAGATGGCATTGCCCACGTTCCAGGTGATTCCTCCCTTTTCAGTTAAACCCTGATAGAGATATCCTCCTAGATACATCCCAGAGGTCTGTTTCCGTGGTGATTCAATGAAGACTGATGGTCAACACCAGCCTATGAGATCATGTCTCCCGCATGGATCTTTTCCCCTTAGTCTGTGGGAGCGTCTTCATAGACACACTCAAAGGCGTGCTTCCCTAGTGACGGTGGTATTTCTTGATCCACAAGTTGGCAATGGAGATTAACCATTACAGACTCGGTAGTGGGTGGGAAGTCCAGATGCAAGTGTCTTGGGACCTCCTGAGGGCAGTGCAGAAGGCTCATGCGTATCTCTTTGCTTCCTCTTGGGGGCAGTATCTGGCAGCCCTTGGTCTTCTCCAGCACGCACATATGTCACCATATCCTGCCTCCATCTTCGTCTGGTCCCCCACCCCACCCCTGCCTTGCCTGTGGCTGATATTCATGGCCACACTGAGAATCTCAACTTTACCATCAGAGAGACCCTGTTTGCTGCTAAGATCACACGCTCATGGGTCCCTGGCATCCTTTGGTATGTCTTAAGGGAACGTAATTCTGTCTGTAACTGGCAGCACGACACACAGAACCAGCTACTCGCATCAGGAGTTCATTGATTGAACAAGGCTGGTGGACCAGTGAGCTTCTGGGACCGCTTATCTCTGTCCCCGTAACACTAGGCTAGAGACACATGCCCCTGTGTCTAGCCTTTACTTGGGTTCAGGAGGTCTGAACTCAGGTCCTCACACTTGTACAATGGGCACTTATGTACAGAGCCATAACTCCAGGCCCCAGGTAACAAATTCTTAACTACTGTTTACAGTAGATGAGGAACTCCAGGCTAGGCTGGTGGACTCCCTCCCGTGAGAGACTCTGGGGATTTGGCTTGCAGAGTCCACCCAGCACACAGATCCTCCGTGGTAACTCGTCTGGGATCCACAAAAGGACAAAAGCCCAATTGTGCTCCGCTATTTGAGGAGAACCTTTCAGGGCCGAGAAACCGCCATAGCTCAGAGCACAATGCAGTCCTCTCCAGAACGACTAAGCCATTGTCAGTGCACAATGGATGGTAAATAATCACCGAATGTTTTTATTAACGACAAAGGAGCAATCAGAGCCGTAGTGAAACTTGCAGATGAGACTAAACTGGGAGTTATAACAAGTACCAATTAAGAGACAGAGACAATGAAAAGAGACCCCCACCACCCCGCCCCAGAGAGAAAGTTACAACAAAGCAAGTTTCCGTTTTTTGCAAAATAACCACAAATGCACCTGCACATCCCTGCGGAGGATGTGTTCTGCGGGGAAAGCCCAGAGTGCTTAGAGGGAGACGGTCCCAGACACAGCATTTCTAAGATAGGCACAAATCAACAGTGCGATTGATAATGTCAAACGCCGGGGGTCACCCGTGTTCCTCAAGTGAAGAACCAGTACACTGAAGCCACCTCATAGGGGTGCACTTCGGAGGCTATGCCCGACTTTCTTACTGTTGGGTCCTCCTCTGTTTCCTGTGGGTGCACCGTAGGCTTCCTGGATTACCTTGCATCTCCCCGCCTGTGTGTCTGGGATCTTCCCAAATGCTCTTCTGCTTCCCGTATGACCTGCAGCCCATGGGGGAGGGAGGACGAATGAAGTGGGAAGCAGTGTCTGTCCCCTAGGAGAGGGAGGAACAGGAGGGCAGGGTGGGGGCCACATCTCTGGCTCGCCCTAATATGCTGTCTGGCCGCTGTGCTATTGTCCCCCAAATATACAATAACGTTCAATTTTCTCTTCATAGGAATTCAGCTTGGGGTCTGGCAAAGCCTTGCAGAGCTCCCCCACCCTACCCCAAGTTCTCTTGCCATATACCCTCACAGGTGTAAGAAAGAAAAACTCATGAAATGTATAAAAATAGGGTTCCTGCTTTAGGTTTGGTTATGACAAGGAGGGGTGCCTGGAGTGGCCACACTTAGGGCAGCGGGAGCTTGCATCTAAGAGTCCTTAGGTCTTGGGTACACCAAGAACCAGAACCAGCTGTCACCCATTCTCATAGTGACCCGCTTCCTGTCTGTCTCCTAAAGGTTCTAGGACCTCCCAGAGCAGCACCAGTACCTGGGACCAAGTGTTCGAGCACACCAGTGGGGCTCGTTTTGCATTCAAGCCTCAAGGGATAATGAATGTCCAGCCATTAGGGGGAAGACCGAGGGCATCAGCTTTGGATATGTGAGGACAGAGTCACATCTGCACTTGAGTGGGGACTTGGGTGAAACTTTATGATCCCTAATACTCGTGGAGAACTCAGATTCAGTCTGCTGCCCATCCACCGGGTGAGCCTGAGACCTCCACACTTCCACAGTCACTTGGGTTGGATGGAAGGATGGAACTTGAAGAGAATCCCAACATTTTCCCCAGAGAGACATCTGCCCAGGGCCAAGGAGTAAGCAGGAATCTCTGGGTAGACGCAATGGCTTCAGGGAACAGACCCAGCACAGAGAGTGCCTCTTGGAGTGGTGGCTAGGAAGTGGAGATTGAGGAGTTAAATGGTGGTGGGGGGAGGGGGATGAGAGGACAGGAGAGGCTGAAGCGGGAGTTTGAGGCCAGCCTGGGCTAGGCAGTGAGCTCTGAGCCAGCGGGCGCTGCAGAGTAAAACCTTGTTCCCAAAGAGAAAAGAACTGGAAAGACGGAAGTTAAGAAGGAAGAAAAGAAACTTTGCACAGATTGTGTAACTGGAAGTGCTTACAGCCCATTTCCTGCTTTACATTTTTAAATGATTTGTATTTTTATTATACACACATTGGTGTTTTGCCTGTGTGTATGTCCGTGTGGGTATCTGATCCCCTGGAAGGAAGTAGAATTACACACAGGTTGAGCTGCCAGATGGGTGCTAAGAATACAACCCCGGTTCCATGGAAGAGCAGCCAGTGCCCTTAACCACCGAGCTGTCTCTCTGAACCCTACTTCCTGCTATTGAGTGTGTGGTTTTTAAGTCATTGTTTAGTGCTCTGAACATCCCATGGAAGAAATACTGCTATGCCTATGTTTAAGGTCTTCAGTTGATGTCAAAAACTTGCTGACACAAATTTTTGAAGAATTATCCATCATCTGGAAATTTCAGCCAATCAGAATAACATCATGACCTGACCCCCAAAGTATAGCCCCCTCTTTCCTGATTCATCTTGTGTTTCTCTTCTGTTTTCTACCTCTCTCTTTCCCTGGAGCTTTTGAAAGTCTCAATAAAACACCACTATAGTTGGATGGCATTGGCTCTCTGTTTTCCCAGAAAGATGTCTATAATTAAGTACTCCAGAGACAGCTGTCCCTGGTGGATAAGACCCTCCAAGGCTGTCACCACAGCTGGCCCACGCTGGATGTTTGCTTTGTCATCCATAGATAGACTGAGACAGACTAATATCCCAGTGTCCTCTGTGTTCTTCTCCTCTTCATGCAGAATAAACCCAGAGTGAGGAGGAGGGAAAGGCCAGTGAATTTTTCTGGAGCCCTGAATTGCTGTTTCCCATTTGGCTCCAGTGTTGTCCAGACACACAGAGATACGAAGACTTTCTCACATTCTCTTTTTACCTGGAGGAACCCTTGGCTTTCTCCGAGAGACCTAGCAGAGATGCTCTCTGCTATATATCATTTCCCCTACCTGCTTGTCCACCACACCTGCTCAGCCCTCGCCTGCATCTGCTAATCCCTCCTCTTCCTCCTCCTCCTCCTCCCTTTCCCCTCCTCCTCATCCTCCTGCCACAACAGAACTGTGTTGGCACTTTCATGGAGCTGCAATGACTTCCATGTGTGTCCCTTTTCCTTCCCGCACTTGGTTCCCTTGTGAACAGAAGGGTCCCCTTTGGTTTCCATAGCATCTCAGTGAGTGGGGCACAGATGGTTTCTGGAGAGGTAGATGGAACTTGAGGGATCACCTGGAACACAAACCCGTTTCGATGACATCAGTAACTCTACTCTAGTTGCCTTTGACAACCCCCACCCGTGGTCACAGGTGGAAAGACATTGCCGTCTTTTCAGACCTCAGCATCCAAGCCAATGTGGCGCGTGGTGCCTCCACCACGCTCTCCGAGCTCCTTCTTGGCAATGTTATTCTGCCTGGTTTACGCCTCTAAGTTGGTTCGTGGTTGCCAGTGACAGCACGAAACCCTGATGGGAGCTTAGCTTCCCACCAGGCTTCAGTTGAATGTGTATGAATAGCCCCTAGTAACTGCTTCTATTGTTCCTGGAAGGCTCGTATTATGGAGAGAGCAATTAATCATTTTCTGAGGAAGCCTGGGGGAGCCAAGCGCACGGTGAGGTGGTTGATGGCTTTTTCTTCCAAGATGAACAAAATAAAAACCCCAGCCAAGGTTTTCCTGAAGACGGGCTTATCTCCCGCATCGATGGGCAACATTTCCCTGCCAAGGTGGAATTCCATGACCAGATAGCGAGCTTATGAACGCAGCTGAAGGTCGGCGCCCCTGCTGCCAGGATCCGTGGACGCTTGGCACCGCTAGGCACATCTGCCCTGTGGAGCTCATGATTCAGGCCCAGTACTGGGGCCTACGGCTTCCTCCTACATTCCCTCTGCTAAAGGTATCATTGCTCCCCCAAGAATGAAGGACAGTGCTAGAATTTGGGTGGTTGGTAGAAAGGAGTGTGTGTCACTTAATGCAGTGTCTACTGCATGTGTTTGATCTACCTGAAAGGAAGTGCTTAGCAAATATCACTTGTATCTTAAGATGTATGTATTTTAAGCACGTAAATGCACCACATGCATGCCTGCTGCCCCTGGAGGCAAGAAGAAGGTGTTGGATCCCCCTGGAACTGGGGTTACAGGTGGTTGTGAACTACCATGTAGGTAATGAGAACCGAACCTGTGTCTTCTACAAGAGCAACAAGTGAGTTATCTCTCCAAGCCCATCAAATGTCCCACATGTTTTAATAGAGCACATGGTAGTCATTGTTTCCCAACTTACGCTAATGTATATAAAGCGGAAGAAATGTGCCAGATAGCTACTAATAAATAAGGCAGCACTCCAAAACTCAGTGGCTTCAGTTGATAAGCATCTTTTGTCACCCGCAGTTTAGTGCATCGATTCTTACCCTGTGGGTGGCGATGATTGGAAAACATGTCCTCCCCATAGTCTTAGGAACCCCCGACTGTAAATTCATTTTTCTTGCCACCTCACAACTGTAGTTTTGCTCCTGAGTGGTGCCTCAGTTCCTAAGACTATTGGAAATACGTGTTTTCCGATGATTGTGACCCGCAGGTTGAGAACTGTTGGTCTAGTGGTGCCAGTAAGAGATGGGGAAGTGAGCCTCTGAACTGGACCATTCCATGTAGAGAAAAAGAGTTTATTTGGGAAAATTCAAAGCTGCCATGGCTAACTCTCAGGGAACAGCGAGAATAGCAAATGGCAGGAAAAGGCTTGCCGGTTTTAAGGAAGCCGGTTCTGTGTGTGTTGGTGGGGGGGCGGGGAAGCCGTGCAAGCCAGAACAGCATGGGGACTTAGAGAAATGTTAACAGAGAACTAGATACCCCTTTGCCACAGGTAATTGTAGTTGGCTATGGGGCAGATAAGGGAAATGACTCCTCCTGACAAACAAAAGCCCATGTCACATGTTTCTGAGGAAGGCTGATTTTTGGCCTTTGTTTATCAGCTAGCAGACCTGTTGACCAAGTCAGGGTCCAGCCTGGGCTCAGCCCAGGCTGCCATTTACAACATTGTCAGGGGCACTGCCATCTGGGGGCCCACTTTAACCTTACAGCAGCCAGGGGAGTTCTACCCATGAGAGAGATGACTGGCATGCAGGTGATGGCAGGTGATGGCACTGAGCTAGTGGGGAAGCTGGGGACCCTTCTGGACCTGAGCCTCCTTGTGACCTGAGCTGTTCAAGGCTCCTACCTCAGGACAACAGGCAGAGCTTCTAGAAAGAGCAGAGACTGGCAAGTAATTCTAGTCTCGGGCTTGCATTTCATATTTTAATTTTTCTGCTTTCTGTTGTTCTTGCTGATAGCAGTGTCTTATTTTTGTCTTTTTGTCAAAATGAATCTCAGAGCCAGTGAAGAGTTAAGGAACAGCATGGTAGTAGCGGGGGGGGGGTCTACGCTTTGTGTCCTCATAGAGGCTGCTATGAAGTCCTGTGGCAAAGACTGTGGGAAGGAGGAGGGCTGTCAATCCATCCCAGATGTATCAGAAATCAGTCACACGGATGTCTTCAGGATACCTGAGGGAAAAAAGAAAGCAATAGAAAGGGTGTTTTCAGTCTCAACGAAGCCGCCGCGTCTGTGAAAGGAAGAGCATCGAAGTCTGTGGTAGCCCAAGAAGACGGACAGAAGACTGCGTTGTGTTAGGTTTATGCACATACTGTCTTCGAGAGGATGGGGTGTGGGATGGAGATCTCTGTTCCATGGGAACAGGGAACTCGGTGCTAGGTACAGGCACCTCCCCTGCTCTTCTCACCCTACCGCAGACTGTGGGCTGTAGAGACCCGGCAGCTTCCCTGGGTGCGGATCATCAGTGAGCACCATGGATCATCTTCCCAGCATTGCACTCTGAAGTAGGAGGGCAGCAGTGAGCAGGAGGAGGGGATGCATGAGAGAGAACACCAGGAGGAGGTGTGCATGGGAGGGAGCAGCAGGAGGTGTGCATGGGAGAGAACATCAGGAGGAGGTGTGCATGGGAGAGAGCAGGAGGAGGTGTGCATGGGAGGGAGCAGCAGGAGGTGTGCATGGGAGGGAGCAGCAGGAGGAGGTGTGCATGGGAGAGAGCAGGAGGAGGTGTGCACGGGAGGGAGCAGGAGGAGGGGATGCATGAGAGAGAACACCAGGAGGAGGTGTGCATGTGAGGGAGCAGCAGGAGGTGTGCATGTGAGGGAGCAGCAGGAGGAGGTGTGCATGGGAGAGAGCAGGAGGAGGGGATGCATGAGAGAGAACACCAGGAGGAGGTGTGCATGGGAGGGAGCAGGAGGTGTGCATGGGAGGGAGCAGGAGGAGGTGTGCATGGGAGGGAGCAGAGGAGGTGTGCATGGGGGTGGGGCTTTTACAAACAAGGAATAGGCTCAAGACAGGAAAACAACACTGATGGGCAAGCAGAAGAGGGATCCTTTATTCCCAGAATTCCACAGTGCTGGAAGATGACATCATGAGTGGAAAGTAAAACCCTGGGAAGGAAGTTCTGGACTCTTGTCCAGTGTCACAGAGGATGCCTCTGTGGGGACAGGTTGAAAGCACCCTTTATCTCTCATGTTAAAGAATTTGTTGATGATCTTGTCAAACTCGTCTTCATGGAAGAGGCTAGAGGCCAGAGACCGCTCTCTGAGAAATGGTGGGGAGAGGATGGCTAAGGACACGCATTGTGTATTCAAATGGTTGAACATAGAATGAACATAGCAGAGAGATACCAGAAAGGAATCAGCTTTTTTGAAACAACAACAACAGTAAAATGCAATATCCCTAAAAACACATTAAGTGTACGTGCTAAATAACCAGGGGCAGGAGGTATTTAGGAGGAGGGTGATTTCTCACCATGACCAGAGAGAGAAGATAGCCCAATGGCAGATGGAGTAGGAAACGGTATTAAAGGAAAGTCAAAGAGTTCCAGCCACTGGCATCTGCTTGTGGAAGCAGAGGAAAGAGGAAAATATATGGTGTGCAAAATTATTCAAAATAAATAAATAGATACATAAACGACAACAGTCACCATGCAATTATTCATAATGGCCAGCAGGTGGGGCAATAGCACTGTGTTTCAACAGTCTCCTGGCCCGGGTTTGCTTTGTGACTGTTTTATGTTTGTGTTTGCTTTTATATTTATTTGCTTTTGTTTTCTCCTTTATGGTATGAGATGTGGATGTTGTGTCTGTTCTCATGTATTCCATTTTATACCCACCGAGTTCATTTCCAACTTCTTGCAGGATATTTTCTCTATCCTGATCCAAGCCGAGGTCCTGCTCTAAGCCCGGGGTGGGCATGTGCAAGGTAGACCCTCCTTTTCTCAACACACCGATTGGAGACACCAGGGCTGGATGAAGCTTAAGCTCTTGTTATGGGCGATTGTATTTCCTAGATGTAGCTCCATCACCCAGGGAGATGGTGTCACCTGAAATGAAAGAATGTATCCGGTAGGGCTGGTGATGGGGCTTAGAATCTTTTGCACTCCTGAAGCCTAGGCAGGGGAAATGAAAGTTCAAGTCCAGTCTGGGCAGCTGAGTAAGACCCTGAATGAAAACCAAAAGTTAAAAGAGGGCCGACGCTAAAGCCCACTTTGAGCGCTTGCCTGGTGGGGACAAACACACACCCTGTGGGGAGAGAATTGTCAGCCAGGCTTCATCTCCCCAAACAAAGCCAGTATGTTTACCTGGTCAACCTTGCAGAGTTATTTCCTGCGGGTCTTGCAGCCAGTACCCAGTGACACAGTTTCCCCGTGTTTTAGGAGGATGGTGCCGCCACCACTGCCCTGTTGGACCCTGGTCATTTTCAGTTAAGGATTCTCTCCCCTTTGTCGTTTGGAACCAGACCCAGTTTTGACAGCTTTATCCTGTCCACACATAGAATGTCATCAATTTCCTCACAGATGCAAGTTCCATGTTCTTCTCTCATCGCTCTGAAAGTCATTTTCTCACTAGCGTGCCTGTTCCTTGAAGCTCTCCTGCCTTTGTGAGACAGGTGAGGTTGATGTATCTGGAGAAACACTTTGAGTGAGTGCCAGGCCCTGTGCAAACCTCAGCAAGATGCAGGATGTAGACCTGAGCCCACGAGACGGTTGGAAACCATTGACCCCTGAGTGGTCCAGTGAAGCATGGGTGTTTACTCTGTTGGACAACCAGGGTCCAGTGTAAGAAGGGTTAGAATTAAATGTTACTGGAAGAAGAGAGTGTGCTCTTGTAAGCCACATTACAGCATAGCTACAGTGACATATCTGACCCCTATATCACAATTACCTCAGGTGGCAGCAAAGGCCACTGACATCAACATGCCCCCCATGGACATGAGTGCAGCCTCAGACCAAGGACTTCAGTGGTAACTCTGTCCAGGAATATCAACGTGACTCCAGGATGCTGTAGGACCCCAGAGTCTACCTGCACTTCAGGTTTCAACATGACCTGAGACAACAGACCACAGTTACCAAAGTGTCCTCCAGGGACAGCATGGCCCAAGGCGGTCTTTCAAGGAGGTCCAATCTAGAAAATGAACCATTCTCCACCTTGGACATCCTGCCACTGCTCAGAACTAGGGCAGTGTGTTTAGGGATCGAGTGTGAGTACAAACTTCAGGATGCTGCCCACCACTCTTTTGGCCCTCCTGGGCAATGGCATGCTTCCCCATCCACCAGCTTTCCATGCAATGAGTCATTGGCCTGGTTCAAGGATTCTGGCTTGTGGGGCACCACAAATACTAGACCGTGCCAAGGCTTGGCTCAGATACCCTGCTGTTGCTCAGAGTCAGGGTGAGTTCACAGCACTGGAGGTCATCTGGGGGCAGGTTCTGTGTGAAGCCCTGTCTGCACACCTTCCCACCCTCAGCGCCTCACCACTTCAAGGCTCCTCAGACTCCATCTTTGTGCTTGTAGCCTGTGGGCAGCACTGTTGGTCCTTGCACTGTCTCCCGGCAGAGCAAGCAGCGAGGACTGCATCTGCAGCCGCTCCATACTGGGTGCCGGCAGCTGGCAGGGTTAGGACCGCTCCTACTGGGTCATGACATGTTTCTGAGGGAGCTCCAGGCCACTGCACTCTGTCATGTGTAGGGTATAAAGGGCCAAGGAAAGAACACCTGCCCCGACTTCATGATCCCAAGACCGGTGCTTGAAATCACACCAATCCCGGAGCTTGCCACAGAATCAAGCCACATAACCTGACTAACCCCAAGCTACCTTGGAAAATCCCCCTTGCCCCCCAGAAATCCTATATAAGCTCTGTATTTTGTTCCATTTGGTCTTACTTCTCATCCTAAAAGCAGCTATCTGCTTAGATTTTGTGACTTTTGCAAGAACAGAGTTCAGGGGGAGCAGAGTGGGGCTGTAACAACATCTCTGGAGTGGAGCAGAACTGTATCTTTCCTTGCCAGAACAGAGTTGTTACACTTGCACTGGGGAAAAACCACCTCGCCCTCCCACCAGCAGAGCTGTAACATCTGGGCTACAAAGCCTATATAGTGATTTTGTGGTGTTCATTGACTCCAGACTGCCGGGATACCATCCAGTCTGAACTCCAATGCTTACACTCTGTTCATGGTAGGTTCCAGCAGCACCTCGTCTGGGCCCACCAGGACAACTGCCAAGTCCGCGTGGACTGAAGATGAACCATCACCCCTGGGGTCTCCGCCTCGTGAAAGGCGAACAGCTCAGGAGCCACGGTAGTTCCACGTTGGTGGTCAGCCAGCTGCTGGGCACAGGGCACGTTCTACTCAGCAACAGCGTGTCTCTGCAGGAGCTCCAGGCTGCCACACACCACCCTGTCCTCGGAACAGGTCTCCACAGGCAAGATGGCGGCGCCTTCACTGCCCCTTGCCCTCCATCTCCCCCAGGTCAAGCAGTACAGGCTGCAGTTGTGGCAGCCCCAGTGCAAAGAGCTGTTTCTGTGGGAGTTCCAGGGAGCGGCACATCTCCTGCTCACCCATGCCAGCAGCCCCGCTGCTCACCAGGAACGACTCTTGTGCTTGCAGCCTGCTGACTGAGACGCAGCAGCGGAGGAAACCGACTCGTCTTGTCTGCTTGAGGCTCCATCCTGCCGACTGTTACTTCTAGTTTCAGGAGTCCACATTTTAAAAGTATCTTCCCATAGACTTGCCTCTCTCTCTCTCTCTCTCTCTCTCTCTCTCTCTCTCTCTCTCTCTCTCTCTCTCTCACCCTCTCCCACCCCTACCCACCCACCCACTCCAGCCTCCATGGGTGTCTCAGACTCCTCTAAACTCTAAGGCCGGCCGCCGCCACCACCTTTGTTTTCTCCAAGAAATGTAATTATGTTTCGGTGAAGGTGACACACAGCTTCCTCTGTGTTTCTTCTTTGTTGGCCTGGTGGGCCAGAGAGTTCGACACCCTCCTCCTCTGATTTCTAACTAGATCAGTTCACCGCTTTTCGTTAGAATTACCAACTAATTGTTATAATCATCTAATGTTTTAAAAACCAACTCTTGGGTCCATTGCTACCTGTTGAAGGAAACAAACATGACCTTTCTTAGCTCATTCATTCATTTTCCTTAATTGAATTTAATTATTTTTACAAATTTCTTGAGTTGAACACGTAGCACTTACATCTGGAATTAATTAAAAGACAAAAATGGCTGGGCAAACCTGTGAGGGATTTTTCTTTAGTTAGAACATTTGAAATGGGGAAGAACCACTTCTGATACAAATCTTTGAGGTGGGAAGACACACTTTTTTTTTCTTTTAAGAAATTATTTATTTAGTATATGGTGTTCTGCCTGCATGGCAGAAGAGGGCACCAGATCTCATTATAGATGGTTGTGAGCCACCATGTGGTTGCTGGGAATTGAACTCAGGACCTCAGGAAGAGCAGTCAGTGCTCTAAACCTCTAAGCCATCTTTCCAGCCTGGGGAAGACACACCTTTAATCCAGATCTTTTGGCCTGGGAAAAAAACCACCTCTAAACCTGGGCCATCCCTTCTGCTGGCAGCCTATATAAAGGATGTAAAAGAAGGAAGCTTGCTCTCTCTTTGCTCGCTTACTCTCAGTCTTGTTAGAAAGTCCATTCCTTCTGTGGTATTAGAGCCAACTTCTTTGGGATTCTGAATACCAGCTGGGACATACAGCCTGAACAACTCCTGGATTCTTAGACTTTCCATTCCTGGCCACTGGTACACCCCGTGGACCTCCTGCTTAGTAGCTGTGTTGATACTGGTATTGTGATCAACAGTAGGTCCAGGACTGCCAGGGTAGGCCTCAGTCCTGGCTTCACTTGGTTCTGACCTGCAGGTGAGGGCATCGCTGCCTCCCAGTTACCAGGAGAGCTGAGTAGCATGAAGGCAGTGAGCCTCTACAGACACCTCAAGGCACTAGAAACTTTTTTTTCTATCTTCAGGATTTGTATATCCTTTAAAGTCCAGCCAGATCTTCACATCATAAAATGCTGGCTTCTTTTTGTCCCTGGGTGGGAGCAGGACACACAGAGATGATGTTAGCATCTGAGTTCCCACATCCTAGAGAGGAAAGTGGGGACTCAGGCCAGGAGCCACCTGCGTGTGGCTACTTGTAACATTTGGTCTACTTGTAACATGTGGCTACTTGTAACATTTGCAGCGTTATAGAGAGAGGAAAGTGGGGACTCAGAGGCCAGGAGCCACCTGCATGTGGCTACTTGTAACATTTGGTCTACTTGTAACATGTGGCTACTTGTAACATTTGCAGCGTTATAGAGAGAGGAAAGTGGGGACTCAGAGGCCAGGAGCCACCTGCATGTGGCTACTTGTAACATTCGCAGCGTTATGTCTGAGCTAATGATCTGCATCCACAGACCATCATCTAGCTCAGGCTCCAAGACCCACAGTGTCTAACCTAAGGCGGGGCACAGCTCAGCCCACAGAGGATGGAACTGGGAGACAATGCAAGGCTTTCCCTGTGGGAGGAATTTTGAGGGTCTCTGCTAGCTCCGGGAGTTTGGGAGGCACCAAAAAGCTGTTATTTCCCAAGGAATTACACATCCAGAGAATCTTCTTAGCTTTCCATGACACAGGATCAAGGCGCTTCTAAGTCTGTGCCATCTGAGGCCAAGTGGGGACTGAAGTGTGACCGCAGCTGGCTGGCAAGCTTTGGTCCGACTGTGCCCTCTATGTATTTTCATCGCTGGTGTGTATTTTAAATATGATCATACATGCAAAAATGTTTCAAATTGAATGTGCATAGTATCTGCTTCCCACCGCCCATGTTGTATGCTATTATTAGTTCAGGTCGTGTCCCTGCCATAATCATGATGCTTGAGAAATAGTGCCCTTTCCTGTCTGTGCTTCATCATGATGGATGGAGTCCAGAACTGCACATGTGTGTAGGAGGTGAATCAAACAGCTCAGTGGGAGCTTGAAGGAGTAATTAGAAGTGAAGTTTGTGCTGTTTGTATTTATGGGCAAACACACCCATGTAGATCCAGAATGTCATGCTCCACAAAACTGAATGTGATCCTCAGGCCAAGTTTAGAGCTGTCTTATGACAGACAGAAGGTCCTACCTTGGGTGACTGGGGCCAGGAAGGGTGTCATGTGCTCAAATGCCATGGTGGGTCTGGTCAAAGGACAGGAGTGGCCTTATTTTAGAGACGTGCTTGGAGTCTGAGTGTGAGATGTCCTGCACAGGTTCGTGTAATTGAGCCTTTGGTCCCAGCTGGTGTGTTGTTTACGAGGCAGTGGAACCTTAGGGAGGGGGGAATCTAGTAGAGGAAGTAGTTTACAGGGGGACAGGCTTTGAGGTTTATAGCCTAGCCCATCTTCCAAACAAGACCCCTCCACTCTTAATTTAACCAGGTGCCATAGACACCAGCCATCATGGAGTCATCTGCCTTCTGTCTTAGTTTGGGTTCTTATTGCTGTGAAGAGACACCATGACCACGGCAACTCTCACAAAGGAAACATTTCATTGTTGTGGCTCACTTACGCTCAGAGGTCCAGTCTATCACATCAGGGAGCGTGGTGTGGCGGCATGTGGCAGTCATGGTGCTGGAGAAACATCCAAGTGTCCTACATCTTGCAGGCAGCAGGAAGTCAACTAATTGTCACACTGAGTGAAGCTTGAGAAAAAGACCTCAAAGCCCACCCCCACAGTGACACACTTCCAACAGAAAGTGTGACCCAGATTAAAGTTGTGCCCTCCAGCCTCAGGGTCTGGATTAAAGACATGTTGACACGTGTCATCCAGTCTCCTCCAAAAATATCATACTTCCTCCAACAAGGCCACACCTCCTAATCGTGCCACTCCCTGTGAGCTTATGGGGGTCAAATCCATTCAGACTACCGCACCTTCTCCACCACAATGAACTGTATACCCTGAAATCAGGAAGCAAAATAAAATCTCCATCCCTTACATTGCATCTTATGACAATATCTGGTCAAGGAACTTGTGCAGCGCCATAGATGGCCAGGTGGCTTGCTCCAAGTCCTTGCAGTCACGCGAGCAAGTTGACAGAGTGAGACAGCAGCAGGGAGGCACAGGCCCTGCCAGTGCCCCTGGGTGTGTTAGCAAACCTGGGTCTATAAGGAGTTCCAACTTGTTGCTGCTGGTCAGGGGACCGGTCTGGACCAAGGCCAGAGGCCACGTGGATAGGGTAGGCCTGAAACCTCAGAAGGACTGCCTTCCCTCCGTGTCTGAACATTACCCGCTTGAAGCCTGGTTCAAGCTATGCCACCCAAGCCACTCAGGTAGGAGGAGAAGGCTCTTGCATGGCTCAGAGGCTCCGCTGCTTTTCCTAGGGCAAGAACACCTGAGCGCGGGGACGGATCCATCTGGATAACTGTCATGAAGTGGATGACGACCCAAGAGGGGACCCCAGGGAGTCAAGGTCTCGTGCAATGGGAACGGGCCAGGGGTGGCCACAGATGAGGACACAATTCTCGTTTGTTTTTTAAGTCTCTGGGTTTGCCTACTCCAAAAGTGGTATTTGGGGCGCCTGGAGAGATGAGTTAGTGGATAAGAGTGCTTGCTGTACAGGCACAAGGACCCGAGACCAGATCTCCAGCATCCACAAAAGGCCTGTAACCCCAGGACTGAGGCATGAGGAGTGGAGACAGTAAGGCCAGCCAGAGTCCACTGTGTTCAGTAAATTATCCTGTCACAGGGGAATATTCAGGAGAGGGGACCCTATGTCCTGTCCTCCTCTGGTCCTGTGTGTGTACACACACATGTAAACACACGCACACACTGGTGCATGTGTGCCTGCATGCACGTGCACATGTTCATGCTCATATGAACACACGCACACACACACACACACACATACACACACACACACAGATGGAAACAAAAGAAAAGGGTACTTTTAAACTACAGAGCAACATATCAGGTGTTGTCTAAAGTTCTGCTTATAAACATCATCACGCCATCCTGTTTAGCTGTTACGGAAGAGGAAATGGACGCTCAACATAAATGGCCTTCCAGGGTGTGGGCAGCTCACGACTGGAGCACAGACATCGACGGCTCCATGAATCGTGCTCTGGACTCTCTCGGTCCCCTGGTGCCAGCTCCCCAAGGTCACAAAGGGGTTAGTTTCTTTTGAAGTTGTGTCTGTTCAAACACTGCCTGCAGGCAGCTCAGAACCACGTGTGTGCTTGACGCAGGTGCGCGCCTGTGAGAGCGATGTTTACCTGCGCAAACACCAGGTCTGACTTCAGGCAACCAGCCACTGCTCTCATCGATCGTAGCCAAACACCCGGAGAGGACACCTAGCTGGGCTCTAGCACATGCGATGGAGGAGGTCAGCCTCTGAGACATGATGGGGCACAATCCTTTTCCAGTAAGGCCTGGAAACATCTGTTCCTCCATAGCCCATTTAAAGGCTACATTTTATTAGGTATTGGTTAATGATCACAGAGCCATTTGCCTTTAAAAAAAGCAGGTGCCTTCTCTGCACTTAGGGCTGGTATTTGAGGCCGGTGGGGGGAATAAATGAGTCTCTACACAAAATGTGGCTGTCCTCAAGGGACCCCTAGAAAGTAGAAGCAGTGGAGTATTCAACGGAGGGTTCCCTCTTTGTCCTTTCTTCTAGCCTCCCTCCCGTAGACCATTGTTGCGCTTGAGTGACAGCTGCAGAGTTTGTGATTACCTCTATTACTGTAGGATGCTCTCCTGGGACACACAGAAACCACTGCCTCCTGGAGTGGACCTAGTGAAGGCGGGCAGTTTCTCTACAGTTTCAATACTTCTGTATCCTGGCAGAACTAGTCACTTGTCTGTGGTCGCTGTGACCTTCAGTGCCTGCTGCCTGATTCTACAGGAACAGCAAACCCCAACAATGTGAGCCATGGCTGCAGGGCAGGGGTCGGCAGCTGAGGTGGCAAGCCATTGGTGTGCAGACCAGGGATTCCCTTCGGTGAGCTGTGCAGTGCTTTCCCAAGTATGTTAGAGATGCGAGGGCTTCCACGTTCAGGTATGCCACAACTTTACGAGAAGTCTAAGGCAAACTTTTCAGAATTCATGGGCTGAGTACATGATTTGGTAGCAGGACAAGTGCCAAGTGTATAAAAGGCCCCGGGCCGATGCCCAGCACCGTCGCTGCCAACAATGAAAACATCAGATGTTAAGATTCTTTGATCTTGATATGTTCCAACTGCGGAAATGTTAAATGAGCTCCTACTAAAAGCCCAATGCCCTGAGCAGTGCATCATGGAAAGTCAAGCTTAAAACGTTTTTAGAACTTTAACAAGTTTTAAAAACTTCTGAGCTCATCCAAACTAGACTCTAAGCATCAGAGTGTGGCTCTGGAGCAAATATGGATGGCAGAAGTTGCTTCTCCAAATGAAGGGTATACAATCCTCTTGTTCTCCAAATGGAGGGTATACAATCCTCTTGTTCTCCAAATGGAGGGTATACAATCCTCTTGTTCTCCAAATGGAGGGTATACAATCCTCTTGTTCTCCAAATGGAGGGTATACAATCCTCTTGTTCTCCAAATGGAGGGTATACAATCCTCTTGTTCTCCAAATGGAGGGTATACAATCCTCTTGTTCTCCAAATGGAGGGTATACAATCCTCTTGTTCTCCAAATGGAGGGTATACAATCTCTTGTTCTCAAATGGAGGGTATACAATCCTCTTGTTCTCCAAATGGAGGGTATACAATCCTCTTGTTCTCCAAATGGAGGGTATACAATCCTCTTGTTCTCCAAATGGAGGGTATACAATCCTCTTGTTCTCCAAATGGAGGGTATACAATCCTCTTGTTCGGTGGTTCTCTGCCTCTGCCTCGGCTATGCATCAGAGCCCATGGAGCTTTCTTTCTTTTTGTTTTCCTTAGCAATTACATGTATGGTTTTGCATGTAGGTATGTGCACATGAGTCCAGGGGCCCATAGAGTCCAGAGGCATCAGATCCCTTAGACCAGAGTTACAGGCATTGCGAGCCACCTGACACAGCTACTTGGGATGAGCAATACGTGTTCTTAATCATTTAACCATCTCTCTGGTCCCTATTGAGCTTTCTGCACACAAGGCCAAAGAGACTAGACACAGAGCTGAGCCGAGATGTATTCACTTCTTGGCTCCTAACGATGAAAATACCTGACCATTATGGAGAACCACTGCTTCAGTGCTGAGAGAAAACAGCAGGAGCGTCACATTAACGAAACCAATTTGACTCCATTCTGAAGTGGCCAGGTTATTTATTTTTCAGTAGCTTGGTTAGTCTATAGGATGTTATTTTTGGATCCAAAGTCCAGCAACGTAAAACTCCTTGAATTTGATGGGTGAAGAGAGCACATGTGCGATTTTAAATATGTATTCACGTATCATTTATTCAGTATTATTAGCAAGGCTCTTTGTGCAAGGGAGGGTGCCGGACTCAGGACTACAGTAAGATGAGTCAGTTGACCTCCTCGAAAGATGTCCTTGATTTATTGAATGAAATGGGTGAATGGCTGGTTCTAGTCCAGGACAAATGAAGAGAGACTGATTGCTTAACAACAGCCTCCATCCGGTTGATGTGCATCTCAACCCTGGCAGGTGCACAGAGAACCCCAGCGGGCTTGATTCAGACCACAGTTTGACCACCCTGGGATTTCTCTGCCGTCACATGAGAATGTCCCACAACTAGCTTTGTGCTTTCTAGGTCCATTCCGTGTCAACACTCATATACCTGGCTCAGTGTTGCAAGCTTTGCAGTCACAGAAAAATCTACGGCTCACTGTGGAGGTGGTATCATATATTCATTTCGTGAACAAGAGAACGTTCATTAGTTAGTTTTGCATTCCAGGGTGTCATGGATCTGTTTCAGGCAAGCCAGGTTTGTCTTTGACATTATTTCCACAAGCACCCACGCTCCACCTCAACCTTCTTATTAGAAGAGGGAGATTCATGTAAGTCAATAATGAAGACCAAACACCTATCCAAGCACCAACCTCTTATCTAAGACACAGACCAGATCACCTAGTGCACAGCTAACTGTATCACTCATGCCTGGGTGAGGCTCTTTCTCCCATTAGACTCAAACACCAGGCAATGAAGAAGCAAGAGAAATTGAGAATTCTTCCTCTAAAGTATACCAGAACTTGGCATCTGCAGGGGATTGGTTCCAGAGCCTTCTGTGATATCACAATCTAATGACACCCGAGTCTCTTGATAAAACCAGGTAGCATTTACACCTAAGTCCATACCCATGCATGCTTTGAGCCCTTTCTTAGATGACTACTATAAAATAACCATGCTGTGTGTGACACTGGGGTCAGTGGTGAGGTAGAAGTCGGGCATGTTCAGCACAGACGCGTGTTTTGTGACTATTTCCCATTTGATTCTGGTGAGTCTCATGGGTACTGAGGGCAGACTGCCTCCACAGCACCCGACTCCTCTCAGATATCCCACTTTTGCTCCTCCAGAATCACAAGTTCACAGAATAATTTCAAAGCCCGGGCGTTGGTGGCTCACGCCTCTAATCCCAGCACTCGGAAGGCAGAGGCAGGCGGATCTCTGTGAGTTCGAGGCCAGCCTGGTCTACAGAGTGAGTTCCAGGACAGCCTCCAAAACAATACAGAGAAACCCTGTCTCGAAACAAGCAAACAAACAAACAAACATAAAACAACTTCAAAGCCTCAGCTTGATCCCAAAAATTCATTCTTTTGTTTTTTTGTATGTGTAGGGGCTTAGGTGTGTGGATTTGTGTGTGTGTGTGTGTGTGAGTGAGAGAAAGAGAGAGAGGATGCCAACTGTGGGTGTTTCCTCGGTCGCCACACTTCCTTAAGATCAGGATTTAAATTGTGGGACATGCTAACCTGGCTGGGCAGTGAGACCCAGGGATCCTCCTGTCTCCTCCTTCTCATGGCAGTAAAACACTTTCTACCTTGCCAGGCTTTCCTATGGGTTTTGGTGCCTCGAGTCAGGTGTTTGTGCTTGCACGTGGAGAAAGTACTGACTGAACCCTGCTTCGTCTCTTCTCTTCTCTCTTAAAGAGTTGCACTTGATCTGCCCTTCCATTGCCTCTTCTCTGGGTAGTTAACCAAGGCAGGCCTTATGGCCACGCCCATAGGAACAGGTGGGGGGCACGAGACAGATGCTCGCAGCAGCAAGAGGAAAATTTGTATCACATGTGTGTAATGGAGGGCATGATGAGGTTTCAGCCCTCCCTCAGCTGCTGCGTGCACAGCTCTTTGGATATTAGAGCTGTAGGTTTGTTCCACATAGGACAAGAGGTGGAAAGCATGGGGGGGGCAGAGTAGAGAGAGAGGGGTGTGACAGTCTGTAACTTCATCTGAGTCCACACAAGGAGCAAGTGAAGAAAGTCAGTAGAGCTTCTGTTAGCAAGCATGGGGACACAGTGGTCGATGGTACCTCTAGAAGGGCTTAAGGTCACAGCCATCTCCACATGCAGGCCTGTCCCTTGCTGGTGAGGCACATGTCATTATGTCTACAGGCAACGGATGCCTGGATCTCCTGACTGTGGGTCTCAAAGAACAGCTGGAGATTAGCTAAGCCTGAATCAATGTGCCATACGCCTGGTTCCCAGGGGTTGCCCCAATGTTGGCTATGTCTTTCACTCTCTATAGTCCACAGGGGTAGGAGGCTCTGAGCACTGGATAGCTCTAAGGACGTTTTCACAACAGTGGCCTTCGGGTCCGACCATCCAGTTTCTAGACAGCTGTAGCCAAAAGGCCCTTGCTCTTGGCTAATGGCTGAGGATTAACTAGGTGTGTGTTGGCTTTAAGAAAGAAAAAAAAATGAAGCAAACAGTTGGATCATTCCTGCTTTGTGTTTTTGGCTGGCTGCTTCCTGCTTCATAAATCTGGAGAGGGATGTGAGGGAGTGAGCGAGCTGCTCCCTGCGTCCCAAGCCTGGCTGTGTTGGGGCGGGGGAAGGCGACCACAGTACCTCTTTGGACCAGCTGCCGCATCCATCTGCAGCTGGGCCTCTCCATGATCTATGGCCAGAGCGCTGCGCCCAGAGCCTTTATTGCGGCTTCACAGCAGCTGGTGTGAGTGGGAGTGGAAAAATAAACCCGTCTCTTCCCAGGCATTAGGAAAAATGCTCCCTAACACAAATAAACAAACACTCACCTTGCCTCTGCTGCTAAGGGCCTAGATTATCCATGTGTTGCTGTGAGACCCTGGCTTGCAGTTTAGTTTTTAGCCTCTAGAGCTGATGCATCCAGGTTAGATTAGCATCCATGGCCTTTGAGAGGTGAGAGAGAGTCCCTAGAAAGGGCTGGCCTTGAGTTAAGAGAAGCATCGTCACTGTCACCGAGACCGGATCTCAGTTTGAGAGTCGCGCTTTGAAATGACAGATGGCAAAAGCTATTACTTAGCTGTTGATACTACAGCACTTTACGAGACCAGTGAGGCAGCGTTTGAAAGGACAGAGAGCGTGTGCACCATGAAGCCAGTCCTTATTCAGGCTTGCAGACAGCAAGCCACAGAACAGCCTGGGATGCCTCAGGAGACACAAAAAGATCCCATGCCTCAGTCACCAACAGCAGGGCTGCTGATTGGAGATGTGTTGCACAGTTGAGGCAAGCATGCACTTAGCTCCTTCTGCAAGGTTTTCCAGTAGATACTGACCAATGCCAGGTTCAGAAGTGGGTCAGGACTTCCAGCGAGAACAATGGAGCTAACTGTCTGTGCACAGTGGCGCCCCCAGCATTAGGGAAAATACGTACAGGGAACACAGCAGCGGTGGCCGGCAGTGGGAGCCATGGAACAGAATCTTGACATCCCCAAACATCCCACGGTAACACATGAGGGTGTGACTGAAGTTCCTGATTCATTGTGGCTGATACAAGTTATTTTCTCCATGAAGCCTTTTCTAAGCACTTACCTAGGTGATGATTTCTTCTCCTAGGCTCTAGTATTTTAATTCATTTCCATTTGGTATTTCCTAGGGGGTTTAAAACACACCCTTTAGATCCTTAAGGGAAGCAACAGCATTCGTTACATCTCGTATATACTTGACAGGGGAGTCTCACCTACACTTGCCGTCATTGTCTAAACAAACAGCTCTCAGTTGAGTTCCTGGTGAGTACTGGGTGACTTTTACAACGATCCTGGCCTGCTGAGCTTAAGGGCAGCCAGACAGACTGGGCTGGGTCTACAGAATGCTTCCCACCCTCCTGTGCAGTCTCCATCTGCACAGGTCCCTCTCCCAACGCAGCCCAGAGTCCAGTGGAGAAGGAAGTGGGGAGCCAATAGTAAGGACTATGCTAACGTGAACCCAGAGGACAAACACTCACTGGAAATGGAGCAACCCTGTTGAGCAGACCCTGACTGGTAACTTCAAACACAACAGCCATGCCGCTGAGTATCTTAATTTCGCGATCACAGGTGACGAATACTCCCCTCCCCAATAAGTGCTTTTAATTCTTCAGCTTTTTGTCAACTTCAGTCTGGAAATTCCTTTAAGTGACATAGGAAGCCTTAAATTGTGCTCCATGTTGATCAACATGTTGAAGTCCACACCAACCCTCTTTGTGTGTGAGTCATAGACTAGTGCATCCATGCTATGGCCATTGCCCGCTTGTTAGCCACAGGGCCAGCATCTTAGTGATCACATTGGCTGTTAGGTGTCACCTGCCCTGAGTTCAGCTGCCCTTGGCTTTCCTAAATAATGAGCCTCAGACACACAGGTGTTGTGCTATCAAGTTCATTACGGTGAACTTTTATAATCATTTGATTTTGTCACAGTTGATAACCTCATACTGCTTTTTGTTTATAAGGCAAACTTTGTCATAGGTTTGTGTATGTGAGAAAAAACAGCGCATATGAACTTGCGCTTGGTGCTGTTCATGGCATCCCCTGGGCTATCTTGGAACACATCCTCTGTTGATGGGAGGTTGCTCTAAATCAGTGGTTCTCAGCTGCTGGGTTGCAAACACTTTGGGGATTGTCTGAGACCATTGGAAAATAGATATTTACATCATGATTCATAACAGTAGCAAAATTACAGTAGCTATGAAAGTAATTTTATGGTTGTGGGTCACCACAACATGCGGAACTGTGTCAAAGGATTGGGGCATTAGGAAGGTTGAGAACCACTGCTCTAAGGCCTCGGAGTCTTTGCCTTTTGATCCGGACTTTAGAGCGGCCCTCACAAAGACACGCCCATGAAGATGCCTAGCTGAAGAATGGCAGAAGGAAGGGTGGGTCAGGCCTCATGGAAGGAGGTGCTGCCACTAAATCTGAAGAGCTGAGTTCACTCCCTGGACCCACATGATAGAAGGCTAGAACCAACTCCTGCAAGGTATCCTCTGACTGTTACATGTATGCACATGTGGGTCACATGAACATCCATGTGCAACACATAAATAAAAATGTTACGAAAAGCACTAATGGAAGACTTAGTAAAAAACTACAGACCTTTGTCATGCTTTTCCCCATAGACTTCCCCCTCAAATCTTTTTGTGAGTTCTTTGAGCTCAGAACTTGGGATTTTTAAATATATGTGTATCCTACCGTGGAAGTCAGGAGTCTAGAGCTCAGACTGTGCGTCCCACACATATATCTTTCATGTAAAACATGATTTTTAATGTAGCCAGAAACAATTAGTCTTGCGAGAGTTGAGGCTCACACTCTATTCTTGATGATATTAAATACAAATACATAAGCACATATGCATAAAGTGTGTATTAAAGTGCTGAGAATGAATTGAAGCTGAGGTCATAAGAATGCTTGAATGGACTCTACTGCTGAGTCACATCCCCAGCCTGAGTCAAATTGAGTCTTCATAATTTTTTTCTGTGATACTCTTTCCCCAGTGAGTGAGTAAGTGCTGCTACCAATTACAGATGCAAGCTCACCCCCACTTTATTACAAATACCCAAGAAACAGTTTAAAAAGAAGGTTTGTTTTGGCCTCTGTTTCAGTCTGTGCTTGATTGGTTTCTTCGCTTCTGTGTTATGGTGACCAGATGGATTTCAACAGGTGTGTTTAGAGGAGCAGAGCTGCTCACTTCACTGGCAGCCAGGAAGCAGACAGTGAGACTGAGGAAGCCGGGGACAGAGTGTATCCGGACACACCCCTGGTGATCTGCTTCCTCCAGCCAGGTTCTACCTCCTGGTTCCCACCCCCACACACACAAAATCACCAAAGGGTTAACCCATTGACCAGTCAGGACCTTCTGGATTCATTTCTCCTGCTTGGAGACCAAGCCTTGAATGCATGAAACTTTATAGATACTTCATATCAAACCAGGGCATCTTCCTTCCCCTGTGTTCTTTCTCTCTGATTCATCTCCTGCATTGAAGGCTTTTCTCAAATAATTGGGGCTTCAAGGGCTACCCAGTTGGTCAGAGGTCCCATTGAGCCTGTCTCTTAATGCGCAAGCATCTGGGCTTTGGAAGGTGTGCCCTTGGGCCATGCGCTTTCTGTTGGGCTCTCCTTGAGTTGTGATGGGAACACATAGTTAAGATGCTTCTCTTCAACTCTGGGCATCTCCATCTGTTACCCCGACTTGAGCCGGACTCTCTCATCACCAGTGACACCTAAATCTAGAGGAGGATTCAGCTTCAAGATGTGACTCCCATCCAGATGGAGGGGCGCGTGGCCTCTCTCGAGGTGACTCTGCTTTAGGGCTCTTTGCACGAATGACTAGTTATCCCTTTTGTTTCTAGCCTGACTCCTTAACCCTTGCTTATAGAGGTATGGAACCACACGGAGTGTGAGTAAATCATAGACGTTTAGATACTAAGGTTTAATCTTCTGCTTGATAACCATGGTGATTCATCTTCATTGTCAACCTGATTGGGTGTAGATTTATCATGGAAACACAAAAATGGGTCTGTCCATGACAGTATTTCCAGAGAGTTTGACTGAGGAGGGAAGAACGTACCCTGAATGTGCTGGCAGCATCCTGTGGGTTGAGGTCCTGGACTCAGTAAAAGGAGAAGATGAACTGAACATCAGCATACCTGTCTGTCTGCCTCTGGACTGTGGGTGCCTCACAATCCGCCTGCCACATCTGGAGCCTCCCCGACACCCGTGTGAGCCAGAGAAAATATGTCCTTCCTTACATGGCTTTTATCAGGCAACTGGAAAAGTATCCACAGTGATCAAACAGACTGGGAGCCCATCCTGTGTACCAAACATCCCAGGGACAATCTGAGACAGGCGCTGGGTGATGAGTCCGAGAGTCGGGGCAGCCCCTGAGGGTTACTGAGGAAGAGGTGGAGTGAAGTCAAGACGAAACCACCCGAGAAGTGCCCACGTTCCATGCCAGCAGCAGGGGTGGCTCCTGTGGGTGAGATTCCTGTCTCAGGAAGGAAGCGTGGCTAGGAAAACACCCAGAGGCCTCAGCCCACCCTTCACCTTCTGCTGCTCTCAGCTTCCCTCCAGGTTCCTTCCTTCCTGCCTTTTCTCCTGCCATAATCTACCTGGAAATAAACACTTTTACTATGAAATCCCAGAATGCACTTCCGTCCTTCCCCACTTCAGCATTTATGACTCGTTGAGTGGCTCCCGGTTGGCACCATTTTTCAGTCACAGGCACAGGGAGTTTGATTTGTTTGAAGTAGTTTTCTTTTCCCTAAATTATTAAAATGAACATTTCACACCAATCACAAGAAGTTAGTTCGTAGAGTAGCTGAAAATGGATAGACAGGGAGACTGAGTGTGTTGTGATAACTGAACAGCCTCATGGTCTGTGTGGGGAGGCTGCTCAAGATGGCCATGTTTTGAAGGTTGGCAGAGCTCAAAAACCTGTTTAAAATCAAAACCGTCCCATCTCAGGTGCTGACTGCACTTGTCCTGTGTGTAGACAGAGTTTATTTTCTAAATGTCATCCAAGGGAAGGTCAGAGAGGCCCACCTGGCCCTCATTTCACCAGCTGGGGAAAGAGAAGGTTGTGACCAAAGAGCTTCCACGGCTTCGGCCAAGCACGGAGAAAACAAAGGAAGCCAAGTTTATTGAGTAATTATTATGTGCAAGACCCTGCACGGGGCACTTACCACGCATCATCTCTTTTCATGCAGTCGTGATGAGGGGCAGGTGTTTGTCTTCCCATCTTCCATTGGTGAAGCAGAAGAGTGGAGCTCCCCTAGCTGGAAGGACCCCAGGAACAGGAAGCAGAGCATATCCAGGATTATCTGTACCCCACGGCTGTCTTTCCTGTCCAAGAGCATCTGCAGAGCTGCTGTTTCGCTCTCATTTCATAGGTCTCCAAGAAGAGAACTCCAGAACCCCAGTGCAAGCTGCAAGGGAAAGCAAGTCTCTTTAGTGTCGCTCGTCACTGGTGACAGCCTGTCTTCACTAGCTTGATGCCCAGGGTCAGTTAAAATCCTTGGATGTGCCAAGAGCCCCATCTGTTCCTCCATCTGAAATGGGAATATTTTGCTCTTTTTATTTTTTTTTAATCTTGATTTGGTCTTTTGGTGTTTGTGCTACAGGCTTCAGCCCTGAGGCCAATTATGAGCAAACATATTAAGCAATATCAGGAAATGAGTGGACAGGGCCATGGAAGGAATATAGGAGTGTGTGTGGGGGGGTGAATTAAGTATGTGGCATCCAGTCCAGATGACTTAGGGAAAGCACAGAGGAGCCTGAGAGACTTCAACAGACACGGGGCTCTGACTCCATGTCTAAGTGCGAAGGGCAAGCAGACACTGAAGGATGTGACAAAAACACCTTGAAGAGACAGTTGAAAGTGCAGCTGTTGCCATGGGACCACTATTGTTTATTCCTGTGCTTATCTTTTATATTTGCTCCTCTGAGAAGACAGGCCAACTGTAGCACACAGTATGTTGGAGTCTGCAGACCTCTGCAATCTCACCCTTCAACACAGACAGCTACATCTCTCCTGTATAGGACAGTGGATGATGACAGAGTTACAGAGCCTGAAGCCATCAGGATTGGGGATGGGGGTCAGGGACTGATGGTGCTGTTTCAGAAGATTCTAGAACCTTGAGGTGAAGCCTTGCCAGAAGAAACACGCCATTTGAATCTGCCTTTGATGGTTCATAGCCTCACATTACTTCTAATCCATTCTGTCTACTTCCTGTGTGTGTGTATGCTAAAGATGGGATGTCTCAGCTTCCTGTCTCTGCAGCCACGCCTCCCCATCTTTATAAATCCCTCAGGCTATCTTTGCCGTGGTGCCTTTTCTCACAGCAAAAGTAGCCAATACTTTAATTCTACTCCAGATTCTTAACTGAGGCACAGTGATGGCTGCTTGCTCTCATAGACCACCTCTGTCTTCAAACTTGTATCTTTAGGGGATTAGCGATATTTATTAGATGGATGACGCCCCTGTCCCCCAATCAGGCTCTAAATAAAAGCCGAGTTTCATTTCTTATGGTGCCCTGTGATAAAGTAGTCTGTCAAAAAGCAACTGAAGGGAGGAAGGTGGCTTATCTTAGCTCGATATTCAAGGGTACAGCCCATCATGTTGGAGAAGTCAAGGCAGTCTGTGCTTAAGGCGCCTGGACACATGAATCCAGGCAGGAGGCTGCTATCAACAAATGCTTTCTTCCTTTCATACAGCCTAGTATCCCTGCCCACGGGATAGCGCCACCCACCATTAGTGTGGGTCTTCCCACCCCAGCTAACCCTGTCAACACAGGCATGCCCAAATTCTTCACAGGTATGTATGCCTGGATGCTCACCTCATAGATGATTCCAGATCTTGTAAGCTGACAACAAAAGGGACAACCGGAAAGGCTGAGGGTATTTCTATAACCACCTGGACAGTGGGCCATTTTATTATGACTCTTATTTTCTAAGTGGTTCTCAATCTGTGGGTCATGACCACTTTAGAGGGTCTCATATCAGACATCCTACATATCGGATATTTGCATTATGATTCATAACAGTAGCAAAAGTACAGTTACAAAGTAGCAGCAACAAAAATAATTTTATGATTGGGGGTCACCACAACATGAAGAACTGTATTAAAAAGTTGCAGCCTTGGGAAGGTTGAGAAATCCTGTTCTATGGTAAGAACTTCCCCAGTCATCAATTTCAACTCCATTAAAAGTTAAGGCAAACTAAAAGAATAATGATAGAACCTTTCTTGAGAGAAAAGAGAAACTGGTCACAGGCCTTGAGGCCGAATGCTTAGGAATGTTATGGTTTCTAGTGTTTCCAGGAAATCAGGGGACTGTGTCTTTGAATTCATTGGCCAGGTAAGAACAGTGATGGCCTTGTAATGTCCACTGTCCTGTCACAGGGTCAAGACAGAAGACAAGGGTAGAGCTCATCATCCCAGTGTGGTGGTTAGAGAAGCAGAGCTCAGAAGTCCCTAGCTGGGACTTGGCGCCTGTGGGCGTGGCTTCCCGATGGGATAGCCCTCCATCAAACAGCCCCATAGACGATTGGCCTTCAGGGGTGGTCAGACACACAGCGGGGGTTCCTCAGCCCCTCACTCCTCGTGTCTCTCACTAGGAAGGATCACTTCTTTAACTTTTTCTGGCAGAGCAAATCCAGGGCTGGCTACTTTGGGTCACTCTTTGCTTTTCAAGACCCCAAACACTACCCATGATCCCCCTCTTCTGCCGACCCCTGACTTCTCCTTCGGCTTTGTTTGTTCAACACAGTGAGGCTTATTCCTTGCAGAACGAATCCTTTTCCCTCTACAGATGGAGGAAATCTGAAAGCCTCATGGACCCCACAGAGAATTCCCTCGGAGAAATCACCAGCTTTGTTCCCAACAGCAGGTGGCAGTGTTGCTGTAGGAAAACCTCGTGTTCTTCCAGGGCCTGGGCCAGCCCTGAGATATTTTTACCCAAAAGAGAAAAGGCCCAATATGAAACAAAAACTTGGCAGAAGAGATTCCGAGAAGAATGCAAAGCCTCTGAAAGACTGTAAATTACCAGCCTGTCCTTCCTCACGCAGCCCCTGCTTCACCAGCCCCTCCACCCCCACCCCACCCCACCCCCTACACCAGGCCTTTTGGAAGAGGCAGTCACCCCACAGTCCCTAGCTGCTAATAACCTCTCCACCCTGGCAGCACAATTCTGCCCCTTCCCACTAGGCTAGGAATGTTGTTCCTGCCCAGAAGGATGTGAAGGAACTGGGACCAATACCCTCTTGCCTCCGGGACTGTAGGCCTCAGGGGAGCAAAGGGGATTTTGCTTTTGTGAGCTCTCGGCCAGAACTCCCGGCCCAGATCTCCTGAGGCTAACTTCAGCAAGAAGTGTCTGTGCTAAATCTCACAGAGATACCTTGAGTTCAGGGACCATTTCAGGCGTGAGCAATGGAGCCAAGCAGCAAAGCTGGTTTTTGTCACCACCACCCCGTGGCTTGCAAAGCTCAGTCAGGTAGAGATGGATGCCTGGGATCCGTAGCAACAGTATTGGAGGCTCCTCCTAGGTGTCTGTTTAAAGCACTAAAGTGTGCGTGTGTGTGTGTGTGTGTGTGTGTGTGTGTGTGTGTGTGTGTGTGCGTATACAGGTTCATGTGTATACCCATGCCAATTGGAGGCCAGAGGTTAGCCTCAGGCACAGGTCCAGGACTGTGCACCATTTCTTTAAAAAACATAGGTCCTCCCCCTGGCCTGGAGCTCTCTAAGTAGGCTAGTCTGGCTGAGTAGTGAGCTCTTGGGGGATTGCCTGTCTCCTCCCTACTGCTGGGATTTCAAGAACATCCCACCATGCCTGACCACACCTATGTGATGGTTATGCAGGTCAGCTCTGCTGCTTTGGTCTTTGCAGAAGTGTTTCTCGTTTGTTTGTTTGTTTGTTTTTTCTGGAAAGTTTATACATCATGATATATACACAAAGTGTTTGGGGTGACCAGGAAGGCTGCTTATACTATAAATAGCACATACAGATCAGCACATGGCCATAGAATTTAAGTACATAATACATATACACCATAAAGAGAGAAAGAAAAATAAAGTTGGGAGAGGTTCCCCTGGTTAGCTTCAGTTGTCACTTGAGAGGGAAGCATCTGTTTGGGAATTGCCTCAATCAGATTGGCCTGTGGACACATCTGTAGGGACTGTCTTATTGTGAACTGATGTAGGAAGGTCCAGTGCACTGTGGGCGGTTCCATCCAGGAAGGAAGGTGGTCCTGAACTTACAGGATAGCTGGCTGATAGAGCAGCTTGTGTGCCAGAGAGCAAGCTGTGTTCTCTCTAGGTCCCTATTGAATTTCCCTGGCTGTGGAATGAGTTCCTTGGTCAGAGGTAATGCTAGTAGGTCTGCCTTGACTTTCTCAATAATGGACTGTGATTTGGAGACGTAAAATGAAATAAATCCTTTCTTCCCCAGGTTGCTTTTAGTCTGAGTGCTTTATTACAACAATAGAAAAAGAAACCAGAATAGAGACTGAGGTTGTCGAGAGGATAGGAGACAGTGTGATCATTTCATTATATGGCATCTCCAACCCTTGGCAAAGCTAGTTATGAGGTGGGGGTAGGATCCTGAATACTATTTGATAGAATAGAGTGATAGTTATCTTGTCAACTTCAGACAGAGTAACCATGGAAACATGCCTCTGGGTGTGTCTATGAGGAGATAACTGAAGTGGGAAGACCCACCCTGAATCTTGGTGGCACTGTCCACAGGCTGGCATTTTAGAGGACTTCTAAAGGACCAATGTCTTCTCATTTCCTGCAGTGTGGCGCTACCACAAGCTGTCCTGTCTTCCCTATGTACAGAGAGACAGAGAGGCAAAGTAGACCCTCCCTTCCTTAAGTAGTTTTATTGGGTTTTTGTCCCTGGAAGAGAGTAGTAACGAATAGTAGTAGATTTAACACCCGTGCCACACTTCCTAAGGATGCACCATGTAATATGCCTACACAGAAGGACCATTTTTATCAAGGGAAGAGAAACTACAGTACCTGTTCACTGAAAAATGGACTCTGGACATCAGGGAGATTGAACATATGATCTCATAAGGACTGGGACAGGATGCATAAGACCAGTACTAGTTCAAGCCAACAGAATCCCATCAAGGATGGAGGAGGTGACAGGAAGTTCCACACATAGCTGAGGAGGTATTGTGAGGAAAATCTGCCAGGAGAGAGTCAGTTCTCTTTAAGGGTGTGGTCCCTGCTTGTCACCGATACCGCCGAAAGGCCACTCCATCAAGAGAATATGGGTAACACAAATTACACTTGGTGGGAGTTAAAGGGGGGGCACAAAGTTGGGTGAGCAAGGAAGGCAGGGTGGACCTTGGAGGAATTGAGCGGAATGACTATGACCAAAATCCACATATGAAACTCTCCAGGAACTAACAATACATTTTTAAGTGCTAGATGCTGAGGCTTTCTCAGTATGAAGAGTTACAGTTTTCCTAGAAGATGGACATAATATAAGCCAGCCGCACAAACCCCAGAATCCCAGGGACTGAGTTTAACCATTTGACCTAGACCTGTGTTAATATTCAACCTCGGGTTAGTCATCTGTCCTTCCAGTTGCCCAACTTCCATGCTGTGAGATTGAACTTGCAACTCTTGCTGGTTGTAAGTGATGTGAGGTTGGTGTGGGGGCTAAGCTAGAGGAGGGGTGTGTGTGCTGAGGCAGAGTGGATGCTGGCTGTGAGGTAGGGATGCGCTTGCTAATTCCTAAGTAGAGATGAGCACATTGAGATGCTCAAATTACACCTCAACTCCACTTCTGTATACGAAGAGCCACATGACTGTGGCCCTCCTAGTTGGGTAGCAAGGTTGAGCCGTCTCCTGGGATACCTTGGTTTGCATTATAAATGGTGTGGAGACTGCTGCAGAAGCATAGGGACCGAAGCTAGCACTTACACAGAGACAATTGTAACATTAGTGCCTGCCAAGGGCACAGGCAGGAGAAAGGTTTCTGTTAGAGTCATATACCTGTGCCATCCCCAGGTCAGCATGGCAGGTTCAATTCAGGAATCTGCATCATGTATGAAGTTCTCAAAAAGACAAAACCAAAACCCTAAACATAAACCCCTCTTCTGCGACACTCCCTGAGCCTGAGGTGCAGGGGTTGTGCGGTAGAAGTATTGATTGTGGCTGGGTACTTCACAGTCAGTTTCTCAAATTCTGACCAGTTGTGGCTTTCTGTAATAGTTTCCAGCTGATGCCAGAAGTTTCTTTGATGAGGCTGAAAGCGACACCATCTGTGAGTATAACGATAAGTGTTTAGAATGTAGTCAAGAATTTTACTGCATTTGGGAAAATGGCAGTCATTACCTAGGGTCCACAGATTTTGTGTTCAATACGTGGCCAAGAAGCTGCAGCCATGAGATCTTAACAGTATGGTGCCTAGACAAGACATACACAACAACAACACCAATTAACACACCAGTGAGAATGAAGAGCCACACAGAGAGGGAAAGCCAGTCTTCTCCAGGCCCCTAATGGGTTACCCAAACTCAAATGGTCATTCCTAAACACATATAAATAGAACTACGCTAAATGGACTCTACAGGATGTGTGCGTGTATGTGTGTGTGTGTGTGTGTGTGTGTGTGTGTGTGTGTGTATGCACAATAATAATTAAAAGCCAAGAGGTCATGAATTTGAGAGGAAGTGAGGGAGACATGGAAGGAGATGGTGGGGGGAGGGAGAAAGGAGTGGAAATTATATAAATACAGTTTTAAGCATGAAATTTCCAAATTAAAAAAATAAAAAGAAATATAAAATAAATTCTTCCCAAATGGATTGATATATCACAGTGAGTTTATTAGAATAACTCATTATCTTGGAGGGAACTAAATATAATTTTCCTTTTCTGTGTTTTCAGTTTTCCCAAATAGGCATGCAATAATTATGTGCTAAAAGTCAAGAAACTTAAAAAAATAATAAAAGTACAATGTCAACCTGAATTGAAATATACTTTCTGTAAAATAAGAAACCAACATTTGTATTCATTTGTGTGTCACCTTGTAAGTGTGTGCAGTGCCTACACAGGCTAGAAGAGGGAGTTGGGTACCCTGAGGTTAGAGCTACAAATGGTTATGAGCTGTCTGACATGGGTTTGGGAACTGAATTTGAGTCCTTTGGAAAAACAGAGAGTGCTCTTAATTTCTGAACCATCTCTCCAGTCCTAAGCCACTTGGTTTTAAAGAATGCCTAATTAATTAATTAATTTTGGAGCAGGAAAACTGTGATAATGAGGGAAAGTTGCTAAGGCCAATAAAGAGAATGTTATAGACAGGGCATTCAATGCCAGGGCTTTGACTACCCCAGTCCTGAAGGTAAAGTTCCAGGTCAAGCCCTGAAAACCTGTCTAGTGCAGGCATCTTCCTGGCTTGCTTATGACTCTTCTCTCTGCATAGAGAAAGAAAGGAGAGAGATCTGAGATGTGTGGGGACAGGGAGTAAGAAATAAAAAAAAAAGAAGGAAGAGGGAGGAAGCAGATCAATCTGTCTGCACTTCTGTTTATTTTTAAGGTTTGTTGTATTTCTAAGAGTGTGTGTGTGCATGTGTATATGCATGTGCGTGTATGTACACTCGTGTGTATGTGTGTGTTAATGTGGGTCTGTATGTGTATATGTACATGTGTGTCTGTGTATGCACACACACACACACACACACACACACACACACACACACACGCATGAGTGTGAGTGCCTGCAGAGACCATTAGAAAGTTTTAGATCCCTGGAGTTGGAGTGACATACAGTTGTGAGCTCCAGTGTGGGTGCTGGGAACTTTCCTTGCCTCCTCTGTAAGAGCAGCAAGTGCCCCAGCTGCCAAGCCCCCTCCCCTGCTCTGTTTTCCACCTCTTATGAGAGCATTCATCCCATTTGTTGGGTACCATCCTCATGACCCAGTTATCCCAAAGTCTTCATCTCAATGTACATCACTGGAATTCAGGGAGTATACAAACACCCAGCTCATAGAAGTAACTCACTCACTGGGTATTTATATACTGGGATAATGTCTCATATCCCAGGGTAGCCTGCATCTCTTGATTCTTTGCTTCAGTTTCTGGAAGCCTGGGATCACAGGTGTGCACCACCACACCCTTCTCCATCAGTTTTGAATTGATCCCCCTTTCTCTATCTATGGACTAATTAACCCAGTGATGGAATGACCTGGCCACCTTAAAACATTTGGATTGTGACTGAATCTCAGCTACAACTTGCGGCAGCTATAGGTTCTGCAATCAATCACCTTTCAAAACTCAGTCTTCATAACTACAAAATAAGGGCAATGCTATTTATCCTGATTAACGTATCCTGCCCTTGAGACAGAAAAATAAGAAAGATTCCTGTAGGTCTTGCAAAAATGGACACTTTGTAGAAATCCTTCTCATATACTAATAAAACAAAGTTAAGGTCTTTCAGATGGATGGAAGCTGCCTTGCTGGGAGGCAGTTTGGGAATTTGAGAACATCTACAAAGCTAGTGCAAAGATTAATTAGCAGTCTGTCGAGAAGCAGGTCACAATGCTGAATGCCAATGTGCTAACGTGTCTCCTGGTTTCAAGGCAGTCACACCTTTTGTCTAATTTGTCTAAATCAAGGAGCTCCTGGAGCTAAGAGAGATGACAAAAATCAGTGTGAAAGAAAAATTCGCACTGACTAAATCAAGCTCTGTAGTTGTGTGAACCTTGCTACTTGGGTGAGCCTTGCTGTTGCGTCTGTGTTGGTGCTGGGCCTTATCTTCCCACAGGTTAACTTTCATCTTTAAGAACCAACTTGTCACCCATATCAGAAAATGGCAAAATTTGGTTGTTTTGAACTTTAGAGTAGATAATTGAACAAATATAAATTTCTACTTAAGTCTTGTTTAGCTCTATAGATTTTCTTTTTACAACTGGCCCAATCTTCATTAACCACGGTATACATCATCAGAAGGAATGTAAGTTTCTTTGCTATTTCCATATGGAAGCCCAGTAACTGAGCAGAGTGACCCTGATTGGAAAGATTGCATTATTCACTTTCGAATGATTTAAAAAAAAAGCAAGGTTTTGAATTTCCAATCCCTGAGTTTGCCTTTAGCCTCATGGGTGAGTTGGTGATAAGATAAGGGTAGATTACTGAATCTGTCTTTAAGCAAAAAAGCAACTAATAGTTTTACATATTTTACATGGATATGGAATTTGGATGTTGATACAAATGTAAAATTAATTTTGTTAGAATATACCATATATACATTTCTAATCTTGTCCAAGGCATTGTATCCATGCAACTATTTAACAATGTAATGCAAATTTTTAGTCCTTGAAAATTATTATAACCAACTATTTAGGATAATAAAGTAGCACATATAAGTAAGTTATTATTATCAGCTATTTAGGATAATAAGGAAATGCATATTAGTAATTAATCACCTATTAGAATTAAAATTGTAGTTATATTACGTATGTTTTCAAGGCCAAACAGATATATGTTAGACAAGGTCGTCTTCAAACACTTCAGAGATCTATGGAATATGGCATTTAAGATGACTTAATAACATATGTTCTTCTTATTTATTACAATGGGACATATCTGCTCCTGGCAGCACCAATCTACCTCAGATAAGATGATGAACATCGAAGAAACTCCACATGGAGTTTTCTTTCTTTGTGGCAAACGTTAGCCACTGGCTGGGCAAGAAAGTGATCTTGCTTCAACTGCTGACAGTATGCTATCCAAATTGGACAAGGAAGGCACAAAAGAACTTTGCCAAGACAAGGCAGGACAGCCCTTCAGAATATCCTTTAATCCCAACAGTTGGAATCTCATGCCTTTGAACCTAGTACTTAGGAGGATCACACCTTTAATCCCAGTACTAGAGAGGAAAGCAGGAAGTGATATAGTTGGGTGGAGAGAGAAATACAAGATAATGGAGATAGGAGCTAGCCCCTTTTTGATATGAGGATTTCATAGACATAAGGACTGTAGTGGCTGGCTTCTCTGCTTCTCTGATTTTTCGCGTTTTACCCTGATATCTGACTCTGGGTTTTGATTATTAAGACCAATTAAAATTCATGTTACAGGTAGGTAGCATTGCTTTTATGTTGTTTTTTTCCATTTTGTTTTGTTTTTTCACCTTACTTTCTAGGATACAAAAGGTACACATTTTCATGCAGATATCTATTTCAAACAAACAAAAAACAGGGGTGGGAAGAAGGAAATGGTTCAATTCCCAACTTTCCCCTTGCTTCTCACTTTTCACACATCACAGATGTTCAGTGAGACATAGAGCTACCTAATGTGCTAAGCAGAGGCCTGCAAAAGACAGAACAAAGCCTGGGATGGTGGTATATCCCTGTAATTCCCTTACTTGGAGGTTGAGGGAGGAATATTCCAAGTTCCAGATCAGCCTGGGCTACAGAATATGACCCTTGTCTCAAAAGCAAAAAACCAACCAATCAACCACCACCACCAAAACCCAAATAGCGGGAATTCATGAGAGTTTGCTGTACTAATACTGGTGGGGGGAGCCCCTTCAGTGTTTGCAAACCATGCTAGCCAGGCCCCTGACAATCGAGTTTTGTTGATCTGGGTGTTTATTATTTTCGGAGATAGTGGCTATGTGGACAAGGTTGGTCTCAGACTCCTCATGTAACTGAGAATGACCTTGAACTTCTGATCCTCTTGCTTCTATTGTCTGGGATCAAAGCCTGTAGCACCACACCTGGTGTTTATAGTAGTGCTACAGGATGAAACTAGGAAAATACTCCACAAAATAAGCTACAGACACAGCTTCTAACCGTAGCTGGGAATAGCAGTTTATTCTGTGTTTAGCCTCTCTGTGTGCTTGTGTCCATCCATAACCAACCCCTGGAGGTCTAGTCAGGTTCTTACACCTTCATGTTACCTCTGTTGTTAATAGGGGACCCCCATTCATTCAAGCAGATTCCATTTCTCAGGTATTGTGTAAGGTACGGGCAGAGGCAGCAGCAATACACACTGTTAACATAATAGAAGTCTGGACCTTGGCACAGCCTGGGTTCTGCCATAGGCAAGGTATATCCCTCTCTGGAGGCTGCTTCTCTGCGAGTCCTTTCTCTGTGTTGCCCTTATCCTGCCCGGCCTAAGTTTGCATCCTGGATGGCCACTGGTTCTTCAGAGACACAGGAAGTACCCATAGCTTCAGAGTCTACAGTGCAGCCTGTGTTTTCTAGCTGGGCTCATTTACACGCTAAAGAGAGTTTACAGGCACTCTGTGAGTTTGCCTGTGGGGTAGTTCTTGACTGTATATACTTACAGATAATTTACATTTATTCCATTTTTAGAAAGGTTATGAAAATTATCAATTGAGACATTTATATTCTTTGACACTTTGTGTACCTTTGTCACAACCAAAATGAAGGTGCTGTCTTTTACCTCCTTACAACGGTTAGTTCATCTTTATGCACAGCAAATAACTTATCTCTCTCTGTAAACTTAAGGGCATAAGCGGATACTGGTCTCTTCCAAAACTTCTGTTTAGTCATTAGTCCTTTTATTCCAGCAGCATGCTATTTATAACCCCAGGGCACAAAGCTTACATTAGGTCAAAAATTTACATTGTATTTTGATTCTGACTGTTGGGTCCCAGCCCCCAGGGATCTCTGTGCATTGCTTGTCAGCTGATAACCACAGGTGCATCCTGCTCTCTAGTCCTGGCTTACAGCCCTGGCCTTGTCCCACTGACATCAACATCTATTACGAGGAAAACACGGACTCTTACACCTGGGTTTTTTCTACTGTGCTGTAAGTCTGTATATATGACTGCTTCTTCTTTGCAGTAGAGACACACACAGACAGAACACACACAAGCACACACATGAATTCTCATAACAGAGACAGCCGAACATCTCGCCTTTTAGGTAAATCTCCAGGCTTTCGCCTGCTACGTTAGACTTGCTCGTGGCGCGGGTGCCACATCTGACCTTATGTTAAGGCTTTTAACCCTCAAGACAAACGCACAGACTTGTGAAGGTAGGCTTATTGTCCCCAGTGTATAGGCAAAAGAGCCACAGTGCCTAGAGATCCAATATCTTGTCTAAGGTCATCGAGCTTGTCAATAGTGGGAGATGCAATTCGACAGAATGTTCTGGGTCTAATCTGTGCAGACTCACACTTTAGTGGCTTCCTATAAATGGTGGAATTCATTTGTTTGAAACCGACCTGGGAGCCAAGAGCCTCAACGCTTTTGCTTACTCCAGCCTCTCCCCTTTCCGTAGACATGGTTCTCACTCATTTGGGGCCTTTTCTAGATCTCATCACTTTAAATATCATTGGAACACCTTGATGTATTACCCCCCACACCATAACACTGAATTTCAGCCTCCCTCCCTCTCTCCCTTTCTTTTACTCTTTCTGTGTGCAATGGGTGTGTAGGTGTGCTTACCTGCGCATGTGTACGTGGAGGACAGAAATTCACGCCTAGTGTCTTATGCATGGCTCTTCATCTTACTTTTTGAGACACGAATGACACAGGTGGCTGCAAACAGGCCTAAGCCACCCGAGCATAGAACAGGGTCACAGCTGTGATAAATGCTAATAGCCAAGAAAGGGTGTCCAGAATAGATGAGACTTACTGAGGAGTCTGCATAATATTTATCCTTTCCCAGGGTAGCTCTGGCTGGTAGGGATGAACAGCGATCATTTTATTGATCTCTGCCTAAGAACACTCAAGTTGACCCATTTTTAAATGTAGGAGGTGACATTTGTAGAAGAAATACAGAAAGTAGTTCCACTCTTTTTTGAGGAGAAGGAGGAGTATGCTGTTGGTCTAGAAAATTAGAAGAGGCAGCACTCAGGACCAAGCCCTAGAATAGCCAGGGTCCATGGATGCAGACTAAGTCCTGCACTGTCTGTGTCCACGAACTCCTGAGGTTACACAATCACGGCCTTGCTTCTTGCTCCAACGGACCAGATCGTGTTGCCTAGACCTCCCCATTGCAAAGGTGGAAACCGCTCCATTGTTTCGTTCTGTTGGGACCCACGCTGTGCAAGCGCACCAGGTCGAACCCTCGGTCCGTCTTCACAGAGGCAGGCAGGCTGGTAACAGGTGCGGTGTAGCAGATTACCTTCCTGAAATCTTCCCCAGCTTCTGTTTATGGGACGCACCTCCTGTTCCTTTCCGTTTGTTTGTTTGTTTAAGGGACGGTTAAATAACCTCACACAGCATCATCCCACCTGAGAATAAAATGAATCTGGAGGTTTCTTTCTTTTGCGAGTAGATAATGAAGCAAACAAACGCCCTTGCCTTCTGCCCACTTCTTAGGTGAGCCTGCTGTCAGCACGCTCCTGCTTCAACCACCTTGCTTCCGAGTACATTTTCACTTACACGCATCATTGGAGGATCTCAGTGGAGCCCTTCCAGAAGACTTCCTTGTGAATTCCTGTGAACACTTATTTACACTGTGAACACACGCCCTCCCCTGCGGGCAGTGTGGGTCATTGTCCATCCGAACAGTGTCTGAATTTATTCCACATTTATCTTCTGGCCCAGATGTCTATCCTGAGCCCGACAGCCATGTTAACTAATGCACCTGGGTATCTCAAAGGGAGCCATGTTAAATTTGAAGTTGCCTTTTCCCAATGGGCAGCACCTGGATCCTTCCAGAATAGCTTGTTTGGGCTAGCAACTGTTTAAGCTTGAAAATAGTGTCAAAACCAGATACAGATTAACTCCCAAGCACAACACGCAGTCCCATTAGACATAGTTTAATTGTTCTATAACAAACATAGTCAGTCATGTCCCCTGGTGTCTGATATGGGTGTGGCCTCTTCTGTCCCCTGTCTCCTACTTACCAATGCCCTGTTGCCTATGGTTCGCTTCCAGCTTCCTGCTGGTGTGTTTCCTCATTAACCACAGTAAATGCAATCACTTTTTATCCTTAAAAGATATAAATACATAGAGGCTGTGTGTTAAGTTACAGCTAACCTGCTTTGGGAAAATTGGGACCAGATCCCATCAGAGGAATATTATAGGCCATCCAGGTGCAGACATCGGATAACTGGGTAAAAGTGGTCCAGTTTTCAAGTTGAAAGGTCACATTGAATTTGGGATAAATTTTGCAGTCCCAGCTCCGTTGAGACATCCCTAGGTCTACTAACTTCAGAGGAAATGTTGGAGAATGTTTCAAGGAAAGCCTCGGGGGTGGCTTCAGGAGAAATCTCAATCTCTCCCTCCCTCCCTCCCTCCCTCCCTCCCTCCCTCCCTCCCTCCCTGCTTCCCTCCCTCCCTCCCTCCCTCCACCTTACGTGAGTAGACTGGGTCCATGTAGATGACTGTGCTAGCTATAGTCTTAATTTCACCTGCAGAGCCCCTCTGCATCTTCTTGAAATATTTGCAGATTCTAGCATATGGGTATTTTATCTTGGAGAATATCTTTCTGCCACATGGCATTAGGGGGAGTTAGAATGTCTAATACCTACAAAACTAGGAAAACAAAAAATAGGTCTATTGGAAATATGAGTGAGAAAATAAAAATAAAAACAATGAAGCAATTGAAATTAAAAATCTCAGCCAGGCGGTGGTGGCGCACACCTTTAATCCCAGCACTCGGGAGGCAGAGGTAGGCAGATCTCTGTGAGTTGGAGGCCGGGCTGGACTGACAGCCTCCAAAACAATACAGAGAAACCCTGTCTCGTAAAACCAAAAAAAATCTCATTGGAGGGTTAGACACAATGAAAGAAGAGTGGGAAGTGGTATTGTTGAGAGAGAAATGGGAGTTATACAGGTGACCAATTTGGAAGATAGGTTTGCTGACAGAAAAGATAATAACTTTTGACAGAGTTCATGAAAGAGGTAATAGAGAATGGAAGACTAAGCAATGGTTTTTCAGGGATATGCTGCCTGGATTGTTGCACGTTTTCTAAAATTAATCAGTCTTCACAACTAGAAACCCCCACAAGACCCCAAGCAGGAATAATAAAAACAATAAAAAGCAATCCTTATATAGATGCAATCTAGTGAAACTGGAAAAATAAAGATAGAAACAAAGGGATCTTCAAGCCACACAGGCTGTTGCCAAGGCTATTGGTTGCTGTCCGCAAACAGATGGTAAGATCCCATCGCTGAAGACAATACCTACGCAGCTTATGGGATATGGAGAAATTGAACTGGTGCCTGACTAAAGCCTCCACCCCTATGGAAGATTGTTCATGGAACCGGAATACACTCCGAATGTTCTGAAAGGAGAAAGGTAGACACCAACTCCAGCCACAAACCCTTTGATCTGCAACACTGACCTGCATGCAAGATTCACTAGTACACTAGTGGCCAAGGTCGGTGACACTGACCAACAGAGATCTGGTTGGATCTAAGGCACACTCCATGAGATGGAACCCATACCTGACATTGCTTGCGTGACCACCTGAGATAGGCCAGGGACCAAGGGAAAAACCAAATACCAATCTTTGCCAAAGGAGCATAGCAATAAAATGATTTCTGATGGTGTCCTACCATACCAATCCTCAGCCATCATTGAAAATCTTCCTTCTTCTGTAGATGGGAACAAATGCAGAGATCCACAGGCAGACAATCTTCAGAGAGTGAGAGACAGTGGGACATTCAGCTCTAAATGGGATGCCCCCATCACACCTTTCCCCCCAGGGGTCAGAGATTCTGTGGAAGCAGAAAGGTTGTAAGAGCCGGAGGGGATGGAGGGCACCAAGGAAACAAGCAGTTTCTAAACACAGCAGTGCCGGTGATATACAGAGGAGCTAACAGAGGTTTGTCAGCACACACAGGGCCTTCATAGGTCTGTGCCAGATCAGGTGCTAGTGCTGAGAGGAGACGTGGATACAAGCTCCTATCCATAACCCCCCCACCCCGTCCCGGAAGCTATCTTCAGTGATAACCACTTGGAAATGAAAAATTAGATTTCTCCAATGGAATCTCATTGGTGATACAAACCACCCTTCAGGGCAGGCCCCATGCCCAGCAGTAAATGATCAACACAAAATGAACTCAGTGCTAATTTTGGAGGTTCTTTGTCTCAAAATGATTAGTCAAGGTATTATTTATTATTTGTTCATTTATCTATTTTACTTTACAGTTCATTTGCATATATATTATGGCTTCTGCGTTTTTATGGGATTCCTGAGTGTATGGATGGGTATATCTCTATGTCCGTGTGTGTTTTGTGCTTTTTCTTTGGACATTTTACTTTCATTTATTTGCTTTGCCCTGTTTTTAATTTGTTTGCTTTTGCTTTAACTTATTCTATTTCATTATTAGTCTTTAGATGCCTGTTATTTTTTTTTCTAACAAGAGACAGAATAAGTGTGGATTCAGATGGAAGGAGAAGCTGGGAGGATCAGAGGAGTTGGGAGAGGGGAAACAGTAATCAGAATGCATTGTATGAAAACCATCTATTTTCAACAAAAGAAAACTAGAAAAAAATAAATTAAATGGAAAGGTAATATTATGTTTACCAAAGCAGCAGTTTCATATCTGACTTTTCCCAAGGTCATAGTGGAAGACGCTCAGAGTAACAAGAGAAGATAAATAATCAGGGAATGACACACAAAGCAGAGTACCTAAATAATGCACATAAAGCAAATAGAATTTGGAGACGCCTGTCCAGCAAAAAGGGACATTTATGAAAGGTAGCAGGTAGGAAGAAGGATGAAGGTCTCTGACTCATGAAGGACCCACAGAAGAGGGTGATGAGGGTGAGCTCCCGCTGTGGGCAAGAGCCTACGCCATAACAAAGATGGGCAGTGAAGACACCAGCAAGAGCCAAAATGGGCAGCAGTAGCTTTGAGTCAGCAGAGAGGAACCGCACACTGCCTTTTAAATATCTATTCTTTCATAATTTCATGCATGTGTTTATCATGGCCCACCCAGTCATCTTCTCTGAGTCCCTCCCCCGTCACTGAACTCCCCCTCCTCAAGGTTCCCAGGAGGTTGTTAACATCTTTATATAATATTCCCAATAAGTTGTAGAATGGTTCACGGCATAAAATAAGGTCCAGGCGGATTGTTAGAAAAGGAACGATCTCAGTATTTCTAATGTGGAAGTGAAATTAATCCTTGCAACTGAGTAGTTATGTATGCAGGTGAGTCCTCCGCTGACAGAGCAGGATGTGGAGGCACCAAGTGAGCACTGAAGGGAAATGACAAAACCAGGATGGAATGTCATCAGTTACTTGTTGCCACGGGGGCGAAACAGCGTGACCAAGGCAACTCACGGAGTAACGAGTTTGCTCCGACCTATAGTCCATCATGGCAGATAAATATGGCAGGGAGTGGCAGGGAGCCCGCATCTTCAACAGCAAGCAGAGAGAGCAAACTGGAAGCGTGGCGAGGCTATGGGCACTCGGAGCCCACTCCCTGTGGTGTCCCTGTACCTATGTCCTTCAGCAGTGTCTCACCCCCACAACCTCCCCAAACAGCACCACTAACTTGGGATCAAATGTCTGAGACTAGACAGGACACGTTTCATTCAAACCTCCACAGTAACCAGTCAGTTGTAAGGTCAAGTGAGCCAAGAAAGAGTCACCTGGAATAAATGAGCCCACACAGAATATGTGGGCATGTGTGTATGCATTAGTGTTTGTGTTAACATAGCTGTAAGTGGACTAAAATATTAAGTCGCAGCCAAGACTATTAGATTTGACCAACATTGCTTTTACATTCTTTAAAATTTATTTTTTTGTGAACAAATGGGTGACTGCTCAGGCCTCAGCACTTGTGTAGAGGTCAGGGGACAACTTGGGAATTCAGTTCTTTCCTTTCACTGTGCACGTCTGAGGATCCGACTCATGTCTCCTAACTTGACTGCAAGCACAGCATCTGACCAGCTGAGGCATTTCATTGGCCCTATTGTCTTAGTCAGTGTTCTATCGCTGTGAAGAGACACCGTGACCACAGCAACTCTTACAAAGGAGAACATTTCATTGGGGGCTAGCTTACAATTCAGAGGTTAGTCCATTGTCATCATGGTGGCATGCAGGTAGACAGACACGGTGCTGGAGAAGGAGCTGAGAGTTCTACATCTGGATCCACAGGCAGCAGGAAGAGAGAGACATTGGGCCTGGCTTTAAGTTTCTGAAACCTCAGAGCTCACCCCCCCCCCAGTGACACACTTCCACCAACAAGGTCACATCTATTCCAACAAGGCCACTTCTCCTAATAATGTCACTCCTATGAGCCTGTGGGGGCCATTTTTATTCAAACTACTACACCCCGTGATTGCTTTTATATAGAGAAATGTGTTCTATTTATAAGAAACACATCTGAGATAGAGCAGGGCAAGATGGTAAAAGTGAAGGCAAATGCCAACCCCAGGCTGTGTTTGAATCCTTTTTCTTCTTTTCTGTCTGTTGATGGATGAAGCTAGGCTTTTCCAGCCTGCATTGTTCAGGAATGGATGAAATTGAGTTACATCCTAAACTGACATGCAGAGCTAATGTTGTCATTGTCATCTGCCTTGCAGAGAAAATGTTTGTTGTATAATTGAGATTGTCTTCACACAAGCATGCTCAGCCGTGTGTAAACAGTATCTGAACCTTGGACTGTCATTCATCTCCAGTGAATTACATGCATCACAACTGGGACATGGCGCTGAGTTAATCTAAACTCGAATTCCATGTGCGCCCTAAAGTGGGCTCTGAAATGGTATTCTGATGCACTATTGAAAGCAAGGGAGGCTGTGCGTACAGCAGACGTCGGAAGCTCACCAGCTCTGCCGCAGTCTCAGACAATGAAATGACAGTGGATGCTTGCTGGCAAACAGCAGAAAAGGACACGCAGGTTTTGAAGCCAGCAGAGACTAACCAACTTTGCACAGGTAGCTATATCTGACCTTGAAAATGCTCTAGTTGAATTTGGAAAAGGAGCTTCTTAGCTTCTATAGGTACGATTACTTTTTAGCTAAATGCTAAATTCAAGTAAGACCCAGAAGTGAGTACAAGACTTTCATGGCCTACACGAGCCAATAAAAATTTATACTGTGCCCTCAGAGACTCTGGAGCAACCTGGAACTTTAGGTAAAAACACACTGTGGTCCTCACAGACTATGGGAAAATATGTAAACTGTAGGTTTGGAAGACTCTCTGAAAGAATAGTGACAAGGCTTCTAAGCCCCCTCCCTCCTTTAAAAATAATCAAGCCACCACATTTTTATTTTTATTTTTGGCCATAAATAAAGTTCTCTATTAGTTCCCATTTTCTTACATAATATGCATGCTACAGAAACACAAATTTGTTTGGTAAATAATTGACTTTTGTATATCTGAATACCACTGAGGTAATAGTACAAGCTTGTAAAGCTAATACGACACCATTTACTCCTAGTATCTCTATAGACTGGGCTTTACAACTGAGAAGGTGCCTGAACCTCTCAATGCCTGGCAGTGTAGTACGAATAAACAAATGACCCAGAAACTGATAAAGGGGTTTAAACTTCAAGCTGAAGATCAGAAAAGCAAAGCAGTTGGTTGCTAGCTCTTATTCTACCTCAGCCTGAAGGGTGATCCTGGCTCCACCAAACCTCAGACTGTAACCTCCCCTCAGCATGGCTGGAGAATCCTGAGACTTCAATGTCTTCTTATCCTGGAGATAAGGATGTGGCAGGAGAATAAATCCCTGATACTGACTGCTGAAGACCCTGCTCCTATCTTTTATACCCCTCTAGCGCTGGGATTAAAGGCGTGTGATACCAGTTGTTGAGATCATCTTTGGGTGAGCTGTTTTTCTTTAGGACTGGGTCAATCTGTGTAGATCTGGGTGGTCTTGAACTCACAGATATCCATGTACCTCTTAATCCTGAGTCCTAGGATTAAAGGTGTGCACCACCACCTTCTAGCTTCTGACTGTGGGGATTAAAGGTACGTGCCTGGCTTCTATGGCTTGTAGCTGACTTTGCTTTCTGGATCCTCAGGCAAGCTTTAATAAATCATAAATAATATATCACCACATGGCACTGAGTGCTGGAACAGCTACTATCTGCCAGCCAGGCTGTGTCAGAAAGACAGTCATCAGTGACTGTTCCCATGTCACCTTCGATGGTGATTTCTGAATAGTGGTTATTCAGGAGTAGAGTCCCTTGGGCCCTCCCCATGGCCTGTCCTTCCTCTGTATCTCCTGTAGGCTTGTTATCCTCCCTTCATACATACAGCTTTTGTGAGCGTGCTGTAACTGTAATTCTCCTGGACTCTCAGTTCCTCGGCTATCTGAATAAAAGCTGCCTGTCTCCAGCTAGTATTCCAAGGTGGCTCAAATTCAGCATTTTCAAATTCAATCTCATGGAGTGCTGGCTTCTGAGTACTCTCTGGAGACACACTGCTGTCTATTGCTGACCAAAGCCAGAACCCTGTGCCTCAGGGGGCAAATTCAGCCCAGGGCCTATTTTTTTAAGACTCAAGGATCTAAATTTTCAAAGTGTTTGTTTAAAAGAAAATACACCAAGAAAGAAAGAGATGTGAGAAAGAGTCCAAGTGAGGTCTGCAGGGAAGAAATGCTCACTCTGGACCTTGGTGGAGAGGGCCAATCTGCTCCCAGCTTAGGCTGTGAGGGCTCCCATAGCTGCTGCTCTCTGGGCACCATTTTGACTACAAATAATGTGAATCTCTGTAAGAGAATCGCAGCTCAAATAAGATCTGAAAGGAAAGAGGCTTGCAGAGGTTACTGGCGACAATACCAAGACGCACAGACTAGAAGGTGGTGACAAGTGGGAAAACAAGCCATTGGGTAGGGCTGGGGGAGTGAGGAGGGTCAGATGAAAGGCAGATAAGGGGGGGGCATGATGTCTGTCCCCTCAGTGGCTATGATAAAACATTCTAAAAACAGCTTTAGAAGAAAATGACTCATTTCAGCTTACACTTTTAGGTCACTATCTCTCACTGAGCAAAGTCAGGGCAAGAGTTCATGGCTGGACTCTGGAGGCAGGTACCATGGAGGAATGCCGCTTGCTGGTTGGCTCACTCACAGATTCAAGATCAGGTAGTTTTCTTATACATCCTAGGTCCACCAACCTAAGGATGGTGCCAACCAGAGTGGGCGGCTGGTCCTTCCTGAATCAATAACCAATCAAGAAAATCTCTTACAGACATGGCCACAAGCAATCTGATCAAGGCAATTCTTCAAATGAGGTAAGAACTAACCAATATAGTTCCTATGAGGTTGTTGTGAGTTTTCTTAATACTAGGATTTTCTTTCCCATGTGAACACTCTTCTTTGTGAAACACAATCTTTTTGGCTTCACTGAACATCTCACCACTACCGAATGGATGTTCCAAGGGTCTTCTATGGTCTCAGTGCAGGTCACCAATAGCTCCACTTTTCATCTATGTGTGTTCCTTCCATGTTCGATACCACCGAAGATTGCTATCCCATATGTAAAGCAATGATCCCTCTTCTCTCTTACCTCCATCCTCAGATCACAGACCTCTACAGTATTCCTATCTTGCCCACTCCCTCACTTCCCTTGCCCACTGGGCTGTGAGATCTCCACCCATTACAGATGGGTGTCCAGCACTAGACAAGTCAGGCTCTATTGAAATGCCTGTACGTTTCACTTAGCGTAAATGAAGGGGGTCTTTGTAGGGCTAAGTGTAATGGAGGATGAAGAGGTACCCTTCTTGTAGCTAATGGCAACAAGTTAACAAAGTGGCACATCCTCTTCTAAGTATATGTAGGGCTGGTACAGAATAAATAAAACATTTTATAGCACATGCAAGCCCACAGGCAGCATCACCCTGATCTTCAGAAGAGCTGATGCAGTCACGTGACTTCCACCTCTGCACAGAGGGCAGCATTGACAGATGTGCTGCAATTACTGCTCTATAGTCACTATAAGGGACTGGGTTTTGGCTTTCCTGTTACTGATTCTGTGACTTTCCCCTCCTCCAATTCATTCTGCCTTTCACTAAATCCACATAGGATTCTGAGGGATGGCCCTTGCTGTCCCTACAGAGTATGACAGAGTCTTCACAGGTAATGTGTGACCTGAGGTGCCCTGAAAGAATAAAATGTGGTTGATCCACGGGGTAAAAGTGAAAGCAAGCTTTACAGTGGATGTGAGATTGGAAGGGGAATCTATGAGGAGCTGGGGGAGAATGGAGTGAATGTGATAGAAGTATGTTGCATGGAATTCTCAAAGAATAAATAAAAACATTTATTTTTAAAAAGAGACGACAGGGGTCACAGTTTATGTCTGGGGATAATTTTAAAACATGTCAATTTCCAATTAGAACACAAATTAATTTTAAGCCCAGTACTCAGGAGGCAGAGGCAGGTGTATCTCTGTGAGTTTGAGGCCAACCTAGTCTACAAAGTGAGTTTCAGGACAGCTAGGACTATAGAGAAACCCTGTCTCGAAAAGCAACAACAACAAAAACAAAAAACAAAAATTTAATTTTAAAAGTGTCTCTGTCTCTCTCTGTTTCTCTGTCTCTGTCTCTGTCTCTCTCTGTGTGTGTGTGTGTGTGTGTGTGTGTGTACAGGGTGATATATTCACGCGTGAGAGTACAGATCAACCCTAGCTGTCATTCCTCATCTTACTAAGATTCTGAGACAAGGTATCTCACTAGAATCTGAGGAATGCTGATTTGACTGGGCTGCTGGACCAGGGAGCCTTAAGGATACTCTTGTCACCACCTTTTCAATGTGAGATGACATGAGTGTGCCACATGCATGGCTTTTTATGTGGGTGCTATGGATCCCAAACCAGCCTTACGTGCATCTTCATTGACTGGGCTTCCTACTTCTCCAGGATACTGTGAACATGGGAGTGTTGACAACCCTTAGATTAGAGCAAGAAAAAATGATGCATGTTGTGTACCAAGGGATTCTGAACTGGCAGTGATTTTAATTGGGACAAGTTGTTAAAGTAGATAAGAAATATGGACATATTCAAGATGTCCCAAATGTCCTCCTAGGTCTCCTGTTACTAAGATTTTCTGTACAGAAGGAGCATTTATGTCATTTCCAGAGAAATCTGAATTCCATTTGTGTTTTTGTCTGCCTGATAACATGCAACACCTGAGTGACGGCTGACAATGCTAATTGTCAGTTTCATACAGCTTAGAGTCCCCTGTGAAGAAGGTCTCACTGAAGGTTGGTTACCTTGGGTTGATCTGTCCACATGTCAGTGGGTATTTATCTTAGCTTAACTACTGATGTTTGAAGAGCAGCCACTGTAGGTGGCAGCATTCCCTAGGCATGATTCTGAACCATATGAGAGAGGAGATAATGAGCTGAGCCTTGCAAAAGAAGGTAATGAATGTGTGCATTCATTTCTCTCTATCCATGACTGTGGATGTGATTTGAACATCTGTCTCAAGTGCCTTCCTTGACTTCCCCACAAGGATGGGCTGTAACCTAGACATTTAAGTTGAAATACACCCTTTTCTCACATCTTAGTAGCTTTTTGCTAGGGTGTGTTGTTACAGTGACAGAAATGAACCCTGAACCTTTACTCTACACCCCTAGAATTTGAATAAGTTGTCACAGAACCCTCTTAGAGCTACTTTAAGGAGGTGATCATGTCCCAGAGCCCAATGTGCTCCCTTTTTACATACTGGGCACTCCGAGGCACACTGCCATTCTTTTTGATGGGCGACGGGGTTCGGGGGGAGGATACTGTGGTGGGAAGAGCAGAACAGAAAAGCTCATCTTGAGCAGTTTATGCCTGAGTGAGCCTGTATGAAGCTACAAATGGCTTTCTTCTTAAACTTGCTTGAAGGAATTCAGTTTAACAGGTTTTTCTCCTCTCTTTCCCCTGAACAATGGGATGAAAAGCTTGTGTCCTTGTTGTAGACAACACTGGTCATTTTCCTTTAGCTATTCAGAATATTCTTCCAAAGAAATGCCCAAGCATGAGACAGGTATGGAGCATTTTTCCCCTGAATTTAAAATAAACCTACAAGTTTTTCACATCAAACAATCCCAGCTGCTGTGAAATCAATGTGTGTGGAATTATTAACAGGAAGACAATTGCTAGCTACAACCTTTGGAGAAAATTTGTCTCAGGCAAGAACTTTCTTTGAAAGATTGTACCCAGCACGGAAGCATTTAATTCCCCTGCAGTCACTCCATGGGGACCCACAGAGGGTGCCATCAGCAATAACAGGCAGAAGCTGGCTACAGAGTCTTGGAATCACCAGCCTGAAATACAGAGAGGGAAATGGCAGAGAAGAAGGGAGCTTCATTAACCATGTCTCAGCCCTTGTAGAAGAGTATGAGACAAGCATCGTGTGTGTGTGTGTGTGTGTGTGTGAGTGTGTGTGAGTGTGTGTGAGTGTGTGTGAGTGTGTGAGAGTGCGCGTGTGTGAGTGTGTGAGTGTGTGTGAGTGTATGTGTGAGTGTGTGAGAGTGCGTGTGTGTGTGTGTGTGTGTGTGTGTGTGTGTGTGTGTTTGACCTGGCGATCTTATGACAGTATGTCATCAAGAGGTGGACTGTGAGACTGGACAGGTGGTTCAGCTGGCTAAATTGTATCTGCCCAAAGAAGGGAGGATCACTGTGAGTGGTAAATACTCTGGGGGAATTTGAAGATATTTTGTCATTTTTGAAATGTTTCCAAAATATCCTTGGGTGTTTAAATAATGTGTCTTGGGCTTTACAACACACACCAATAAAATGTTCTACAATAAAAGCATTGTGGTGGGCTGGGGCGATCACTCAGGAAACAAAGTGCTTGTTACACAAGCACAAGGACCTGTGCTCACTCTCTAATACCTATGTAGACAGCCAAGCATGCTAGTGGGTGCCCTGAGCTGTTCCCTTGGGCTTGCTGGCTAATCAGCTATACCTAATCTGTAAGCCCTGGGTCCTAGTGAGAAATGCTGTCACAAAAGCAAGATGGAAAGTGACTGAAGGAAAGTGACAACATTCAAAGCTTTACTCTGGTTTCCATGTAAGCTCATGTGCACCCACTTGCACATATGTGTATGTGTATACGTGTGCGTGTGAATGCCCACACACAAACACACACCAGGATGAGAGGGAATACATAGAACGAATCTGTGCTTTGTTTGCTGTCTCTTGATCCAGTTTCTTAAAATTAATTGCACATTACTTAAAGCTAGAGTCTTTTATTTGAACATACAAATTAAAGCTGAAAGGAGCCACTAAATTGCTACACAAAAAAGCTGTGCTAATAGGAAAGATTGATGGAAATAATATGCTGTTGAAGCAGATTGACAGACATCATGTAAAATATAATCCATCTAAGGGAAGGTGAAGGGGGAGGAACAAAGAACAGAAAAATTATTAAAAAGAACAGCAATACTCTACACTTAACCCAAGGGTAAACATCCCAGTAAGTGTAAATGGTCTTAACAGCCAATTAAAAGACAAAGACTGTCAGATTGGAGTGAAATCAAGATTCAAGTGTATCTTATAGGACTGATAGTATTTCAGTGCAGGTAAATAGACCAGAGTGACAAAATTGGAAACAGTTATAAGACAGAAGTAAAGGGACTGCCTTATAATTCATGTTATAGTCCAGAGAGGTAAAAATGATGAAGAAGAAAGAAGCTCTTTTCATAACAATGCAGAGACAAAAATCACTGAGAGAATGGAATAATCCAGAAGGGTAATTAATCTACCTCAGAAGAAAGCTTAAAAAGTGTGCAGAGGCTCTGCAGGGACAACTGAAGGAAAGAGTGATACTTATAGTTGAATATCAATTTTCCCTTCCTCAGCATTTGACAGAAGTAAACATGCCACTGTCTTCCTAAACCTCTGACTTTGTATCATGCAAGCCCACCAGCTCTACTTTCACAGGCTTGAACGCACACCAGAACAATTTGTCTCCTTGCCTGACTCCCAGCAAAGAGTCTTTAAGGAGGGAGAAAACAAGGAGAGCACATGTGGATCCAAGCCTTCCCAGGAGTGTCCAGGATTCACTGGTATGTGAAACAGCCCAGGGGTTGCATTCTGTCCTCACACAAAACCTGTTGCTAATTAAAGATTTAAGAAATACAGCTGGAGAAGTTGCAGCAGCCCAGATGGCATTTCATGAAACCTCTGGTGAGGCTGAAGGCCGACAGTAATTCTGCATGATTCATTGCCCAGGTGGGACACGGGAGGCTTAGCCCAGGACACTCCAGGTGGAGAGGTACACCCAAGGACAGGAGACTCATGGCCAGGCAGATGGCAAACCAAGAAATCACGCAGGAATGATGCAGCCCTCAGCTCCAACCCCTCTCGTCTCTGCCATGGTGTATTTGTTCACTTGATAATGGAGGAATGAGACCTCTCATTATTCAAGCCTCATGTGGCTTTCTTAGGTGATTTGTTCAACCTCCTTACATAGCAATAAAAAAATGAATATGTGATTTAGGTTTCACTGTGGAAAGAAAAATAGCTTAGATTAGATTCATGTGATGCCATATTAACCAGAGTCTGATCCATGAAACACCAATTCTTTTACTGATTCTGGAATAGAGTGTCTTAAAACAACCAGAAGGAGGTTTGTATCACAAGATTGATTAAAGAAGGGCCAAGCATGGTGGTGTATACCTGTAATCCCAGTACTCAGGAATCAGAGGCAGGAGGATCACTATGAGTTAGAGAACATAGTAAACAACATAGAATGCCAGGCCAGCCAGGGTTATACAGCACTATCCCGTCTTTAGCTGTCTCCCAAGTCTGGGATGCTTTGGTGGTTACAGTGCATGTCATGGACACAGGAGGACCAGAATTTGGGTTCCCAGAGCTGATGGAAATTCTGGGGGTGTGAGCATGGCAGCCAGCACTTGGAAGGTGGAGACAAGATCCCTCGATCTTGCTGGCTACCTAGACTAGCCCAGTCTAGCTATAGATTCAAGCAATAATCCCTGCCTTAATGAATAAGGTAGAGAGGTCAGAGAAGAACGATGGTACTTGATACAAACTTCAGACCTCTGAACACAGCACACACATGCACCCACATACATGAGAGCACTCAGGCACATCCACCCAAGTACATGGGAGCAGGCAGGCACATACATCAGCAACATCTACAACACAAATTTCTAGCTCTCAAACAAGAACCAAACCCCGAATAAGATGAGACATGTGATATTTGTTAGGGAATGAAGCTATAAATAATGACAAAAATCTTAAACATTAGAAATTTTAGTCTCGGGCTTTTCTAGAATGTATTTTGGCAACTGACCAGATATGCTACAAAAATTATTCCTCATAAAAAAGGTTTCACCTTCCTGTCAAACCTGGAAACATCCCCAGCAGTTTTCAGTATCAGTGGAATGAAGGGAGGGGAGACTGGACATTTAGGATTTAGTCATGTTGGGCTCATGTTCTCAGTTAATTCCTCTGATCTCATAATTCTTCCTAAGGGACCAAGGACTAATTACCACATGTCACAGTTAGACTTTCTATTGCTGTGACAAAACACTGACCAAAAGCAACTTGGAGAGGGCATGTTTGTTTTTATGTATGCCTTCCACACCACAGAGACCGTCATTGACGGAAGTCAGGGCAGGGACTCAAGGCAGGAGCTGGGAGGTAGGAGCCGATGCAGAAGCCGTGGAGGAGGAGGGCTACTTCATCCTCATGGCTCGCTTACTCTGATATCTTATGCATGAGTCACTTCAGAATCCACAAAAGACCACCTGCCCAAGGACGGCACCACCCACAATGGTCTGAGCGGTGCCACATCAATCATTAGTTACAATAACACTCACATACTTACCCACAGGCCAGTCTTAAGGAGAGATTTTTCTCACTGTGGTTCATTATTCTCAGATAACTCTAGCTTTTGTCAAGTTGACATGAAGCTAACCAGAACACAATGGAACAAGCACATCCAAACACCAAATGGCAATCTTAAAATCATCAGATGTTGTCTTTAAATTTGTAACTACGGGCACCTAGTACTTTACCTAGAATAAACCATAATGCACTTTACCATATGTGTATAAATCCTTCAGGGAAATTCTAGAAGCCTAAGATGTTGGATTATCTCTTAGACGGCCAATTTGCCATCTGCAGGTTGTTATTCCCTTTCTGCTGCATGGCCATGCTGTGGCATACTGGTTTGGGGTTATAAACAATTGAGAATTCTCCTCTGAATACAATCTTATTGCATTTTCAAGGTCACCAAAGTGTCTGCTTTCAGGCAGCGATAGGAAAAGCATGTAGCAGAGAGTTCAGAAATCCTGTTAGCAAAGTTTGATTTTGCTCAGACTGCCCTGGTCCTAGCTGACAGCAAACCAGCCAACCGCATGATTTCCAAAGACGGTCCAGGAGAACAATCAAAAGGAGCGCCTGAGTTCTGGACTTCAGAGCGTGGATTCAAAGGACGGAACTCTCTGCTGGGATGACTAGCGGATGACACTCTGTACATATCAGGGTGTGTGTGGGGAACACAGCCAGAGGAGTGTGACTGGGGATGCGGAAATAAAACGAAGCAAAGGAAAATTGAGCAAAGGGAAATGAGAGCCATTGTAGCATCGAGGACTATTAAACCACAAAAAAACGTCCCCCGAGGGAAGTGATGGAAACCTCCCTGCTTGAGGCATTTCAAAATCAGCAGAGCAGTGGGGAAAGCGGACCGTGGGGAGCAGTCCTGTGCCAGCGGGGAGCAGACATGATGATTGAATAGTTCGTTTTGGTCTCCCACCTCCACAATCTGTGAAATTGTATTGCGGCTGAGAAACGGGACACCCTGCACTCAAGCAGGATGTTCATAGAGGCGTTGTCTGCAGAAAGAGCTGGAGAGAGCAGAAACACTGTAAAACTTTCTGTCCATCCTCCATGACAGTAAAACTTTCTGTCCATCCTCCATGACAGTTTTGTAAGTTAAGGTTTCAGGTGTGACAGGAGATTGGGGCTTAGGCTGAAGTTTCTCTTCCATCAACTCCAACTGTGGTGCGTTTTGATGGGCTTGATGACTGGAGGGGTGCAGGTCAGATAAATTTTATGGGATGCATGCGAATTTCTCATGGTTGGACTTGGTTTTCTCCCTTTGGTCTGGACATACTATTCAGGAGTCCATGCAGGTTCCTCTGTAATGAAGCTAAAAATCCCTGTCTATACACTGACCTTGGGAACAAGCCCCAGTGCTGAGACTGCTCCTGAGGGCTGGCAAATGGACAGTGTTTGGAGGCAAGGTCCCGAATATGCTGTTTGAGGATTTGGAGCCTCTTCTCCATTGCCTTGATCAATCATCTATTTATGTTGCTGTGGATGATAATTCAATGCTATTATATTGATTCTAGCCTCTGTGGTGGGAGTGCGTTCAGATAAACTTGTGTGTCCCTTTCTGCTTCTCATCATACCATTTCATACATGTGTGTCCTACAACTGTGACATGTTCTAGGATTGTCTTGTGGGCTCCCGTGTGTGTCCTACAACTGTGACATGTTTCAGGATTGTTTTGTGTGCTCCCATGTGTGTCCTACAACTGTGACATGTTCCAGGATTGTCTTGTGTCTTTACATGTGTGTCCTGCAACTGTGACATGTTTCAGGATTGTCTTGTGTGTTCCCATGTGTGTCCTGCAACTGTGACATGTTCCACATTTGTCTGTGTGCTCCTTGTCTTTGTCCTGGAGTCAGATGCTTTATTGGGGAGTCCTGGTTCCTTTCATAGAAAACTTCTTACAAACCAAAACCTAAAGGTCAGATACACTCATTCATCCCCAGATATTAAGGTCTTTTTAGTAGACTGAGGGTACATTTTAAATTTGTGTTTTGTATCAAAGCATGCCATCTCTGTTGTTCATTTGTGTGGGTACACAGGCAGCCTCTCACACATAGACTCATGGGGTTCACTCTAGTCTTTTCATTGTTCTACACACACACACACAGACACTCACATGATCATATAGTTCATTATACATTTATCACTTCCAGTTCAATATAAACCAATCTTCATACCCAGGTAACTCAGGCAAACTCCTCTCCTCCCCCTAAGAGGGATCACCTGATAAACCTGTAATATAGACAGATTAATCTGAGATTTGAAACTCCATCTTTGGGTCACCTAGTTTAATTTTTGTTCCTTAGAATGCACATACTCAACCTTATTGTTTCACTGTGAAATCTGTGGGTTTTAACAAATCCATAGATTCACATATTTATTATGCCTGTGCTACACATAGATACCAAGAAAGAGTGAATGACAGATTTGGAGAGTCAGCTCCTTTATAATACTTTATGGAGTTTACCATGCACATTTATAGCATAGTTAACTCTGCTCTTAACATTGTAGTATTTCATGGGAAGTCTGAGACCTAGGTAATGGGATATTCCCAGTTCCTCCCTCTTGTCCCAATATTCTTACCCACTTTCCTTGCTATGACCAAGGGTGGTAAAACACAGTGCTCTCACTATGTTGAACAGATGATTATCTTCTAGAGCCATTGCAAACATTGAAAGCATTGAAACCATTTGCTTTCATTTTTTCCCTGCAAATCTTCTTCCCTTTATGGGGAGATGCTAGCCCCTCAACTCTCATTTTCTTTCTCCTTTAAGAAATCCTATAAATATTTAATTGAAGGCAAGTTTGCTGGTGACAAATTCTTACAACTTTCACTGTTTTACAAAAGAGCTTAATTCTTTTGTAATTTTGATGATAATTTACCCATATGTATAGTTCTTCATGGATGATTACCTTCTTTCCTGTTTAAAATTCATGTTATTTTCAATTGTGTAGCTGTATGCATGTGTACATATGTGTGTGTGTGTGTGTGTGTGTGTGTGTGTGTGTGTGTGTGTGTGTATGTGTGTAGAGGCTAGATCGTATCAGAATTCCTGGACTGGAGTGAAAGTGCTCTTAAGCTGCCTGATGTAGACTCTGGGAATGGAACCTTGATCTTTCACAAGACAGTACATTCTCTTAACCCTGAATCCTCTCTCCAGGCTCTTTTCTTTCCTTCCTTCCTTCCTCTCTTCCTTCCTTCCTTCCTTCCTTTCTTCTTCCCCTTCCCTCCTTCTTTCCTTCCTCTCTTCCTCCCTCCCCCTCCCTCCCTTCCTTCTTCCCCTTCCTTCCTTTCTTTTTTCCTTTCCCTCCCTTCCTCCCTTCCTCCCTCCTTTTTCCTCTGACAGGTTATTTTTCCTCAGTCCTCTTCTTGGTTTCATGGTTTCCCGAAAAGAAGCCCAATGAAGTTTGCATCCTTTGTTTTCTGTCCAGACAGTCTCTGTACCATGGCTTCTTCCATGAAACTCGTTTACATTAACTTCATCCAGTTTTACTAGGACACATGTGGGCATTAATATATATTATATATTACACACACACACACATGCACGTGCTCATACACACATTTAATTTGGGCATAGATTTCAGTTCCCTGAGCTTGTTGGATTTGTGGTTTGATGCCTGATAACAATTGTGGAAATAACACAGTCATTACTGATTTACATATTTTTCCCAGTTGTCTCAGTTGGAGTTTCTACTGCTGTGATAAAGTACAATGAGCAAACTCATCTTGTGGAGAAAAGTATTTATTTCAGCTTATCTATCCGCATCACAGTCCATCATGAAGTGGAGTCAGAGCAGGAACTCTAAGGAGCTGATGCAGACACCATGGAGGAGTGCTGTTCACTGATCGCCTCTCATGGCTTTCTCAGCCTGCTTTTTTATACCTCCCAGAACTACTTGCTCAGGGCAGGCTCACCCTCAGTGGGTGAGGCCCTTCCTCATCAATCGCTAATCAAGAAACCCTCCCATAGACTGCCTACAGGCCATCTGGTGGTAGCATCTTCTCAACTGAGGTTCCCTTTTCTGAAGTGACCACCTTGTGTCAAGTCAACATAAAACTAGCTAGCACACCACCCTTTATCTTTCTTTTGCCTTCTGTCAGTTCGTTATAAACATGCCATGTTCTTTGTCATGTCCTCACATTTCTGAAACATTCTACTTTCACCCCTTGCTGTTCTTTTCCTTAAAAAAACTGAAGTCTCTGTGTAGTGTCTTTTGACATAATTTTAGGTTTCTAACTTCCCTGGGCTATTTCTTGCTCTGCACTCCTGAAGGCAACACTCTTCTATTACAATGCTTTGAGTGTCTGACATAAACATTTTAGAGTTTCCACTCATCTGTTTCCTTTGTTTTTTTAAAAAAATGTTTGTAGATTTATTCATTTTATTATATGTCTGTGTTTGTTTTGCCTACATGCTTGTATATAGAAAATATCTATATCTTGTAGCAACAGAGATCAGAAGAAGGCCTGGGTATCCAGGGTCTGCCTTATGGATTGCAGGGCACCACTGTATGAGTGCTGAGAGCCAGACCTCTATAACCCCATCTCTACAGCCTCCACACTCACTCCCTGTCTTCCATCTGAAGGCCTTCACTTCTTAGCCTGATGTCCTAAAGGCCTGTCATGCTTGAGGCTGGCTCCAGTCTTTGGTGCCGTGAGCTGTGTTTTTTATATCTTTATACATGCCTTGTACTTTCATCAAAAGCTCAATATGATACACCACATGAAGGAAGTTGAGAGAGGTAGGTCTTTGAAGGGAGTTTCATGATTTTTCTGACCAGAAGTCAGGCTGTGCTTGCTGTCTGCACAGCTGTAGGCATCAGAAGCTCACCGTTTCTTTAGTGTTCTTGTTTCTGACTATCCGGGGTTCTATAGAACCTCCCTATTGGATTGTGTCTTGGCTTTGCCATTCATGGCTTGTCATTTTCCAGGTGTCTGATGATGGCAAGGCGTGAGGGACAAGAGGCATTTCTTAGTGTACTCTTGTGGGCAGGCCTCAATCTCTTAGGGAGCCCATGGTATCTGGCCATGACACGAAGGTCGTGACACATCTCTTGCTGTATTCCTTTGACCAAGTCTCAGGTTCTTAGGGAGCCCATGGCACTGGATTGTGACTTTGCAAATACCCTTTACCCCTCCACCACCTTTGTCTGCTCACGAAGTTCATCTGGAGGGGCCTGAACCTCTATGTGTGTGAGTTTTTTCCCCCATGTGAGTTGGTCTGATATTAAACACAGAGTTATCAGGCTTGCTCTTTTTGAGGCAATCCTTAGTCAGGCTGGTTTTTAAGAGTCTTTCCTTTCCCCTGCCTAAACATTGGAGGACTCCTTTTCAATATCAGAGTGTTTATTCTGGGCTAGGTAATGGGATTGGGGTAAAACTTGTGTGCCTAAGTTCCTCCTTGTAATCTAGACATACTGGGAGTTTTTAGCTCTCCAGGCAGTGAACACTGAATTCACAACAGTCTTACAAGTTCAAGTTAAGTTTTCCCCTCAGCATAATACAAAACATCATTATTCATTAGACATGAATGCACACTGAGTACAATTATACTGAAAATAATCTGTATTCTGCGTATGTATATATGCATGCATACATACATAAATGCCCATATGTATAATCAATTATGCATATGTACCTGCATGTGACCGCGATATGTGTACACAAAAGAATGAATTTTGACCCGTGGAAAAAGATGATTAATGCTGTGACAAAAGACATAGACTTCTCTAGGTCATGTGTTCTCTGCACATCCCTCCCACTATCACCACGTGGCTCTCCCTGCCTGTCCTTTCTCTGAACTCTAGCAGCTCCTGAAAGGTCACAGGATGCCTGCTGCACTCTCCTGGTGGTTATGATGGAGGCAAGTTGTCTCATCTCACGCTTTTGAAAACAACTGACTCTTTCAGAGTCAAGGGTATTTTTAAATTCACCGACCGTCTCTCCATTTGAGTGAGGCGCATTCTTCTCAATCCTTTGTTTTCCTGTTGGCTGTCATGTTTGAACTGCTGCAGTTCTGAAAGGCTGACCTCTGGCTTTCTTTCTTTCCTTCTTTCTTTCTTTCTTCCTGTCTTTCTTTCTTTCTTTCTTTCCTTCTTTCTTTCTTTCTTCCTGTCTTTCTTTCTTTCCTCCTTTCTTTCTATCTTTCTTGTCGCTTATAAGGGAAGAGGCAGGAGTGGAGCCTTGCCGTAGACCACTCAGGCCCCATGATGCCATCCGCTCCCAAAGTAGCTACCCTATTGTGCTTGCAAGGATTAAAAAATAATTCATGGTTTCAGAAATATTAACCAGACGAATATTCATAGTGTAGCAGCATAACCAGGTGGGATTTATCAGAAGGGTGCTTGACCTGAGGGAGACTACTGCACAAGGCAAAATGAGGAAAAATACTTTCAAAAGGATTTAAATAGACCCAATGCTTTTCACTCTGCTTGCTTAAAATTGGGGGAAGAGGATGGAAGGAGCTGTTATTTGCTTTCTGGCTATGACTGACACTCCATTTCAATTCTCCATTCCTGTGTTTGTTCAAAGGCATGGGAAGACAGTTACACACACCCCCCTGTTTCAGTTCTTCCAGGCAGACCGCTGCCTGACTCATGGACAGCTGGTGACATTGGGAGGGAATCAATGTCATCTCCATTGCTGAAATCTTATCTGCCATGAAGTTCTGTGTTGGGGGTCATATGGCCCTCCCACTGAGTATGGGTAAACTGAGTCATTCCCGACACATTTCTTTGTTACAGTTTTGGTTGGTGAGTTAAATTATTCAAGTCAGTGCAGCACTCTTTCCACTTCCTAGTCTGGCGGAAGGGCTAACTGTACAGTAATGATCCCAGACGACTTGGATCGAATGATAAGACCTTTTCTGACAAGCTACAAATGACAGACCCTGTGCGATAGAAGTCAATCAGACCCCTGTGCGATAGAAGTTCCTCTAGAGCTTCCCCCTTCTCTCTCTGATCTGGCTGTGTGTCCCACACTGCAGTGAATGAGAAGATCTGGGAATGGTCAAGCATGTGTGACTAATCTACCACAGGGACCTGCGCTTTGTCATTTGTTGTATATTCTATAGCACTAGTATCCCAGAATATGTTAATTCTAAGAGAAAGGAAAATGATGGGATTTCCCCACTAGTTTTCCATTCTAATTGCTGTAGATATCTGTCCCCTCATTTTTTTGGTCTTATTTCACTACTTACTTTTCTAAATCCACAGACTTAATGCTAACATCACTCTCCCCTCTTACTTGTCAAGTGGTGTCCTAGTACATGGCCAACATAGGTCTTTGGCTCTGTGGGGAACAGATGTGGTTGTATAGAATACTGCAAGAGATTCTGAAGAGGGAAGGGGAAGGAAATTAGGTTTACATGTTTCTGCGTGAAAGGCCTTGAACAACCGAATCAGCATTTGCTCTCTCAAGTGCACACTGTTGCTTTCCAACCAGGCGTATCACATGGGATCTCACTTTTCAGGCATTACGTGGTTATTCCTGTCTTGACATGATAACAAGTGTAGTTACCCACACAAACCCCTCATAAGATACAGACCACTGACATGGAAAGAAGGGTTCATGAGGCTTGCATAGGAGGTCTGGGGCCTCATGAACTGCAGAGGTCCTGTCCATTCCAGGGATCCATTTTTGGTGTTATAGTTACCCCCAAATTGACCCTGACATTGACTTGTATGAGTAAGTCCAGTAAATTCACTGGCTCTCCTGTCTATAACTGGGCAAACTCGTTTCTTTGGTCTGGGGTGAACAAACATCTGTTCATATCTCCCCAATAAAAGTCAGCACAACATATATGTAGAAATACGTTTTTAACATTGGAAAATGTGAAGTTCTGCCTTCCTCGAGGAGACTGTAATGTAAGGACAGTAGCTAACATATTATATATATATATATACACACACACAAATATATATATAATATTAAGATATTATAGATGGCAGGAATTATGAAGCAAGAGCCTTCGGTCTCCTGGGAACCTCTTACAAGTTCATCTTACACCTGGTCACAGAAGAGGGAAGAACATAGATCTGAAGAATGTATGTGTCCTGCCCAAATTTATTGTATGGAAGGCACAGGCAGGATTTCAGTTTCAAAACTGCTTCTCGCATACTATATGGCATGCTGAAGGCAAAATGAAACTAGGCCAGTAAACTGAATGGATGGGGGGTCTGGTTTAGGGGACAGCTCTGTCACTGACCGAACCCATCTACATGTTAAACTGGCCAACTGTGCCTTCCTTTGGAGCTTCCTCTTTCCACTTCCTGTCTGCTTCACAGGCTTTCCATTGGTTGTAACATGGTTTGCCTTGCCATGATGTACTACTGGAACCATGAACCTAATAAAGCTCCCTTAAATTGCTTCATTCATGGTTTCTTGTGACAGCAACAGGAAAATTATCAGAGACGATTCATCATTTCTTCCCATTTTGTATTATGCCCATTCAATGCCAAAGATGATTGTAACCACTCAAGCAACATTGAACCCTATGACCCAACACTGGAAGTACTGTAGAATGACTCCCCAGGCAAGAAGACATGGTCAGCCTTGGATTCCTGCTGGCGTCTGGTTATATGACTCTACCCAGCCCTAGACGTCACCTATCTTGCTAGACATTCACCCGCGGAGTTTCTGTTTTGCAGACCAAGGATTACAAGAGTAATGTAATGAAATGGAGAGTTTACACATGTTTAGTCCCCAAGTCAGCAGAACCGAAAATCTGTTTTTCTAGTTATTTCAAAACTCCTTAAGCATTCTGTGGGAAAATATATTTACCACAGCTAATAAGACTCCATCTCTCCACTATCATTACGTTTCTTCACAGCATTTCCAGTAAGAGCACTCCAAATTATCCCCTCTCAGCTAGTTCATCTGTTCCGTCAATAAGCGGCGTTTTATTGCTTTTATGAATTAAGCCCTCTGCATCCAATCATCTTGCACACATCTGTACAGAAACAGTCTAGGGAGCTTTTGAAAAGTCAATCAGAGGAGAACAGCTTTCACTTCATGTGTTGGGCTTCTCTCTTTTTTTAATTTTAATAAAGTATTTACACATGTTTGCTGTGCCTGAAATGGAAACACGGTGGTGACTGTCGCTGCAGCATCACGGAATGTGGGGAGGGTGGACAAAAGCAAGGTAACCGTGGCCTCTGGGTGAGGCTGTCGCCATGGCTGCTGCAGAGCAAAGCGGATGTGACTCTTGCTGACTGGTGGATGACGTTCATTTTCCTTTCCAGTCCTACTTTCATGAGTTTCCCCGTGTAAGTGAGGAGGGGGGTGAAGGTGTCCAGTTACATACAGCAGGGTACTTGGGTGTGTCTCCCCATGCAGGGATGGGCATGTATATTCCACCTGATGCTCATTGCTGTGGAAGGATGATACACAAAAGAAAGCATGGGGCTGGTAAAGGTAGCTCATTTAGACTTGCAAACAGGTGAACCTGGGTTTGGTCTCCAGAACCCCCTTTAAAAAGCTGGGTGGGCATGGTGTTCACATGTATGTTCCCAGTGGATCCTTCCTGCTCCCTGGCCAGTCACCAGAGCCTGCTCGCCAAGGCCATGCTAGTGAGTGACCTTGTCTGAAGAAAACAGGCGAACAGCACCCCAGGGAAAACACCTGGTTGTCTTCGGTACGTGCATAAGCACCCTCGACCACGCACACACGCATGCACAGGTGCACCTGCACACGCATGCACAAGCACACAAGGAAAGAAGAGGGAGAAGGCAGACAGTGCTAGCCAGGGCTGCTACGTAGAGACTGACATCTGATGGTGAAGACTGGGTCTGGGTGCTACAGGAGGAAGTCTGCGTTCACTGAATTCTAGAGACCCCCCCCCATGCATTCACTTTGGTCTTTTTGGTTTGTTTGGGCCAATTTTGTATAGTCTGGATTGATTTTCACTGTGAGTTTTAGTGTGTCTCAGCCTGCGTGGTTTTCGGGGCACTTAGGCACCACGAGCCTCTTTCTATCTATCCCACATGCGTGAATGCGGGGCCTCTCTCTTATGAGTTCCAACTCCTTGGGCTACCGTGTATCTGGTGGTAGAGAGGGCGGAGCAGGAGGCATAAGCATCCGAGAGGAGGAGGAGCTGAGATACAAGGAAACCAAGGACAAAGATGCTGAAGGAGAGCAGGGACCAGGGGACCATTCTACTTGCTATTCTCACTTCCTGAAGAGCAGTCTGGGGCAGAGACATGAAGTGTCATGTCCAGGGTCTTTATTTCCAGTTGTTTTCTGTCTATCTTTGTCACTGATATGTTGAGGAGTTTCCTTCTATCTTTCCGTCTTCTTCATCCCTTCCTTCCCATGCACTCTTTTCTTCCTTTCTACCACCTTTTCTCCTTGCCACCTCCTTTCCTCCTGCCCTCTTCCTCTTGGGATGGAGCCTAGGATCTCTCGTGTGTAGATACACACTCTGCACCCCTTTCGGAGTGTTTTTTATGCAGTGCATTGATACTGTGCATTGCTTGCTACCATAAGAAAGACTCACAGAGAGAGGGAGGGAGGGAGGGAGGGAGGGAGGAAGGGAAGAAGGGAGGGAAGGAGGGAGGGAGGGAGGAAGGGAAGAAGGGAGGGAAGGAGGGAGGGAGGGAGGGAAGGGATCCAGAGTAAAACAGAATGTGAGAGACACATCCTGCCATCAGACTATAGTCACGGTAACATCAAACAAGACCTTGGATGAGAGACGGTGGAAGGAATGTCTAGAAGGGAGACTGAGAAGACGGAAAGTGTCCAGGCAACACTAGCCTAACATTTTCTACATATCAGTCAAGGAGAAAAGCAAATGAGTATTTCCAACCAAGCTCACTAACCAGGAGCTTATGTCCACTGAACACTGAGCTATGACTGTTTGCCTTGGTCAGGACACTGGTGGTGATGGACAAGAGCTATTTGCTTGTAGGATATGGATGGACAACAACACTCTGCAGCCCACATAGAAAGAGGGTCGAATAGGTTTTTGGAAATCTCTGGCTGGCCCTGGCAGCTCAAGAGTAGCTTGAATCCACCAAGCACCCTCGGCTCAGGGGAATCTTTGCAGAGTGGTTGTTTGCGTCCTGCCTCCCCAATTCCCTGACACCTCCGCCATCTTTGATGGAAAGTAGTTAAGTCACCCCAGCATCAACCCCAGTAGTAACTTTTAAGGAGTTGGAACATACTTTGCACTGAAAGGAAGCCCAGGGGTTCTGTACACATGTCTGCATGGATAAAGTCAAGGTCCACTGTCAGACACTGGGCATAGACATGGATACGTGCTCTTCAATTTGTCATACATATTAGAGGGTTGGAATTCACCAGGAATATGGAACCCTCACCATTTCACAACAGGATGCTCCCATAGACAGTGTTAGATAGGCTAGCCTTCCTTCTTAAAAATAAAGATTGCTTTGACGGAGACTAAATGAATTTTCTCATAACATGGGAATGTTTCTGGTTTGATTATTAATGTATCATCACCTTTGCTTGTTATTTAATGCTGTCTAGAAGCAAATGGGGAACACTGTGGAACCCTGTTTGGCTTGGTGTTATTTACTGTGTGACTCGCTAGAATTGTGCATATAGCACTGACCCTTAGATTCCCATGGCTACAACTGTCTGACGTTGTCTTTGGACACATCAAACGGGAGAAGTCTGGTTCCTTCATCACCGTGCACTGTAAGACCGAATGACTCTCCAACGAGACTCTTGTGTCAGGTGTCTTCTGTCTTGACCCAACTCAGTTGCAGCTAATTTTTGATAACTTCAGATTTACACAGGCATTCTAAGCCACACAGGGTGGTCCATAGGCTGCTTCCCACTGCTGTCCTCCTGTCCTCTGAGAATGACCAGACTTCCGCTGTGATTTGTTGGAAGGTGAGTCTGTTCTGAGTCCAGACAGGACACAAGGCTCCTCTGTCCTGCCCAGAATTCCCTTGTTTCCTACAAGTCACTGAACACTGGCTTTAATGGCTGTAAGTTCTCCATGGTTTGAATTCTGACAATGCCTTGCTCTTTTCTGCCTTTATTTTTTGTCCTCTATATAATGTCTTCACCTGGTTCCCAGACTGCTATCTCCTATGACTTCTGCCTCTCTCTTCTTTTTTTTTCTTTTTTCTTTTTGGTTTTACGAGACAGGGTTTCTCTGTTTTGGAGACTGTCGGTCGAGCCTGGCCTCGAACTCACAGAGATCTGCCTGCCTCTGCCTCCTGAGTGCTGGAATTAAAGGCGTGCGCCACCAACACCTGGCTCCTCTCTCTCTTCTTAAAGTGTTTGTTTATTGTGTGGCTATATGTACGAGTGTGTGTATGAGTACCCAGTGTGTGTAGGAACCTGCAGAGGTCAGAGGTCCGAAGAAGGTACAGGATTCCCTGGGACTTCAGTTAAACAGGTGTTTGTGAGCCACTCTGAGTGCTGGGAATTGAATCTGGGTCTTCTGCAAAAACAGTAAAAGCCATTAACCACTGAGCAACCTCTCCATCCTCTGCCCCTCTGTTTAAATCTCTTTCTGGTCTCCTTGGCCAGATCTTTCTTGTCTTCCTGACTCCAACAATTTAGAGAGCTCTCAGCTTCAGCCCATGTATTCTTTCCTGACTTCTGTTGCTATCTTCATGATCTCACACCACCCACAGCTTTAATTACCAGCTAGTTAGCAATGACCTCCAATTAACATTTCCTACTCAGATTTCTGTCTAATCTCCATGTTTTTGTATTTAATTGCCTATTTCACATCTTTCCCACTGTGGGCCGTATTATGATCTCCAAAAACATATGTTGGGATCCCATGACTGTGGCCTTATTGGGAAGTAGGATCATTGCACATGCAATCAAATTAAGATGAGGCCACACTGGATTGAAGGGGGGGTCTTACCTATTCCAATGACTGTTGACCTCATGAGAAAGAAAGATACTCAGCCCATAGGCACAGGAAGAGTAGGATGTTACCTCAGAGGTGGAAACTGGAGTAATACATCTGTATGCCAAGAGGTATCAAGAGTGTTGGATACCAGTAGCAACTGGATGAGGTCAAGAAGACTCCTCTCTGGAGCCTTTAAGAACATCTGGTTTTTAGACTGCTGGCCTCCAAAACTAGGAGCTGATAGTGTTTTGAAGTTCAAAGATACCCCAGACACTTTATTATGATAGCCCCAAGAAGCCAAGAGTGTCCATAATCCAAATCCTGATTCCTTTTTGTTTTCTTGAGATATGGTTTCATTCCATCTAGCCCAGGCTAGTCTTAAATGCAAAGTAATACTCTGGTTTCAGTCACCTGGGTCCTGGAATTGTTAGTGTGAGCCACTACACCTGGCTGAATTCTTGACTATTTAACCCTAACCTCAGTCTCTGCATAACCTTCATTTCTTCATTTTGGGACTAAGATTTATTTCATATTATTCTTATTTCTCTGGTCAGAATTCTTGGTATTATTATCTCATTGCTCATTTGGGTTATCATGGGAACTCTTTGAATGTGTGTGTTCCTGTTTGTATATGTACCTATTCACGCATGTATGCACATGTGTGTGTGGAGGCCAGAGGGTTGGTCATGCTAGGTTTCCTGCCCTGTTTTTGAGGCATGATATCTTGACAGCCTCTGGCTCTTGTTGATTTGTTTAGACTAGCTGACCAGGAAGCCTCAGGGATCTTCCTGTCTCTGCCTCCCCAGGGCTGGGATCATAGGCACACACCACCATGACTGGTTGTGTTCTGGTGTATCAACCCCGCCCTCTTTCTTGTAGGGCAGGTATGCCACCCACTGAGCCATTTCCCCAGCTATAAGAACTCTTGCTTGCCCTTGCTGTTGTCCTCATCTGGCCAGTAGAGTTTGTTTTAGCAGCAGGCAGTGCATGTCCTGCTCAGGTCTCCTCTTGTCACTCCCTTAGCACAGTGCACTACGGCTACGACCCTTCCCCCAGGGAACTTATCTTCTTGCTTGTCTCTTTGCTCTTATCTGTCTTCCTCCACGAAGATATAAGCTCTACAAAGGTAAACAGTTTGATCTCTTTCTTGGCTGTGTCCTTGGTGCTCAGGTCAATGAATGCCTGGTATTCTGCACATATGTTATTTGAATGAATTATGGCCTTGGACCCTGTTAAATTAATAACGTCTGTCGGTTGGGTTGTTCTCCTCTCTGCTTCCATCCCTTATTGTTCAGAGCAGCCTGGCCTGGAGGAGGAAGATCCTTATCAAGGAGGCCTCTGTTTTTTTCATCACTGTGGAATCTTGGCTGGGAAGCAAGGCTTATGGTGCTAGACTCCTTAACTGAGGAATGGTAGGTACCGTTTAGTATTAGAGACTTTAACCCACAGGGGCTTCAGGATTGTCTTCTCATTTAATATTCATCTAGCCTGGATCAAGGACCACAGCTATTTGCGATGCCAAATATTTCTTTGTTGCTAGAAAACCTGAGAGGTACTGAGTTATAATAAAGCCCAGAACTCTCTTGACTATTTGTGTGAATAAATGTTTGGGTTCTAGGATTTTGAGGGTGAATTCAAATTCTGTTTTTCTGACCTTGATGTTTTTCACTCAACCCCCAGGTTGTTTTCCTTCTGCTTGGATGTAGTCAGGGGATTTATCTCTTCAACAATGAGGCTCTGGGGGTGGAATTATGATTGTAAGCTTTCATTTTATGTCTTGCATGGTCAATTGCACTTAGTGGCTCAGCAAGTACTTATTTATTCAGTGCTATTTGTGTCAGCATTAAGTTGTGCTCTTGAGTTAATGTAACTAGGAAAGTGAAAACTGACAGTTGAGTCAATTGCTTATTATACTGACTCTGACTGGAAGCCTGACTGGCCTACCTCAGACACAAATGAGGCAGTAAAATGGGCAGGACCAACTGGCCTGTGTCCTAGACTGGCTTTGCTGTGTGGATTCACGGGTTGCTCCCAAACAACCTGGTTAGTTGTCTCCAGGTCTCCTACATGGAGGTCAAGAGATCCAAATGCTAACTAGCTAGCTGAAGTTCTCAAGGCTTTTAGAAGCTGAGATAGGAAGTCAAGTCAAATCTATGAGCACAAAACTCTCTACTTACAGACTGAGATGTAAGGAAAGGCACCAAGATTCCTTTTCTGGTAGTGCCATCTTGTCTTCTGGTGGGTAGCCTTTGCATCTGTTGCATCTTCAAAAGGTTCCCCTGTTGAAGGCCTTGTCTTTAATGCAGAGCTGTTCTGATCTCATGGTGGATTAATCCATCGGTAGGTTCATAGCCATTGGGAGATGATGGAGACTATGGGGTGAGTTCTAGGTGGTCAGTGATTAGGGGACACTCCTTTGAGTGATGTGTCTACTTCTTGGTCCTTACCCTCTCCATTATTCCCTTTCTTAGTTTCCATCTTCTTCCTGACCAGGAATAGAGGTGAATCTTCTTTGCTCTTCCCACTTTTGATGCCCTTCCTCACTGCAGGACCAGAAACACTGGAGTCAGTGGCCATGCTCTGAATGCATGAGTCAAAATAATTCTTTCCTCCTTCATATTTACTTTCTCAGTTATTTTGTTGGTCTTAATCATCTAACTCAGCCTCTGACTTGAGACACCTGCACACATTTAAAGTCAATGCTCATCCAATGTGTTCTAAGAACTTTCCTCCCACTCCTTCCCATTCCTATCCCTTCTATTGTCATGCATGGTATCCAGCCAGAGAAAGTGAGAGATTTGTATGCCTAAGTGTTTAAGATGATATTGTTCTATAAAACAAACAAATAACAGCAAAAAGGTCAGATTCACAGGTATTGCAAACATTCCATTGTCCAGGTAGCAACAGTCTCATTATGCCAGGCACAGCGGTAAATAACCTTCAAGGCAATGGGTGGTTGTCAATAAGGAGAGAACTTTAGTTTCTGAAGCTAAATTTCAGAGAAACAAGGACTGAAATATGTATGCGATGGTAAATTCCATGTGCCCATTAAGTTGGGCATCTGATATGGCAGTTGAGCCATCTGTGAGCCTTTCCACTCTTCTCCAAAGCTGGCTACATCTAAGAATGATGAGTGAGGTAAGAGAGTCCTGACCTAGAGGACACAATACAACAATGACCAATACTCTCCATGATCTACCTACATATATAATTGCTACTCCACCCCTGTGTGCTGGTAGAAAGGTGTTAAGCAATCCCATAGCAGTTTCCTAGTTCTGTGTGGCATGTCAATCACCACAGAGAATTGCAGCAGGAATAGGGTGGAATACATAGTCTCCCACTGCCAAGCTTCCTCAGAACCAGCCAACTAGAAACCCAAGTCAGAACCAGCATCTTAGCTGCAAGAGAGTCTTGGAAAGGAAGCTTTAAGTTTCCCAGACCTGGCATGACAGGAAGTCTGTGAGTTGGGTGAGACAGAATCTACCTCTTTCCCCACAGTTTTCAGAGAGATAAAATAAGCAAATGAATGAAAAATGTCTGCAATGTGCCCTTGTGTAGTGGTTATTCATGGCACCAATTGAATACATGCCAGATTACACAATCAGAGTGAACAAATAACATATTACTAAACACTGATAATTTCTTCTTGGTTCACTTTGTAGTCCCTATTTCATAGACAGATGTCGAGAGGACTGTGTTCATTTATCCAAGAGTATTCTGCCTGGATTTGAACCCGATATGACTATTCACAGAGCTTATTTTCCTTTTACTATATCAAATTACCTTTCAGCATCTGTGTGAAGAATGGAAAGATTCATCTTCATCATTGCTGAGCAGGGCCACTTACCCCATTCCTAATTCACCTGCGTAGGTTGTGTACTGTGCACATCTTAAGGGCACCACTACCTGGACACAATCCAGGGCTGTGCAGTTCTGAGCATTAGGGAATACAAGATTTATTCTATGCAATCGGTGTCTTCATTGGGGGCTAATTTTACTCATTCTCTCCTCAACTCAGAGAAGTGGGCTTTTAGAAGTAGGAATGAATGTGCTTCCATTCTTTGGCTATGTTCATTGGAACTGCAGAGAATGCTCTTTACTGGAACATGTTTTTGGAATCCAACAGCTTTGCACTCAAGAGCAGAGTGCAAATTAAATGGCACAGACTATTCTAGGCATAATGAATTGGACATCTCTTATTCCTTTTCGTCCTGCTGATTCTGAATGGTTTTTATCTTTTTGAACATGCACCTGAGAATTCTGAATATTCTCCCTTGAAATCTTAGAATAAAGAATCTGGGAACAAAAGCGGAAGGGCCATAGTTAATGTGAGTTACACCACATTTGGCATCCATCTCTCCCATTTCTTTCCCCCCCTCCACTCCAGGAGTCTTTCAGAAAAGGGGGCTTACCTCTGATGATGAGTGTCTCGGCGCAGGTTGGGAAAGCAAAGAAATCTGGGCATTCCAGGTAACACTTCATGAGCTCTAAGGGAGGGCTGAAACTTTTTTGACTGGGATACAACACATACAAACTCATATGCACACACACACACACATGAACACACACACATATGTGTGCATGCACTTGTGAGAACACACACACATACACTCAGACACACACACACACCTGTTTCCATTTCGTTCAAAGATGGACTAGTAGAGATATTATGCCGTGTTTGAATTTTCACTACTGGACTGAGGTCCTGTAGATCATCTGTGTAACCTCCCTCTGGCCATCTCCACAATCCACTCAGAACTTCAACAGCTCTTCGGTCTTACTTTTGACCAGGTTCCTTTTTCATTACACACACAGAAACATATGGGGAGCCAAGGGCAGCAGGCAGTGTTTCTTTTAGCCATTTTAAGTTAATTTTCTTCTGTGTGTATATCTGCACATTTTAATATATGTGGGCACACATGTGGGAATGCATGCCCACATGTATACAGGTGTCTGTGAGAGCCAAATGTTGAAGTCAGGTATTTTTCTCAATTGCTTTCAACCTCATACATTGAGGCAAGGTCCCTCACTAGAGCCTAGAGCTCAGTGATTAGGCCACCTATCTAGTCAATTAGCTCAGTGGGCGTCCCCTCCCTCTGTTTCCTGGAGGCTGTGCTATCAGACAGGCCACCACACCTGCCCAGCATTCATATGAAGACTGGGAAATTCAAAACCTGGTCCCCACACTTGCTTGGCAAGCACTATATCTGCTGAGCCGTCTCCCTAGCACCATCAGCCTGGTAGTGTCTCTGAAAACCAAACTATAAGGGAAAGAGCCAGGCAGAGGCAGTGGCCTGCTCTTGATATTTTCTTACCCATTCCTTCCAGGCACTACTTATCCACTGGCTTTCTGGTTGTCTTCCAAGCAGATAACCTCAAATCCAACCCGTATCCTGGGGTTCTGGATCTAGAAGTTTGGTAACATGAACATGCATGCTCTGCTGAGTGAAGGTGGGACCCGCCCCAAGTGCCGTTTGTCACTTGGTCTCCTACTGTTCATCCAAAAGACTGCTTGATAGTCACTTGCCCAAACCTACATTCGGGTCTCTATTCCTGTCAGCCTCATCCTTTAGTAGAAGGAAATGTAAGTGGGAATTACGGGAAAAATTTCGTATTTCTGCCAATTACACTGGTCCTTAGAAGGTCCCTTGGTTCCTTTCTACTAATAAGTATCTAACAGAGACAACTTAAGGTAGGAATAGCTTCTGCTGAGGTTCATGACCTCAGGGGAGTTTCAGTTTATGAAGATGGGGAAGCATGGCAGGGAGAGATGCTGACTGCTAGTGGGACTGCGAGGTGGGTGCTGGCCATGTGATGGTGGGCAGGAGGCAAGAATGCAGGGACCCGAGGGGCTCATCTGCCCCCACCTCCCTAGCACTAGGATTGCAAACGTGCACCATCACATCTGCCTTATTTTCCATAGGTTCTGAGACTTGAACTCAGGTCCTCATGCTTACAAAGAAGACACTACTGGGCTTTATCCCCAACTTAATAAATATAAATTTAATTGGCTATAATTTAGTGGATCAGCCAGTTACTTGATTGTGGCTGACCTATTTTGTTGATTACAGGGTCTCCTCACCAGCTAAAGCTCTACTGCTGATTCAACTCTGCACTGGTTTGATCTTTGGCCTAGTGAAGATGGAGTCCACATCCACAGTCTCCCACGGATGTTACTTAACACCCCAACAGTTTTCTTCTCCTCAGTCTCCATTTTCAGAGGTCTGAACACATACAAACAGAACATGACTTCCTTCTGAAATTGAAACTTGCAAGATGGAAGATTAACTTTAGCTCATGAGTTTAGGGGTTTTTGTCCCGTATCAGCTATAGACTCATCATTTGTGAATCTATGATGAGGAAGAACATCATAGAAAAAGGGCCTGAGGGGGGAAAACTTGATAGAAACTAGGGAGCACATGTGTGAAGGACAGAGTACATCCTTCAAGGCAGGCTCCCAATGACCCACGTCCTCCCATAATGATGAATCCATCATGAACTAACTCAGCATTAACAGTAGGGTCCTAATGACCCAGATACTTCTCAATAATGCCACCAGGTGGAGACCAAGTCTTCAATACACAATCTTCCATAGGATGGTTCATATCCATGCCTCAGCAAGAGGGCATTGAGCATTTCTGGAGGGAAAGGTATGGAGACAGTCTTCAGCAGGGAGAAACAGTTGAAGAACTGGCCATTGGTCTAACATTGCCCTCCTGCCCCCTTGACAGAGATGACAAACCCCTATCACAGACATGTCACAGAAAGCAAAAAGCACAAATTATGAGTGTGAGACTGATCTGGAACTTCTGCTCCACCATGTACAATGATGTTTACCTCACAAGGTTGTATTAAAGACCAGTGAACTAACATGTTCACTCACAGTGAGAGTTAGCTAGTGAGCAGCAAACCCATTGTCCTCCTTCCCTGCCCCCAGGGATGCAGTGGGGCCTAAGTCAGTTTCCCCTGGTTGTCTCCAAATGGAAAAGAACTCACTGCAAGAGAGACAGAGAGAGCATGCAAAATGAAGTGTTGTGATTTCATATGGAGTTTGTTCCAGGCACTCTGCTGAGGTGGGACATCCAGCTGGGGGCACCTGCTATTGCAATAATCATGCATGTCCTTGCAGCTCGTTTGGAAGACAATGACTGCAAGCGTCAGTATTTCTCCTCACTTCTGAGTGCATTAGGTCTTAGGAGAGTATTCTCAGTATTTTTTTTAAAAAAATCAGATTGAAGATCAAAGAGGACTTGTATCTGAAAGCATTTGCACATGAACCAGTCTTGATGAAACTAGTGTTGAAACTGACAATTCATGGAGGAAGTAGAGGAAGAGTGAAACAAAATGTTCCCAACCCTCACTGTCTCCCCACGTGGTCTTCCCCTTCTATCCCAGTACCTGGGTTGTAATGCAGCATCTCACAGTTTAGCTGGGAGGGGAATGTAATGTTGTAAGTGCCTGTAGTCAGCAGTGTTTCTCGGGGATCACTAGTCTCGGTCATTCAAAGGGATGTAGTTACAGGCCTGTAATGTCCAAGAGGGGTGTGGATGAGAAGGTGGCTCAGGGCACAAAGCACTTGTTTTTGTGAATGTGAGGACCAGAGTTTGAACCCCCAGCACTCATATAAAAGCAAGATAGTTAGAAGGAACTTGGGAGGCAGAGACAGCGTTCCTGAGCTCTCAGTAAGAGACGATGCCTCAAGGATAAAATGGAGAACAGTTGAATCATGACTTCATGGCCTCGTATGCCCTAGCCCTGAACAAAACCCGAGTCCATGCCAGCTTTGAGTAGATAACTCTCTGCATTCCCTCCATGGATCACACTCTGTGGTCCACCGTACCCTGGCGCCTGCCCACTTAGAATATTGCCAATAGCTTTTCCATCTCTTAACCTTTTGTCTTTAATTTTTTTTATTCATTTTAATATATGTGAGTGTTTTGTCCACATGTATTCATATCCACTATGTGTATGCTTGGTGCCTGTGGAGGTCAAAAGAGCATGCCAGATCTCCTGCAACTAGAGTTATGGATCACTGGGAATCAAACCTGGGTTCTCTGCAAGAGGTACCAGTGATCTTAACTGCTGAGCCACCTCTAGCCCTTAAACTTTTGTTGTCATAGTCTTGTTTGTTTTTGTTTTTTTGGAGACAGGGTTTCCCTGTATAGCTTTGGAGCCTGTTCTGGAACTAGCTCTTGTAGACCAGGCTGGCCTCAAACTCACAGAGACTGTCTGCCTCTGCCTCCCAAGTGCTGGGATTAAAGGCATGTGCCACCACCACCACCCAGCTTATTGTCATAGTCTTAATTTATCACTAAAACCCTAAACATTTCTCTTTCATTTGTTACTGCTAATTAATTTTTAAAAATAGTCTCTTGTATCCTTCATTTAAAAAATTTACGTAGGCACACAGGAAGTAACCACACATACACACACACACACACACACACACACACACATGCACACACACATGCGAGATCAGACAGTGGAAAGTACATAGGTTAGTATAGCTTTTTTTTTACGGTTGTATCAACTGAGATGATTTGGAAATAAAGGCAGCACCACCATGTAAATCACCAGTCTAACTGTGAAGAAATAAAGTCATCAAAATCCCAGCTCAGGGACATTCTGTACCTTGCTTGCTCAGTGTTCCTCAAAACCAGGAAGGCCATCAAAACCATGGAGAACCAGAGGGACATCAAGGACAGTAAGAGCCCAAGAAGACACAGCTCAATATTATGGGTATCCCTTCATTGGATCCAGAAACCATAAAAGATTTAAAGCAGCTCGTAGTTGATAATAGTAATAATTAAGCCAATCCGAGTTCATTGTATTTCATTATTGCTAACAAATGTAATGTCCTAATATAAGATGTTAGTGACAGTGATGGGGCATCTGGAAACTCCCTATACTGTATCAGAATTTTTCTATATAATTAATGTTATGTTAATGTAGAGTTTTTAATAAGGCAGTGTTTTATTTTCTGGTCTCTTATGCAAGCCTGGCTTCACCTTAATCTAAGCGCTGTGGCTGTGGTACTGAATGGGAGAGAGAACATCCCTGGCCTGGTATAGTATATTTTCTACTGGGACAGATTTCTTGGGCTTTCTTTATATTGTCATTAAATTTGGATCTGTGCTCAAATTAAATTTGCATGAGTGCTATTTTGAGGCATTCACTTCCCTCTGCCATTCAGAAACTTCCTCAGATGTCAGGCATGACAAGAAGTGAACATGAATGTAGACAATGTCTGCCCAGGCTCCGCCAACAGTTGATTCAAATACCACGTGCGTTCAGCTTGCTGAAGCGAAACTGTGATTGTTGATTGAACACAAATCCTACTTCAGGGGGATTTCTCAGTATTTAGGCCATGAAAAGGTGCCCACTGATACCCTCTCAGCAGGAAGAAGGAACCAATGCCAGGAGGCTGGGGATGTTACTGTTGGGTGGAGGGCTTGCTTAGCGAACATGAAGTCCTGGGTTCTATTCCCAGCACCACGCACACTCGGCATGGTAGTGCCCGCCTGTAGGTCTGGCAATGGGGAGGTGGACATCGGAGGATCTGAAACTCATGTTGATGCTCTGCTACCGAGGCCCTGCTCAGATCCATGAAACGTTGTCTTAAAACAAAAAAGAATCCCACCAAAAAGCAGGTGCTGCTATGAACACATCAGCAAGCATAACTGAAGCCCTCTGGCAGGTGTAAATCATTTATATAGACTTCAAAGATGGCAACTCCATAACAGATTATGGCAACTGGTGATCATAGGATCTTATCAGTTGGCGCGCTGTCGTCTTTGTGTCACTATGACAGATAACCGAAGTAGTCATTTTGTAAGGAAGAAGTTAATTTTGGCTCATACTTTTAGAGGATTCAATCCACACCCCATTGCCCCTTTTCATTCTGGTCTCGTAGGCAGGCAATGGACCAGGGTTGGGAGCACAGTACAGAGAGTTACTCACCTACTTGTCAGACACCAAAAAGCTAAAGATAAAGGGTTGGGGTCCCACTGTGCCTTTCTAGGGAACACACCTCCAGTGCCCCAAAGACTCTTCACTAGAATTCAGCTCTTAAAGCTGGAATCAAAGCCTCTATGATACACAGGCCTTTGGGGGACACAGCATCTCAAATGACAGCCTTGGGAACCAAAGCGCCGTAGAGTGACATTGGACAGAGACCAGCTGTGCATATTGCCTCTGCCACAGTGGCTCTGTCAGCAAGAGTGCTCCTGGACCAGCCGTCACTTTCTATGCCCAGGTTCTTTCATTCATTTCATCCGTGTCCTCCAGCTTCACAATGATAGACAGCCTCCATCTTTAATGAATAGGATTGCAATGTGATGCCCATGCCATTTCCCCCACCTATCTCTTCATGGATACTTAGGTTGATTTTATGTCTTCATGGTGCTGCAGTACCAGGGAATGTGTACATCTTCAGCAACCACCACCCTACTACCCTCTTGGACTACCTTAATTCACATTTCCACCAACAGCAGAGGGGGGTGTCCCTTCTTCCCCCTCCTCCATCCTTGCTGGGATTCATTGTTTTTTGTCCTTATAATTGTGGCCTGTCTGACAGGAGGAAGGAACTGTCCAACTGTGGTTTTAACTTCATTTCTCTGATAAGTAGAGCTAGGGTTTTAGCCACACTGGTTGCCCATTTAACTGGAGAACCAGTCTCACTTTGTGAGCAGACCCGAGTCACGGTGGGAAGTGTGCTCTGATTCCGTACTGACCTTTCCAAAGCTCATGCCAGAAATAAGGGGGTGTGGTTGTGTCTGGAAGTGGATGGTGCAGGTACGTTTCGCTCATAATCATCAAGGTCTCAGATGTCTGTGTTCCCGTCCTCACTTGAATGTGTCTCCCTAATCCTCGATCCTCTTGTACTGCATTCACCCTCCACGACAAGCATGAATGAAGCTGATGGTTTAATGGACATGTTTCCCTACACACCCCATCTTGGAGCCATGATTCTGCACAGAGACATGGGAGACCATTGCACAGCAGTGTAATTTCCCCTGGATAGGTGTGAGAACAGCAAGGGGGCTTTTGGAGTGTGGCACATCCATGACAGTGACAAGCAGGGATGTGCAGATAGCCCCAGTTGTGTCTGCTGGAAGAGACTTGTTGACCTCATCCAGGAACAAAGAAGAAAGCATAGGTCCCACAACCCACAGGAAGAGGTTTTCTGATGGACAGTTGTCACCTTGAAACTGAAACAAGCCTACTTAAAGACTGTGCCTTCTCCAGGGACAGTTTAACACAGTTTGAACATGACCACTGCTGGAGGATAAGACTTGTCTTGAGACAAGCAGCTGTCAAAGCAAGTATTTGTCAAGGAAGCTGGGACAGCACCCCTGGAGAAGTGAGTCAGGCTCCTTCTTCTGAACTTGTTTCTACCCTACACATGCTCCTGCTTCTGTCCCTACTGTTAAAGGCTCTCTTAATTGTGTGAGCCTCCGCTGAAAAGTTCCTCAGCTCTCATCAAGAGCTATGCACAGCATACATTTCCTTCAGGGTCATCATGAAGAGACCTGACTGTGGGACTGGTAAGCATTTTCCAGATGTTGCCTCAGCCTCTGGAGAACCTGGGAAGCCTCCAGCAGTGGTTTGCTGTCACAACAGGCTGGACCCAAAGATGGGATTGTGAAGAGCATGGTGGATTCAACTCCACCTTGTGCAAAGAGAGTCAGGAGGGAAACTCCAGAGGGGAGGAGCTAAGATACTGACTGGTATGGAGGAACTGGAGTCAGCACTCACCCACTCAGAGCACCCAATGGGCACTAGGCCCATGCTGCCGTGTGTGTGTGTGTGTGTGTGTGTGTGTGTGTGAGTGTGTGTTCCCATGCGTGTATATGTGAGTGTGTGAGTATGTATGTGTGTGCATGCGTGATTATGTGTGTGTATGTGTGTGCATGTGTGCATGTGTGTGCATGCAAGCGTGTGCGTATGTAGGTGTATGCATGTGTTGTGTGTCTTTTAGGGGAAGGACACATGTGCACTCGTAGATATTTTCTAAGGTTTCTTAGTAGTGTTAGCTCTTTACTCAGTGAGAAACAGACTCTAGAGCCCTGGGCCATTGTTCTGTACTTTGTGTTCCAGTGAGATGACAGACATCCCATGTAATAAGACCAGGTGAAAGTGTTCCCCTTTTCCTTCCCTATTAACCCCATATATGTGGTATTTATTATCCAATTAGCTATCTATACTTAGTCTCAATTTAGGTTCTTAAATTAAAAAACTATTCAATTAATTAAGCATATTATGAATGCCAGCTCCATACCAAGCCCTGCTATGCTGACTCCTTTGTGACAAGTGAAAGGGATTGTAGCCTCTCTAGAATTTGCAGCATGTGTACAATGAGAAGACACTGTGTCTTCTGTGCTGAATGCTTGAAAAATGCACTCAGAGAGAGAAGCCCTGGTTTCTGGATGTAATATTTTAAGAGGTTTCACCACATTTACTGTCAGCAAGTTATTTTGGCAGGTAATAAATTAACATGATATCACGATCGATATTTAAAAGCTGACTTCCCTGAAATACCCCAAGTATACATCATAATGGTATTTGGTTTCAATAGCTAACAGTCAAAGCAAATTCGCAGGAAACCCAATTACATCGTTTCTCAAGCACTGTTCATAAAAACTAAGGCTGACCTACAGCATTTTCTCGGCAGCTGGCAGGGGCTCCTCTCTGCAGGCGGGTAGTGCAGAGGCAAGGGTCTGCTTCAGCCAGTCTCAGAATGCTGGGCTCCAGGACTGACTGGCTAGAGTTGTTTGTGGCCGTGGGGCCAGAACAATTTCTGACGAGCTCTAGACTTGTAAAGGATGGGTTCCTTGCAGAGGGTGCAGCGGTTGTCATGATACCCAGCGGAATCACCCTGGAGCTCTTCAGCTTACACGCTCGTCGGCTCACCTGGGACTTTTTGCCCTCTATACCCTTCAGTGCTTTCTCCTGAGTACCCTGGAGAGAATGCTGGCAGCCAGCATCCGGATTGCGTATTTATAATGTTTTTGTATTCATATATGGAGGCACAAGCACAAAGGACGTTGTTTACACTAAACATCCTGGTAAGCTGCTGCGGAAGATAAGGTGTACACCCTAGCACGGGAAAGACAGCCCTTTAAAAGCAGAAGAAGATTGCATAAGATGCTAATTGTTTCATCAGAGGGGTCTTTCTTATTTTCATATATAAGGATTTATAGCACAGAGAAAAAGTGATGTGTGCTACGCTCAGGATGAGCCCACAGAGGAGCGCGGCTTAATCAGTGTGGCACCTTCTGTGAAAGTCTTTTTAAAAAATCAAAGTACAGTACATTTCCCTCCCCTCCTCACTGTCTGCTTCCTTCCATTTTGAGGCATCCGCCGCTGTTCAGGAGGGCAGTTGCTTGTTAGAGTGTTCCTCACAGATCTTCCCTGCTGTCCACATGGCCTTCTGCGTGAGTGCTGAAATCCCGGTGTATTTTTCCACCGTGTCTAAATAGAAATCGTTCATTCAAATCTTATTCAACTTCCTAGATATAAAATGCAGAATGTGGCAAGGGCCCAGCGCTCTCTGCGGTCCGATGCAAATGTATGCAAATTTCTTCATATTAGAATCATTGTCTGGTTGTCATCCTCGCACGGGGCACATCAAAGCCATATGACCTGATTTTTGCACCTGCTGTTTAATTAAATTTACAAGGCAGACACACTCTCCACTCCCACTGTTGCACAAATCCGGTCTTTACAACCACGGCTTCTAATTTGCACGGTAGTTCACTGCTGAGTGTTTTTTTTTCCATCCATAGCTGTCCAATTGCTCTTTGTTAGACTGAAGATTTGAAAAAAAAATGGAAAGAACAAAAAAAAAAGGCCATCATTTGGGCAGATGGATTAGCAGAAATATTAAAAATTAATTTTCTTTCCTATCCAAGACTTAACTTTGAAAGCTTTATTGGTACCTAATCCATATATAGCAAATTGCATCTGTTTAATGGATGTATGTTGAGGAGTTTGGCGTGGGCACCCATGGTGTTGGTCGTGAGGATGTGAAGAAAGGTATGAACCCCATGCTTTAAAGCAGTCTTAGTCAAGGGTTCCCCCTTGAATTCAGGAATGTAAGTGGCTTCTACGACGTTTGATGGTTTTAATTACTTAGAGAGCAAGGGTGATCACACACACGGATGGAAAAGGGAGGGAGATCACAGCTTTAAAGGCTGTGGGCATTTTCAGCCAGAGATTTATTAGTGAGAGTGTTGTCCTGTGAAATCCTCCCTTGGCTTGGGTCCCTGGGTATTTTAATCTCCACATCACAAGTTTCTAAACAACATGGGGAGAGAAAACAGGAATGCTGGGTCCTCGTGGCTTTTGCCCAATGGCTATAACAATGGTCTTCTCTCTCCAGGAGCCCATGGCTAATGAACATATGTTCTCTCAAAGAGGCTAGTCTGATGGTGATCTGGGGGAAATGTTTTAAGAGGTTAGAAGGGATGAGGAAATACTTCTATATCTAAAATATCACTAGTTCTTTCAGGCTAGAGATGTAGATAGGAGAAAAATACTTCCTTGGCTGTTGGAGAGAATATAAATATAATTGTTGCTGTTCACCCAGTCTGAAATCTTTAAGACCCTCAAAGCCATCATTTTAATGACATAACTTGAAACCTGATTTTCAGATAAAGGAACGCGAACTTCTGAGAGTCAGCCCATAGGTGGCGCCACACATTCACCAAACCAAGGACCGCTGCAGTGAAGTTTGGAAAAGGGGGCATAAATTAAAACCGTGAGCTGCTCTAACTGTGGGACATATGGGTTGCGTCCCAGGCCTGCCCAAGAATAACTTTGAAGAAAATTTTGTTTTCTGGCAATACAGATGCTAACACACCACAGAACCTTTAAAAAGAATAAATATGTAGATGGCTCAGAACTTTCAGAATAATTTAACCTTCCCCCGAAAGTTAAGATAGGAGCACAAAAATAAGATAATATAAGCTTTTATGCTCTGTCTTGGGAGACAAAAAGACAGTTTGGTGACCGTGGCGCTTGCCAGTTGGGGTGCTGCTCAGAGTGCTTTGTTTTGTTAACCTCCAGTGCAGAGGGAAAGAGTAATGCATCTTAGAATAGGCTGATCCTTGATGAATAAATAACACAACAATAAGGTCCTGTGAGTAGAAATCGCCTGGATTGCTAGACTGTGATTTTTCTCATCTTTGTTCTATGGTATGAACTGCCTGCTCACAACATTGCCATTTCTGGATCAATCGTAACACTTTGGAAGGTGTTGCCTGGAAGGAGCGGTTTCCAACAAAGCATGATTTACCAGCTCCTGACTGTAACTGCAACCACAGCTCTAAGACGTTATCATCTAAAGGAGGAGTATGCCTTTAATCCCCAAATGTCTTGATTGGTTTTTAAAGTGGCCAACTGCAAGTTAGGAGCAGCAGGCACGTCTTTTGGAGGCACAACGGCCGGTGCCCCTGTTGACAGATACCTGCTAGTTGGAGAGTGGGCTTCTAGAGAAATGCAGTAAAGGCACGCAGAAGAGGCTTATGCCAGAAATGAATGCCACTCAGTCCCTTTGACTAAGACACCCCCTGTGTGGTGGAGGCTTCCGGAGAGAAGGAAGGGTCAGACGACCTCCTCGACACGTTTCTCGGTTGCATTAGAGAGTTGGCTAAGGGCAGCAAGGTTGGTTTTTATTTATCCTTAAATGAAAATGGTACATGGAGTTTTGAAGATAAAGTTCACTGGGTAAGGGTTGAGAGCACTTGATATTCTTGCAGAAGCTCCAGGTCCGGTTCCCAGCACGCATGTGGGCAGCACACCTGTAGCTCCAGTTCCAGGACACTTGGTGCCCTTTCCTTGCCACTGTGGGCATCAGGCATTTACATGGTATTTTCAAGTTCACACCGGCTCATACATGTATACAAAATAAATGAATCTTTAAAAGAGGAAACAGTGGAGCAGGTGCTGAGGCTCAGTAGATAAAGCATTTGGTATGAACATGAGAGGACTTGAGTCCAAGCCCTAGAACCCACGTTAAAAGATGGCCTCAGTGGTACTTGCTCATAACCCTAGTACTGGGGAGGTAGAAATAGGCAGATGCCTCAGGGTGACTGGTCAGCCAGCTTACCACATGTGGTGAACTCCAGGCCAACAAGAGATCTTGTCCCCAAAAGCAAGGTGAATGACCCCTGAGAAACCACACCCAAGACTGTCCTCTGACCTCTACATGTATGTAACACATGACCATGCACAAACATAAACATATACACAGAGACATACTGATACACACATCTGAACACACATAGGCATATTACACATATACCTGAACATACGTACATACATACATACATACACACACACACACAGCACAGATGCAGACAAATATACACACACACACACACACACACACACACACACACACACACACACACTTTCTATATTGGTACATTTAGCTTTGCTAGTTGTCTACCCAAAACAGACAGGCCAGATAAGACCATGTTCAGTATGCTCCAGTGTTCTAGCCTCCTACAAACAAAACACATGAACTTCAAGGAGTAGGAATCTGATTATTGCATCTTGTTTTTCGATTTCATCTTTCATTATCTTCTCACATGCAAAATTCAAATGGAGACCAAAACTTTATTACTGTGTGCAGTGCTTCATGCCAGCCACAGTTCTTCATGCACACATATGTATTTAAATAAATGCATGTATGTATGTATATATGTGTGTAAAATTATCAGGCTGTGTCACATAAAGATACATGTATATGTGTGTATATGTACAATTGAAAAAAAGTAAAAATGTACTGAAACCTGAGTGTCCACTCAAGGATTGCCAGTATAAATCTCTTGATTTGGATCTACTCCATGCAGAACATGACATTTTCTGTCTCCTGCCAGGTACAGAGCCTGGAATATATGGAAGGGTCATTGGCAGTATCTAATTATATTTTATATTATATTTCCCCTGATGTACCTTCCAGGGACTGGCTGGTGTTAAACGAAAATATGGTCTTGTCTCATGGAGTTCACACTTTGATTGCAGAGGCAGATGAAGTTTAAAGAGACAGAAGTGTGATCCTGGTGATATGAACAAGCCCTTGCTGTAGCAATCGTTGGTCTCTTCATTTGCACAGTGAAGCGAAAGAAATTCTTTACTGAGGACTTGCAAGGATTAAGTAAGGCCAGCATTCAGAGGATTAGACACTTGGTGGGTCTCCATAGGACTCCCTTGGATTGGGGTTCACCCTGGGTATAGACTCCCAATTAACTCAGTCACCCCAGAAACTCCTGGGATGTCCCAGTGTGGCTGCATTTTGCATAGGGGAAGTGAGAGTTCCTTCTTAGGTGTCTTTTTCTTTCAGTTTAGACTTAAGGTTTTTGTTTGTTTGGTTGGTTTGGTTTTTGTTTTTTTAAAACATGTCTCACTACCTACCCATAGTCCCGTGCCAATTTACATAGCACACCAGGCTCTTACCTTGGCCAGCCTCCTTTTCACCAGAGTCCCTGTACTTGGCAGCTGGCCATGAAGGCTGCACTCACTTCTATGGGCCTTGGGCTCTGCCTATCAAAGCAAACTCTTGCTGTAAGTGAGACCTCTCAGTGATAGAAGTCTCTCTGACCCCTCCCTTTCCATCACACAGGTAAAGGTTTGTGAAGGCATCAGGATATAAACACAGTCCTGCGTATTTTGCTATGGACACAGCTGAGCATATTCCAAGGGAGGGTGTGGTTCCTTGTCATGGAAGGGATGTGGGAGATGGAAGACCTACCATCGACAAGGAGTGAAGAGAGCGGGTTCTTTTGGCCTCCCACATAACTTTCTGAAGCAAACAGCCATTCTAGTGCCAAATACCTGCTTGCTTGAGGCTTTCAGAGTACAATAAATAAGCTTAAGTTTGAATTATATGGTTGCAATGCGCATGTAAGGTCAATAAAGCAGTGTGAAGCAGGGAATTTTAATATTAAATGCCTGGCTCAAACAATTGCTCACAGATGTCAGAGGAGGGCTGCTGCTTTTGGTCTTTCTACTCTGAGCGGATGGAACCCTAGGGAAGGACAGGGATCGGAGCAGGGAAGATCAGCCCCTGGCTGGGCCCTTGCCCCTTCCGTCTGTTTTCTGAGTCTCAGTCATGGAGGGAGGGTGGCCCTGGGCTTCCTTTACTGTCCTCTCTGGAACTGCATAGTTCTGCGTTGTAAGTGCCAGAAGATAAAGTTAATGATCTCTCCTGCTGCTAGTGGTGGGGGACCCAGGCCTCATCCTTGGCATCCAGCCCCAGTTATTTTTCTTGGAAATAAAGAAACAGGCTGTCTGACATCAGGTGGAAACCTAGGTGCCTTGCCCAGCCTCAGGTTGAAGAGCATCTTTGTCTGGGGTGACAGATGGGTCCCATAGTGCTCCCAGACCTCTGGCTCCAGCAGTACCCCACATGTGACATCAACAGTTCTGATTCTCTGTCATCCATTCCTGTTAATGGGTGACAAGGCTCAATCAGTCCAGCTGCCCACCCTGTGGGAGCAGCCATAGAGAGTAAAGAGAACACTTGGTCGCCTTGGTGGCCTGATTTTTGTCCCCTCCCAGGCAATACTTCAGCAAGTGTCTCTCTCCCAGCATAGCTCCTGTGCATTCATAGTAAGCAGTGATGCTTGAGTGGACCCTGGGATACCATTTATCAAATCCTCGTTCCTTTTGGAGTCCTGGCAAACATGCTACATATTGACTTAAAGGTGTCAGCAAAGCACAACTTTGTTTTTGTTTACTGCCACTACATTGGAAGGAGGTGTGCTTGTGGGTGACGGGAAGCTCTGCAGGAAAATATGTCCTATTTTTATATAATTCTGTATGTCACGTTGTTCATCTCCATTCTGTTGTTTATTGGGCTCTTTTCGTCTTTTATTTATTTATTTTTTGCCTTTTTTTTTTCTTCTTGTAGCTTTGCAAGTGAGGCTTGTGTCAGTTTTAAGATCCTAGAATTCCGTTTCTATCATAAATTCTCAGGAGTCACAGAGCTGTTGGTGGGAGACTCAGTGTCTAATGTCTCTTAGCTTTGGCTACAGAAAATAGAGTACTACATAGTTGCCGGGATGCCCCATTTCCCAGTCTTTCTTCCAATCTAGGACAGGCAAGTTCCTGCGCTCTGAAGAGTGACATGCAAGAGGGTATGCCCTATGAGTTTTGGAGTTTCAGTTTCAGTGGAGGAGGTAAGCCCTTCTCTCCATCCTCCACCGTCCACTCTGTCCACAGGTGAAGAAACTGCTTAGGCCAGGAACCTGAGAGATGGCAGAGCAGTGCTCTGGGGACACCTGGTCGTGAAATGCCAAGGGCTTACCCAGCCATCGCTTCCCTCTTCTTTTTCCTGAGAAAATTAACTACTGTTTTCTTAGGTTTTATGCTACATTGAAACACACATAATCTTAGCTACTATGTTGCTAACATTTGAAAGTTATGTTTAATTTACTGATAGCAGAAATATCTTTCCTTCTCCCCTCCTTCCTCCTTCTCCTCCACTCCTTCTTCCTTCTTCCCTCCTCTTCCCCTCTTTACTCCTTCTCCCCTCCTTCCTCCTCCTCTTCCTGCTCCTACACAGGATCTCACTACATAGCCCTTGAACTCACAAAAACCTGCCTGTCTCCACACCGTATGTGTTGGATTAATGCTGTATGCCACCATGCCTAGGAATTATATGTTTGTTTGTTTGTTTTATTTTTTGAGACAGGGTTTCTCTGTATAACAGTCCTGGCTGTCCTGGAACCAGCATATGTTTCTTAAATAATACTGAGCACAACTCCTCCTGGTTTTTCTTAGGAGATCATGGCCCCTCAGGAGAGTCATTCTTGTAAAGTCTTGTTTTCTTTTCCCACTCTGAATAGTCTCGCCTCTTTCCCTCCTTCCAAGATTTATCAGTTGCTGTTCATCTGCCAGTGGTTGCACTTTATACCTACCGCGTTTTAATCTGGTGAGCATGGTCAGTGGGCAAGGTCCTTGGAACCTGACCTATCTTCCTGCCGAGGTGTGGGCAGTTTTCTTTCCACCCCTAAACCTACACTCCATGTGTTCTTTGTTGACCTCCATACCTTTCCCTGTTTGTCCCTGCCGATTGCCCAGCTATATCCACAGCACCTGCCTTGAACAAGCTACTCGTTTCCTCCTCTGAATCTTCCTCTTCCAGTCCTGATGCTGCCCAAGAAACATTGCCCAGAGTGACTCTCTGCAGACAGCGTTTCATTGTCATTCCTTGTTGGATCAGATTAACAGAATACTTGCAGGTTCAGTGGTATCCGATCCTCCAGTCTTTCGTAGGCCCAGTGAGCCCAGGGACAATGCTTCAGTGTCACATTTTAGATAGCAACAGGGAACACATGGCAGGGCTCATGGTGGCCAGGAAGCAGGAACAGAAAAAGGTGATATGACCCCAAGTTCCCAGTGTGCAAAAGCCCTTATTACACCTTACTTCCTCCAGTTCTCAGCAAATCCCATAATAGCCCACCTGCTGAGATTGCGCTTCAATGTGTAACATCCAAAACATGACATGTAGTTACATTTTTATAGAATATGACTATCCTTGCTATTATGCTGTATTATGTTTCAGAGGATGTGAACAACATGACATCACAACCTCTTTTTGATGGTTCTGTCACCTTGCCAAAGAATGGCTCCTAAACCAGCTTATTTAACCTCAGGACATTTTATTCTCTGTCCCTTTGAAAGCAATTGGTGTCAGTTACTACCCCGTCCTCCCATGTGAGATGTGCAAGTACTGAGAAAAGTCTGGGAAGAAGAGATTCATGTTCCAAAATCAAGAGAGAAACCCTACAGAGAAGACAATAGAAGCCTAGAATAAATGGGCAGTTGATAGTCACTCCAAGTATCTGTGGGACTGTGATTTGCAAGCTGGCAATAGGATATTGTCCATTTTAGCAAAGAATCTAACAAAACAAGAGACACAGATGCCTAGCACATTTAGAGGGCTGTGGAATTTTACATAAAGGGCAATATGATATAATGAAGATATTGTCTCTCACTTTGTTGATGCATAGGAAGTTGGAATATGTGTAGGAAGAATAAGGAATCATAACGTAGAGCTACTAAGACTTCCTGTCAGTCAGGAGCAAGACATTATTTTCTGCAGTGTTAGATGGTAGACCATTTTTTCATTAATGTTTGATACATAAACATCTCTTACAGTAAGCTCTAAATCACCAAAAAAAGACAATTATCATTTTCATTTTCTTGCCACATCTTCTATCTAGGTCCTTCAAAGTTCCTGGGGACTTGAAATTGGTGACTTGAGGCATCAGGCCCAGTGGAAACAGGATTTTGTTTCCCCCTAAGTCTCCGGTTCCATGTTCATACATTGGTCAGCATTATCTTGTGTGTGTGGCTGTTTATTGGCATCTCTGGGGGCATTTTATGTACTGTTAGCTGACACTGGCTCACAGATGGCAGTTCTGTCATGAGCACCATGGAGTACATCAATCTTCTTGCACTTGGACGTGGTAGATATGCCTCCCGCACCAATCAGCTTTTGTGGTCAACTTGATACAGCCAAGAGTCATCTGAGAATGGAGTCTCAATTGAGGATTTGTCCAGATAAATTTGGCCTTTGAGGGGTTGTCTTGATTATTAATTGGTGCAGGAGGGCCCAGTTCACTATGGGTGGCACCATTCCCTGGGCTATATGGGAAAGCCAGCTGATCATAAGCAATCCTACTAGTGAGTCAGCAAGCTGTATTCCTCCATGGTCTCTGCTTCATGGTCCTACATTAGTTCTTTCCCTAGCTTCCCTCAATGATGACATGGCAGGGAAATATAAGCCAACAACCCCCCACCTAAACTGCTTTTAATAATGGTGTTTGTCATAGCAAGATAGGGAAATTAGGACACCTTCACTATTGCACTAAAGTTCAATTTAAACAGTGGCATTCAGCAGACTTATTTATGACATGAAAGCTGAAACTGGAGGACAGAGTGTGGCTTTATCTAACCTCATCCGGGAACTTGGGTGTCAGTGACTCAGCTATTTCTTTTCTCTGTGTGTACCAGCAAATGATCAGGGGGTACAACAAGTTGTACTTTGGTGTCACCAACAATGTTTCGGAATGTGTGGGAATGAATGTTACTCCATGGGAGATGGGGGTTAACTGTACTTAAAAGTTATATATTGCAGTGGGATGCCCAGATATTAAACTGGAAGCCTACCAAAACGGGCATGCATCTTGGTTCTCTTCCTAAATATTTGTGGGGCCATGCTCTCTCACACCAGTTACAAGATGGAAGCATTGGCAGCACTGAGATTTACTTGACTGGAAATCATGATGACTGCACTTTGGGTCAGGAGACAAAAGCACATGTTATGTCAGCAAAAATCAGGTCGCATGGCAACAGATTTATGTAATGTTTTGCTCAAGAGACAGCATATTCGATGATGCTCGGGAGATGAATAGGTTTTCAAAGTCATGGTCATTATGTGTTTGGCCGATCTTGGAGGATTTCCTGCTATGATAACCAAGTCTGTGAAGCCTGGTGTAGCTCTCTGTTTCCCATATATTCAAGAAGCAAGTGTTTGAAGGTTTATGATCTCCAGGGACTAAGCATGGCACATACATGCCAAAAATAATGAAAAATATAATATGGATGACTAATAATGTTTCAGGGACCCATTCACTGTCCCTAAGCATTTAAGGGTACTGTCTCCTGAAGATAGTCCTTTGGAGTCATCGGGATTGTCATGTGAACCTGTGTCTACACATACTGTATCACTGAGAGATTGTATACATTATCCAAAGCCACACACAGAACAAAACCTAGCAAAATTCCTCTGTACTGTTCTACCTTCAAACACACAGTGGAGGCCTGATGTCTTTTCCCTGAGGAAGCAAGAAAAAGACATGATTAGAAACTGTCATCCAATCAGGATCTTTTGATAGATTTTTTTTTAAAGCCCTATAAACGTCTGCCTGCACTGTTCTCATTGGCTGGATATCACAGACATGCAAATGTCCACAGAGGCAGATTGACAGGGAATGGCAAGTGCTGAAGTTCCCATCAGGACCACTCCTCAGAGGGCTCTCCCTTGAGGAAGTGCGAAGATGACACTTGACTGGTCTTTATACATGAGGACAAAGACGTGAATACCGTCTTTTTATTTGTTGTAGTAGAAAGGTCATAGAGTTTGGTGCAATCCCCATTATAAAGTGAGAATCACTGTGCTTATGCTAAGTGATCAAGACTACATAGACAGTGTATGGTACCCAATGCAATGGCTGCTGTCTTCATCAATGCCAGCATGAGAGAGAGGAAAGCCGACTTTAATCCATTCTGCAAACCAGAAAGCAGCTTTGTAGTAAGAAAGATCTTCTACTTTAGTCTCATGGGCTATTCTTTGCAGAAGTTAAAGGGTACCATTTTTCTTTGCAGTTCTAGTTGTTAAAATTCACTACTGGGTTGAAGGAATGGCTCCAGACACACTATGTATGGCTTAGTAAGGAGCCTGACTCACAGAAACCAGTAGGACACACAAATAGCCCTTATGCTGTCAGTGAGGAAAATAAACATCTCCCTTGATTTCTTGAAAACCAAAACCAAGCAAAAAACGTACCCCTGTAAAAAAAAGTCACAAATTAAGCTGTCCATTAGAATATCAGATTTTATATTTTCATGGGAAAAGGTTTCTCTACAATACATCCAAAGATGTAATTAGCCTATTTTTCACTGCTTTATGCCTAACTCAATTTCAGTGACCTGGGGAAGTTTGGTGTCAGCTTCTCTTTGTTCCTCTATCCCTTGGGTAGATTTGGACCCATTGTCTTCACTTCCTGGGCTGCAGTTTCCCCATCCATAAGTCGGGGAAACTGGAGATCAGTAACTATGGGGTTTAGCCAGTTTCATTATTAAATTCTATGAAACTGTGGAAGCTGGCCCTGGTCTCTAATCTCACTCACAGTGTATTGTAATGTCATAGTAACCCAGGTGCAGTCACCGTGATTCCATCAGAGAGGACACAAACAAAGCCCAGCCTGCAAGTCTGGGTATCAGCCCAACAGGTGTTTGTTTGTTTGCTATTTTCAAGATCGAGTTTTAAAATCTGCATTTAAAGCTACAGTTCCATTAAAATGGACTGTGGGGGTAAGTCGCCTCCTGCTAGAACCACTCAGTCAAGAGAGCAAGAATCAAATATACTTGTAATAGTGTGTAGTGCCGTCACTAGTGGATCTGAGGCTTTGGGGTTGGGGAGCAAAAAGGACAGACTTTATCAGAAGATGAGAGCCCCTTTGGGAAGGAGCCCTGGAGCTCCTGACTCTGCCTGGTTCCCCAACTGACAGCAGTGAAATCCTGATTAAGGGGCTGCTGTTTTTTTTTTTTCCCCAGTGCTTTCCTGGAAGCCAGCTCCCTTGATTAATGTATAGAGTTCGTCACTGGGGAGGTGTGAAAACATATATTATGCTTTTCTGAGGCTAAATATACACACCTTTAATCTCTGTTATCCAGCCTATGCAAGAGCCCACCAGAGAAGAAAATCAAATTACATACCATATACAGGAGCCTCCCTCCTCCAAAGTCCTGATTACTGATGAGAGAAAGCAGTAGGAATAATAGGATGCCACGGGAAAGAAAAGGCATACGCCCTAACTATGGATCGATTTCCATATTGCTTCTCTCAAGAAAATCAGACACATCTATGTATTTTAATTAGTCTATGAAGTATCTAAGTAAATCCTACAAAATTCTGAGTCAGCACCTTTAAAACCATTTTCTCTTTGTTGAAGCCAAATGCAAAGTGATGGATCTGACTAGGAAGCTTAGGATTTGTGGGTCTGTATCAATCCCCCAATTGGAGACCCTGCTCCGACAGTTGTATTTGGTAAGAGGAGTACTTGAGGGGATTCATAGACACTAAAATGCTTGTCAACAGATGAGGCACAAATGTATGATCCGAAGCTGTTTCTGGAATGAGCCATTTGGGGAACTGCCACACGGCTTGAGCTATCTGAAAGAAAATGTAGGCACCACGTGACAACTTTAAATAAAACATGGACGCCTTTGCTAACAGAGAGGGTCTTACTCTTGCTGATCTAGTAGTTTTCCCGGGAAAAAAGTTGCATTTTCTTGGAGATTAAACACGATTATCTTGTGACTACAAAGCATGTGTCTAATTAATTACTGATTGAATCAAGCAAAGTACAGCCACATCTTTGTCTTGTGAAATACAATGTAAGAAACATTTATGGTTTGAGGGTTTGGAGGTTCACCTTATCAAAAAGAGCCTTCCTCTAACTTTTTTTTCCATATTAAATGTGTAGCTTTTTTCAGGTTTGATTTTGGGCAGCAGGGAAGGGTGAAGCCCATGGAGGTAAGGCCCTCCCAAATGCCCAAGGAGGGATCTTGACTGTTTCCCCCCTCTCCTCACCACCCCTAAAGGGGCTTAAGTGAGCTGGTCCCCAGTCTGTACAAGTGGTACTTGAAGGTGAGGGACCATGGAGAACAGGGTACCAGACCAGGGATAAGTGGGATAAAGGGCACAAGACCATTTGCCAGAACCCACAGCTTTCTGATTCCAAACTGAATTAAAAAGAAAAAGAGGGGAAGCAGAGGCTCTAAACCACAAGCAATATCCAACTCCCTTTCCCCTACCAGGACTGAGAGGGAAGAGGACGCAGGTAGCTTCCCAAGGTCATGGCTCCCTCATCCCTGGCCTAGGGAGCCAGGTGAAGGGCAGAGTCTCCCTGACAGTTTGAAGGGGTGAGGGGAAAACCAAAATAAAAGATGTCAAATAAATTGTATAGGAGTCCAGCCAAGGGCCCAGCCAGTGTGGACCCCAGCTGGGGAAGGGGTCTCTGTAGGCTCAAGGATCACTGCTGCCACCACCATCAGTCACCCTGGGTGCCAGTTATTTTACCATGGCCTTGATTGCAACAGCTGCCTCCTGTGTCACGGCAGACAGCCCCGTGGTCAGGGTCTCTTCCCCACAGTCATACTTCTGCTCAGTCTCCTCCCTAGGACTCCCTCAGGCAGACCAAGGTCCTCTTGTACCTCCCCACTGTCCTGGAGCAGGGATAGCTTCCCATTCTGGATGCCAGTCAGCTGGACGTCACTCTTTTTGATGTTGGGGACATCCATATTCCGAGTTGATGGGCAGATACTTTCATATTTCTTCCCAATAAAAATGCCAGTAGCAACCAGGTGGACCTTGGTTGGCACGGCCATGCTTGCCAGTCTTCGAAGTAGACATCTCGACTATCTTACATGGCCGACCTTTGAGCATCACAAAACCATTCGTATGTGATGCTGAACCCTGTACTGGGAAGGTGACTGAGGCCCCTGCATCTCCTGTCTCTAAGTCCAAACCATCTGCCATTTAAGAGGCTTCGATTTCAACTCACGAGAATGCACTAACTGGACCCAATCCACTCGCAGGAGCCCGGCAGCTGCCTCAAGGCGCTGCTGCCTCTGGTACATGAGCTAGCTTGTTGGAGCCCATTCCCTATGGTGGGATGCCATGCTCAGTCTTAATGCATGGGAGAGGGACTGGGCCCCGCCCCAACCTAATGAGCCAGACTATGTTGACTCCTCATGGGAGCCATTACCCGTGAGGAAGGGTAGACTTGGGGTACGCTGGAGGGAGGAGGTAAGGGGCGTGGGAGGAAGCGTGGCATGCGGGACTGTGGATGGAATGTAAAATGAAATAAAAATATTTTAAAAAGGAACAAAAAGAAGAAAGAAGAGCCTCCCTCTAATAGAAGAAAGAGGACTCTCAGTGTGTTCAAAGAGTAAAGACTGCCCAAGTCGGATAGTTGAAGGGAACCTGTATGTCCAAGGAAATTCAGTTTCTTTCCTCACTCAGAAGGATTTGTAATTAGCTGGGAGTGCATTGTCCTACTGTTGCTGTGAATACAGCAAGACCTCATTAGGCCTCAGGACTGAGAGAGCAGGAAGGAGACAGATCCCTTGACAGGTAGACACTCCTTTAGGGTGGGAGTACAGCCAGCTACTTGCCCATTACCCAAGCCGAAGGGGAGCTAGGTGAAGCCAATGTGTGTTAATGACAAAGTATTTAAAAACAGTGTCATCACATTGTTATCTTTAACATCTTCTCCCTCCTTACTGACACAGGCTAATTCACCAGGTGTTCTAGGTAAGTCCGTGTTGCTATTGGCTCCATGACTTTTCTGTTCCAATCCCAGTCCCAAGGTCCCAAAGTCAAAGACCCTTGGGGTCTGCTGAGCCTCAAGACCCTCCCGTGTGGATGGTTTCACAGGTAGATGAGCTTGGCCATGCTGGAAGCTTTTATGAAGAATCTAACTACCCAGGCTGAACATCTCCCCTCCCTCCCTCCTTCCCTCCCTCCCTGCCTCCCTCCCTCCCTCCATTCCTCCTTCCCTCCCTTCATCCATCCTTGTCTGTCTGTCTGCCTGTATCTCTCTCTCTGTCTCTCTCTGTTTGTCTCTTTCTTTCACTTGAGCATGTTTGAGTTTGAGAGCAATTCAAACTCTAGGAGCTTCATACTTTTAAACAAATATGACTACCGACCGACCTAATCTTATCTCACCTATCACTTCTTTGCTTGGTATGAATTTAGGATTACACTTGGATCAGCAACACACTTGCATTCTGTTTTAATTGTACCATGTTAAGAGTCTGTTGTGATGCTCCCAGCGTTCCCCCTGTACTGAGACAGAATGCCAGCCTTCAGAGAGCTCACGTAAGAAGGGCAGGAGCAGACCTCACAGGAACAGTGTTGGTATTCAAGGTAGATAATGAGGGAACAAAGAGAAACTTTGACCAATTCGTAACAACTAAAGCCGAGACTGTAGTGAGGTGAGGGGTGTGGTGATAGTTGGTTGTAGATGATTGCCATAGAGTCATTGGCTTTTCTTCTGAGAGTCATAAAAGAAACTTTGAGCATTCCCCTATGTAGGATCCTATCATTGTCATGGTATAAGGAAATCACATGCAGAGTTAGATACTTTGGTCACATACATTGCAGAAAAAGGAAAGTCAAAGTTCAGCACTGGAAATCTAAGACTGTGTGGCTATAGTTCTAGAGTGTATCCCTTCATACATAGAAAACAAAAAGACAGACACCCAGGGTCTTTTTGTTCTCTGTGTGTGTGTGTGTGTGTGTGTGTGTGTGTGTGTGTGTGTGTGTGGTGTGTGTGTGTGTGGTGTGTGTGTGTGGTGTGTGTGTGTGTGCGTGTGTGTGTGTGTGTGTGTGAATGGCTGTAGTGTGTGTGTGTGTGCGCGTGTGTGTGTGAATGGCTGTAGTGGGTGTGTGTGTGTGTGCGTGTGTGAATGGCTGTAGTGTGTGTGTGTGTGAATGGCTGTAGTGTGTGTGTGTGTGTGTGTGAATGGCTGTAGTGTGTGTGTGTGTGTGTGTGTGTGTGAATGGCTGTAGTGGGTGGGTGTGTACATCTGTGCCTGTATGTGTGCAGACCAGCAGTCAGCGTGAGGTGTCTTCTCTATGACTCTTCACCCCACCCCTTTTTCTGGCACAAGGTCTCCCGCTGAACTGGAGCTCACAGATGTGGTCAGACTAGCTAGTGAACTCTGTGGATCTCTCCTCCTGTCTCTGCATCCTGCAATTGGGGTTACAAGTGCACACTGCCAACCCTGGATATTTAATGGCCTCTGGGATCTGAACTCGGGTTCTCAGGATTGCACAGTAGGCACTTTACTGACTGAACTGTTTAGCCAGTTCTCCATGTCAATATTTTCATGCTCACTGCACTTACCCTCCAAATGCATCCTTATAAATTTACTTACAGCCAAAATTTACCTGGAAAGACATCTATACAAGATTATCTATTAAGGCATTGTTTGCAATACAATGTCTGGAAACCATTTATATTTCCATTAATAGTAATAAAGATAAATTAGTTGTACTGGTTTGAATGAGAAATGTCGCCTGTGAGCTCGGGTAAGCAAATACTTGGTGCTGAGTTGGTGATGCTGTTGGGGGGCGGGGCCACAGTTGTGGGAAGATGCAGCCTTGCTGGAAGAAGTACCCTGGGAGAGGGCTCTGAGAGCTCACAGCCTCACCCTGCTTCCAGTTTGCTTGCTCTGTGTTTGTAGTTGAAGAGGTGATCTCTCAGCTTTCTGCTCTGGCTGCTTTCTCCTCCCCCTCCCCCCTCTCCACCCCCTCCCCCAATTCCTCCCCTCCCCCTCTCCTCCCCCTCCCCCATCTCCTCCCCCTAAACCAAAACATAAGTCACTTTTAGTCATTTTTTTTTATCTCAGCAACAGAAAAGTAACCAATGTAGTCTGGCTGCACTGCGTCTTAGTGGAAGACCCTGCGTTCAGTCTCCAGTGTGCCCTGTCCCCACGAAGAAGTAAGTTTGTGTTATATTCTATTACTTGCCTAAAAATTAAGTATGAGGCAGTGAGATGCCTCCGGAAGTTAAAGTGGTTACCATGGACACTTGATGGCCTAAGGTGAATCTCTGAAATGTGCAGGGTGAGAGGAGAGAATCACCTCCCACAAGCCTACCCCCTTATCTCCACATACTTAGCCTTTGCAAGCACAACTGGGGGGGGGCAGAGGACAGAGACAGACACACTTGTGCATGGTTACGGTGCTCCTGGGAGAGTACATAAGAAACCAGTAAAATGATTTCCGGGCTACGACATGAGCCCAGTGGACCTTTTCTTCATTACTCACTCCTGCACCGTGAACACCATCACGTTTTTAAGTGTGAGTCCTACGAAAGTGGGGAGATCAGCTAAGGAGAAAGGCCACTTTACTCACCGGATTTAGAGCTTGCTTCTCTCCTTTCCCATGGATCCTGGGATATTCTTAGCTGTCTTGATGTTTCTCCTCTTCTTTTGCTCCCCTATGGGTTTTCCATTAGCAGCCAGAGCCTTGGGAGTGTCCTGTTTTTTCTGCTTTATTTTCTGTAGAGTTTCACTTGTTTTTGTGATTTCTTCACCTGTACCTACCGATTTACTAATACTCTCTTCAACCACGTTTCAACTGCCACATTGATTCCATTTAGTACATGTTTAAATTCTATATTCTTGATTGGAAAGACATCCCATTGGATTCTTTTAAGTTGGCTTTGCTTCATGTTTTTACACACTGGCTCTTTTTTAAGGGGTTTTTGGAAAACTTATTTTTAAACTATTTATTTGGCTTATGATACCTAGATTCATAGTCCATTATTTCAAGTCTATGAGTCCCTCAAGTCCATCTTTTGGTTTCTTCCGTCATGAACACTTAGGGACCTCTTCCTCTCCCTCCCACTACTCGTGTGTGTGTGTGTGTGTGTATGTGTGTGTGTGTGTGTGTGTGTGTGTGTGTGCACATGAACATGTGTACATGTGCCTGTGTACATGTCTGTGTGTGTGCATGGTATGCATGCATAGTACATGCCCGAGAGTGTACAGGAGTGCACATGCCCGTGTGAGCACATGTAAAAACTAGAGAAGGATGCTGGTATCTTCTCTGTATCTCCGTATCCCACTTCCTCGAGTCAGCATCTCGCACTGAACTGTATGCTTACTGTTCAGGTTAACCTGGATGGTCTGTGAACCCCAGGGAGCTCCCTGTATCCTGCACCCAACACAGGCACCTATAACTCTGCCCAACTTTTTATGTTGTTTCTAGGTGTTCAAACATAGATCCTTATCTCACAGGGCAAGTGTTCTTGTCCACTGATTCATTCCCCCCACCACCCCACCCCCGAGCCCTAAGCATCCTGTTCTTAGTGTGCCTTACATATCAACATGGTTTGGTGCGGGACATGTGCCCAGCATGCAGCGATCAAGTCCAGCCTCCCTTGCCTAACCTCTCCCCCCTCCCTTTCCCAGCCTCTGGTCCTCACAGTCCTGTAGTCAGCTCCATGCTTTTCTTTCTAAACGTCCATGCTTGGGGAAAAGCATGGGTGCTTTTCTTTGTCTGCTTGTGTCACTTACTGTAATGCCCTCCGGCACCACGCATCTCACTGCAGATGGTAACTTCTCAGCTTTGTGATTTTGCTCATAAACTCAGCCTTCCAAAGTCCCAGCTCCCGTCCTTTCTCTCATGTGGGAATCCACAAGGTAGGGTTGGCTGGCTGGTTGTCTATTTGATTCTGTCAAGGGTATCCCCATAAGGGAGATGGTTTTTCATCCAGACCCTGTGGAGCCATGGTTTCTGGGCATCAACGCCTCACAGAATTGTGTTCCTTTTCAAGAAAGAGACAAACTCTTCCCTTTGGATAGATTCTTTGATTTCATTTCTCTCAATTAGTAGCACTCGGGAGATCTTGATTCTTCAATGAGTTCCCTTCAATTTCCAACCCAACCTCTTTCTGCCTTGTGACTTTGACTCTCTTTTTTCTTCTATGCAGCCATAAAATTTCAGTTGTCAAACATTGGTGGCCTCGCAAGTATTCCAGACGACAGCAGACAAAGCTTTGGCCTGTCATCTGTAGCCTTCATTGACTTCCTTACAGATTTTTCTTTTCTGTTGCAGCATCGACTATTCGTTGTGTGAATTGGAAGTAGCTTTAAGACAGGCAATATTATTTGGGGGAAGATATTTATAATATGCAAATTACTCAAGGATGGTTCCCAGAATTCAGAGGAACTTAAGGCAGCTTAAGGAGCAGAGGTAGAGAGATCTTAATAACAGTTAATGTCACAGGGGGGTGCATATTCCAGCCCTGTGAACTTAGGCTCTGTGCTGACTGAGATAGGAAGCCACTGAGTGACACAGAAGAGAGATGACATGTCCTGAGTCATGCTCTAAGCTGATTGATCATCCTTGGTGTTAGGGGAAATGCAAAACAGGGAGCATAGCTGTGAAGTTATTGCAAATAACTCAACCAACAGAGGGACGCTCAGCCATGATATCAGTGCAGGGTTGCCATGCTGTTGTTAGATTCTGTGTGTACTTAGAAAGATCGGGCTCTCTGACAGATTGAACACACACTCTGAAAGAAATAGTAGAGCCAAGATCCAGTGTCTCCAGTCCTTCCTCTAACCTAATTTAATCCAAACCCAAATTCCTGTTCTTCCTTCCAAACTTGCTCTATCGAACGTCATCTCTCATTTTGACTTCTGGCAACTCTATTCTTTTAGTTGTTCAGGCCTGAAATCTAGACATTACTTTGACAAGTTTCAGATCCGTGTCTGGTTTTAATCATCTCACTTAAGTTTTGTAGGGGAAAAATACAGTTCAATCCTACTCTGAAGCAAGTTTGTATTTCCCATAACCATCCAGGTGGAAAGGAATCAGCATGTGTTGCGGGATTATTATTTAAATGTTTATAGCCTGCCATTTTCTTCACACCAAGGTCCCAGCAGTGTAAGTCAGCTAGGCTCACACAGGTATTGTCTGTTCCATCTGGTCCTTGGCGATCTGCAGGCAGGCCCTGGATGGTGCAGTAGCTGATCAGACGGGCTCACACAGGTATTGTCTGTTCCATCTGGTCCTCTGCATTCTGCAGGCAGACCCTGGATGGTGCAGCAGCTAAAAGTCCATATGGTCTCAGGTGTAGCCCCAGGTAGAGCATATTGCAGCATGGCAGTGTGCGGGCCCTGAGGCAGGAATGGCTGCTGGGAGGCATGCATCTGAGTGAAGTGGCCACCGCTGTGCCCAAATCAGAGGGCAGAAGGGGTTCTTGGCTCCCACGATGCTCAGCACTTCCAGGACCGGTTGGAGATCAAGAAGCCATCCTGAACTGCAAATGTCATGCCCAGGCAGAATCCAGAGAGAGTGCTGAAAATGTACTATTCCCTGCCTGCTCCCTACCCTGCTATCTCAGGCAAGGATCTGAAAGAGTATAGATGGAAACCGATGTGCCTGGGGCCTCAGAGCGGGGCCTCTGCAGTGTGGTCTGTGCTCCAATCGCCCTACCTGTGATTTAGGAATTTCGTTCTTTCCTTCATTTCTAAATATGGAAGTGGCGATTGTCTTCCTTGAATGCAACTGCACTTGTTTTACTTTGAACTTCATCGGCTGAGCCAAGATACACTGAGCATGCTCTTTAGCCCTTGAACTAACAGTGTCATCTTGGAGTTCAATGTTTGCATTAGGTTATGATGAATTCAACCGAAGATAGTGTGTCGGGCCAGTCATAGTGATACAAGGAAAAACTGAAGTGTGGGTACCCATAAACTCTAGAAGTGTCTCACAGCTCTTGAGGTTAGATGTTCAAGTTTAACGCACCATCAGCTGGGTTCCTGATGGTGCGTCTCACTTTGACCCACAGTTGCTCATTTCTTCCCATGCCTTTATGTAGTGGAAAAGTGAGTGGTTTCTTTTGGGAACTTAATCATGAAAACCACCACCACCACCTCCACAACAGTAATAAAATAATAATACCCTATGATCACATCATCCCAAGACACCTCCTACTACCATCACATGAGATTTAAAATCTGAGCAGATTGGGCTGGAGAGATGGCTCAGCCATTAAAGGCTAGGCTCACAACCAAAAATATAAGATGAGAGCATAGGAATTCTGGGGCATCGACACACATTGCTATAGAAATTTTCAAGATGGTGTTGATCTTTTCAGGCTTCTCTACCCACTTGTCAGTGCTGACAAAGATGCCGCTTTGGTCCTCTGTTCATTTGGGTTTTCTCCTTTTGCTGTTCTACCATTCCATGTATATATCTGACTCTATTAATTTTTTAAAGTCATATGTTGGGCTAGCAAGATGGCTTAGTGGGTAAAGAGTGAGTTCTGATGTGGGACGCCCTTCTGCATGCTGCAAATATGTGTTACTTTTATTGGTTGATGGATAAAGCTGTTTTGGCCAATAGACAGGCAGGATTTAGCTAGGTAGGAATTCCAAACAAAGAGGCAGGGAATAAAAGACAAAGGACAGACACTATGTAGCTATCAGAAAGGTAGGATACGTGGGCATTCTCCAGTAAGATAAGGCCACATAAAGATACACAGATTAATAGTTGTGGGTTAATAATTAAGAGGGGCTGGGCATTGGTGGCGCATGCCTTTAATCCCAGCACTCGGGAGACAGAGGCAGGCAGATCTCTGTGAGTTTGAGGCCAGCTTGGTCTACAAAGTGAGTTCCAGGACTGGCTCCAAAACAATACAGAGAAACCCTGTCTTGAAAAAAAACCAAAAACAAACAAACAAAAAAAAATTAAGAGGGAGTTAGCCAATAAGAAGCCTAAGCCAATGGTCAAACAATTATAAATAGATATTAAGTCTCAGCATGGTTATTTCATAGTGGCTGTGGGGACCCAATTGGATGGAGAGAAACCAGCCCAGTAGGACTGAGACTAGACAGAGAAAATCTCAACAGAGTCCCATCCCTTGGACACACATAGTTGAAGGAGGGAAGATGTTCTTTGACATGCCTGTGTGAACTGTGACATGTATGTCACACTCCTCAATAAGTAAGCTAATCTAATAAAAATTGTAAATCCTATGTGATCCTGGGGTCAGCTTTATAATGACAATGGGAAATTTGATTACACTTTTGGCATGAAATAGGTTAGTTATTTCTTTTGTAAATGATATTTGGAATTTCCACAAGACAAAAAGTCTTGCATATTTGTGAACAATAGCAGTAGATCAAATGACTTGACATTTTCCTAGATTATCAAAGTATATAAAAGAATTTTGTTTCCAAATTCTATGCATCCACTTGCTATTTACATATTTATGAATTTCAAGTAGGCTATGTGTATCCCAGGGTAAACTCAAACTTGCTACATAGCCAAGTATGACTTTGAACTTCTGATCCTCCTGAGTGCTAGAATTAACAGATGCACACCGTTAAATCCAGGTTGTGTGGTACTGAGGACTCAAACCCAATATTTGTGCCTGTTAGGGAAGCAGTCCCCCTGTGCAGCCACATCGCTGTTCCCCCTCACCCTAATTTGCTTTATAAAACTCTATCAATTCAATCCCAGCCATCACCAACATCAAAGCACGGCTGGGAATGTAGCTCAAGTGGTTGAGTGCTTCCTTGGCATGCATGAGGCCATGGATTTGAACTTGGACACAATGGCACATGCTGCTACTCCCGGCACTAGGGAGGTAGAATCGAGAGGAACAGAGGTTGAAGTCGTTCCTAGTACATAGTGAGTTTGTGGCCAACCTGGGCTACTTGTAGTAAACAAACTTCAAAAATATTTACAAGAAGGGAGCGCTCATGTCATTTCTGTAGTTTCACGTTGGACAATTAGGAACTATGATTTAAAAGAAGTAAGAGAAATTATGATTAAGTACAAGAGCACATTTTTATAGCTCTGCAAGGAGTTTTATAATGCAGAAGGAACACCGAGGACATGTGAGATAAAGCCTTCTAAAGAGATAACAGCAGTCATTTTGGGTGTCCACTTGCCAGTCTAGTGGTTGGAATGTGCTACACTGTTCTGTTGACAGATGACAGTCATAGTTGAACTTCCCAGTAACAACAGAGTCGCTTTTGTGGTCACACCCCTTGTGCCTCTGAGCCCACTGAAGTTGACTGGGGTTTTCTTTAACTTCTCAGGGTCATTTGCCCATGAGGCCATTACTGATTGAGTATGAGAGTACTTATACAGTCAGGACCCTCAATGAATATCATCATCTTCTCTTGACGTTTTTTGTCTATACGACAGAAAAGACTACTGGCATTTCAAATTCTTTACCCAACACATGTGTGCGAACTTGCGTTGTTGGCTCCCTTGGTCAGGGCAGAGCTGTGAAGAGAGTTTTGTGTCTCACCTTTGTCTCCTGTCATCTGTGTAGATGCTTGTTGGGCGAGCTCTGTCATTTCAGTCCTTAGATATATGTATCTCATGTGGCCCCCAATGACTTTGTTTGCTTCATGGGTCTTTCTTACCAAGAAACAAGCATTGTATTCCTCCCAGGTGTAGTTCACCCCACTGTAATACTGAGGTGTTCCTCACAACCCATCCCCAAACTGCTTCCAAGAAACTTGTGTTTACACATCTCACTCTGAAAATGCTTATTTTTGCATGCATATTGCCTGATTTTTAACCTGTTAGTATTTCAGACTCACACTGGGCGTTTTGCGATGTGCTTTGTCTGAAAGGCTGGCCCTCAGGGTCTACTTTTAGGCTTTCACAGGAAGCTTTGCGGTGGCTAAAGCTTAATTGGCTTTGACACACTGTAAATGGTTAAGATGCCAGTTGTTTGGAGAAGGGCATGATGCCATGCAGCTCTCTCCTGTAAAGAAAGGATGGGCTGAGCAGCACTGTTATCAAAGGTTTGCAGGCGGCCATGCAGAAGGGATGAGAGGTTGGGAGGAATGGGGAAAGAAGTTGCTGGCTTTGGCCTGGGGTTTGGGATTTGTTTGCTCTAGGTCCTGATAATGACCATGTCTGTGCCACACTGTGTGTCCTCTCCAAAGGTGCAGAAAATCACTTCTAGTTCTTAGAATACCATCAGTAGCTAATGGGTCCCAGAAAATAATCTCGACAGGGGACTAAAAGGAAGGGATGGAGAAGGGCAGAAGGCACAGCTCTATATGGAGGAGGACCTGAGTTCAATTCCTAGAACTTCTTGAAAAGCCAGATGTAGTAGAGTTACCTGTAGTCCCAGTGCTAGGGAAACAGAGGCAGTGGATCCCAGGATTTCCCTGCTGGACAGCTAGTGTAGCGTAAATAGTGACTCCAGGTTCAGTGAGAGACCCTGACTTAAAAAAATACTAACATTATCCCTTCTTGAAGTCTGAGAAGTGAGCTCTTGCTGCCTTGCCTTGATGAAATAAATTCTTGTCCTTCTGGACCTGTAAGCCCACAATAAACCAGTATTCTGTAAGTTTCTTTGGTTGTGGTATCTCATCACATGCCTAGAAAGGGCTTACCATAGCCTCCAGGAGACATTCTTCTGTTTATCTTGCCATCCTTTCCAACCAGGGCAATGCCATTCACACCGATTTCATGATTAGAAAGTGCTTGGTACATCAGCCTTACTGTAGTTGCATCAACTGCATTGACATGCAGGCTGTTGGGAAGTCTATGTCCTGACTTCCTACTTTGGGACTGGAATCTTTAGGTAAAGGACTAGGCAATGGGCAAAGCCTGAGGTTGAAATAGATGCCAACACAGGGAAACAGTGAAATGCAAGCAAGCAAACAAACAAATATACCTAGTTTTTCAGAGACAAATTCCAAATAGCATAACAAAACCAATCTCAGCTCCTCACAACCAGAGGCACAGATGGGACCAAAGATCTCAGCATATCCATGTGTCAAATATTATCCTCATAGCAGAAGCAACATTAACAAGCTAACATAAAGAATTCAAGGATGGAATACTAAAAATGAGCCTTGAAATAAGACAGACATTTCTTTTTATATTTATAACTATCTCAAGTGATTTTTTTAAAGATCTTTCTGTAGGGGCCAAAAATAGAAACATGAATAATATCTATTACTTAAATTTCTCTCTAGATTGTTACTTCCATGAAGACAGGAGCTCTTATTTGCATACCTTACCAGCGTCATAGGTCCTATGCACTACATGTAGGCATACACATTCTTGACTGGCATAGTGCTTGAAATAGTGTAGACCTTCAATAAATTTTCAAATGGAGTGCCTTGTCCAGTCTCTTGATGACTATTAAGATGTTCCCATGAGAGCTGCAGTGATAGCTCTGTTGGTAAATCACTTGCTTTGCAAGCATGGTAACTTGACTTCAATGTTCTCAAAACAAACAAAAAAGGCTATACATGGTGGTGTTTGCATACAATCCCAGTACAGGGAATGAATCCCCGGGGTCCCCTGGCAAGGCAGATTAGCCTCCTTAGCAAGCTTCAAGCCAATCAATGACTGCCTTACAAAAATAGCTCCTTGAGGATTCATCCTTGATTTTCCCCCTTTGATCTCCAGACACATGTATACATATGTATGCACATCTACACACACGTACTCCTACACACACACACACACACACACACACACACACACACACACTTATACAAAGATGTTTCTCCTGTCTGCAACCTAAGTCTGTAACAATGAAGAACAGTGACTCTATAGACACTGCCCTGGTCAGTATGAGTAAGCGGAAGGACTTGCCTTTCAGAAGCTGGTTGTGCAGTCAATGAGTATGTTTCTAGTGAGGTGTGCTAGGTGGATGACATAAGGGATGAAAGGAGGGTGTATCAAATCCACTTTGAAAAATCAGGTGGTGCCTGCAGGAGAAACACTGAGCTGTAGCTCAGTGCAGAGGTTTTCTAGGTAGACTGGGAAGAGCTGCATGGGCTAGATACAGAACAGAGTCTACAGCATACCATGCCATCATGGGTGGTTGACTTTTGTCTTAAACTTCTTGATACCAGCGACCATATCTGTAGCCCTGTGATTATCACAAAACCTGGCAGATAGCTGATGCTACATAAACAGATGCTGGATAAATATATGGAAGAGAGGAGTAATCTTCCAGAGACTGGCGATTGAATTGCAAATTCTTCTTACCTCATTTTGACCCACACTTGACCCACACTTGGTACTTGACCCACACTTCCCACATATGGTTTTTTGCAAGTATGTGTGGGGGGATCAGAAAGTGATGCTGAAGTTAAATTTTCAAGTGAGTGAATGACACTTTCAAATAGTTGTAGGAGAGACTGATGGGAAAGAAGATAATGTTGAGAAAGGTCAATGGTCTCTCTGTTAGCAAAAATATGGGTGTAATATAAGAGGTATACCAGATGTCCTATTCCTTTCTCTGCTCCACTTTGACCTAGGTTCTGCATGCAATCATCACACATGCTGTACTTAAGTATTCTGTGGTACTCAGTGACTACACTGCTACTGGTGAAGGGAATGTGACAATCAGGCCTAATTTTAAGTGGCAGTTGAACTGAACTTTCATTAAAAGTTAGTAGGAGTTGACAAAGTGAGAAGTGAGAGAGTTTTGAATGGCCCTGCCATGGAGAGTTCATAAGAATCTTGAGCTCATCTTGTTAGTATTCAGGCATTGGTACTGGCCTGTCCTTGGGGTTCTGACAGGATACGCCCTCAGCTGCAGCTACTAAGAGTACAGCCACCTATGCATATTCACTATGTTCCCTTTTAAAAGGTCCCTGCCCACCTCCCACCCTTCTCTCTCTCTCCCTCCCTCCCTCCCTCTCTCTCTCTCTCTCTCTCTCTCTCTCTCTCTCTCTCTCTCTCTCTCTCTCTCCCTCTTTCCTCTCTCTTGCTGCTCTGTTTCTGGAGGCTGTTCTCCCCTCTTCCCTTTTCCCTTTTTATGATTCCTTTCCCTAATTAAAAAACACTCTGCTTGAACACTGTCACATGGTGTCTTTCTCTTGAGCACCACTTTTCTTAAATTACAACACCCAGGGAAATGACTGGCCAGGGTAGTGGCCTTCAATCTGGGATATTCAAGACTCAGTTCTTCTTGCACTGACATTCACCTGCGGTCTAAAACTGGGGCATAGAGTTCTTTGCAGTTTGTCTGGGAAGGCATCAGGGCTATCCTAATGGCAAGTATAGGCTACAGATTTTGAGGAACCTGCGGATCCCCCACATCACTTCCTAGACTCTGTACATATAATATTCATTAGAAGACGTCCATGCCTTCATGTTTGGTCTACAGTACTAGAGAGAGAGATTGATAATGGCGGGAAAGGCATAGGAACAGGCAGGTTTAGTAACAGAAGCAGGAAACTGCTTGATCACATTTTATCTACCACCCCACCCCCTTTTGATGGGAGTCTTACTGTGTAACCTGGCAGGTCTGGAACTTCCTTTGTAGACCAGGCTTGGTTGATCACATATTCATCCATACATAGGAAAGATAGGAAGAAAAAGAGAGAAAGAGAGAGAGAGAGACAGAGAGAGAGAGGGACAGAGAGAGAGAGTCAGACAGACAGAGACATAGACACATAGAGAGACAGAGAAACACACACACAGACACCACATTCACACACTTGAGAACAGAACATGGGAAATGACACAAGGCTATAAATCCTCACAGCTCACCCAGTGAACAGTGACATACTCCTCCACTAAAGCTGTGCTTCCTAAATGGTCCATGATCTCCCCAAATAGCACAATGAACTAGAGACCAAGCATTCGGCTACATGAGCCTATGAGAGTTTGTTTGTTTTTTCATTCAAATCAGCACAGAGGCCATGTAAGAATCAGGACTTGCTGCCCTTGGTGTTCGCATTTAGAACAAACCCAAATGCATATGGAAACCATGTCTGCAACCGAAACATCTTGCAGCTGCTGTTGTTAAGTGTGTTCACTCTTGATTTCTAAAATATGTGCTAGTGTCTGAGATGGAGGCTTCTTCCTTTCCCCACTTGCATCTTCTTCAGATGGACTGAGCAGATGGGTATTGTACCCAGTTCTAGAAGCCAGAATCCCAAGGTTCTGTCTCTGTAGCCGGCTGTTGTAGTAGGAAGCAGCACACTCTTTTCCCAGGCTTTTCTTTCTTTTCTAAGCAGGAGTTCTGTAGATGTTTTATAATTCACAATGACCATATACCCAAAACTATGGCTAGCAGGTAAACATTATTTTTTTCCATTGGTCAGGATTATCCATCCAGTCTTTCAAAATTGAATTCTTTGGCTTCCTTTCCTACTCACCTTAGCAACTTAATTTGCTACCAAGTTCTCCTCATTTCAAAATGTGCAATGCTGCTCAAATACATCCCTTCTTAAGTGAGCTCATCACTTCTGCCAGAATTCATTTCTTCAGCTCACCCTGACAACATCTCTTTGAAATGTCTAACTCTCCATTAGAGGAACAGGTGTGCAGACATCTTTGAGAGGTTCAGAGGAAAAGAGATCATGCAATGTACCTGGACATTCCAGAAGACAAGATAGTCTCGGGACAGAGACTGAGCACCCTGGAAGATAAGCATGCAGGTAACTTCTTCCATCTTGTGAGAGATGGACTTGATCCAGCAGGTGACTAGGAATCTCTGAAAGTGTGTTGAGTGGTATTTAGGGTAGGGGTCAGAGAAAAGCTTGTGGGGCTCAGGGGTGTGAACCTAAGACTTGATCAAGGGATCTCGTTTCAGTTGATGACATCTGATCTTTTTAAAACACTGCTTTCTCAACTCTACCTCCATACATGTAGTATCCTCCAGTATCTTTTTCTTTCTTTTTTCTTTCTGGTTTTTAGAGATAGGGTTTCTCTGTATTGTTTTGGAGGCTGTTCTAGAGCTCACTCTTTAGACCAGGCTGGCCTCGAACTCACAGAGATCCACCTGCCTCTGCTTCTTGAGTGTTGGGAATAAAGGCGTGCACCACCAACGCCCAGCATCCTCCAGTGTCTTAATAGCTTTTTGTCAGCATCTAACCAGTGTCTTGCCAAGCCTTCCCATAGAAATGGTGTTTGGGTATATAGAAGGAAGTATTAAAATAGAAACATTTTTTTAAGTCAGTGATGTCCAATGAATGTTTCTATCTCAGAAAATCCTTGTGTTGGATAGAGCATTCACTCACCGTAGAATGATGCTTTGAAGAAGATTCAGTCCTTTCCTTTGTGTTGTTTTGCTCAGGCAGATTTCTGTTCACAGGTAAATAGAAGGATGCTTCTGACAATTCCTGATATTTGGCTACATAGAATGAAGTGTAAGAAACAATTACTGCTCATTAATTGTATCATAGGTTTCTGTTTCTTAGGAGTGGTTATGTGTCATAATTATGGTACACTCAGAATTAAATGAAGGCTATCTTCAGGATTGGCAAATGCATTTTAGAAGTTAAAGAATGGAACAATTGTAATTTTTGGAGTAGCATGGGCCCTTAGATTAAGGAATAGCTGAGTATAGCCAATAAGCTGTGTAAGAGGGTGTGTGTGTGTGTGTGTGTGTGTGTGCATGCACACCTGTGTGTATGTTTATGTTCTCTGTGAATACGCATGTGTGTGTAGGTAATGCATTCATGCACACACATTCATGTGAAAACAGGGGAGCAACTTCAAATATTGTTCCTTAGGCTCTGTCAACCTTTAGTTGCTTTTTCTAAAATGTGGGATTTGGGGGTGTATCAAACTCAGATTCTTGTGTTTGCAAGGCTTCGCAGGCTGAGTTATCTCTTTAGCCCCTGTATTTTTTTTTGAAACAGAAGTCTCACTATGTAGCTCAGGTTGGGTTCAAATTCCCAACCAGAGTGTTGTGATTGCAGGCGACTATCACCACAGCTGGGCAGTCTTGTGGAACAGCATCGGGTAGACCAGAGGCAAGAGTGGGGGTTTTCTCAGTGGCTGTTGGGATGTGAAGCCTTCATTTTTGAAACAAATCTTCGGTATGACTGAAATTGAGAAAAATACCACTCAACACTGTCAATTCAGTGAGAAACAGACAAACAGCAGCAGCAAGCACAGCTGAACCAGTAGTTCGGCAAGAAGCCAGGACACACAACAGTCTTCCTGCCGTGGGTCAGGTTGCTGAGGTGTTATCCACTCTTACTAGACAGAGTGCCTATTGTGTGCAGGGCCTGGAAACCTCCCTCTTCAGAAATCAAACAAAACAGGTTTCTGCTCATCTGTGTGGGCAGACTGGGTATTAGAAAGAAGCAACGCAGTGTAAAGGGATTGCCATTTGCTTGGATTGGTGGTTCATTTGTACCCACTTTCAGTGGAAAGGATGAGAAAGCATCATATTGTTTTTATCGGTAGGGAGCGTATTACAGGGTTGTGGTCACCAGTGTTTGCCTGAGCAGCAACTGAAAAGGCTGCATCCAAGGCTTGCTTCCCTGTCTGTTCCAGCCCAGCAGAGTGTTCAACACAAACTCAGATGTAGTGACACTTTGTGTGTCCAATCTATTTAAATTTGCCATAGGAAACCAGTATTTGGGGAATTTGGGAAGGTCTGTAGTGATTAAGTGCTGCCAAGAATCCATGTTTCCTTTGGAAAAGCAAAGATGGCTGACTTGGCAATAACAATCAGATGCGATGTGTGTGTGTGTGTGTGTGTGTGTGTGTGTGTGTGTGTTATGCAATTATATCTGGATTTCTAGAAAGAAGAAATCAAACGCCAGCCCTGAGACTATTCTGTTTCTCGTAGAAATAAGAATTAAGGAAACATTCTTTTCAAAATAATGATTAAACCAATGGGATAATGATCACCCCATTGTATTGATGTCCTATGCCCTGTACTCCACACCTCTTTTAAAATTCTGTACAAAGGGACTTCCTATCCCACTTCATTGCTATGACTGGTAAGACGTTTCCATTTCTGTCAACCCCATGGTCCTTGGCAATGAGAAATTATAAATGTGTGAAATGCGGAAGGGGCAAGACAAATGGTGAGAGACTGGACTTCCTGCTCACTGGCTGTGCTTCCAAGTGAAGGCTGGATGGTATTCACGAGCATCTATGATGGGGCTAGGGATGCTGAAAACTGTGACCCTTTTCTTTAGTGTTCCCCCAGCATCTGGAAGAAAGAGGGTAGACCCGATGAGACCTAATGGATGACACCTGGTAGTTGTGAGCATCATACTGTATCCAGATTGTGGTCAGAGACTGGAAGATGACTGGATGTGGGTTTGGTAGAAGACTTCTGTGAGAGATGGTATCTATCACGCTCATTCCCCATGTTCACAGAGCCCCTATGCCCTGCCAACAGTTCATGTACCTATTTTTGTGGTGATAGCTATTGATCACAGTGCTGTGTTAGGTCCTATGCAGAAGACATGAGAACCACTATCCTTATTGCATTACTGGGAAACCAAGCGTCAGAAAATGTAATGCCTTCAAATGTATCTCACCAGGGTGGAGATAGTATTCCTATTCTGCCTTTCTAACTTCTTAATACCAACTTGTGGGGACACCAGACCTTGAACAGAGACCCACTTCCCCCGAGATAATGTTTACTGAAAACAATTCAGTGCTATAAAGCTCTTGATAGGGCTCCTTTAAGGGATTGCTCACTGAAACACCATGACTTTGATCCCCCCTATGGCTAGATGCCTCTTCCTACTCCCTGCTGTGTCTCCCCAATTCTGGGGCCGGAGATTAAACCGCCAGCCAGGAGGGTGAGAAGTCTGGGAGAGCTGTGAGAGGTGTGTGAGAGCTCGGTTGGAGAATTGTATGTAGATGGATGGCAGAAGTCCTTAAAAAGGGAAGCGGTTTTTTCTTGGGGGGTCTCCTCCTAAGCTGACTTGGGGAGCATAAAGTTTTCTTAAAGCAACCGACCGGTCTCTGTGTCATCATCCTGACCACCTCGCTACATTCTAGGATGCAGGCTGCTCAGCAGGTGCGACACCAACTGACCTAAAGTTAACCTAACAATGGTTGTCAATATTAAAATGTTCTTAACCTTACCCCATTCTCGAGCCTCTGCCCTCAGTCCCTCCATGTCAGAACTGGAATGTTACTGTACTCAGAATCAATGGGTCAGTATTGCCTTCCTGGGGAGCCATTTTGAGAATGCAGCACATTGTTCTTTGTAGTTGGTTAGTTGTTTAGAATATTTTCCCACAGCTTGAGAAAAGTAAGGGATATACTGTGTGAACAGTTGGCCTTGTTCATTGCACCACTCAACAGGTGAAGAGCATAGCGCCAACATTCAGTGGTGTTGGGTGGCCATGTGGGGGCAAGACGTACTCGGCTCTGGACCAGGGAATCTTCAAGGCACCTGAGTAAAGCATGCAGGAGGTTAATGCATGTGTTCTTCCTTCCATAGTTTGTTTTTGTTCATATCCTCTTTCCTTCTTTCAGGAATGATTTATTATATATAAGCTATCCACGTGTTAAAAATCAAAGTTGGTCTGGTCATGGAGTGAGACATGGTCCCTGCTCACTAAGTAATGATGTTGGCTCTCAAGAGAAATGCAGGGTTGGAGCTCCATATATATAGCTGTGATAAAGCACCATGGCCAAGGCAACTTACAGAAGAGAGTTGGGCTTACAGTTCCAGAGGGCTGGAGTACCTGATGGCTGACTGAACACATGGCAGTAAGAGTAGGAAGCTGAGGCTTCACATCTTGAATCACAACTATAAAACGGAGAGCAAACTGGGAATGGGGTGGGGCTTTGAAACGTCAGATCACCCCCTTCCCCTGGTTATGTATTTCCTATAGTAAAGCAACACCTTCTAAACCTATTCAAACAGCATCACCAGACAAGGAATATGTTTCAAACATCTGTGCCTGTGTGTGTGGGGGTCATTTTCATTCCAACCATCTGTGTACATCCAAACAGAAAGGCACCACAACTCTTGTTGTATATATGGAAACAGGGGGATTTGGGAAGTTCCCAGGTCAGTATCATAAAATGTTAGGTAGCTTAGCACAATGGATTTTGACTGGAGAGTGGCCTTGAGCGAAATAGGAGCTCACTCAGAAGAGAGACCCCGGATTTCATGAGAACTGAGGCAGCTGAGCCGTCCTGTCCCTCCCAAGACACCAGGACATTAATGAAATGCTTCACTGTTTCATCTACAGTGATTTCAATGGAACCTGAAGAAGTACAGATGCTTCTTTGAGGGACTGATGGGAGGATGTTGAAGTGGTACCTGGAAGAGGGTGCAGCCATAATCCACTGGTTTTGATGCAAATGAGAATGTTGCTGCCAGAGTTGCAGAGCAGCATGGGGCAGACTTTCCAGTACTCAGCTTAGAATATACCTTCCACCCTCCAGTACAGGCTGGTACTGTGTGCAAACACATCTTGCCGGGGACCCAGAGCTCATTGGTTTTTGTGTCCTCTCTGGAGAGACACCTCTCTTTCCTGTCGATCTCTCTGCACCTTTGTATAAGCCATTGTTTGGCTCTTCGTTTTGACGATGGATTTGATTAGAGTAAGAAGCTCCTGGGGCGTTAGTGAGACGTGTCTTTGGATGTGTTCAAGGAGGGACGATCCATCCCAGATGTGGCCTGTCACTGACCACAGTCCCCAGCCAGTAACTTTCATATTAAAGCCCAAACCCCACAATTAGAAAGCACACAGGACAATGACAGGTTCTAATACCCAGACCATGGTTCTGGTTTTTTTTTTCTTTCTCTCTAATTGGAACTCATTTACCTAGAAGACACTAAGTAAAGGACTTTGTCTCCTACAATCAAGACTTTCCCCCAAGGCCACAACACTCACTTTTTTTCCCCTCCCCAGGAAGATCCAGCCTCCTTGTGTTGCCCTCCATATGTGTTGAGAGAGTGAGGATTTATTCCGAGGAAAAGGGGAAGATGCAGAGAGTGCTTCTGACATTTAGAATATGTGCAGGGAAGGCTTTGACATCTGTGACCTCAATAATGGAAGGTTTCGCCATGCTGTGCGGGGTGGAGGCCAGCAGGCAGCTCCTGTCAACCAGTCAGGATTGATAAATTCGTTATCTGGTGCTCTGTCAAAATGCTCATGTTAGCTGGGCGTGATCTCTCTCACACATGGAACACGGTTATGCCATCTGCTTGCTTTGGAAGCTTGCACTCTTGAGCCCATCTCCTGTGCCCAACACGGGGCTGTGACTCACCGTCACATAAGGTGATTCATGGGTACAGAGGTGCCAGGCTGTAGCCCTGAGGAACACAGAGTTGCTGGTGTCCAGCTGCGGAGCCAAGTTGTGACAAATCACTTCTGCTGCACCCACTACCCACTCAGGGATTGCTGGAGCCCTGGTTGAGTGCTAATGTTTTTATAATGTGCCTTCTTTGCATAGATTGGGATCAGAAAGCAGGCTGCTAAGTGCTCTTTGTTTCTCTCCAAACAAGGGTCTTTGAAAAACTATCAGTTTCATGAGAGCAGGACTTGGAGGCTCTGCTTGGCGGAGCCCAATGGTGTGGGTGTTCTATCCAGCTACTCAGGCTGGCTGTCAGCCCGAAGGCTCTTATGCTCCACTCAGGAGGGGGGAGGGGATGTGAGGCTCTTGATTAATGGGAAAGTCCTTCAAGTGCTCCGTCTTTATGTCTAAGAAGCATCGGGGCATTTCAGGGAGAAGATGAGGTGGATTCCCGGCTGTAATTAGCAGAGTCAGCTCTGACCAGTGCCACAGGCTAGCAGGCTGAAATGCCTGGAAGGGCCAAAGGCTCCAGAAACCACAGACATGGCTCCTATACCCTCTCCACTTTTCCCTTTGGGGTAATGTAGAATAACAAATCTTTGATCCTTAACTTTTCCCTCAGTAAAAAGGATTGTGCTTTGTACGATGGGTGATGGAAGGCGTGATGACACTGCCTTTCTTGAAGCTTGGCTCCTAACTCAGCAAATGTCAGTTTCTTCTAAGTTCAGACATCTTAAGAACAGGATGCTTACAGTACAAAGGAAATTATGTACCAAGTTAAGGGGGCGACGTTCTCTGCTAGGTGACATGATTTTATCCCGAGTGTATGATTTATGAAGTGACCCCTTTGTTCTGAACTTCAGATCTTAAACCTCTACCAGGCCTTCTGGGGACAATGGTGAATGGGCTACAGAAAAGCCTGGCTAAGTGGCTGGTGAGACCACTCTGCTGATAAAGTACTAGCTGCTTGAGTCTATGCCCAGATCCCACTTAAAAAGGCCTGGTGTCCTGTGTGCTTCTGATCCCAGTTCTGGGGAGGTAGAGGCAGGCAGATCTACAGGACTGATGGGCCAGCTATGTAAGCCTACCTTTGAGCCGCAAGCCAATGTGTGAGCCTGTCTCAAAATGCAAGATGTTTGGAGCCTAAGGAATAACAGCAGAAGTTGACCTTATGTATACACATATACTCACGTGTGCATAAACACTCAATGCGTGCACATGCACACTCACTAGCATGCTTGAGAATCAAAGACCTGAGACCCTTTCTGTAACCCCTTGAAGCTTCTGCATGCTGGCTTTAGTGTTCCTGACTGACGGCTGCCCAGACACACTCTTCACCATGCAGGCCACTTATTAATTTACTGATCATGGAGTCACATCATACGTCCATCACTGGTTCAGCCCTGGATGGGCTAATTAAAGACCTTGGCTTACATTCTCCTCCAAAGGCTCAGGTCAGTATTTTCCACTTTACTGGACTGCAGTGCTATCACAAACCTCAGCTCTACTGTGACAGTGTAGTGGCAGGTGGCTACTGGTGGCCTCTAAGCCAATGGTTGTGGCTCTATGTCAGGGAAACTTTCTTTTTCTTGCTGGGTCATAGGCCAGATATCATAGCATTGCTTTGCTGCTCCCTGGTGGACTGTGTGGAGCCCATACAAAGGCCTAAAATCTGCTTTTCCTCCTGGTCATTTGAATGTAAGAAAATCCAAGGCTTTCACTTGTTCCTGATACAGTAGGCACTTCTCAGTTTCCAAACTGATTTTTGGCTCTGTGAGCCCGGGGTGTTTTTTGTTTGAGGAAACAAGATTCTGGCATCTTACAAACCAAGGTTTATTATTACCAAACACAGGTGTTCATTTAGAATATATCAAAGGACTTATTGTCTGTGACTTAGTGACAAGAAACTCTATGTCCGTCAGAGGAAGGAGTAAAAAGGGAATAGGCTTTTTTAAAAATTCTTTCCAAGACTGAGGGAGAATTATTTATGTTTTCATGGTGTCCTAAGTGATCAGAAACATCCTGAAGGTCAGTGTAACTGTAGCCATTTCTTCCCGGTGGAAGATGTAGGGGCTCTGGATTCCTTGGTCTGAGATGGAGAAAGGGCCTGGTTCTACTACCAGTCGCCTTGTGATTTTGCCCCTGGTTGGAGAGTTAGAGCAGCTATGCTGAACAGGAGGTGTGGAGTTCTAGGCCAAAGGAATCTGACTTGGAACTTTTCCTTTATCACCGCAAGTTGCCCCAAGTGTTCAGTATGGAGCAGAGGGAACTGAGAACAGTCAGGGTAAGGCCTTTAACCATGAGGAGGGCGTGGCTCTCCTATGGCTCTCCTTTGTTCCTCTGGTTTCCTCTCGGCCCTCTGCTGACAGGACTCACAATGGACAGGAGCTGCCTCCCTGCTGACTATGCAGGAGCCTGACGCCTAGGCCGTCACCAAGCACACTGTATGTATGTTCTGTGCTCTGTTGCACCCCCTTATGATCTCCAAACATTTGGAGGTTGGAGCTACCGCTGACTAGTTAGGATGGCCAGCCCCCAGAGCAGCCGAGTGAGCCTTCTTTTCCCTGTACTAGTGCCCACAAAGGGTTCCAAGGTGTTCTGAGGTGTTTGCTGCCTCAGCCTGGATTGTCTCGGCAGTTTCATTTAGACAGCGACTTCTGAAAAATCCTTGTCAGCTGTCTCCATGGACCAGAGGGTTTTTTTTCCTACCATCTTTGCAGAGATAAGAGTTGTAGCTTTGCTCTGCTCTCTCTCTCTCTCTCTCTCTCTCTCTCTCTCTCTCTCTCTCTCTCTCTCTCTGTGTGTGTGTGTGTGTGTGTGTGCACGTGTGCAACCTTTCTCCGAGGCCCCCTTTCTTTCTCTGACACACCTGCAAAGGAAGCATAGGATGTAGACAGAAATGGGAATGGATGGGGGTTGGCCACATGGGTTTGACCCATTGTTTTGGTTTTGACTCTCACAGGTTCATGTGTTTGGAGGCTTGTACCATGATGTGCTGTTTCCTTGGAAGCAGTACCCAGAATAATCTCCCTTTCCCTTAGGTAGCTCCTACCAGATATTCTGTCATGGTAACAGGAAGACAAATACAGTTCCCACATGCTTGGGGGGGGGCAGGCTTCATCATTCCCTGAGTTCAGTTCACACTAGCATCCAATGAGTTGCACTTCATCTTCACAAATTGCTACCTTCTATTACTTCTAAGTTTTCTTTAGAAAGAGAAATGATGCTAAGCGGTTTCTGGATTCCAGAGAGCCCAGGAAAGGAATTCCTCTATCTGTTGACAATCCCAGCTCCTAGCTAAAACAGATAGAATGAATATGTACATTGCCAGGCAGTTGAGCCCCAGAGTAAAACCACTGGGCATGTCTCTAGCACTCTGAGGTGAATGGCATCAGCTGATACACAGGCTGGGCTCTGCTGCAATAGGTTTCCACGATGGAAATGTACACTGAGCCTTCATGGGCATCTTCTCCAGCACCTTCTTGTGGGCACTGCAGTACTGGCTTGTGAGCTGGGATGTGGGGATCTGACCCTTTCCCTAGTTCCCCATGATTCCATTTCTTTACGTGCATAGTGAAAATGCTATGATTTGTAGGTAACATTTTTCTGTCTCCTTCTGGGACCATTCAGTTGTGAATGCGGTCCATAAACCCCAGGAGAACTGACTGAAGGAAGATACTCTCTTTATGAGAGCTGGTCTCCCCCGATGACAGGCACTACTCTCCCGACACCAGTGTGGAATGTGAGACGGTGACAAAGAAAACCAATGAATCCAAGGTCTAGGAACACAAAGTGAAGTCATGGTCAGCTGACTACCCTGGAGTGGTAAGCGTGATGCCTTGCCTTAGCTGGGATGTCCCCAGCGTGGCATGTGGTACCCTGGAAAGACAACTAATCTTTGAAGTCAAATGTGTTCAGTTTATCTACTTAGCAGAGAGTAGACTTTGGACCATACAACCAGTATTTGCCCAGGTTCATTCTCCTCAAGTCTGAGAGACAAGTGTGGTACGATTTTCTGTGCCATTATGAGGAAGAACGTATGATGGGCAGGCAGGATGATGTGTAGGAGGCGGTCATGCAGAAGGGAATGCATCTTATGTGGACTTTGAGATATGTTTATGAGTTCATCCAGACAAGGTTTGCCTCTCCAATAAATAACAACGCACAGGGTAGATGTAGGTCTCCATCAGCCAAGCTGGAGAGACGGGAGGAACAGGAGGCCACCAGGGCCACTCAGACTGTAAGCTCTGATATCCGGTTAATGATGTCCACTTGGTCATTTTAGCATTTAGAAAGCCATCCTTTCTGCTGGGGAGATATGCCAGTTTAGGAACAGTTTGTGAAGATTTGTATATTATGTGCATATTTTAACTCCCCCCTTCCTCTCTCCTAGCTTCTTGCCCAGAAGAATGTTGTCAAGGGGGCAGAAATGAGCTGTGTGCATTTTCTGGCTTTCACAAGTCCTTGGTTCTTTTGGGGGAAAATGGTTTGTATGAAAATAGTAACTGGGGATGAACCCAGGGCTGGCCAGGAAAGAGGGGGCTGAGTGATGACTGGGTGTGAAGGAGGTGGGATGGAGAAACAAACGGTAGGAGTGTGTGTGTATGTGTGTGTGTGTGTGTGTGTGTGTGTGTGTGGTGTATGTGTGTGTGTGTACGGGTGTGCATGTGTATAAGGTGTGTGTTAGATGCATGGGGATGTTGTGAATGTGAAGTTGTATGTGCATGTGGGAGTGGGTAAAGAGTATTTACATGTGTAGATAAACTTTGTATCTTAGTGTGTATGTAAGTAAGTGGGCAGAGACAGCAGCCCATGCCCATTCTGTTGTGCGGATTTTGATTCCTAGTGTTCCTAGCTTAGACTGACCTCACAGGAGCAGATTGTTGGTACTGAGACTTCTTGCCTGGGCAGGCACTGAGCCCATCATGGTCTGTAGGGGTGTTTCTACAGTATCTCATTTGGCCCTGTCTTTTCCAGGGATATCTCTTATGCATCTTGGGAAACAGATCCTGTTTGCACCAATGATATCACTGAAGCAGTGCCGAGAAGGGACACCTTCAGTCTATGAAGAGGTGAAGGCTATAAACACATGCAATTCCCTCCCCCCATTACCACAGCTCGGAAAGCAATGAGTAAGAGCAGGGCAACTAATCAGTAACATGCAGGTGCAGACTTGGGGTGTTGCCAGGTCAGAAGGGTGCCATGGGCTGCCACAGAGCCTTTGTTAGCTAGAGAAAGTCCCCGCGGAAACACCCACACAAAAGCCTATTTGTCAGTTCACAATAAAACCTTAGAGGACCAGTGAAAATTGCCACAATTCTTAAGCAAAGAAATCCAAATTATGGGATGTTTGAGGGAACATCAGCAGGGGCATTGTGTCGGGGCTTAAACCCCTGGGAGCCTCTGTGTTCTACCAGCATCTTTGCTTTCTGGAGTCCATTTATCATGGTATTGTGGGTGTTTATCAAGGACTGATGTAGTTAACTTACAGAGAATGGTGACCGAAAATGGAGGAGGGTGGGGTAGAGCATGGGAAAGAATTCTGGGAACACATTTGTTGATCATCTTCATGTGCCGATAGAATGTCCTAGTACCTGAGCATCTGATGCAGGGGTTGATTGACGTCATCTCATTTGATGGACAAGGAAACAGAGATTCAGAGAAGTCTAGAACGTAGTCTGTGGACATACCAAGTGGTAAGTTTAGGGCAGGGAACCATTGACACCAAGATTTATGCTTTTTTTTCTGTTCGCAGAATGGTGGTAAAGGTATGGAATTCAAGGAGCAGAGTGAACACGTTTTATCTACACACAGGAAGCTGACAAGGAGAACAGGAAGCCCCTTCAAAGCCTGCCTCCCAGTAATGTACTTCCTCCCACAAGGCTCCATTTTTAAAGCTTCAGCCACCTCCCCCCAAAGCACCATCAGTTAGGCAGGAAGAATTCACATACGTGAGCCTGTGAGGGGCTTTTCTCTTTTCTCATTCAATCAATCCACCACGAGAATTTGCTGTGACTCCATTCCTTGGAGTGGGCCCTGTCTTTCTTCCTTTCCCTCCTGCCTGGAATGGCATCTGTTTGCATCTGACTTTCTGCTGTCTGCCTTGGCATCCCAAGCAATGGTTTGTATGTGTGTGTTGATGACCACTTAACAGCAGTTTTAGCTCTGTGCACTTGTGCCCGTTATTCCTTTTGGGAATTCGTCAAGTGTTTCTCTCTCTTTGCTGCCCCTGATATTCTGACTGCATGTGCATTGCTTTGTTTGATATGGAGATTTAGTTCTTGTAAAACTTAACTTGCTTTTTGATGCATCAGTTTTGGCAATTTCTCTTAATCTGTTTGTTACAAATTCCTTCCTTGACTCTGTGGGGATATTGATGAGTTTGTTGGATGAGTTCTGTAGGGATGCTATGGCAAGATGCTTAAAAGATGACTGTGCTTACTGTGTCTATTAATTTCTTATGTGCATGCACTATCATACCTCTGTAGAGGTCAGAGGACAACTTGAGGGAGTTGGTTCTCTCCTATCACATGGGTCACAGGAGTCAAGATCAAGTCATTTAGTGTGGTGAGAAATTTCCTTAACCACTGAGCATCTATCTCATTGGCTATAACATGAGTGTACTTACTACATTAGATGCTACTTTCTTACAATTCCAGAACTTTGAAGTCTGGAATTGTAAGGAAGTCCAGAATTTTGACTAACGCTATCTGCAAAGGCACCCACCCAGGATGACTCTGGTCCCTTTGAAGGCTTTAGTGAAGTAGCTGTCTTGTTTATTCTCATGTCATAACACTAGCTATAGTCACCACAAGTCTGCATGTATGGCAATGTGAATTCTAGTCTCTGCCTATATTTCCATATACACTACTATCTTCTCTCTCTATCTATTTGGAGTGACCAATTCTCCATGCCCTTCAAAGGACACCATAAGGAGTTTAGTGCAAGCCCCCATCCAGCATGACTTCATTTTGACTAATGATATCTGCAAAGACACCCACTTTCAAATAAGATTACATCCTGTGGTTCCAAGTGAAAATAGTAAAAGGGTGATGCTCTTCAAACAAGTAGTTGACAAATAGCACAGTGTGCTTCATCTTTGTTCCTATAATTTTCAAGGCTAGCGTTTCCATTTTGTACATCTGTAGGGGTTTTATCATCCCACTAAAGTTACCAAAATGTTCTTGAATCTTGCACTTGTTTTTATTAGAACCTCTAGCAAATTAATGACAACTGCTTTAATTTTCCTGAGTGACAGCCCCCATTTCTACATCCTAAGTCTGATGCTGTTGATGGCTTTGACTCTTGGCTATGTTATATCTTCATGCTGTATTTAGTTCTCATTTTTTGGTTATAACCAGACATTTTATGTGACACCTTAGAGACTGACATATACAAATTCCACACCTGAAAACTGTGTGAGGAATTGGAGACTGAGAATTCTGACTGAGTATGTGTTAATGTTGGAAAGTGATCAGATAAATTATGGAAAGATATTTGTTTCATTTTATTTATTTGTTTTATGTGTCTTTTTTCTGTGTGCAGTGGAAGAACATACAAGTGCTATGGTGCCTGTGCAGAGGTCAGAAGACAACTTGTGAGAATTGGTTTTCACCTTTCACTCTCCATGCTTTTTCTGGGGACCAAGCCTGGGTCCGTGAACTTGGCGGCAAGCACCTTTGCCTGATGATCCGTCTGACCATCCCTTGTAGCGACACTTTATTTCTGAGTGAGCTGATAAATTGACTAGGCTAATGGAATATCATCTTTAGAAGTGTCTGGGACATAGCTTAGATAATCCAGAGATATGATTGTTTGGACTAACAGTTAGGTAACTGGTCCTCCTATTGTAGTATATGGTATTGTTGCTACTACGTTTTTCTGGGGAATGTGTACAAATCTCTGTTTATCACAAACAAGGCACCACTGACAGATGGAAAAAATAATAGTACCCAAGTCTTTCTTGGTGAACCAGTGAGTTTAATTGGGGTGACTTACAGAAGCGTGAGTAAGGAGTTACTTATAGGAACATGACAACTCAGGGACAGCTACCAAATGAAAGAAGAGCTCCCTCTAAATCATCAGACTCATATATATCTCTTGGAGGAGTTGGGCTCTCACATGCCATTCCATGTTTATCTCCTAAGGCATCTCAGTCCATCTCACAGCTCTACATGAGTCTCACCTTGTGTAGACCCTCTCCCCTCCACAGGGGGATGCCAATGGGCTTAATCTTTCAAGGGTCTCATAACACTATCGGTCTAGGTCTCAAAATGTCACCAATCAGGTTGTGCCTGGAGGACAGAATCCCATTATAATTAAGCTGTGGAGTTCCTATATGGAATCTGGAGAGGCAGGTAAAGGACACAGTTGGGCTCTGTGTTTATCTGAGCTGGGACATCTAGCCTTGCCCGGCTTTGGCTGGCCATGTTCTTGTCTTCGCACTTGGAACTGGGCAACACGATTGGCTTTCACAGTTCCATGCTTGCAGATGGCAGCTTGTGGACTTTCTCCATATTCTCATGAGCCAATTTTCACCTTTTTCAAACCACCGTATCCCGTCTATCTACCCACCCATCAATCATCTACTCTATTATCCTTGTTCCTCTGGAGAGCTCCAGTTAGAAAACCCCAACCAATACAGTATGAAGAAAGAAAGTATTGACATGTGAAGCAGGCCAGAGATGGTGGAATGGTGGAAAGGAAATTGCAAATTATTTTTAGCCTACTATGATCTGTCTCGCATGTTCAATAAATACATTATAGAATAAGTATCCCAGTGATCTGGACTTTATATGGTGGCCAACAGAGACATGCCTTCATCAAACTGCTTTCTAATTAAAGAACTGACAGTCATTTCCTATTGAGCCCTATTTCAGAAGAGGAGGTGACCAGGTTGTCCCCCATCTCCCACTCAGGGACACAGAAGATTACTAGGAAATGCCCATGCTCCAGTCTTATGATGAGTGAGGGCATGGAAACCTCTTGACAATTGGAGCTTGGTACAGGGCACCAGGCTCTGCCCTGCCTGGGATTCTTCCCACTTCTCTTATCCAGGAAGTCTGGTATCTTTCTACTGCTCTTTAAGAACCCTTTGTGGATGTGTTTGCACTCAAAGCTAATATTATACAAGTACTTCCTGCAGTGCAGTGCCAGGCGTGAAGTGGGGTGGGTAAGCTGCCTCTTAAGAACTCCACTTTGGTTGGCGGAGAGGAGATAGACTCATCAATCAGGAAATCTGGCATGTCATGAGTTGCAGAAGGGACAGAGTGAACAGGTTTCTCTTGTGCCTCCTATTTCCCCAGGGATACGGGTGTTTTCCTTCCTTCATGTTAATTTTGTATTAGTGCCCACCACATCCACTGACAATTAAGCTAAGCTAATGACAGATTATTGCCATGTGAAAGATGAAGAATGAAGCCATCACCTCTGCTTAAGTTTTCATTCCTTTCCAAATCCAGGTTTTATCCTGCATGTTGCAAATCATAAGCTAAGACAGGCTCTTCACAGCAAGTCTAGCATATGACAGGCACTTTATGGTACCCAAGTGAGGGGAGGACTCAAGAAAGGGATGCTTTTGTGAGATTATTTACACTCTCCCATGCCATAGCAGGACACATGATGACACTCTGTCTTGCCTGTTGTTTCTATGTTACCAGTGTCAGCTAAGAAGACAAAGTAAACGAGATAGACCCACAGATGTCCCAGCTGAAGCGGAGAAGCTCATGATAAAACAGGCTGGATGTGTTGGAAAGGCAAAAGTTACTTCCACAATTTCTCTGCTGATTCCTGCCCACGTGCTAGGTAATTAATGGCCTTACAACAGCCACCCAGGTGTCCCCATAAGCACACTATTTATGGGGACCTCACCGAGAATTCTATATGGCAGGAAGAAAGACGTTTCCCTCTTGGTTTTTGTTTTCATTTTTTATCCCCTTTCTTTCTTCAACATACTTTTGTGCATCTGAAGATGATGTTTTAGGCTCACGATAAGAAGATGGAAAGTTGAGGTATCTACTCGCCCCCACCCCAGAGGCTTCCACAGACGGAGCAAGGAAACCAGAAATACATATCTCAGATATATATATTTCTTTTGCATCTTGGCATTTTTATGGGCAGAGCAAGGACTGTTCTGCCATGGTGCTGGCGACACTCTCCCTTCTGGCTCACACAGTCTTTGTTTTTTGGCTCCTGAGAGAAGCGTGTGTGCGTGTGTGTGTGTGTGTGTGTGTGTGTGTGTGTGTGTGTGTGTTTTAAAGTGCAGTGAACCGCATGCTGAAGTTCTTTCTCTCTGCAGATTTTGTAGGTGTGACATCGCAGCCCACACAGCCCACCTGCTCCAGTCTCTCTTCCTTCTTTAACAACTGGTGTTTGGAACAGCGGTGCTGACTCTGGAGGAGTTAGCGAAGCGTGAGGCAGCCAGAGAAGCCTGGGGTACCCAGTCTGTGCAGATCAATTTGGAGCCAGCTGGCCATGCAATGATAGCAAGACCACCTGCCCATCAGAAAGAAGGTCGTGGGTCTTGGCACGGCCACTGCTGGGGGCCTCATTATAAGCAGACAAAATTCTGGAAGTGTGGGTGTTTAAGAACAATGTCAAGAAGTGAGAGCCTTCCTAGGATGCAGGTGTGTGTTTAACACTGCAGCTTTGGTTTTGAAAGCTTTCAGGGGAAATTTTGGTTATTCTGTTTTCTTTAGTTTCCCCATGTGTGTGTGTATGTATGTGTGGTTTGCATAGCATGTATATACATGCTCATGTGAGTGTGTGTGCATGTATGTGTGTGAATATGTGTGCTCCCGTGGAAAGCCCAAAGTTGATGTTGAGAATCTTCTGTCTTTATTCTTTTGAGGCAGGATCTCAGGCAAGGTCTGACCTCTCTGGTATGGCTGGAATTCTAGCCAGTTTATTCTTTTGAGGCAGGATTTTGCTTGCTAACTTATTCCCAGGATTTCTTGTCTCTACCCTCTAAGGCTAGAATTTCAAGTGGGTCACCACACCTCAGCAGGATCTCTGCAGATCCTGGAGATGTGGACCCTGGTCCCTCACTCAGGTCCTCTTGATTTTGCAGCAGATGATTTCACCACTGATCCAAACTCCAGCCATCAGCTTCTAAAGAGAGGTGAATGTTGCCTGACATCTACAGAGCCAATCTGAAGGAAAGCTCTGCTTAGCTCTGGGACCCTAGTAGTGATCTCTTGTGCTATGCAAATGTCTTAGTTAATGTATCTATTGCTGTGAAGAGGCACAACGACCACGACAACCCTTATAAAGGAAAAACATTTAATTGGGTGGCTTACATTTCCAGAGGTATAGTCCATTATCATGGTGTGGCATGGTGGTGTGCAGGCAGACATGGTGCTTGAGGAGCTGAGAGTCCTACATCTTTGATCCACAGACAACAGGAAATGATCTGAGACACTGGGTTGTATCTTAAGCATAGGAGGCCTCAAAACTGGCCCCCACAATGACACACTTCCTCCAACAAGGCCACACGTAGTTCAACAAGCCACACCTCCTACTAGTGTTACTCCCTTTGGGGGTCGATTTTCTTTCAAAACACCACAGGATGAGTGAACACAGGTAGATGATGCAGGATTTGCCCAGACAGAAATTTGGGAGAATGTTCTCTAATGGCCATGCTGTAGTGTGTGGAAGCCCTTGGCAATGACTCCTTGTCTTGGTAGCTGCCCTCCTCACTGGGAGTGAGGAGTATCTGACCACTATCTAGGATTTTCTACTTGCTCCTCCAGCATTACTGAGTGTTATGGAATTCTTGCCTAGTTCTGCAGCCCCCTCAGAGCTCCCAAATAAACACACAGATGCTATATTAATTATGAAATTGTTGGTCGTTAGCTAGGGCTTCTTATTGGCTAGCTCTGTCTTAATTATTAACCCATCACTATTAATCTAAGTATTTCTTCTCTTTTTTTTGAGTCAGGGTTTCTCTGTGTAGCTTTGGAGCCTATCCTAGCACTAGCTCTGTAGATCAGGCTGTCCTGGAACTGACAGAGTTTAATCCCTCTGGGATTAAAAGCATTTGCCACCAATGCTTGGCCTAATCTACATGGTCTTCTCTTACTAGAGAATGCCTCACTAGTGTTCTCTCTTCCCAGGAATCACATGATGACTGCTCTATGCCTACACTTCCCAGAATCCCCCTCATGTCCTAGACCTGCCTATCTCACTGCCCTATTGGCTACAGTGTTTTATTCATCAACCAATAAGAGAAACATATGTACAGAAAACATCCCCATCAACTGATTACTGTCTTACCTTCTCTGGACTCCTGTAGCAGACTCATAGGATATCTGCTCTGTGATGTTTATAGGGACTTCTTCTCTTGGTGTGGAAATAAGTCTACATACTCTAGACTTCCAAAACCTGTCATGACTTTGCCATTTGCAAGAGACCAGTGAAGTGTAAGCTAAAACGGTCCATGTCACCGTGGGTGGGGGGTGACTTTAGGGTCTAGTTTTAAACTGCCATAATTTATTTTTCTTCCTGCCAAGGAACCAGCAAGATTCTAGACAGTCACCATTAAGTCACCGGAGATCCTAGAAAGAATTTGTCAATGATGAGCAGCCCAGGTCAAGGTATACAACTACCATAAGGGTTATGTGGGGCTTCTGTTGATGTCTACCTTGACCAGTGCAGGTCAAGTGCTTACAAGGGCACTGTCATCTGCTCTCTTATGAACCCATTGCCCACGAGGGCACTGTTGTATACCCTCTTGAAGCTGCACCAAGTACTGGTTGATACAGAGGTGGCTCTGCCACATACAGTGATGCCATCCAATAGTCTTACCCAGAGCTCATGGTTATGTAATTCTGAAAAGCATGATCAAGCGTTCCACAATCAGTGTTCTCTGTTCTCCTGGCTGTCTCAGCAGTCAAGTTTACAGTGTGTAAAGGCACCAGTAAAGCAGTCAAGAAAACAGCCTGGCCCATCACTACATGTGACTCCAAGCGATGCTCAGCTATCTATGACCCACCTATTCCCATTCTGTTACGTGCGGACCAAGTCTGATTTCATGTCATTCACACTGGCATGTGACAGGGCAATGTCAAAACACTTACTACCTGCTTCTTTACAGAAAACATGTGTTGAAGGAATATTTTGAATCCTTCCACTAGTTTAATGGTTTGGTCCAAGTTTCAAAATGTGCTTAGTAGGAAGTGCAAGGTTGTCTACTGAACAGTAGAGTGGAGGAGTCTTTAAGGACTTAGCCAAGCACAGTCCCATATGCAGTGTTTACTTTGAAATGGGATGTTGTCCACTGCTTCCTTATCTTATGATTGCATCCCAGCACTTTCCATAGTCCCCTTTCTAACAAGGACCAGGATCCGCTGACCTGTGACCTGTGGAGCTGTAATCGATGGATTTATTTTAGTCGTAACCCTCTGGGACTGACTGTAGACCAGAACACACTTTTTCATAAGTGACTTCTGATGATGGCCATGCTGTTTTATTACAGCCACAGAAGAATAGATGAATCAAGGAGGAGACATTCAGTTCAGCTCACTGTCTCAGAGGGTCCAGCATGTGGTTGCTTAGTGGACCTGTGTGCTTAGGTAACAGACCGTAGCCACAGGAGAGTACAGCACAGGCCTTTCAGCTCCCAATGTACACTGTTCTGGTTTTGTTTCTCTTTCTGTGACAAATGGCTTTAAAAAAAAACAACTTTCGGGAAAGAAAGACTTTGGGTTATTTGTAAGCGACAGTTCACTGTGGAGAAGCATGGCAGGCTTTCAGAGTGTTGCATCCAGTTTCTGGAACCTTCCCAATAGTACTATCAGACAGAGATGATAAAGTGTTCACCACACAAACCCATGAACAACATTGCCTGTTGAGACTATGGTCCCCTGTCTTGTCTGATGATCTGAAGTAGTGAGACACTTGTAGATGTCCCATTGATCAGACACGCTACCCGGGCTCCTGTGTCTGAACCCTCATGAGCAAAAACTGTTTATACTGGGTGGAGAATCTCTTTACTACATATTCCAGGCTCTGCCCCTCAGACACAGAATCACCTTGATCTGGAAGAGAATGGAACCCTTAAACAGTTCAATTTTTTGTTCAACTAGAAAAGTCTGAGTGAGAACACAGGAAGTAGCTTTCAGGATGGGAAGTTGATGCTGGTTTCAAACTTGAATATATATATCAAATATATGTATATATATATATCAAATGTTTAAACAAATATTTCACAAAGAACCCCAAGATCTACTTAGGTTGGAATGCTGCATGCACACCAAGGGGCTTAAAAACTCCCCCAGCTGAGCTGAGAACCACTGAGCCAGCTAGTGTTCAGCCAAGAAATTATACACAGGTGTTCTGCCCCAAGGCTTATCATGAGTAATTACTTTTGTTGTTTTTTCATTTTTTATTGTTTGACAGTTTCATACATTTATATAACAAATTTTAGTCACTTCGCACCCCTCTTCCCTTCCACCACCAACCCCCACAGAAGCCTTCATCTCAACAAGCCCTCTCTTATTCCATGCCTTATTCTTCTGTGCAGCCCATTGACTTTAATAAAAATTACTTGTCTGAGCATAGATGGGCAGTTATTTGGTACTCATAGGGATTATGGGAAATGTACCACTATTTCTAGTAAACATTCATGTCATCAAATTTCTAAATATGAACATTAGTGTTTATGGGTTCATCTAATAGTTAAATCATCTTCTAAATATTCACATATGCTAATATTAATGTTTATGGAGTAGTGCCAGTCTCTGCCTTCATCTGAGTTGCTTCTTGCTGCAGTGAGCCATCGGTGATGCCGGAAACCACAACTGGCAAAAGTGCTGGTGACATGCTCAGTCTTGAACGAGACAATCAGCCTCTCGTTGGTTAAGGGGACACTGTGTAAGAGGGGGCAGACTGAATGTATGTGATGAAGGTGGGGAAATTACTTTTTGAGGAGGTGGGACCTGGATTTTACAATGTCAGGAAAGAAAAGGCAAGATAATGTGCCACTACCCCAGGGGCTCTCAGTTTCCCCCAGTACTCCCCATTTTTTCCCAGCATTCACTGTAACTTTTTCTCAGATGAACCTGGACAGTCACTTCTCTCAACCACCTCTTAGAGACATTACTGTGTAATTTTCTCCTAGAGTAGTAACCCCTTAAGTCTTCCCTAAATAATAATGGCAATAATAAAACATTATATATTTTGTCACCAAACAGAACATTTTTTAGATGTTTAAGGTCTTTGTGTAACACTTTCATTCCCACATGCCACACCTTGTCATTGGTGTGTTGACACCGTAAACATGATCTAACTTGACTATTAGTAGTCATCCACAGGCACACATCTCTCTGTCAGCCCTACAAGCTGTTAGGCATTAACACTAGACAAAAATATGCTTTGGAAATGCCATGGCCTTTATAATTTTAGCTGCTGCTAAACTTTCCTAGTTGAAAGTAAGTATGTTAGACAACAGGGCGGGGACAGAGCCAACAAGAGCCTGTAATGGGTGATTGTCGAGTCCGGTGAGAGGCAGAAGACAGACTCCATCTTTCACATGTGTCCACGGGAATGAGGGCTGTGAGGAGAGCTGTAGGATTGCTTCAGACTCCAGGGCTCTTTCTGGGATTTGTGGGAAACCATCACTGCAGTTTGGCTCCATTCCAAGGATTTTCTGCTGTATCTTCACGGTTTCTCTTGGTTAAAAATACTTGTTGTCTGCTGGGCTACCCACTAAGGTGTTTCTGAGTCATCAAGGAGTAGGGATTACTTATTTTCTTTTGAAAGGAGTAAGTAAATGTTTCTGCATAAAATGTGATGTTGAACATCCATGTTTAATTATGAGGTAATTGTGTTCATATTTCAATGACCTAATAATTCAACCACTATAGTGATAATAATTGGCACAGTATACCATTTCCTCACCAAGAGATTATCTTTTTCTGGCACATGTCCCTTCATTCCTCAGCATCTTGGTTAATGTCTTCAGTTTATGCTGCAGTAGCTCTTTCTATTCATCCCAATTCCAACACTCACTGTCTTCCGTTAGGCACTAGCATCTTGTTTGCCCACTCATCTGTGATTTTCTTGAAGCTGTGTTTTACAACACAGTACAGATTTCTGAGAGAAAGACCACCAGCAAAGATCCATGGACCTGAACTGGGACACTGAATATTGTCTAGTACATTCCTGAAACACGAATTGATGAGTTGCTGCTCTGCTGTGTCACCAATAGTGACTGTCATCTGGTATATTTGTTTTCTTTACTGCCTGAACAATGTATCACAGACTGGATGTCTCACACAGCAGGGATTTATCATCTTACAGCTCTGAGAGATGGAAGTCTGAGATCATGACTGACAAGGTTGGTGCCCACTGACTTTGAAGCAATCTCTTCTGCTGACATTTTCCTTATTTCATGGAAGGTGTGGTTACTTTCATGTTCACTGAAATCCTTGTAGACATCTGTCTCCAATTTCTTCCTTGTCTCCTCTTTTTAAAATAAGGATGCAAATGCTACCCCCTACAAACCTCATTTTACCTTCATTGCCTGTGATCAACCTTTGTGCAGAGAAAGCACACATATTTTATTCTGATCATTGATACTTTGGCATGAATGTTGAAGCACAGAAGTAATTTTACCGCTTACAACTTTAGCCTCTTGTTGAAATCATTCGTTGTTGGCACCTGGGATCCATGTGCTGTTCTGGTGTTTTTTCCATGTGCCATCTCACATTGTTTGTGTGTACAGCCTCTTTCACAGCATGCTCAGGGCTCCAACTCTCCATCTCTTTGTGAATGAAGCCTTTGAGGCCTCCTTCTCCTCATCTTCAAGACAGAGAAGGATTGTCTTTCTAGTCATTGTCTACTGAGCACACGTGAGTGTTGGCTTCTCTTAGTAGTCTATGAGTTTCTGTCTCTCTCCCTCAGTTCTATCACAATGTACTGCTGTGAGCTAATGTGTGCTGGACAAAAATCATGAGTAAATGATACTAACCTTTCTAGACATTGCGCATTATTAGAACAACCAAGAATTTCTTCAGAAATACTTATTGGCTCTTTTGGTCTATGTGACAAGGAAGACACTTGAATGAGATTCCAACAGCAGTAAACTTGCCCATCTTGTTGGCAGGGGTGACTCTGACCCTGACCCTGACCCTGCTTGGCTGGCAGATTCATTTTATCTGTCTTTTCATTGGGGTCTTATGTTAGACCATCAGCAGGTAAACACAGCCACTTAGTGTCCATGCGGTTTGTCGAGGGTCCTGTGAGTTCCAAGGTAATGGCCTGTGAGTGGAAGCTATCTAAATAGTCTTTAAAGTAAGAGCAATGGACCCACTGTGCAGAGGGGGAAAGTAGAACAGGAGCAATCTGAACCTGGGTTCAGCTTTATGTTCCCCAATTTCTAAACCTTGGACATTTTCTTTAAATAAAACTAGGTTTACTTAGTATGCTTATTATTATTTATGGATTTACTTCTTCAGTTCTCTTTTATAGATACTCCTCTATTTTTCTTAATATCCTAGCATAAATATATTTTTGTTACTTACAAATACACTATAAGTAAAATTTTAGCAGTGAGGCATTTGGCTTATGGATGTGGTGACCCAGAAGGGGCCTGATAACCACTGTGTTAGCAAACCAGAGTTGATCTCAAGGGCACTTATAGAACCCCTGGCAGGTGGACATAGCCAGGGAAGGGTCTGGAAAACTAGGAAGCAAGTCAACAAAATTTACCCATACAGAAGGAGGATAAAAAAACGTGAAGGAAGAACAAACTTCCCAAGATTTCTGGAGGGAATACCAAAGAATATCAACAATTATAATGCCAAAATTGGAATCAGAGAACAGTTGACCTTCCCAGAATTGAAGAAAGACATCAAAGAAGCACCTAGAAGACCAGCCAGAATAGATGCTGCTTATGACAAAATGCCTGTCATAAACAATGTAATGCAGGAAGGGTTCATTCTGACTCAGAGTTTGAGGGTACATTGTATCATGGCAGGATGCTGTGGTAGCAGGAGCCTGAGGAGGCTGATCACAATCTATCCATCCTAGGAGACAGAAACCTTCCTCTCACTGTTGTATTCATCTCAACACTCAGTATCCATGAAATGGTGACACCCACATTTAAGGAGGTTCTTCCAACCAAAGTGAATTTAGCCTAGAAAATCCCAGAGGCTAACTCAACCTAGATAATCCCTTATAGACATGTTGACAATTTATGTTAACATCACAAATACGGACTAAATGAAGCCACATACACATGCATGTATACAATGATGCATATACAGAACACATGTATGTATAGAGACATTCACATACACACACAATACTGACCATATTCACACTGATGTGTATTTTGTAGCTTCAGAATTCTATTCATAAAATACATATTTTAATTTATTACGCTTATTTTATCCTGTGTGTGTGTGTGTGTGTGTGTGTGTGTGTTTTCCATACCATGGTGGTCAGAGGACAACTTTTTGGTGTCTGTTCCCTCCTTCCTACAAATGGGGTTTGGGGGTTAAGCTACATTGACAGGTATTGAAGCAAATGACTTTATTCACGGATCACTTCACACTGTACATTTTTTTAAAGATTCATCCAACTATTAAGCAGTTGGTTGCTTACAATTTTTATTAATACTTTTATAAACACATCTCTGTTTATGTAACCTTGACTTTATTTTGGGTATAAATATTTAAATATTAAATACGGATCTCAACATACTAGCTTCTTGTGAGGCAATCAGCAATCAGAGTAGAGTAATGTGTTCTGAAATATGTCATAAAGTGAGTCTGGGCTCTTGGAGTGAGTCTTGGTGTGTCTATTATTTTAGCAGAGCACCAACAAGTGATTGAGCCTTCTATATGGAATAAATTATAAACAATTTATTAAGAGAAAGACAAAATTCTTTCTATCATAGCAATGTAAATAATAGCTGTATGATAGCCTGTGTGTTGCATCCTTTGTCTTTGAAAGGATAGAGGCAATCACAGTGCCTTCCTGAGGAGGTTGCTCTGAATACATGTGAAACTCATAAAACATCATCAACCCATGTGTATGAAAGATTAGGCACAGGGGTCCTGCATCATCTCCCGTTGTCCCTATTGACTGGGAGAGGCCAGAGGGCTCCTGTCCTGACTGTGGTAGCCCCTCTGTGATCCCCATGCCACTTCCTGTGGGCATAGCCTCTTCTCACACAAGCTGACTCTTGATGAAGGTTTCCCAACACTGATACAGTGTGGTCAGCGCATTCACATGAACTCACATCTACTCTTTAAAGACAGAACTATTGTTTCTCACTGGAGCGCAGAAGAACTTCGTTCTCACCTGTCTCTTGTTAATTTTATCAATTCTGAGAAAAGGCCGCTGTGGCATGAACTATATGAGGCAAAGGAAGCTGTGTTTATGGATGATTCCTGAAAAGGTACTCCCTTACTGGAACTTTCCTTGGAAATGGTCTTTTTGGACTTCAGTTTGTTTACATGTACAAGAAAGTACCTTAAGGGGAAACTTACCATGTCACCCAGATAGGTTCCTTCTGACGCTTTCTAGCCTTTCACCCCAACCATGAGGGAACATCTGAAGGGAGCTGCCAGCAAGCTGAGTCTCATGGATAGCACAGACTGACATGACTACTCTTCTATTCTACAGCAGAGCTCAGTGGAAGATGAAAAAACAAACTACAGTGCCAACACTAAGAAAGGAGGTATGGGAAACCTTTCTTTGACTGAGAATTCTGGGGACTGATGATAATGAATGCGAGGTTGAAAGAGGAACTCACACTCTCAACCACACCCCAACCAGCCTGGCTGGTTTAGTTCTCTTGCCTAAGAGAAGAGCATGGGAACTCAGGGCTACCCTGCTATACATTTACTTTCTCAGTTCCAAAGAGCATGGTGAATCTAAATTTAACTCAGATGATTAGGAGAAAAAAATTACTTGAAAGTAAAGAGATCTAACATACTCTGTCCAGAAGGAAGAAGAGGGAGACATAGGATCCCCGAAGAAGGTGTCCCCTCCAGACTTCATAGTTACAGTGGGAGGCTGGCAAGGATGGATGGGCAGAGTCAGTGTTTTGGGACGTAAGTGAGTACAGAGGCCCAGAACCATGCAAAGAGCATACAATAATTTATTCAGTGATACAGGAGCTAGTTGCCCCTAAATGCAATGGGCAGATTGTCAGATAGCGTCCATTTCTATTGATCATGACGAGAATGCCGCTGTTCCCAGACCCCTTAATGATTTATTGCAGTACACAGCGTCTGTGAGACAAGAAACAAAAGCTGCTCTGGACAGCGGGAAATGCAATGAATTAAAACATGGCTAATAAATTAATTTCTATAGATAAATATACTCTATCAGCATGCTTGTGTGCCGATCATGAAGAGTAGTCTAAAAATTTTAGACTATCTGCATCAGAATGGAGAAATTAATTCATGTGCACATAAACTTCCTGCTTTTTGTATCATTGCATTCCATACAGCTTTAAAAGGTGAGTTAAAATAATTTTAAAAATTCTTTTGAAGGATAGATCTGATTAATCAAGTACCCTGTTTGCCATGGACACTCAGATTTCCATGGGGTAAACAGCAGAGACATTTTTAAGGGACTTGTTGATATCTTCCAATTTTGTGTTTGTCTTTTCCTCCATTTCTGTAAGAGAATTTTTCATTTCCTCTTTAAGGGTCCCAATCATCCTCATAAAGTTAATTTTTAAGTTGCTTTCTTCTACTTCATCTGTGTTGGGATGCTCAGGTGTCGCTGTTGTAGCATCACCAGTTTCTAGTGGTGCCGTATTGCTCTTTATGTTGTTGAGTGTGTTCTTACCTTGCTGTCTACACATCTCTTCCTCTAATCGGTATATGTGGAGCTTGTGCTTCAGGAGTTCTCTCTTTCTCCAGTGGTATAGTTGGGGGCTGTGGCTCCATTGACCCCTCCTTCAGGCACCAGTAGAGCAGAGCTTCCGGTGAACGCTCCTCCTAGTGGAAGTGGGCCCAATGCTCAGGTGGTCACTCCTGGCTGTGCAGGTGGGACTACAGCTCCCGTGGACGCTCCTCCCGGTGTAGGCGGGGCTGAGGGTCCAGTGGTCAATGTAGTAGCGGGGTATCTCCAACAGAGAAGTGGCAGTGGATGCTGGCCGGGACACAGGTGCTCTTTCCCAGAGGAACTTCTCGCAATAGTCTCTGGATGCTACTTCTGGAAACCGCTGCTGTTGTCTTACTCAGTGATCACTCCTCGTTCCCAGATCTGGGGCTCATGATTCCCTTGGTCCTGCTCCGGGCCGGAAGTTCCAGCTTCCCTCTGATGCTGCTTCTGGGCTGGGATGTGGGCCTCTCCATGACACTGCTCAGGCCTTGAAACTCAAGCCTTCCTCTGTGAAAATCAAGCTTCTCGGCTGGGATTCGGGCCTCTCACTGGCGCTGCTCCGCAGATATATTTTTAAATGCTGACACTGAGAGAGTGACCGCACATGGAAGTTCTTCGGAGACCAAGGTATGTCAGGCACTGGGGCAGTATTATGTGGGTGGTGAACTCTTCTTAAGAAGACAGAGCCCAGCCGTGTGTGTATTTAGGTCAGGGATCTCTATTTGCTTCATGTGGACTGTGACAAAGATAGATTCCACTCTGGAGCTGAGTAGCAGTATGGGGTCTGACACTGAGTGTGGCCATGGATTCTAGAGCAGAGGCAGTGTGTAACAAAGGCAAGAGAGAGGAAATGAGTGAGATGCTTGGAACCAGAAAGGGAACATGAGGGGATACATGAGATGGAGGGGGATTGGTGCTTGAGAATGATGAAAGATGCAGTGTAAGAGAAAAATGGCATTATCCAGGAACCCAGTGCTACCCAGAGAAGGATGGCATTATTCAGAGCAAGTGTGGGGTTCTATCAGGAATAGAATGGGAAACTATGAGCACATTCCAGTGACTCTAGATATGGTGTCAGATAGTTAAAAACACAGCCAGGAGATGTGATAGGTAGGACCAGATCTCAGCATGGGTTCACAGGGGGCTCTTTCTCTAGATGCACACCAGCATTGGCACCAAACAAAATGGGTATGATGTTAACATGAAATGTTGTTAGTTTGGCCTGTGACCAGCTTGTTGCATCCTGGTCTTCTGAAGGAAAACTCCTACACGTGCATCAGTTACTTCAGAAAAAAACAAAAGATGAGGGCTTGAGTGATGGTTCTGTGTTCAAGAATACTTACCATCCTTGTAAAGGAGCCAGGTTTGGTTCCCATAAACTTCTCAGTAGTTTACAATCATCTATAACTTCAGATTGGGGGATCCATTACCCTGTTCTGTACTGTGTGGGTACCAGGCACACACATGCATTCAGGCAAGCATTCATACACATCAAATAAAAATAAATGTTAAAAAAATTCTCCAGGGACTCAGTAGTTAAGAGTGCTGCTGCTCAGGAGAGCTGCCACCTCTGGGCACCTACACTAAATGCATATGAACATGTACAGGCATGCAATCTACATATTAAAATGTCTACAATTAAAATATCAATACTAAGTCTTAAAAAATAGTCACCGCCCCCTGCAAAACTAAATGATGGTAGAATTAACCGACCACCCTACAGAACATAATGTATAGGGAAGGGCATCATGTATCACATCCAGGGGATAGGATGGGCCCACTTAGATCTTCATACCCACCTGCCCCAGCCAAGGTCTATTTCCACAATCCTGAACTAGTCTGCTTCAAACAGGATTGTTCTTTTCCTGCTGATCCACTGACATGCAGGTCCTAATCGCACTATCAATGCTTATGTTATCTTCATACAGCATAGTATGATCAAGCACACTACATGACCCTGTGCAGAAGTCAGTGCTCTGCCAGACACCCGTGGAATTATTCATTGCTTTGGTCTAGCTCTTTATGTGCTAATCAGCCGATTGGGTACTGACAGAAAAGCTACAGTGAAACAGGACAGCATTCTGCTCTCAGGCAGCTATTCATAAATAGATGCACCTGATTTGGAGGTCAGAGGTATACACGTGGTTAGAACCTTGAAGGTGGGAGGGGAACCTACTCAGCTTTAGGAGTCTGAAAGACCTTCTGTGAGGAAGTAACTCTGAAGCAAAACCCTAGGGTCAAAGGCAATGTCCGTGGAGAGCAACTAGCTGAAAAGAAAATAGAAACTACACATGGTGACTCTCCATGCTTAATTTATTCTGCCCAGGAACTTCAAAGCAGTTTCTAAGCTTCCATGCTTAGTCCTCATCATGGACACTGAGTGGTAGAGTATGGCAATAGACCCCTCATTCCGATTATTCAGTCATACAGTAAGTTGCTCTTGGAAATAATTATTTCTATTTTCTGGGATGGTGCAAGCAGGGGCTAAGTTACTGAGAGCACAGGCACATGAGAGGGATTGGAACTCCCGGGTAGGGACTGTGCTTTGCTCCATCAGATACTTCCCAGGGGTCTTCGCACCCTGAATTGTTCTGACATTGGGAATACATCTTGGAAGATTTAAATAGCATTGTGTTTATTATGATAGTGTGCTTGGATGCTGACTAATATTGTTACAATGAGCTAAGATCTGATGAATATGAGCAATAAAAGCATATTTTGGCAACAAAACAAGAATGCCGGGTTTCTAAGCATTTATTCTGTCACCAAGAAATGTCTATCTCCAGAGGACAGAGAACTATAATGATTTTGAACTGTGGGGCTCACATGGCTATAATGAGTTAGGATTCATTATGTATATATTCAGAAAAATATGTTTATTGATTGATAGGACAATTGTTTGGATTTTAATAGTTACTATAATAACAGCAACAGTGTCCTCTATTCATAGAGCTGCTAGTTGTTGTAGCAGTAGATTAATCTTCTCGTGTCCCTCTTTCTGTTACCATATATTATCTGAAAATTAAAGTGAATTCAAGTCTAAATTCTACATATTAGAGAGCCAAGAAATTAGCATGTAAAATGGTTGGGGAGTTTACATTTGTCTATTTATTGTAGAAAATTTAAATATAGGCACTGGGCTGTAGGCTCATTTTCAAAGCAAGAGGGGAAGAAGATGGGCTGCAGAAAGGGATGGTGTTTCTTGCTTTTCGAAGAAACTGGGGCTATGACTGAGTCTTCTGATGGAGTTCTAGCTATTTCTGTGAAGTAACCAGTCTTGAAGACATCTCCCAGTTTCACTATTACATTTAATTATCCTTAGAACAAATATGAAGAATGGTAACCATTTGACCCAGTCATACAGAGAATTATGAAATTCTGTTATTTGTAAAACAAGAAATAAAATCACCTGGCCAAATAGGCTTTCAATAAGGGAAGGTATAGAAATAAATGACTGAAAATAAACTCATAGTTTGGCATACATGTTGTATATATCAGATTGTTAGAAATATCCTAGAAATTTTATTTTTATCTTCACGGTATATAAAGAAAGGAAAGGTATTTACCAACATTTTGGGAAAGCTGATATATATATGATTCATTGTTCACAAGAATTACATGAGTTGAAACATAACAGCTAGTCCTTTGATGAACTGCTTTAATCTGAACACAAATTCCCCATTTAGACAACCCTCTCACTATAAATGCTATAGGTTTATGCTTTAGTTACTGTTCTATTGCTGGGAGAAGACACCATGACCAAGGAAACTTTTAAAAGAAAGCATTTAAATTGGGGCTTGCTTAAAGAGGGTTAGTCTAGATCATCATGGTGGGGAGTGTGGAGGCAGGCAAGCAGGCATGGTGCTGGCGTGGTAGCTAAGAGCTCACATCTGATTGTCAAGATGGAGTCGAGAGAGAGAGAGAGAGAGAGAGAGAGAGAGAGAGAGAGACAGAGACAGAGACAGAGACAGAGACAGAGACACAGAGAGAGAGACAGAGAGAGAAAGACAGAGAGACAGAGAGACAGAAGAGAGAGACACAGAGAGAGAAAGACACCGAGAGAGAGATTGAGAGAGACAGAAGAGAGAGACAGAGAGAGAGACAGAGAGAGAGAGAGAAAGAGAGAGAGATTGAGAGAGACAGAAGAGAGAGAGACAGAGAGAGACAGAGAGAGAGAAAGAGAGAGACAGAGAGAGAGACAGAGAGAGAGAAAGAGAGAGAAAGAGAGAGAGAGAGAGAGAGAGAGAGAGAGAGAGAGAGAGAGAGAGAGAGAGAGAGAGAGAGACTGCGCCTAGTGTGGGCTTTTAAGAACTTAGAAGCCTGCCCCCTGTGACATACCTTCTAATCCGTCTTAAACAGTCCAACAGCTAGGAAGCTGAGAACAAAACATTCAAATGTGTGACCCTGTATGGGTTATTCTCATCTCATACCCCATGGTTTATAATAGGAAAAAAATTCAAATCCTCTCCTGCTAGTGTCAGTGGTCTAGTGCTTAAAAGCAATATGGACAAAAACATTCTGTAGGAAGTCAAGGTAATTTCATTTGATTGGAAAATACGAAAGTAGACATTTTAGAGATGTAGTTGGACAGTGTATCCTTCAGCAAGTATGGGTGGATTTTATTTCTCACAAGTAGACATAATCTGGTTTATGGCAGAGATGGAACTTTGGGTTCTCAGCGAGGACTTCACAGGACTTGTATATAGGACATATATAGACTTTGACAGCCAACAACAAAATTGGTGTGGCCTGAGGGAAATGTAGGTGTCTGTCCAGAGCAGGTGTCTAAGTGAGCTTTTGTGAGGCTTCATTGATGTTCAGATAACTAGTCAATCAAGTCCTAGTCGTTCTGTACCATAGCATATGACAGAAACAATGTGACATGAAAAATATTCAAAGCTTTTCTTACAAAACATCCATAAGAAGTCGGATGCCTCAATTGCATTATATTTTTTTAAGAAATAAAAATAATCACCCTTTAAAGCAGTGGTTTTTAACCTTCCTAATGCTGCGACCTTTAATACAGTTCCTCATGTTGCGGTGACCCCCAACCATAAAATTGTTTTCATTGCTACTTCACAGCTGCAATTTTGCCACTGTTATGAATCATAATGTAAATACCTGTGTTTTCCAATGGTCTTGGGCAATACCTTGAAAGGGTCCCTTGACTTCCCAAAGGGGTCTTGACCCACAGGTTTAGAAACATTGCTTTGAAAATACATATTAATGGGTATCTATTTCTGTTATGACCTATAACCCAAACTGCCATACAGCTTGGGTTGTACAGCCAGTCCTTGACCATGACTGTCCAGGTTAGTTTTTATTGCCAACTTGACTCAGTCTAGGGTCACTTGGGAGCAGGGTGTCTCTCTTGAGAAATTACCTTGATCAGATTGGTCTGTGGGGCATATTGTTTTGAAGACATATTTGTGTGTGTGTGTGTGTGTGTGTGTTTAAATCAGTAAGACTCTCTTCCTTAGAACAATTTTAGACATACCCAAAATCTTAAAAGAATATTCAAACACTCCTGGGTATGCCATCCTATCCTTTAATAAGTGGTTTCTCTGTTACTAACGAACTATAATAATGTGGCATGTCTGTTAAATGATGAACCCACATCAATAGACTCTTATTTACTTAATACCACATCTTTTGTCTCAATTCACTGTGATAGAGTACACCATTTGGGGTTTGGCAAATTTACAGTGATATCCCCACTGCCTCAGTGCCCACAGTATACTAGAGGTGAAGACTGACTGAAGTGACCACGTGGCAGTGACAAGGAGGATCCAGTAGAATCTGTGCTCTCTGAGCACAAACAAGCTCTTTATTGGAACCTAAAAGCACATTGTGTCTTTCATGTGTCTCATAAAGATCCTATAAAGATTCAGATGCCTTAGCATCTGAAGGGGCTGAGATTTCAGAAAAACAGGATTCTTCAGGAGCAAAGTGAAGGCTCCATGGCCATTTTCTCCTTGGCGCCGAGTACCAGATCTCTTCAAGGGTTTCAGGTTGGACATCTTAGATTTTCCCAGGCAGAGGACTAATGCTGAGGGACAGGCAAAGCGGGAGAGAGTTTGGCAAGCTCAAGGAGCTGGAAATGAAACCAGGGACTTGCATGCCAGGACTGTTTTACCTAATAAGGAGGAAGCATGGGGCAGGAAGTCTTGGGAAATGAGATTGGGCCTCTTTTCTACTTGGTCTTTACTGATGCCATAGAAATGAGAGTTTGTGTCCTATGTGAATACTCTGATGAGCATTGGAAACTCTGAGCTCAAAGCCTGCAAGGCGTTAGGCTAGGCCTGGGGCACACCTTAGGTGAATCGAGTCTTACATAACTTTTACCCAAGTCTGATGTCTGTTACAGACCGATTTAATGAAAGTGGTCGCCCTCCACCTCAGCAAGGTAGGAAAGGATGGGGCAGTTCTTTATGCTGGACAATGACGGGCCATCCAGATAATCTAATAGAGAGCCATTTATGAGGCCAGTTAGAACACAGGGCAGGAACAGGAAATTATGAGGAAAAGTGGACAAGAGTAAGAGAGCTGCAGATTATGCTGGGGACACTTAAATAAACTATGATTGATAATGTAGAGAAAGGGGAAGCAAAGAGAAATCCGACAAAGAGCTGAGTCTCTAAGGAGGGGGAAACAAAACAGAAAACCCCGATTATCTGAAAGACAACTGTCAATAAGCGTGAGCATGGGAGGCGTTTAAGAAATTCTGCCTGGCAGGAAGGGAGAGTAAGGGATAGAGAGACGGTGAATCCTCAGGAGATACACTGCATTCTGCACTGCTTGCTTTCACTCAATGCTGCCTAACACAGTAGCTCCAACTTTATCCAAACTCCAGTCCTGTCACCATGTGCTGGTATTCTTCTTGATCTTAGCTCAAAGGTTTAGATTTATTTCTAGAGATTTTTCTGTCAATATGGCCTACACTACGGTCGGTATCCTGATTCACACTCATGGAAAAGACCCTCCCTCTAGTTCCCTTTAATGTCAACAGGTAAATTCCATCTCCTTTGTTACAGCGGAAAGTCAGTCACAGACACAGGACAATTGCTCAGATTCCAGCACAAATCTTGCAGTCCCAAAAGTTTCCAAAATAAAGTCTACCTTATTCTTGCTTATTAACCGTGGAGAGTCATTCTTGAGATCACATAAAACCCTCTCTGCTCCCTCTGCCCCCTCTGTCCCCATTTCCCTTCCCCCCTGCACTCTCCTCTGCCCCCTCTTCCCCCCTGTACTCTCCTCTGCTCCCTCTGCCCCCTTCTGCCCCCTCTTCTCCCTCTGCCCTCCCCTGCTGCCTCCACACCCCTATGTCCTCTCTGCCCCCTCCACCCATCTGTGCTTCCTCTCCTGCACCTTCTCTGGCACTGAAGCCCCTATACCTGGCTGTTCCCTCTGCAGTCTGCAGCATCTACCCCTCATCTGTGTCTCCAGCCCTCCATTATCCATCCCTCTCCCGCCCAGTTGTCAGCCTATCGCCTCCAATGCTCTATCCTATCAGCCCTCAGCTTTATATGTTTCTGTCCATTTCAACACTAAACGCATGCATTTATTACCTTCAGTATGTTGTTGTCTCTTCCGTCTCCAACAAAACCCTCAAGCTGTAACCATCTAAAGGCCTTGCCCCTTGATGTCTGTAATCAATGCATCTGTCTCTTACATGGAATTCTATTTTTAAAAGTTCTTAACATGTTGATTTTCTCCTACTCTGTGCCCAATAAAAAGTATTGCTAACCTGGGAACTTGCTTTTTTCCTTGGGCGGCCTGGGAAGGCATGGTGGGAATGTGGGGCCACTATCTCTCTGTTTCATATAGCACAGTGTTGTTAAAAGTATACAGCCCTAAACCGTGCTGGTCCTTGTCAGTCAGTCACAGGAAGTCAGCACTTCATTGTTTGCACGTTATGTTCCTATTGCAGAACAAGGCACCTGAAGTGGGAGGACCATCCAGAGGTGTGTCACAGCAGTCCACAAACGATCCCCTTCAGTTGTTGTTCTCAGGCAAGCTCCTGGGTTTTAGGGACTCTCCAATGCTTTGGTTCTATCCAGAAGCGTATTTGGACAAAGGCAGGAGATGATAGAGTGCTACCACTCTGGAGTCATAGTTCTCTGGCTCTATCTCTGCCAGAGAGGGAAAGACACAGAGCTCTGAGGTATGCTTTGGAATGCCATCTTAATTTGCCTGAGTGAATATCAGGTCTGTAGAACTTGTGACAACATGTTTCTTCTCTTGGCAAGGGAAATTTTTTACTGAGACGCTTTCCGTCTACCTTGCCCGCAGAGTATAATCAAAAGAACATGGACATAGGACAGCTGCGAGGATATGAGTTAGCATTAGCACGTTTGTGGTGTTCCCGTCTGATTCAGACCCTCTGATCAGCTTAACTGAGTCTAAAATGCTTTTCTACATAGCCCACGTAGTGCTCCACCAGCCAACTGAATAAGGACAATTCAAGGGTCCAGTTGGACTCTAACAGGCAGAAACACTGTGTAACTCAGTGGGGCAAGCAGAATGGATCTCAAGTTGCCTTTTCATTATACAGCTGAGTTCACAGGACCCCTAAACTATGAGAACAGTCTAAGCATTTCACAGGGAAATGTGAGGTAATTTTATACCATGAAAAACATATATATCTATATATCTCTGTGTTATATATATGCACATATATGTATATATAGTAACATAGGAAATATGTATTTGGATATATGTTTCAATATACACACACATACAAAATGCATATGAGTTTATCAAGGCTAGCTGCCTTTTCCCATTTGGATTTACATAATTAACTCAAAGTATTTACCTCTTTCTTATCTGGTTTTTACCATCCTTTCAGACTTTGCTTCTTAGATTGGTTTCCTATGGACTTTTAAAACATAAGCAACACAAAACTAGCCATGGTAGAAAATTCCCTCAATCTGCTAAGAGACAACTACCCAACCAAACAAAACTAAGTCAAACCAAACAGAACCAAGCCAAAAAGAAATGACTTGGGAAACCAAACATGCCGAAGGACAGACTTTTGTATGCTTAAGTTCAGGAAGGAGACTGCTGGGTTCTTGCAGCTTCGCTTCAAGGTTGCCCTATTGCTCTATTCATTGATAACCCAGGCAGTGTGGCCGTTTCCCTGTCTCCACACAGTGAGGCTTCGAAGCCAAGAGTGCTATCAGCTTGGGCTTCAGTATGACTGAACAATATTCTTTGTTCAAGGGTTAGAGAGATTTAGGTCCACATCACCTGGAGTAACTTGCTATCCCCACCTCACCCCCACATTGTGGGTTCACATCTCTTCCTAGAGAACATTTGTTCACATTAACACAGTAGAATCTCCCTCTACATCAAGGAAGAGGGTCAACATGTGTTGGCCATTCCTTATAAGCCTGGGTTTCCATTACTTGGGGCATGCTCTGCTGCAGTGTAGACCTGCTTCAGACATAGGCAGATTTGGTCCCACTTTTCAGTGCCGCTGGGATGTTTACATCTGAAGACTGCTAGAACTCTGAGGAATGGTCTCTCCTCTGCTCCAGGGACTTCTTGTTTTATGTCAGAACATCTGTACATACATAAAAATGAACATCTACCCAGCTCAAAAAGAGAAATAAATGCAATGAATACAGATCATAAAGCAGAATGTGAAGGCTCCTTTTCAGGCAGCATGATCATTAAAAGATGTTCTGAGTTGTCAGAAGAAAGAGTTCTGGGTGGGGCACCAAATGCCCGGTCTGGTGTGGCCCACAGTGCTTCACAGTGGGTGAGATGGGGGTTGGAATATCTGAAGTGTGAAGAGCAAAGGACTTGACGTCAAGTCCGACAGAAGAAAGGCCTGGAACAATTGGTCCATTTCTGCAAGCCAGGAGCGATCCCAGAGCTCTACAGCCACAGTACACAAAGCTTCACATCAGCAAAACCACAGTTCATACAAGTCATGCTAATGCACTGACAAGTCCTGCCAGAAAGAATCCAGGTAGAGTAGCGGTTGAAAATTTTCTAGACACTGGGAGTCTGCTCAAAACCTGTGGGCAGATTGTGTGAGGCTTAATTCCAGTGAAGAAAACTGTGTAAGGCAGAGCCGTTTGGCTGTCTAGGGAAGACCCAGAGGGCCACCCTCCAGGGCCTCATTAGACTTTTCCTGTTTTCTGGGACAGCCCCACGGGTCTTTATGAGAAGTAATGAGCAAGAAGCAAGCTCAGCTTCAGTGATTGTCAAGATCACTATAAATCTGTTCCACCTTCTTAACCTCTGTGGCCCAGGGACCTGAGCTGATGGCATTCACTCCATACTTCGCTCTGCTCCCAGGAGAGTCGTGGTAAGATAATGATATGCGTGTCAACTGGCATGTGTGAAACTGGCAGTCAGAGGATTAAACTGGGGAATATCTTTGGGAAATTCTCAAAACACAACTATGGGTTATAGGAGCTCTGCCTATTCTGCCTCCTAAATGTTTTCCTTCCATCTGTCCTTCCTTGCCCAGCCCCTGCTGCCACCAACCTGCAAAAGTCTGCAGTCTGCCTTTGGTGATTGAAGGGGACTCATTACTGACCTTGCTGTTCACTTAGTTCCAGCTCTTTCACAGTAACCTACTCAAAGTCAAGGACACTGGCAGTACGGTTGATGTTGAGTGTGAGGATCAGGCAGACAGGAACCGTAGTGAAAAATGGCTCCAGAATCTAACAGTTGGGTTTTTCCTTCCTCTAGATACCAGAAAGTCATTGGAGATACCAGCAAGGGCAGGAACAGGCTTAATTTTGTGGTTGTATGGATTTCCTCTGTATTATTGCCAACTCATGAACTATATGGAACTTATGGTGAAATAAACATTTGTCAAAGGGAGGAAACCCAGGAGTTTTGGTCATTGGCTATCCTGGGACTGTCTGCGATTGTGGGAAAATCTTTTTGTACAGTGTAAAGGTGTAAGGCACCTTCTGATTTGTTCATTAAAATGTTGAGCAGCAATAGCGAGGCAGGAGAGGATAGGCGGGACTTCTGGGCAGAAAAAGGAACTGGGAAGAGGGATCCAGGACAAGTCAGACATGCTGTACCGAGAAAAGGTGAAGAGCCACGTGACAAATGTAGATTAAAAATTATTGGCTATTTAAGTTATAAGAGCTAGTTGGAAACAAGTCTAAGCTTTCGTAATTAATGATAAGTCTCTGTGCCATTTTTTTTTGGGAGTTGGTGGTACAAAGAAATGCTCACTACATACATGTGACATATTTCCCCATGTTTCAGGGTTCCGTGTGCTCACCCTCACCATGGCACTTTTGTGCTGCATTATATTGCAAGCTTTGTCTTCATAGTGTCTTATTAGGAGGTGAAATGTGTGAAATCAACTTTCCACAGAGGCCCCAGCTTATGTGACACTTTCTCCTTAGACTACCTAGTTCAACTGCTTACATTAGAATCACTTGGGCCATTCCAAGCATTCAAATGTCTGAGTTGAAACATATACCTGAAACCATGGAATATAGATTTCTTTATAGTGCTATTTTTGTAGACTTCCTCCAGTAAGCTTTGATACTTCAAACTGAGGGCCTCATTAGTAGAAAGTTGTTCTCAGAAGGTGGAATGAGTATTGTTGGGTACAAATCCTTTTATTATGCCCCAAATCATTTCCTAATTGTCAAAATGTTTCATTTCACCCTTCTTCTCTCCAGAACAATACAGAAAACTTAACAGAATGGATATGGCCTTGAGAAAACTTTAATTTTTTTTTTACTTTTTTAAAAGTTATTTTAATTTAAATTAGAAATAAGGTTATTTCACATGTCAGTCAATTCCAGCTCCTTCATCCTCCCATCCTCCCTTGCCCCCCACCCAGTCCCCACTCCAATCCCCAGGGAGTGTGAGGCTCTCCATGGGGGATCTCCAAAGTCTGGTATCACCCGGGCCAGGGCCTAGACCCTCCCCCATGTGTCCAGGCTGAGAGAGCATCCCGTGATATGGAACGGGCTCCCAAAGTCCAGTTGTATGCCAGGGATAAATATCGATCTACTCTTTAAGGTGAATATTTAGTGATGTATGCCACTCAACATGAGTCATGCACTGGTAGACAGTCTGTGCCCATGTTCCTAGGAATTGCATTTTGCTTCTTTAAGAGCCTAAATACACCAGGATGCACAGCTTGAAAGTCTAATGCATGTGCCTTTAATTAGCATATATTAATTATTCAAAATAATATGTTTCATTGTGACATTTTTATATATGTATAATGCATGTGCCATGGCCAATGATTTTCTCTAAATAAAAGAGCCTGCTACTCCATCCACCTATCTTCCACAGACATGTACTGATTCCCCACCAACATCACTGAAAAGACTCTGAAGAGCATCTAAGTTTCAAAAGTTGATCTTCATTAAAGGTGTGTGACTGTATTAACGATCTCTGCAGATGTCTGGGCTGCAGACTCCCACTATAATCCCTCAGCTCCCCATGACCTCACTGCTTCTAAGCCGAGGTGAGAGATGAAAGACCGCTTATGGTCATGGAGAGTCGGGTTGACCTGTCACTCATCCCCTTATCATAGAGGCTTAATTGTGAGGACATCAGCAGATCCAGAGAAAGAATCATGAGGGTTCTGAAGCTGGGCCATTGTTCTGCTTTTTCCCCCTCTGTCTAAGTTCTATTTCCTCATCCTGACCTTCTGGAACTCCCCTGGAACCCTCCCCCACTTCTCTAACCACTGTTCTCGCTTAATGATTCCCTAGCATTTTACACACATGTTCTTAGGTGCAAATAGTCATTATCCCTGCCCCTCCGAAAGCAGCAACAGATTTTTGAAGGCGAGAATGGATTTATTCTGGGGGATCCAAGTTAGTGCAAATAACAGACAGGATGATGACAGAGGGAGTTAAGAGGGAGGACAGGAGAGTGTTGGAATTCAGATCGCCATTAACTCATGGAAAATATAGCAGTGCTACCTACCATACCACGCTTCATGGTGCAGAAAAGCCGACTCCACAGAAAACAAGCATGGAAAGGGTCCATGTCCATGGGCCCATGATGTACAATATACCCTTCTTAGGAAGTCAGTGGGTACTGGAAACAATCCTAGCAGAGCAGAGAACCATACTTGGTAGTGATGAGACTAGGGGCCACTTCTTAAGTCAAGGGACACTTTTCTCAATCACTTTTCCTAGTTCCAGGAAGCAAATGATGGCTCCTGTAGGGACTTCTGGGTCAAATATTTCTAGCTACAAAATTTGGAGACACTGTGGTGTGTCAACCCCAAATATGTGAGATTAATGAAATCTCCATCTTGGCCACTTTTGATGAATGTGAGAGTGTGGCTGCTATTGTGCTCTGAATGGACTTCTTTTGTCTTGTCTTTTTCTTTTCTTTTTGTCCCCCTTTTCTTCCTTTCCTGTTTTCTCCCCATTTTTAAACACAAGGCTTATCAGCATGGTTGTTGATTATTAGCTACCAAACATGCCATTGTTCTTGATTGAGCCTGGCCTTTTAGTATAGTCATTTTCAAAAATAAATTCCCACAAATGTAACAATGAGGAAGAAAATAAACCCGGCCCTGAGCACGATGTTCACCAATTGTGCTTCTATTTTGTTCCCCCTCTTTGTGCTCATTCTGGTGCCAGCGCAATTTTCATCTCCTTCTGAGCACTCCCTCTTGAAAAGCTAAGTGTTTCAAATCGAATGGGCAAGATTCAGTGCTTTGCATCCCCGCAAGCTAAGGACATACCATCTGACCATTAGCACCCCACTGGGCCTCACAAGGACCATTTTGTCTAGGCTGAGTGTCATTTCAGCCAGTAACAATTATTTACTTCAGGAGAAAAAATTTGCTAAGGGACTGGAACCAACTGGTGCTTTTGATTTCAAGGCCTGCTTGGTTATTCCTGAATTTCAGCTTGGGAAGGAAATTTGCAATTACCCCCTGAGAACATGCCATTCTGTTGGCATCCTGTTGGCTGATGGCATATGAGTGTGAAAAGGCAGCGCGCTTTGTTACGAGAGGAGCTACCAGGTTCCTCATCAAGCGGAGTCTCAGACTTGATTTACCTGGGATGCTAGAAAGTTCCTCCAACTCTCTGTCACTTCGTCAAGCAGAAATGCTGCTGGATTTGTTATGATTTTGTCTGCAAGTGGGAAATTTAAAAAGAATATGATTTCCCATTGCTGTACAATGTTGAGAATTCTTCAGGGTAAAGCAAAAAAGAGAGGCTTTTCCTGAAGTCTCAAAACTCGGTTGCAATAATTATCTTGTCCGTGCCACATAGTAGCATTTATTTCAGTCAGTTTGCTCTGGATTTTGGCTGTTCTAATAGGCACACAATGGGGAAGGTCTCCAGTTCAGGCCTAACAGTCTCGCCATGCCTCCCCACCACTGCTGCCTTCTTTAGGGAAGCCTCAACTTGTCCATTCTGAGAGCAACATGCAGCATTTCACTACTGTGGGGAAAATATTTGTAACTCTTCCATAGTATTTGTAAGAAAGAAAATCAAATATGAGGGAAGAGCCCCCCCCAAAAAGAAAAGCTCACATAAAAGCACACAGAATTGACTGTCTGATACTGGGGTAAGCCTGGTACCCAATGTAATTTTTCACTTAATCACTTTACATCACAGCACAGCATAACTCATGCCCTTTGCTCATTCTCTGAAGGTGTGCATACTGGCTGAGTGTAGTGAGTCTTCCTGCGTCCTACCAGCCAGCTCCCAAATCACAACATGGAGACTTCTTACTAATTTTGAAAGCTTGGCCAATAGCTTAGGCTTGTTTCTAGTGCTTATAACCTAAATCAACCCATTTCTTTTCATCTATGTTCTTTCACGTGACTCATCTCCTGACTGACTAGTCTGACTGGACCCTGTAATTATTATATTGTCTCTGTTTCCAATAAATGTCATCTATAAGATGTTCATGGTGTCCCCAAAGAACAGAAAGTTTACCAGGAAGGTTTTGTGATTTAGACTTATTAATGGATAGTACAAGTGTGTGTGAGGGTATGTTATGACCCTCTTAGAAGAAGATTTGCCCAAGGGAAAGACCTACTGTGTGCAGCTTTCTCCACTATGTGGAGACACCAATAACTACTCCCAGACAAAGAAGGAATAGGAGCAGTCTTGCTGACTTTGGTCATATTAGAAAACACAAATTGAACTGTACTTTGTATATGATAACATTTATGTTATTAGGCTACAAATATACCAGATGACAATTATTAAGAATGCAGGGTATATTGGAACAAGGGGTAGTGAGTGGCAGAAAGAAGAAGGATTCAGAGGTATTCATAGGCAAGTCCAGTCTTCACCTTCTAGCATCCAATGTCAAGATGCAAACAGAGCCTGTGATGTCTCAGTGTAGGTAACATATGAGTGCATGCTCTCTTCCATTTAAACACTGCTACTTCTAATCATAAACTTGAGACATTTCATTAGAGTTCTATGACGCAGCTGCCGTTGTGCAATGGTATTTTCCCAATAAACATTGCCACAAATTTCACTGTGGCTTAATCTAGCTTGATACTTATTTGGCCCAGGCTGAACCTTAACATATGTCAGCCCCCTATCTCAACCACTGCTGAGATTATCAGAGCAGAGCACTAAATCTTGTGAAACCTGTAAGAAATCTACTGGTTTGGATTTGTTTTTCAGTCCTGGGATTGAGCCTGGGGCTTCATACATGTTAGGCTAGCTGTCTACCATGCTCACGCATGTAAGACAGACAGTCTCCCACTGACCTATATCCTTGTCCTCAGAGGGGCTACTTTTAATAGTGTTTCCAAGTGTTCATTCCATCTAAAAACAAAAGCAAGAAACTAGAAAGGAAATCCATGAATCACCAGAAAAGGCAAAGAAACCCCTTGCCCAGAGAAGTGACTCTATAAGTCATATATAAGATTTCAGGAAACCCAGCTCAGAAAGGGAAACTGGAAACTTTGGGGCCACATCTAATCAAAAGGCTGTTTATAGTATTAATGTCTATAGTGTCTACTTGAAGAAAATTAGTTTGCATAAATTAAATATAAGTGAGTGTCTTCGTTTGGGTTTCTATTGCTGTCAAGAGATACCATGACCATGGCAACTCTTATAAAGGAAAAGTTGTAATTGAGGTTGGTTTACAGTTTTAGAGGTTTAGTCCATTATCATCATGGTGGGAAGCATGGCTGCATACAGGCAGACACAGTACTGGAAAAGGAGCTGAGAGTTCTATATTTTGATCTGCAGGCAACAGGAAGAGAACTACGTGCCACACTGGACATAGCTTGAGCATATGAGCCTCAAAGCCCACCTCCACAGTGACACACTACCTCTAACAAGACCACACCTGCTTCATCAAGGCCACACCTCCTAATAGTGTCACTCTCTATGGGCCAATCATTCAGACACATGAGTCTTTGGGGAACCGTTCCTATTCAAACCACCACAGTGAGTTCACATTAATCTGAAGATTTTTTTCAGCCATGATTATAAACTGAGATGTGGAAACTACTAGATTTTCCCATCTGTAAGGCTATACTTGGATAAAGAGCCCCCTGCATGGTGTAGTAAGAATCCTATCTACCTAGTACATGATACTCTGTATTCCCTGCTGGACACAGGCACAGGCTCAACTGCACCCCTGTGCAAATAGATCTTCCTGCTGGCCAACTTCCTCTAGAGAAATGCTTCTAGTCATTTTATTGCTGTCAATTCTCCAGGCTCAGCTTGCAAAGGTCTTCTTGACACCCAGTTAAGATACCTCTGTGTTTGTTTTGTGAATATTGCCAGCCCTACAGGAAACTCTTTTGTTTGCCATTCTGTTGGGCTACAGCAGATAGAAGTCCTGACTGTGGAATACAGCATTCCTTCAGTGTGGAGTTCCAAACACCCTCGAGAAGAAAAACAAGCCATCTTCATCAGTGACAGTGGCTCAGTGAGGGCTTGGGTGTGTATGTAAGAAGGCGACCTGAGTCTATTGCTAGCCTGCGCCACTTTGGAGATGCATGCTAGAAATTTCCTCCAAGGCTTGGGATGAAACATGTAGGTGTTTCTGTGTTTTGAGAAGTCTCCCATCAAAGAAGAACTTGTGTCCTTTGAAAATCACTCTGGTGTGTGATAGATATTTAATTTAATAAACAGCTGTGACCAAGTTTTAAAACTCATCTATTGTTGGCTCAGACCATGGGTTAGCCAAGACTAATGATAAAAAACAACATTAACAATAGCAAAATCATATCCAATCACCTCTATCATTAAGTCAACCTCATTAATTCTGTGTAGTATTTAAGTTCTGTGTTCTACAGAAGTAACCATTGCCTAGTTTTTCTCTAATGAATAAAATATCTGGTGTCAATATTGTCTAAATTCTTTTGCACAGATTTCTGCCTGCTTTTATATCAGTTTCAAATAATCTCCTTCAGATCTGATCATTCAAGAACTGTGAATATGTAATAAGTTTGTGGATCAGAGCTCAGCTTTCTTCACTGAGGGATTTATTCGGTGCTCTGTAAGATCTATTGTGGTTATGTCGAGGACAGAGTCAAGACCAATCCAAAATCCCATCAAAACTTTCAGCCTATGTGCTCATTATTTATTAGCAGTCCAAGAAATGAGATGAAAGACATCTGAGTGCTTTGAGGTCAGTTAAGTATTTGTGATTCAGGTTTCAAGTGTGCTTTTGTTTTTCATGTCCCTCTATCCCCCTTTGTGTTTTCCCACCAGCCTCCTGAAAGCTGTTACCTTCTTATCTGTGGCTTCTTCCTTTGGCCTTTGATCTGTTAGGACTTTTACACATTCTTCTCAGGGGAATCTTGGGTCCAAGGACCTTGCAGCATATCTATTCCCATATTCAAGATGCATACAGACCTCTCCTTCACCTGCAATATGCACTGGGTTTATTTACGGTTTGAAAATGAAGCAACTGTTCACAACTGTCTTGGTGCTCTTTGCTATCCTAATGGCTCCTGGTTTTATTCTGTTTTATGTAAATTGGGTCACAGATGTTTTATTGCTGCAGAATGCTTTGAAACTATTTCATGTGTTCAGTGGGAAAAGAAGCCTCTCAAAATTCATGCTGAAATAATTAAGCTTTTTAATTTCACTGTCAAAGTTATCAGAACAAGTGATGAATCTCTCTTTATGTTGCCTGCCTCTACACACATGACTTCTCCCTCTCCAAGCTACTGAAAGTGTCTTTCCCCTGTTACTCAGCACACCACATGGAGGCGTTCAGTTTAGCAAAGTCTCAGACAGGCTCACCCTGAATGTCACTCCTGTTTTTCAGAACTGGCATTTGCTGTTCTGTTGGCCCCTGGCATGGAGACCACAGGATCCATGAACCCAACTGACTCTCCCTATTTTCTTTCAGGCCCAAAACTACTAGAAGTGTCAGTCTGTCCTAGAGACAGATTTGCTATATTTGTGGATGTGACTGATTTTAGCAGATTTCAACATCTCTACAAGTGAGGAAGATATGTAAAGAGGGACTTAAGCTAGACCATGACCTCTGACTCCGTGAGGTATAGACTACTCCCATGTGTTTAGGAATCTTCTCTTATGTCAAGAACAAATAACGTCTGGGCATGATGGCTCATACCTGTAATCCCAGAACTTGGCAGAAAGAGGCAGGGGAGATTGCACCAAGTTAGAGGCTAGTCTAGAATATACAGTGAGTTCTGGGCCAGCTTGAGACTCTGTCTCAAACAAAAGCAAACAAAATTCCTAACTACAACAAAAAACCAAGGAAAAGGAGCTGATGGTGCTTCTAAGAACTCTCTGGATGGTAAGCAGACAGAGTGTCTCTGAGTATATAATGTGGCCAAGTATTCTATAAATGATGACTTATAGACTTCCTTTTTATCCTCAGTTCTTACAAAAAGATTTGTATTTTATTGTCTTACAACCATTTAAGGCTGTGATACTCAGACAGGTTCAGCATTGCTTATAGGTCTTAGGTGTTCCTTTATTCTTTTTAGTTGATATGATGTCTGGTCCTGGCATCCTGGAGTGTCATCAAAAGAGGCTGATCTCGATTACTTACAGTATCTTAGGACAAGGCTAGTTAGCCTCTTGGCATGGATACAAGGTGAGTTACATCAGAAAAGTGAGGGAGTAGTTGCCTGACCAAACTACCCTTTCTCTTTCTCATGTGTTCTCGAGCACCGAGTTCCTTCTATATGGTAAGGCAGGAGTCAGTGAGCATTCGCTGCCAGGGTCAGAATAAGTGTGGAAGGTCCTGTGGGCAGATGGTTTCTGTTGACAACTTTCCTCCACCATCGCCTCAGAGCAGAGACAGCAGCAAGATAAAAGAACATGGTTGTGTTTTAGTGGAAGGACAGTTCTCACAAGGCTGGGACTTGACAGTTAACAGAGACATTTGTGATTGTCACGGACAGAGCAGGAGATGTGCTGCTGGTACCTAAATGTAGGGAACCAGGGATGCTGTTTAACAACCTTGAGGGGGCATAACAGCACAGACTCTCCAGCCCTAACTACATGTGGAGTGAAGAATTGAGGAGGAAAAGATTAGGCATACTGCAATTTGCATTTTGTTCAGTTTCATGAGGAGGGAATGCCAGCCTTCTTTCAATGTTTTTAGTCATTTAAAATAAAATATTACCCTTATTTGCAGGTTATACCAAATTGCCAAGTGTAGAAAAATCTGGAAAAAGAAAGAGAGAAGGAGGGAAAGTGCCTGCCCTTTACATCCTGGTACTTGGAACTTTAAAAACTGGCCAGTGTTATCACAAGCATTTTCTTGAGTAAATTGTAGCTCATGTCTCTGAGAAAAAAATGCCTGGCAGAAGCAGAGCAAGGAAGGAAGGGTTTATTTGAGCTCATGGTCTCAGACATCGTGGTCCATCAAAGTGGGGAGGTACAGCAACGGAAGTCATTGATAGGTGACAGCAGCAGCTTGGCCAACGACTTGTCCACATCTTGGTGGATAATGGAACAGAGTGTTAAAGCAAAAGTGGGACCAGGATATAGCCATCCCCTCCCAAGTGCAACCTCATAAAGAATCTACAGCCACCTAAATCAGCACGAACAGGTGAGGGACCAGCATGCAGACTCACGAGCTGTGAAGGATGTTTCACATTTAAACCAAACTACCATGAAATCACACTCCAGTGGCCTATGCCCAGAAAAGTCGCAGATCATTTCCCAGGCAAAACCATGCCCTACAAAGTTTGTGGTCTTGAGTGGCACCTCTGGTCCCTGTAAATTCTTTTTATCTGTACAGCTTTGCACTCTGTCCTCGCTGCTTCCTTTGCTTCCTCCTGGCACCACTCATCCAGGTATGGTTGGTCTGCAGATATCCACAGCTGACCCACCTGAGCCAGCATGAACTCTGATGTCAGTGCTCAGCCCATGGCAATAGCCTTTCCTGAGAAATAAGTAGCAGCTGTGCGGAGAATGTAAAGGATTTGATGGGCTCCTCTGTGATCCTGGGTTCAGTGCTGACATGTGATCTCAGAGCAAAAGCAGGAAGGACTATCTGCCCTGTGATGTAAAAATTCAAGGGACAGTGAAGATTGATAGGCACTTTGTAAAAGCCATAACTCCTGTGACTCACCCTGGGAAGTCCTGACATTCTCAAGGTATCTGTATGCTGACACATATCTGAATGCAAATGACACATTCTTTTCCCTTAAAAGGGTTGTAGAACACCATATGCACGATGGTCCAGATATATGCCTGGAGTTTTCCAATGACTCCATAGTTATACTACAAAGTAGGGGAGAGCTGGCAGGACCGAGCGTGTAATGGTTACTTGGTTAGAGCTGTTTTCTGGCCATCCACTTCCCAGTTATGACGTTCCCATTCCTGTCTTCTGGGTGATTCTCAGGAGACTCTGTTTGCTCTGTGTCTGATCCCCTCCTAGTGACCCATCAGGTGGTGTTGCTGTCCAAGTCCTTGTCCTAAGTCATAAGAATGTGGAAATCCTGACAGATGCTTACCAAGCTGACATACACAGATTAGCAGTTTCAGTCACCAGAGAGCAAAGCTGTGTGAGCAAGTAACTCTCATCATTGGAACTGACTAAAGTCCTCTCATCATTGGTACTAGTGGGAGGAGGGTACTTAGATCTTCACTGGGAGGCTGGCACAGTGACAGGAAGGGTCTGGCCTCCTGACTGGCTGCACACCATAGCTACATTTGAAGCTTATTAAACAGATCCTTATTTCTCTGCCGTACCCTGGAGTCATACTGAATTTAAATCTTAGAGGGCAGAAGAAAAAGAGGGCATTTTACAGAAAGTTCCTAGCTGATTTTTACTGAGTCATCTGATTTTAAACCAGTGTTCATTGCATTTGATCCTGGGATATTCAGAACAAAACTATGACTGTGTGGTCCCTACATTGGCCGGTCATCTATTTACCTTGCATTGTTCCTGAAAGCAAAGTAACTTACAAGTGGCAAGGACTCCTTGTGTTTATGTTGCTAGTAACAGATGTGGGAAAACAACATGACACGTGCTTGCTTAATGTGATCAGGGCAATTATTCATTTATTCATCTCAGTTCAGTGCACTGATGCAAGCTGGCTCCATAGATTTTGCAGGCATGGCCTTTATGGGTGTATAAACAGAAACCTGTGTCCCATGTAATAAATCATCTCCAAGCCCTCATCACTGTGCCTCCTGACGCAGTGAGCACTGAAGGGGAAACCGAGTATGATTACTGATTTCATGCTATGGAGACCTCAGAGTAAACCGTCCAAGAAGGCCCAGAGCAGAGCAGAGCAGAGCAGAGCAGAGAAGGTTGCCTTTTCCAAATAGCTGTCCAGTAGGTACCAAAGAACAGAAGCTGCATAGTTGAGAGCAAGCCACTTCTGTTGGAATGATTACCATTTGACTTAACTGAAACTTTAAGAGACATTGTTTATAGGTGGTTGGTATCTGGACTGGGTGGTAGATGGATATAGATTCTTGTCTTATTCATAAGGAAAAAAGTAAAGGCAAACCCAGATTGTAATATAGCAAGGAAACTTAATGCAAAGCAAAAATGATATTGCAGGTCAGATATGTTGCCAAGAGAGAAAGTGCCACATGGGTTAGTGTCTTGGGTCCCTGGTTATTGTTCAGGGTTTTCTTTTATGGTGCTGAAGAGGAAGAGCTGTTTGCTAGGGGACATAGCAAAAATAGTTCCCTTATTTGATTGATAGGATTGTATTATCTAGCCTTTCCATACTGTTTCTTTCACTTTCTTGATGAACTTTAATCATATGCATGTCCAATCATGCATAGGCATAAAATTGCAATTAAGGATTTTTCCCCCGAAGTCTCTCTCAGAGGGCACAGTCCTCCTGTGCATGAACTTAAAACCTGTCCAAACTGGATGGTTATCCCTCACTCAAACGTCCATGCATATCTGGGAACATATGGTATTTTTATTAAAAATAATTTCACGTGTGAACAATATTATTGCCACCCTTCTCTCTCTCCCTTCTCCAACTCCTCTTGTATCTCCTAACCCCTCTCAACTTCATGGCCCCTTCTTTTAAATTGTTCATTACATATGCATATAACCATCTGAATCCATTTAGCATTATTAGTACATGTATTTAGGTCCATGCGAATGTATATGTGACCATTTGGAATTGGGAAATCCTTCAGTGGGTGTGTTCCTAGAGAAGACTGATTCTCCCTCTCTCAGTAGGCATTGGTTCCATGTAGCTTTTCATCTAGGGGTATGACCCTGTAAGATTTCCCCACTCACACGGGCATGTCCACTAGTGGCACTGTATGAGTCTTACTTAGGAGATCATGTTGTTGGGATGTCATGGTTGTATCTCCCTGCCGTGGATATAAGCTGATTTTTTTTTCTTAAAGGGGGAAATTTACATGTGTATAATGTCAAGAGAAGTCAACAGAGAGAATGAAGCAGTTTTGGTTTTCTTTATTTTGAGTCTGCATAGCTACATCTTATGTTGGCCTGGTTGGTTTCAAGTTTCAGATTTCAAGTCCTCCTCCCACTTCAGCTTCTCAGATTAGCTGGGACAACATGTGCCCAGCTGAAGAGGAAGAAGATGAAGAGAAAAGGAAACTATTGATGGTGTAAATGTCAAGTCAGGCAGATGGAACCAGCACATCTAACAAAGCAACAGGAACAGGAATCCGCCTATAAGGTGGGCGATCCCACATTCGCTCACACTGGAGGCCCGAGGCACTCCACCTGCTGTAGTTGGTTTTGTTGCTAATATTTTATGTAAAGCATGGGACCTGCTTATTGGAGAAAGATGAAACGTAGAGACCAGTTGCAATGGACCCTGGAGGAGTGACAGAAAACAAACAGTCCATGTGGTACCGATGATGTGTTGGAGACATGGCATGTTCTTGTCATGGCAAGCTGGGATCTAGGAGATAAGGAAACAGAATAAAACTGTAACATAAACCGAGTAGACTGAGAAGTCATGTCTGGGCGTTGGAGTCAGGGATTAAGGCTCCAGTGAGGTGGGAAGCAGGAAGCTCTGATGGTTCCCTCATGACCCTCACATACAATCAGTTTGCTCACACAGCTGATATTTGCACAGCTCTCTGTTTGACTGGTTGCTTGTTCCTGTATCTCTGATACTCTGGAGCCCAGGTTAACCACAAGGTCTTCTATTATAAGAATCAAAGCCGGGCGGTGGTGGCGCACGCCTTTAATCCCAGCACTCGGGAGGCAGAGGCGGGCGGATCTCTGTGAGTTCGAGGCTGGGCTGGACCGATAGCCTCGAAAACAATACAGAGAAACCCTGTCTCATAAAAACAAAAAAAAAAAAAAAAAAAAAAAAGAAAAAAAAAGAATCAGGGGACTTTAAATTTCTTTTGGAACCACACAGAATTATATATGTGCATATGTATGTATGTATGTATATGTGTGTGTATATATGTGTATATATATGTGTGTGTATACATGTATGTATATATATGTGTGTATATATTCATTATGCACACACACACTCACATATGGATCCAGTCATACATATAGCTGATGGATTTGGGGATTCTATTTACATACGTGCAAATGTGTCTAGATTATTGATACTATAAAATGTACATTTATTTTAAATTTATAAAGGTGTATCTTAATATTAACACTATTGAAATTATATATATGAGTATACAAGAGATATGACAATTTCCCCTGATAATTGTCTTTGCATTAAAAATTACTTTTGATCTTCGTGTAAGTGTGCATGTGTGTATGATGTATATTTGTATGTGTGTGTGTGTAAATTTGGTCACACATGTTAACGTGTATGCATGCACGTCTGAGAACAACCTCCCTCTGGCATAGCTCTTCCCCTCCCTCCTTGTTTGAGAGGGTTTCTTGCTTGCTGTGATGTCTGCCAGGCTCGCTGGGTCATTAGCGTTTAGAGGCTTCCCTGTCTCCCCTTCTCATCTCACAGTAGGAGTACTGGAATTATGTGCATAGTGCACACCGCTGCATTGGGCTGTATGTCTGTTCTGGAGGACTTAACTACGGTCCACATGATTGTGTAACAAACACTTTACCCACTGAGGCTTTTCCCAGTCCTACATTGCCTTTTTTAACATTCAGTATTTATGCTCTATATTCCTGTGACTTGGATGGATGAGTAGATCAAAATTAATCACATCATTCTTTTCTTTTAATGGTCCATGTCTAATTTTGTGTGGTGTTTTTGTGAACGTTTTCAATTTTCAGATGTCCCAGAAAAGAAGTCACTATTTTTTTAGTTTATACTAAAAGTCCCCCAGTGCAGACAGCCTTTAGTATAGGGGCAGCACTGGTGGAGATCTGGAAATGCTGTAGACTGCACTAGAGCAGAGGGTTGGCGGATATATACATGGAAAGTCCTCCTGGTCATGTCCGCAGCATCCCTGATGAACCCTTCTTGTGCTGCTCTGTGCCTTGATGCCACCCCCATTATCCAATGGGATAATCAGCAGGTGTCCCCCACCCTCTCACTTAATGATGAAGATGGCACCAAGCAATGGAAAGGCCCCATGACCTCTTGACCCTTCAGGAACGCAGTCCCTATTCCCTTGGATGTCCCCAGGGATACTGGGTACAGCACATTAGGTAAAACATGAGAAAGAGTTTCCTAGAGAGTCTCGATTTGGCAACTGCATTTTTAAAAAGCCGATCACACCTAGTGAGTGATACAAAGGAAGATCCAGGAGCTAAATTAGGATGAAGCCAAAGCATGTTTTGTTCTTGCTCTCTCTTCCTTTTTTTTTTTCTAGAAAAGTTAATGTGATGCATTTTATGTTCCTATTCAAGGAGAGGCATTCAGCCCAACTTGTTGGCTGAGAGACATATAAAAGCCTCCAGCACATATTCCATGTAAATGTGACCCTAGAAATGTGGTTGGCTTGCTTTCTGGGCAGGAGTCTGGCCACTGGAATAAGGCATCAACTACAAGCTTCAGGAAGAAGGGAGGCAATGGCTTTCACCTCTGTACCTACCAGCTCTCTTCCTTTGATGAATGTCTTTCCTTGTTGCATTGGCCTTCCTCTGTGCAGATCAGCAATCTTCTACTTCTGTCATCCAACAAGGCACCTGCGTCATCTCTCTTCTCAGATAGCCGCTCTGTGTGGCTTGCTGGCTCTACAGTTTTTAGGGCTACACGGGGGCACGGTTTAGGGTGTGGACTCATTTCCTTCTCTGAGATAGTCTGCCCTTTGGTTGCATTCTACTGAGGTGTTTAGGAGATTGGGAAGCAGTGGTGTGTACACATGACCCTGAAGTCAACCCGTGTTAGCTGTATCTAAAGACTGTCTGAACTGGATTCAGTAGGAATAGAGATGGCTTCGTTTAGATTTGTTGACCCATTCATTCTGTCTAGACAGACCTCTGAGCTTCAGTTTTTCTATTTTTGCAATGTGTATATTAGTTACTAATGTAAGCACTCATAGTAAAGAATATGCAGATATGTATTATATGCATATACATGTATATGTGTGTGTGTGTGATCTCACAAAAGGGAGTAACCTATAGGAGGCTCTCATTACATGCATGTATGTACATATATGTATGTGTGTGTACATGTGTTTGTGTCCAGATTTCCCACTTGGGCCATTCTTCCCAAACCTCAAACATGAGAGGTTATTTTTTTAATTGGGATATAATCATATACCATGAAATCCCCCTCATGAAATCCACAATTGTCCAAGTTGTCTGCTTATCACTTCGACCCAACTCCAGCATATTCCTCTTCTCAAAGAAGCCACATGTTCCTCAGGGGCCACTCTGTTCTCCCTTCATCCCAGTCTCATCCTGTCATGACACGGTTGCCCTCTTCAGGGGTCTCATGTGAGTGGGTCACATGTGACGCAACCATCTGAGTCTTTCTTTCTTTCACTTATGCTTCCCAGTTTTGCCATGTGCCTTAGCTCACGCCAGTATGCGGTTCCCCATGGGGCTGGGCCACAACACTGCTTTATGGAGGTTGGGCTCCTCCTTTGACCATTTTGAATCACACTGCTGGGACATTTGTATGCTTATGTTTTTGACTCGTCTAGGAGCTGACTGACTAGGTCCTGTGGTGATTTTATGTTTAACTTTTCAGAAACTGAAAGTGATTGTCACAAGGTTACTTTTCCAGCAGTGTGTAAAGATTGCGTTTCAGATCCTGACTAGTGTTTAGGTTATTGTTAGCATTTGTGCTAATAGACAACACAGTGAATGCTACTTATGTCATGCTGTGATTTTTTTGCTAGAAAGACATTAAAAGTAACATTAATCACACAAGAAAAATGTGTTTAGTTATGGCCTTCCTGTATATTGTGCTTTGAACATATCACCCCTCATGCCCATCTTGTTCCTTGCACTCTGCTGATGCTATTTATACTCTCCCCTTCCCAAACAGTCCCCATTCTACCATCCTGTCTTTTATTTCAACAGGGACAGAGAGTCGATGAATTTGATTACGGATGCTTATGTGAATAAGGGTGAGGGGGTATTTACCGGATCTTAGATACCTCCCAAGGGCTACACCACCGAGGAAAATGTTTCTCCCTCATCCAGCAACCATTAACTACTTATAGATCCCCAGGGAGGAGGTGGTGGCCATGAGTCCCTCCACCTTTCTGGAGAGAATGGTGATGGGACCAATCTTATGCATGCAGGGTATCATAGCTGTTGAGGACTCAAGAGCGAAAATGTCACTCCATGCCTTGTAGTTCACATTTTTCTAATGCACATGATTTGTAAGTAGGCCCTCAGTTTCTCCCGTTCTCTTTCTACATGCGTGGCAGGCAGTTTCCTTTGAGTCTAAACATTCACCATTTTGGTGAAGTTCTATTTGTTTTGGTTTTTTGCTTGATATTTAATGACATAACTATGAAACTATTGTACAACAGTATTTATGGCTATGTTTTCTAAAGTTTCATGATTTATTTCTTTACGCATTTAACCCTTTAATTTTTTTTGTTCCCATAGCTTTTCTTCCTTCCTTTCTTTCTTCCTTCCTTCTCTTCATGACTCCTCCCTTTTCCTTGCTTCTCTCCTCATCCTTCTTTTCTTCTTCATACTTGTCATCATTGTGGCTAGACAAGGTTTCATTCCATACCCCAGATTAGCCTCAAGGTTACAGCAATCTTCCTGCATTCATCCCCTGCTGTAATTCTCCTCTACCTTCTGAGCACTGGGAGTGCTGCACCAAACTTTCTTCATGAATTCTGAGTTGGCTTTCCATCATCTGAGGTAGAAGTCTAACTTCCTTCTGAATGTGCTTGTCCAGAATTCTTGAGAAGGCCATGTTTTTCCCACATGAGCTCTCTGTGGGATTGCACAGCCCTTCCCAGAATATCTTTCATTTTTTATGTTAGAGAAGAGCTTTCCTGGCACGTGCTGCATCAAGCTTGACTTGCCGAGGTTGACATTGTGTCCTTCGATACTTCCAGGAAGCTCACGATCCTCCTAGCACCTCCGTCTCAGCTTTACACGTTGCCTGAGTCACTGGTCACCTTGAGTCCCATTGCTCACCTGCTTTGCTCTGTCTTCCCCAGTGCAGCAAAGATTCTCTCACTTTTCCCTAAACCCCTACACAATGTCACCAAGGGAGTGTCACCTTACACTGAAGACTTAGGACAACGAGATGAGCCCCTGGTAAGGCCAGAAATATCACTTAACTCAGAGTTCAGAGAACGACCCCATTTTAATGTTGTGGATATTGTTCTCATGGGATTTTTCTCCTCTTTACTCTGTCACATCAAGAGTTGCTTCTGGCCCTGGACCCAGTGAGGGACCATGCCTCTGGCTTGCAGTCAGTTTGCTCTTGACATTATGTCCCTCTACAGTAGCACCTGCCAGTGATTTATCACTGGCACCTGGAAGACATTACCTGGTAGGTGACACTTGCCACCTGATACTCAGACAAGTCTCCCTACCATCACCTCCATTGGTCTAGAAAATCCTCTCTGGTCAATGTGAACTGCTGTGTCATACCTCCTACCCTGTTGCCTCTATAATGAGGGTTCAGTTTCTGGCACTTAGAAAAGTTTTGGACAATGTTCAATAACTAAATGAGTGGTGACCAGAGACTCTCAGAACTGTTCCATAGCATATTCTGAAACCAAGGCTTCCATGACAATGTCTGCCTAAAGAGTGTGGGTTGCTAAGTGTATTTTATAAGGACATGTTAGGTACTTGTGCTGGGGTAAAGTCAATCAGGCTCAAGGTCAGGCCCTGTGTATGACTGAAGCAGCTGCGAGCATTCTTGGATGTCGAAGCTTCTGACCAGTTCTGTTCCCTCCATCATGACTCTGGGGTGTCTTTGCTACTCCCCAGGCTTCTGTTAAAGGCAAAGGGTTGTATACTTCATGCAGTATTCTTAATAAGATAAAACAACCCAGATCAAAGCATGCTTTTGATTTTGAAAAGGAGACACACATCAGCCATAAGTATAATTTTAATTTTTGTAGTCACTATGGAAAAGCAATACATAAAATTATCCATGTATTTTATTTAACAAAATGTAGATAAAATTTTACTATGTAGCCAGTATAGCATTTACAATGATTCGTATATTTCTTTCCAGTAAAGTTTTCAGAACTTTATTTCTCCTTTGTATGTGCAACCTTCAGAATTCAAATTTACCACGGTTAGGGCTAGTCATTTAGCTTAGTTGGTGGAGTGCTTGCCTAGCATGTGTGAGGCCATGGCTTCCATCCCTAGCACCACAGTAACTGGATGCCCTAGTCTGCACCCCAGGCAGGAGAATCAGAAGTTCTAGGTCATCTTAGACTAATTGGGCAGTTCAAAGTAAGCCTGGGCTTGTTCTCTCTGTCTCTCTTTCTCTTTCTCTCTGTCTCTCCCTCCCTTCCTCCCTCACCCCCCCTCTCACACACACACACACACTGCAGCAACCCTCCCACAACAAATCCAGTAGCTACATATATGTTCAATACTGCACATGTCTTATGCCTTTTTTTGAGCAACAGAAACTTAGATTTCTATCACAGGGGCCTGATGTGGGACATGATTTTAACTTAGGACAACTGTACTATTGCCATGGAATGAGGAAGTTTGGTATAAGGAAAGGATGCTTTTGCTTCCTGGCATCTGGCAGTGCACTCTGAAAGCTGGTCCTGTGAGGCCACTTTATTTGGCCTCAAGAAGTGCTTTTGGCAGAGCCATGTCCTCTTGGTTTTGTAATTTTGACACAAAACCTAGTAAAGAATTCAACTCCTATTTTACAGGAGCTCACAGTTAAGAGACTGATTTTGGAGTCTTAGAGAGGGATTGAACTTTCAAAGAGATTTTTAAAGATTTAAAGGTTAGAATCTCTTATACTGTTATGTTAATATTAACATGACAAGAAAGAATTGTTTATAGCTTAGTAGGAAATGTGTTTGTATGTCAAGTTGAGAAGGGTTAGCTTTATTTGTTGGATATATGTCCACTTGACACAAACTGGTGTCATTTAGGAAGAGGGACTCTCAGAGAGAAAAGGCCTCTATAAAACTTGTGTGTAGGTAAGCCTGTTGAGCATATTCTTGATTAATGATTATTACCAGCCCACTGTTGGTGAAGCCATCCCTAGGCTGGCAGTCCTGAGTTCCATAAGAAAGCAGGCTCAGCAAATCATGGGGAGCAAGCTGGTAAGCAGCACCCTCCACAGTGTCTGCATTAGCACCTGCCTCCAGGTTCCTGCCTTGAGTTTCTGCCTTGACTTCCCTCAGTGATGGAGGGCAGCCAGAGTCTTGTAAACAGGATTGAACTCTTTCCTCCCTAAATTGCTTTTGTCTCAGCAATGGAAACCCTACCTAACTTGGAGCCCTAAGTCAATTTTGCATTCATGCTAGTTGGGGTCTTTGAGGAGTCCCATAAGGCACAGAGTATGGCTGAAACCCATCTCTTCTACACTTGTAGGTTTGCAGAGAACTCTTCTGTTTTCTTATGAAGAGAATTTTTTGAGCTTCTGGCAGTTTTAATTTTTTTCTTCCAGCTCTTGTTGAGATTTTTTTATAGACCCTCAGTTGTTCATAATAAGCCACCCACTTTCAAATAGGTTTTCTCTGGTGCATCTGTTCCTCGCTGGTAGCAGTGAGCAAATTCGAGTTTAGAAACACTGTGGGAAATGTTAAACACTAGCATTTGGTGGAAGCAGGTGCCACGGGACCGACGTGAATGTCAGTCGCTGCAATTGATAGGGGATTCTGGGGAACATTCACTTGCCCCTGCTTAAAATTCTGGGAAGGGTGGCATAATATCCAAGCGATTTCCCTTCAAGTTTCAGCTTAGGAAATCTGTCCCCAAAGCTGTGTGGATTTCTGGTGAAGGCCAAGTCCATATTGGCTCTTTTTACTTTATGATTTTTTTCCCCAAGTCTTCTTTTCTCCATGCTTTACAGAACTTAGGATTCCATTGTGCAAAGTCTTGCTTAGTTCTTGAGATTTACATATCTTCTCTGCCTCTTGTGCTGACCACAGAATTGGGAACACAGGAAGGGGACAGCCATGCCTCAGCCTAGTGTATCACAAAACGGAATGACTCAAGCTACAAATCTGCCTACAGCCAAGTACCTGGGGCCCCGACTCTACTACGTAAACCAGAATTCCCATTTCCTAGTGGGGTACCTGCTTATTGACCGAGTAGAAAACAGAACACCTACTTAAGTTCTAATATCATGAAAGAGAAATATAAGCCATGGTAGCTGCTGGAGGCTAGGGTACTAATAAAAAGGGGATCAGATATATAAGTAAACCAAGGGGGCAACATTCCGCATGGGCCATGGATACTTGTCTGCAAAGGCTGTCACAGGGTCAAAGAAGGAGTGGTTGCTTCCATATGGAACTATCTGGAAGGATGCCACGAGGAAGTGACTATTGAGTGGAGTCAAAGTGGAAAAAGGGGACTGTGTGAGAGAGCAGATGGGAAGGAGGCGTCAATATCAGCAGGAGAAGTGTCCCACGGGATGCCAGAGTATCTGCAAGTACCTAACAAGGCCTAGGACAGGATGTCCAAGTGTGAGGTTGAGCAGATATATGTTAGAATGGACCCAAATGGAGGGGTAGTGCTTAGAGCCCTAGAAGCTAGGCTAAGGAATTCATAGTTTCTGCTTTGTTACTCTTTTTCTTTTTCCTTAAGCATACATTCATTATTCATTTCCTGCTAGTCTTCCCAGAAAAAGTCAGTCTCACAATTAATGGCTCTGCTCTGGGCCGACCACACAGGGAACTGGTGCCTCTGACTATCCCTTCCATAGGAAAGCATCCTTTCCTATCCACCCAGTGTGTCCTAGACAGCATCTACTTGGGGACAGGAGGAGGCTATTTCCATCTTTGTCTTACCAGAGTCAGCAGGAGGCCCAGCAAATGGCAGGCACTTATGGGATGAAGAAATCTGAACAGCAAATCTCAGAGGAATAAAGCAATTCTGTCTCTCTGGAATTCTGGGACCTCGTCAAACAGACATGTATTAACTGTGGTAGGGAGCTAGTACGTCTGTCTGTTAGTGTGTGAAAAGAAAACACCCCAGACTGGGAGCTTAAACAGCAGATATTTCCTTTCTCCTTATTCCAGGTCCTAGATGTTCAAGGTCAAAGCACTGACTATTTTGATTTCGGTTGAAGTCTTGCTCTTTGGCTTATATGTAGCCAGATTCCTGTCCTGGCATTTTCCTGTGGGTGTCTTATCTATTCCTCTTATGAAGGTGACATTCTTATTCTATCAGAACCCCACCCCCACTGGAACCTTGTTACTTCCCTAAAGGCCTTCTCTCTAAATATAGTCACATCTTAAAATTTCTAATTAGGACTTCAGAGTGTAGCTTTTTGATGTGTCTAGGAAAGTTCAATACAAAATAGATTGTGTGAATAAAATTAAAAAAAATTCTAAGTAAGATAACCCATGCCCTCGTCTTGTTCAGCTCTACTTTAGCAGTAAAATCCATGACTCATTTATCCATTAGATGGGTGTCTAGCATCCTGTAAATATTTGTGGAAGGACTCAGTAATTCCTGTGCACTCCCTTTCCTCTTTCATGAACTGGATCAGAGCGTCTAGCTCACTGTAACAGGAACTGCCTGTATTGCAAGACACAGGCACGGGTATGATCATGGGACATCAGTTGGTGGTTTTCTTTGTGACTGCTGTCCTTGTTTCCTTACAGGTTTTCTTAGCAGAAGCACTTGGACTGTAGATTGTCCTGCTCTCTGCCAGCTGCTTCCAGGAAAGAGCAAAGAGAGGAAAATCCTTTCTTCTGGTGCCTCTGCGTCAAACCTGAGGCCTTCATGGAAAGGATAGAAATTTGGACAATAAGCTGTGAAGATAAGGGGTCCCTTTCCTCTCTCCTCTCACAGGATACTTCATGAAGGAGGGGGAGGAAAGGGACTAGGAAGAGAGAAGATGACATCTTAATTAAGACACTGCTTGTTCTGTTTTGGACTTCCTAGATGAAGAAGTAAGCCCAGACTTGTGGCATATGCTGCACAGGGTTCTCCAGGATGCTAGAGGGAGCAGAGAGGACTAGGGAAACCCTAGAGAGGCCGGGCTCCATCCAGGTCAAGCTAGCAGGCAGCATGGGCCCTCCTTGCCTCGTCTGGTACTCTCATGCTGTTGCATCAGCTGCCTTGGACTGATGGGGGATGTTCTACTGTATATATGTTTTTCTTACTGGTTAATGAATAAAACACTGATTGTCTGATTGGCCAGGCAGGAAGTGACATAGCTGGGTAGAAACTTGCCACTAATTAACTATAGATGTCTGGAGGTCTGTGCAGACAGACAGGAAGTGACATAGCTGGGCAGAAACAGGATATAAGCAGGGACAAACAGGAAGTCACTCTCTTCTTTGCAGAGACACTTGGGAGTTTCCATGTAGCAGAGGAAGGAATAAGAGGTCCGGACCCTTCTCTGAACAGGGGCAAACAGGAACTCTCTCTCTTCTCTGTGGAGATGCTAAGCAGTCATCATGTAGTAGGCAAAGGAGTTGCAGGTCCTGCATTCCCTGGTAAGCCAAGACCACGTGGAAATACATGAATTAATAGAAATGGGTTAATAATTAAGACAGAGCTAGCCAATAAGAAACCCTAGTCACTTGCCAACAGATTTATAACTAATATAGTGTCTTTGTGTTCATTTGGGACTGAAGGGGAGGTGGGGCCTAGCCTGGATAGATGGTCTCCCATTTGCCTGATGCCAGAGACCAGAACTGGTGCCCCATGGCAATGCTCAGGTACTCTGCTGGCTTCCTAGGTAATTCTAGTCTGTTTCTTCATTCCACCACAGCATCCCCCTTACTTGTAAATGGGAGTGTTGATGGAAGCCCCCTCCACACGTGTATGACCTCACAATGAAAGAGTAGCCTCATGCACAATGGCGCCTGTGGGATTCTTCTCATTTGGGACCCCCATCCTTCCAGATTCACTAGGACATATTAGAACTGACTTGTTGGATCATTATTTATCTCTAGTACACGAATGAACTTTGGGAACCCACTTCAAAGTTGGAAACTCTCTCAGCCTAGACACATGGAGGGTCTAGGCCCTGCTCCAAATGATATGACATACTTTGAAGATCCCCCCATGGAAGGCCTCACCCTCCCTGGGGAGTAGAAAGGGGATGGGACAGGGGGTCAGTGGGGGACAGGGGAGGAGGGGAGGGAGAGGGAACTGGGATTGACATGTAAAAGAAGCTTGTTTCTAATTTAAATAAAAAAGGGGAGAAGAACTGACTTGAAGGACAAGTCACAGCAGAATGGCCTTGGCTCCTTTTATTTTTTTTTTCAACACCTTCCATCAAGCCTCTTCCTCCTTGTGGTACTGGTGCTATTCCCTGGGGGCCACAGCCCTTATATGGCTGAATGCCCTATCTGTCATCCAGGAGAGAGCCCAGAACAAAACCAGCAATGACAAAGGCTTGTTGTCTGAGTGTGTATAAAGCCTTGTTGCCTGCCCATCCCAGGTCATGGAGCTCAGGAGACTTTCAGTGGGTGAGAGTTTCCTACCCAGACAAGGGCTCAGTTTAGAGAAACAAGGCCATGTTTGTCACTCTTCCAGAATGCCATGTTATGTGGGGTCTCCATGATTGATATTCAGCATTCAGTTGGAGAGTGGTGGGGGAAATGTGACACCTTCCCCATTTCATAGACTTCACTCATTCCAAGTTTAGTTCCAGCTCAACAGCAGGAAAACTAAATTTAGTTCAATCTGTTAAACTCCACTGCTCAGTCCAACAACTCGCCAGTACTTCTCTTTGAGGTAGAGGCTGTATTTTCTACTATAAGAAGGGGAATCAGCCATGATATTTTGCACACATCTCCTTATTCTGGACCAGTTTTTGGTATTCCTGGTGCCAGGTGTAGAACGGGAGCCTGAGACAGAAGAGGCACTGATATTGAGTCTCAACTCTTCCTTTTGCTAGTTGCATTAACTCTCATGATTGCAAGTATCTGGGGTCCTTGTAAATGCTGTACCAGAGGGAAATGAGGCATGCGGTCAATCTGTCTGCACCCTTACATAGCATGCAATAAGTGATCAACAAATGCTTTCCCAGTTAGGGAATTAAGCAAGGAAACAAATAACACAGGCCATGCTCCTTGCCTATTCTGACATTCAAGTTAGACACTGTGTCCCCTAGGCTGTCTTCCATATCAATGCACAAGACACCGAGACACATGCAGAGATTGCCACAGGTTCTGCATTGTGAGACATCTTAGCAGTGAGGGAAGTGGGAGGAAAGGCTGGATCAGTGTGAGGACTGGAATGTGCCAAAGCTCAGGAAATGAGGACTTTTCGCAGTTCTGGGCCCTGTTCCTTTGGCATGATAATGTGAAATGAGTCTGACCTCGCGAGCAAATGTTAGACTCTGCCTTAGTTGGACGTTAGTTGGGGGTGGACAGAGTGCATCAAAGCAGGCATGAAACAAGGCAAAGAAACAGGGATCATAAAGGACTGGGGTCAAATCCTAGCTTACTGGCTATGCCACTGACCAAACTGGTTGAAATGATGGACACAATAATACCAACCCCAGAATATTGCATGGGGAAAAGGCTACTGCAATGGCTGTTGGACAGCCATCTTCAATCAGAAGTTGTGATACTGCATTGCTGAGTTCACCCACCACAATCAAAACTCCCCTAAGTGGTGACTGACACATAAGCCTTCAACTAGCAACATCTGCCCCGATGCTTCCGGCCCAGCAGCTGTTAAACTTTGCCTGGCAGGTCATACCCGAACAAAGGCTGGGGTTTGCCGTTTGTATGGCTCAGTGTTCTCGTCCTCCTGAGACAGAACTAAGGTTGGCAGGGAGGCTGCCAAACTCTGCCATTTATTCCTGCTGGAACTAGAACTGGGGCAGAATCCAATCTCATCGCAGGCTCTCTAGAGTCCTTGGAAGAAAGGATTCGTGTGGAATATTAATATAAACTGTTGTTACTGATCTCCGCCAAAGTCGCCTATTCATTTTGTGTCTCATCAGAGGTTGTAAAAACGGAGCCTTCCAGAACATGTGCTGTTGACGGGCTTTGATTCATTCCAACAATGACTCGAGAAACTGGGATTTCAGTGTCTTTGGGATGTACGTTGTGTGCACACCTGGCAATATGCTACCGAGGGAATCCGGTTAGGCAGCAGGAGTCCCAGGGAACCAAGGCCTCCTCCTTGGCAGCGACTCAAGAAGACTAAGCTGAATGGAATTCAGAGGCAGCGTAGCATCAACTCTGTGAACTTTTGGCCACAGTGTGTCCCGGCATGTGAAGGGCAGCTAGCTTACAGGGGGATGTTTTTATTTCAGCTGTTGGGTTTTAGGACTGGGGTCAACCTCCCGTCTTCCCACAGGATTCGCAGCTAGCTTCGTTCCCATACCCATCAGACTGTGCTCTCTGCCACTGTTCGCTGGCCTGGAAATTCTCTCCACTTTGTCAGCAGCCCTGTCTCCTTGTTTGCTGTGTATGTTTGTCTTTCTGGTGTGAAGTTTGTTTTTCAAGCTCTGACAGACTGGCAAGGCAAACAAGGTTGCCATTTTTGCTTTGTTTTGTTTTTTTTTATGAGTGTGGCAATTTTTAGCCCTTTGCAAACAATCCTGAGACTGGGAGATTATAATTTGGGATGCCATGTGTATAGGCATATATTCAACTTGTATTGTGGCTGAGGCAAGGCACTGTAGGAAGACAGATGAACATGGATGGTTTATCAGTAGCGGAGGGACCAAGCTCCTCTCAGAATTAAAAGATGAAACGGGAGAAAAATACGGGTTTTATAAAGTATTTTGGAAAATTAATTTTGAGGACTGTGCTTATGTCTGTCTAGACATATGCATGTATAATAAATACTTGTAAAAGCATCACATCTCACATACATGTATTTCCAGATTACATACTCATTCTTTGGCAACTTCATTCCCTTAGATTCCACAGATATAAAGACAAAGTGATTTCTGAATGTGATGGCAATATCACATGTGTAAAGTCACCACAGGGCCTACCATTATCTCTGCAGGGGCAGGATCCTGGGTAAAAGAACTACCATTGTGAGCTTCAAAAGAGAGCTATTGAAAGAGGGCCAAAGACAAAGCTCTCATCTTGTAAAAATAGTCTAAAATGTGCCTTTATTTTTGAGAAGTTTGCACATGTATACAATGCGATATGATCATACCTACACCCCACCCCTCCAGCTCATCCCACGTGCCTCCCATACATCCCACATAGCTTTCAAGTTTCATGTTTCCAAAGTCCAACTAGTGATGCCCATATGTGCGTGATTATGAGGCCAATCTCCTGGACCATGGGAATTCCACCAGTGGCCACATCCTCAACAAATACCGATGTTCCCTTCCTTAGTGGTCATCAAGTGCCAACAGCTCCTCACATAGGGGTGGCACCTGGAGATCATCTGCCCTGTCTGTGCTAGGATTGTGACTGGCTTGATCTTGTGCAAGCAACCATAGCTGCTGTGAGTTTGGAACTAGCATAGCCACACCGTGTCTGGAAGACAGCATGTCACAGCACTCCTCCCCACCCTTCGGCTCTCGGGTTCTTGCTGCATCCTAGCTTGCAATGTTTCCTATGCCTTAGTGGTGTTGGAGGATTAATATGGATGCTACATTTGGGACTGAGCACTCAGTCTCTTAACTCTTAGCACTCTGTTGAGTTCTTCACCTGACTGCTGCTGCAGGAAGAAGCTTCTATGAACAAGCTTGAGAGCAGCCAGGTCTATGGGTATAAGCGAAAGTATAGAAGATATTTTGATGTCATTCCCATTTAGCAAAAGAATAACAGCATATCATATCTTAGTGCCTAAACCTTTCTAGCCATGGGCTTTTGATTAGAATTGCAATGCCAGGCATGGCATTTTAGCCTGTTGGAACATGCTTCAAATTCAGTCAGTAAGTGGCTAGTTACCCCATTAACAGCCATGACAATATTGCATTAGTAAGCACAATGATGTCTGCCTCACCCCAGCAGTCTGCATATCACTCTCCAGCACTATGAAATCCAGCAATCAGGGGTTCCTGGTCAATTTGAGATTGATTGTATGTGTGTGTATGTGTGTGTGTGTGTGTGTGTGTGTGTGTGCCCAGAATGTATGGTTTCTTCAGCAATAAGGTTTTACTCATGATTATTTGCAAAATGAAGAGCAATGCCAATAGCCATTGCTTTGGAGATTTCTGACACCTCCTTGACCAATGGCCCATAGGGAGGTATCCCATGCTTTGTACTGCCATTGTCATTTAATAACCCATGTCTTAAGCAACATTGTCCATCCATGCAGGGTAATTCCTGTTCAATATTTTTTAATAGTTGTATTTTGAAGATTTATTTATGTCTCATTTTCATGTGTATTTGTACATGAGTTTATGTGCATCATGTGTATTGAGGGTTCCTTGGAGGCCAGAAGGAGTTGGAGTCCTTGTCATTGGAGTTATAGGTGATTGTGAGTCACCTGATATAGGTGCTAGGAGTTGAATCTGGATCCTCTAGAAGAGCACCAAATGCATTTAACATCTGAGCCATCTCTTCATCCCATCCCCTAACATTGTATTTTGAAATTAACTTACTAATTAGTGATTTCCATCAGACTGTCCCTTATGTCCCTAGATTGTGTTCAACCACCCACAAGCCCTTCTCATTTTGTTTTGGGATCCAGCTTGATTCTAACTTCCTCAGCCTCTTAGAAGATGTAGAATTACCTAATGGTGACCTTGTATGTGACACAGGCAATCATATCCTGTAGATGCATACAGAATTCATTGTCTATTTAAGAAAGACAAACATGCATCTTCTTGCACAAACATACTCTTATTTAATTACATGGTTTTTCTTTCTAGATGTTTTCTTAACATGTGCATGCATTCATTTACAACCATTCTGATGTAGTCATCTTTTGCTCTCATTTCTCTATCCTGGCCACTGAATAAGTCATCTTATTCAGGTTGGCGTCTCTGGCTGCTTATGAAGTCCTGTTTGATGTTCAAATTAAGTCATTACCGCCTTCTTCTTCTTCTTCTTCTTCTTCTTCTTCTTCTTCTTCTTCTTCTTCTTCTTCTTCTTCTTCTTCTTCTTCTTCTTCTTCTTCTTCTTCTTCTCCCCCTCCACCTTCTCCTTCTCCTCCTCTTTCTCCCTTCCTCCTCCTCCTCCCTCCCTCCTCCTCCTTCTCCTCCTCCTCCTCTTTTTCTTCTGGGAAATAAACAAAAGAGAACAGCTTGAAGAAACAGTGAGATTTAGGAGCTAGAAAGAAAGACCATTGTGAGTAGTCTGCTAATCTCTGTTAAGCAATGTAGGTGTAGAATCACAGTGAAGTCTGTCTACTCTTTGTTCTTCTACCTTCTTGGTGTATCTGAGCTTGAAGACTCAGCCCCAGGCTATTTGGAACTCTGGAATTGACCTGAAATCCAGTAACTATAAAAGATACAACTGTATATGGAAAAAATATACCGTGGTTCTTCTATTTTTTGTTCTAAAAATGTGCAGCTCTTCTGTAGGGATTAGTGTCATACAACCAAACAAACATAATTGAAGGACCAAGGTGAATGCATTGTTAGGAAGCTCTAAGAGGGGTGAGACTGCAGCTGCTATGTCCACTGCTCAACAGATTGGCTTCCTCTTCAAGAAGGTGTGTTGGTGGGATGCCATCTCCTCTCCTTGCCAAGCATCTTTTATCTGATGTGTGGGAGTCTGGGATGGATTCTATACCATTTTCTCTTTAAACTTCCCATGCTGTTGGTGAACCATGAACACATAAGTATAAGTCACTGAAAAAAACAGAACTATCTTTTCAATTTCTCAACAGTGGTCAATATCATAAGTACTGATGTAAAAATAGTAGCAATACGTCTGGCAAGATATCTCAGTGAGCAAATGTGTTTACCACCAGCTAGACAACATGAGTTCAATCCCCTGCATAATGGAAGGGGAAAATAAATGCCTATAAGTTGTCCTCTGGCCTCCACACATACATCATGGCATACATATAGAATAAATAAATGCAATAAAAGTGTTAATGGACTGGAGAAGTAGCTCAGTGGTTAAGCTCACTTCCTGTACTTCTTGAAGACTCAGGCAATTCCCAACACCCATATGGTGGCTCAAAGCAGTCTGTAACTCCAGTTCCATCAGATCCTATGCCCACCTCTGGCTTTCTCAGTCACTAGGCATGCATATGCTGCACAGATATACATGCGGGCAAAATGTCCATGCACAAAAGTCAGATAAAAATGCCAAAACCTTTAAAGAGAATCACAGGAAGATCTGTGAGGATATGTAGTAGGCACCTTGCACATTCTAGGCTAGGGACCAGGTATATGAGCCACATGGAACAGCATCCCAACATACTGATTTTCCAATACAAACACCACGCCCACTTTTTTTTTCCAAAATTGTACTAAAGACTGTATTTTGGAATGCAGTCTTAGGAAGAAAGCGGAGCACAACGTGGAGGTGTTAAATGGCGGATCTGTGATAAATATAAATATCAAATGTGTTATTTTGATGTATATGGGCGATAATTGGATTTTAAATTACCCCATCCATAAAGCACAGAATCCACTATGCAGGAAGTTTCTTTATGAAAATAATTATAAGTAAAAGATCTGTTGTCTTTCTGTGTAATTCTAACACACACACACACACACACACACACACACACACACACACATATTGGGAACCTTCCGAGTTTTCTTTTTCCACCTCCAGACTTTGCAATTGAGTCCTTGCAACAAGGATTAACTACGAAACCAACCCCTTGTGGACTTCTACTTGATTATGAAGACTGAGGACTGAGTCAGGGGTTCCTAACCATGTGGCCTTTCTTTCTGTTATTTTATCTGATAGTAATTTGATGTGCCATGGATCAGGAGTGTGTAGGCCCCTGGGATATTAGAAGGTTGTCAAAGGAAGATAAAATCATTTCTAAAATCATGCCATCTATGCATTCCTAGTTCATGCATTCAGCAAATCTATGTGTATGTTTGTGTATTATGACACTATTCAGAGTTGTTTTTGGTTTAGTTGTCACAAGAACTCTGGGGAGTGGTCCCACAATTATACCCACTTCAGGCTTGAAGAAATTATTTGACGTAAGTCAGGATGTAAATCTAATATGCTTATACAATCCTCACACCATGGGTCAAGTTCATCCCAAACACCCCATCCAAATGGCTATGCTGAAGCTAGCCATTCCACCACTGGAGATAAACTAATCAAGCAGATTTGATCTTTGAAGATTTAACATCTGTGTTTCAGGAGGTAGGGTTGCTGGCTTTAACCTTGGGGTGGTAAATGGCTATTTGGTAAACACAAGTGTCATTGAAGATGGAATAATTGAAGGCAGAGAGTGGGTTTGTGGGCTGAAGCAATTTCTATCCCAACACAGCTTGTGGGTAGTTGGAAGCTTTGGGGACAGAAGAGTTCTTAGTAAGACGACTTCAAGAAGGAGGGTTTGGCAGTCCCCTTTCTAATCAGCTGTGTATTTAACTACTTCTACACAACCACTAAAGACCATTTCTGCTAGTAGCTTGAGTCTGTTTGTAGGAGTGAAAGAAATCAGGGTGTTCTAAATGCTAGCACTGTTCTTCATTGCGTACGTTGTACATCGAAGCTAACGTGGCCTCTGAGGTAGTGAAGTTTGCTTCCTATGTGATTAAAGGAGAACACAAAGGAAGTCCAGATGCCCGCATGGAAAGGTGACAACCAATGGGATTTTGAGCAGTGGATGGTAAGAACTGCACACCAGCTCTCAGCAAGTGCAGACACAGAGATCCAAAACTGGAAATAGATAAAAAATTAGCACACACAGGTGCAAAACCAGCACAGGCTTAGCCAGTTCTCTGTGCATGGCTTTCAAGTTGAAAAAGCTCCTATCCTGAATTGGCAGGTGGCAAAAGGAAGCAGGTACCCCTGGGAAAGAGCAATGCCTGAAAGCAAACCTCCTAGTATATTTTTATATGTATGTGAGCATGTGTGTGAGCATGTGTGCCTGGGAGAGTGTGCATGCATGTGTAGGTCAACGTTGATTTGGGGTATCTTCTACTACCCTGTGCCTTACTTTCGGAGAGAGGGCTCCTCGTTGGCCTGGGGCATGCCAATTAGACTAGATTTGCCGGCTAGCAAGCCCCAGGTGGCCTCCTGTTTCCGTCTCCCAGCCCTAGGATTATTTACTGCTGATTTTGGCTTTTTATACAAGTGCTGAAGAGACGAACTCAGGCCCTCTTGCTTATGTGGCAAACACTTTACCTACTGAGCCTTCTCCCTAGCCAAAGAAACATCCCTAGACTTCACCCCTGCTTCTTCATCAAGGAGTGAAGCTTGTCTCAATCTAGGGTCGTTGCAAGGCACAAGACCTACAAAAGCCCGAGTATAAACAAAACAAATGATTTCGATCATTAGGGATTTCTTATCTATCCTTTTGGTTGAAACATTTTGCCAAATATTTTAGCTAAGATGATTATTTTGTCCTCCATGTGACGCTTCTCTTGTCTGTTTAGGATATGAAGCATATACATAGAGCAGCACTGGGAAGCTGCTGAGCCTCCTTCTATGTACCCGACCTTGAAGGGTTCTAAAGAGCCTTCTTCATCACTGTGATTGCCTCTGACCGTTATCGGCGAGAGAAGTTATCCCCAATTATGAGTTATTATGACAACCCACAGGTCCACGAGGCCTTCATGATCATGAAACTACGAATCACACCATTGAAACAATCTTATTAAACTTAAAGGGCTCATCAGCACTTTTAGAGAAACGATTGCACACTTACATAATTACAGTTTTAAAACAAGGTTTAAAAATAAATGAGGTGAGAGCAAATGTGCAATATAAGAGATAAATCACACAATTTAGAAAATAATAATTTTAAAAAAGCAGAGAAAAAAATATCCAGAAGTGACTGCATGAGGATGTGGGCTATAACCTTTGCGTCAGGAATGCTATGATTCTGTGATGACAATATTTTTATAATCAATTTTAAAATTTAAAATTAATAACTATCTGTAGGGCTTAATAGGAAGTATAAAAGTATTAGGAATCTAAGAGAACACTGTTGAGTAGACAGTAGAGATTGAAGACATAGGAGACTTTTAATTATAGTTATGCCAATGAATTAGGACAATATTCAGACAAAATGAAACATTTACTAGAAAAAATAACACTCTAGTTTGTACTAAAAAAGAACTGAGGTAAGGAATAGTTTTATAGCCATTAAAGGAAATGAATTAGACGTTAAAAATACTTCCACTGGGGGGACACTAGGCTTCCATACATACTTTCCTGAGTAATCTTTGTCTCCTAGGAACAGAATGTTCTAGTCTTTGCTAAACTTTCCCAGAGCATAGGTGAGGGAACACTCCCCAACACATTTTGTAAGTTATATGTTCTTAGTGCAAGAAAAAAAGCCCAACGTATTAAAAGTTAACTTTCTTCTTGGATGTGTATGGGGAAAACATCTAAACAGAATATTGACCTGATCTAGCAATAAAAACAATAACAACATAGTAAACAAGGTTGGTTTATTTCAAGAAAGCACTGCTTTGTTCAACACTTAAATTCTGTTATTACAACTTATATGTGAGAAGAAAAATAACATAAATATACAGCAAATGTTCTTCACACTTGGCATCTGTCTCTATTAAAATGATTGACAGAACTGGAATGGTGGGGGAACTTTCCAATGTTTCAGGGATATTACACTGTGGGGTAAAGATTTAACTTTTCAAATGTTGTCTGAACTCAGAACAGAGAAGAGAACTCACCATCCAACATCATATATGTTTTCTAGGCTGAAAAATAAGAACAGGGTAATAAGACAGTAAAATCACAAAATTGTCCTTATTTGATGAACCCTTCCAGTGAACACAAGAATTTTTTATGTGTAAGTATCCAATATTATCATAAAAGCTTAGCAAATTTGGTGAATATAATGATTTTAAGAAATCATTATACAAGAGTCAAATGCAGATCCCAATCGCCATAATAGACTTTGGGAAAATACGAAGGTGAAATACACAGACATAAACGTAACCCCAGTGCATCAGCTGCAGATGAAGGTATGTAGAATAATAATACTTCCTGACCTTTGAGGTAAGCGGCAAACTTTAAGAACAATATTCTTCAAAATTAAGCAATGGAGATAAGAAATGTCAAAGCTGGGGATGTAGCCCAGTGATACAGTGTTTGCCTAACAAGTAGAAGGGCCTGGGCTTGATCACCAGCTGAGAGAGAAACAGGGGGGAAGAGAAGAGAGTGTACACTTAAGGAGGAATCAAGGAAGTGAAACCATCATGTAGTGAAATTTTCATTATTTTACTTACTAGTCCATAATTGCTTCTTTGTTTATTATCTGCTTAGAAGACATGTATGATGTTGGGTAATGAGTACCCTTGTCTGTTATGAGTTCAGAAGTGAAATTAAGCTCTTAAAATATTAGTAAATTTGCATGTGCCAGCTCAGAAGAGTGCTAACTGGAGCACAGTGCCTGAGCCTTCTAAGCCATTGATGTGAAGTAGTGTGACCGCATAGCTACCCCGCAGGCAACTTCAGCTTCCTGGTTGGGAAGCCCTGCTGGCACTAAGGAGTAGTTCTGGCATAATGTGAGCTGGCTGGAGAAACCCTTATTCTCTAAGACTCCACCATTCTCCACCATCTTAATCTGAAGCCTTGGTCAATTCTATAGAAGCCTGGTGACACAATTGACTCAGAAATTCCAGGGCCTTGGTCCTACCCACAGCATCCTCAGCCTTCAGAGTAAAACCAGATTCCACAATGACCAACAAGGCTTTGGACCCAGATTGGGATCTACGTGTCTATTGTGTGTTCCTCCCTCATTCCAGGGGCTTTGTTCTTCCCCAGCAGAGGCCTCAGTCTACTTGCTTTTCTCCTCATGGGATCACTCTAACTACTCTGTCCCTCTGAAGAACCTTCCATGGATCCTTCATTCAACTGGATTTATGTTTCTCTGTTAGCTGGTGCCTTAGAGAAGTCTTTAGCAGAGTGTTGACTGCAAGTCTTCTTGAGACTGTTACTCTCATTGGAATCTGGTGTTTCACAGTCATTGGACATTATATAAACCTACCATGGAATTACTCTCCAAATTTGACAGTCTGCCTCTCGTTGTGGCTTCAGTGTGAAATGTTTCCCACAGTCAGGTTCATGTACTTGAGCGCATAGTACCTAGGCAGCCATGCTGCTTTTCCCATTTTTGGAATCCTTAGTGGGTAGGGCCTAGCTGGAAGAATTGATTGCTATTGGGTGAACTGGAGGATTGTATATCCAGCCCCGATTTTAGCCTCTGCTCTCTGTTGCATAGTTTTCGAGATGTGAACAGTTGGTCCTGCCATCATGCCTTACTAACTGCATTGGACTTTGTCCCCCTGAACTACCAGTTAAAATAATCTATTCCTCCCTGAAGGTTATTTCTCTAAGGTATTCTGTCCCAGTTTATGGGGAAAAAAATCAGTAACACAGCTTCCACCATGGAAGGAATTTGAGAATACTCAAAGGAAATACTGGTAAAGTTGGAAGGTCAGAATTCCTAGTTGTGACTTTAAATCATCTGTTTTCACCCTTTCTAATGTTTTGGCCCTTTAATACAATCTCTCATGTTGTGGTGACCCCCAATCATACAATTATTTTCATTGCTACTTGATATTCCATTGCTACTATTATGAATCATTATGCAAATATCTGATATTCAGCACATCTGATATGCAACCCCTGCGAACAGGTCGTTTAAACCCCATCAGCTGGCTCATGAGGACGAGGCTTCTTCTGGGCTTTGCTGGACTGTCTCAGCCCAGGCCTTGCAGTCCTGTGTGTGCACCCCCCACGCCTGTCTGGGAAGCTCCTCTCCCACACTGAAGCTGCTTCTCCTAATACAGTTCTCCCTCTCACTCAACAGCTTTTTTCTTCCCCCAGGTGATCATCAGCGAGGCTTTCTGTATGACTGAAAAGGCTGCTCTGCCTCCTTTGTCCATGGGTTGTAATAATATAGTTTCTGACAGTTCATGCTGCCTGTGTGTGTGTGTGTGTGTGTGCATCACATATGTGTGTACATGCATGTTTCACGTCTGTCTGAGGCTACACACAGTGACCAAGCCGTGCAGCAGGCGAATGCACATTGTCTTTTATGGGACAAGATGAGGAGAGGACCTTGGCTTGGTACTGGGGCAACCGGTGCAATTGTGAAGGGGAAAGTTGACTGCTCTGAGGAGTGGCATTCACAATAGTCACTAAGTCCCAGGCACTGATGCTTTCTATGCCAGAGACTGGTCTTCATCTCTCTAAATCTAGAAACTCCATCTTCTGAGGAGCCCAGGGTTAGGCTGAGTCAGGGAGGTGGGTCCAAGCTGCCCAAACCCCCAGGAGACTAGATTCTGTAACCAGAATGGATTCGTCTTGGTGAGTACAGAGGCACATCATCCCACTGCCATGCTCCCCACAATGATGGAGTGTATCCCCAAACCCTGAGCTGAAAGAAACCCTTCCTCTCTTAAGCTGTATCCTTTCAGTTATCTGGTTACAAGAAGAAGAGTACTCTCCCATTTCTCTAGTGTGGCGCAGGATGCTTCCTAGCTGCAGGTTTCTGGACAGTTTATTTGGAGTTGCACAGTGGCTCACAGTCTCTTCATAAGACAGGGGTCAATGCCGTAGTGACACCCTGCATTTGTCCTTCCCTCCCTTGCTGTTGGCTTTCTAGGTCAGCAGTCCCCAAAGCTCTGTCCCTAGAGCTGACCTCATGTATCAGTTACCTTTCTGTTGCTGTGATAAAACACCATGACCAAGGCACCTTGTGGGAGATTTATTTGTGCTTACAGTTGCAGGGGGTGAGAGTCCATCCAAGTGGTGAAGACAAACATGATGACTGAGAGCTCACGTCTTCAATTGTAATAGGGCAGGAAGGGCAAACTAGCCGTGATATGAAGCTTTGAACCACAGAGACAGTCACCGGTGACATACTTCCTCTAACAACACTCTACCATCTAAGCCTCACTGAACAGTGTCACCATCCAAGAACCAAGTGTTTAGATGCTCAGTACTATGAGGGACATTTCTCATTCAAATCACTGCTCCCCTTCCTCTTTGTAGTTTCAGTGTCTGGCATGATGCTACTACACACAACTACAGCTCCACTTGGTCACTAACCTTCAGACTGCAGGGATGGGGAAGGTCTAAAGGCTTCCTACACTCAAACCTGCTATTCACTAGGCGGGACTCAGCTTCAGCACGGCCTGTGCTGCCCAGAACATGCTGGAGGATGAAGAAAGAAAAGGAACAGGGAGAGGAGGGGACGAAGAGAAGGAATCTAAAAGCGAAACTGCCTCTTGCCTCCAATCTGTTCTGGTTGTCTTGTTTGCTGAGTTTTGCTTTGGGCCAAAACCCTGCCAGTCTAGCAACAGAGAAAGCAGAACCAAATTGCTGTCAGCAACGGCGGGAGCCAGGAGATCTCTGACACAACGGAGGGAGGATTATTTTTAATCTGGACAAATGTCAAAAGCTTTAGCAGCTTTTAATGCCAAACCTCCAACCTCATGTGAACCTTTAATTAGCTGAGAGGCTGGGGACTCTTTCTTGGGGGCTGGGCCCTCACCACCTCGCACCAGGCTCAGTGCCTTGGTGGCTGAAGCCATTGGGTGAGGATTCAGGGAGCCAAGCTAGAGCAGCTGCCTGGACTTCTGAGTCGTGTGTGGCTCTGGAGTGGCTGCCTCCTAAAGACTTCTGCATCCTCTTTGTGGAGTGAGGACATAGCTTCTAACTTGTTCCCTCTCTGCTGTTGTTGGAAAAGCATCTGTGTCACCCAGCAGCTGGCTGGTCATAGACATTCATCATGTGAACACTGAAGCTGGTGATAATTACCTCCCTTGATACTCTGTCTAGAGGGTTCCTGAGTGTCAGAGCAGTGTGACCCGGGCCCTGTTGCCCATGGGAGGATCCCAAAGGAAGTAACCTTCTAAGGCTCACAGACAGTAAGAGTATGGAGGAGAGAGAGCACCTTAGTTTGGTAACTTCTGCCATGACATCCTAAAACAAGTGATGGGAACACACTTGACATGCAGAGGACAGGACATGCATCCTGTCACTGGCCTTAGGGTCAGCATGTCTCTACTTTCTATGGAGTCAGAGGTCATCAGGAGTTGGTGCTTGGTACCCAAGGCCACTTAGACATCCTCAGAGGCTACTGTAGCCTTTGGTTGGGTTTGATCATTTTTAATGACTTCTGTGGAATCTCACTGATTTCAGCTGAATGGAGGAATGAATCCTTACAAAGGTGGTAGTTTGGCTTATACCTGGGACAAGGTGCTCATCTCTGTCCACCTGCATTGTCCTTGTATTGAGAAGTCTTCCCTGGTCTGCAGAGCGGGAACTTCTATACGCCTGTGTTCTTCTTCCCAGGAGTGTCTACTCTCTCAGGTTTTCTATAGAAGGAGTTTCTGTCCTGCCCAGTCCCACAGCCATTTAGTCCCAAATAAACACACAGAGGCTTATTTTAATTATAAACTGTTTGGCAGATGGCTCAGGCTTCTCATTGGCTAGCTCTCTCTATTAATTATTAACCCATTTCTATTCAACTATGTATTGCCACGAGGCTGTGGCTTACCCGGAATGCTCTGGTATGTTACTCTTTGGCAGTTACATGGTGTCTCTCCCTCTGTGTTCCTCTTCCCAGCATTCTCCTAGTCTGGTAGCCCCACCTATACTTCCTGCATGGCCACATCCTGTCTGTCCATTGGCCAAAGCAGCTTTATTCATCAACTAATAAGAGAAACATACATTCACAGCATGCAGAAGGACATCCCTCTTTACCTCTTTACCTTGTAATCAGAAGGATCATTTAAAATTTTTCTTTAAGTCTTGTCCCCACTGGGATGCCTTTCTTACATAAAAAGAGATACAATCAAAACTGATAATACTGTTCTACAATCTATGACTCCTAGATGTGGTGCCTCTCCTTAAAGCATCTGCCCTGTCTCTTAACCAGCTCTCACCCACTCACCCGCATCTGGTTCATGCTGTCCCATGGCTCAAACCTGGCACGTCTGGCAAGCCAGGCAAGGACTTTCCTGACTGGGTTACACTATTGGCCCTGGGACTCTCTCATTCTTGGTTTGTTGACATGCAAGTGAGTAAATGTGATATGCTTTAGCCTTGTCCAGAGAAGACAAATCCAGAATTGAAGGAAAACGTATCCCTGGGGTTTGAAATGTGCTTTTCGTTGTGGGAAGAACAGAAGCCGCCATATCAACATGTACCCCTCCGTGTTCTCTGTCCAGAAGAAGGTGCATTGGATTATGCAAAGGCCGTGAGAGCCCCACCCATGTTCCTGGGATTCCAGCATTCTCTGTAAGGCTCTAGCCAGGCCCAAATCCCTCTGTCCTTGTACTTCTCATCTTACACACATCCTACAAGCCACATATAGGAGTTTGAGGGTAGGAGGAGCGCTGTAAGGCATGGATGTGCTCTGCGAGTTCATCTCACAGAAGAAAACTCTGGAGCTTCCCTCCTTCTCTCCTTCCCCGCTGCCCATGCCAGCATGCCTGGCCGCTTCTGTGCTCACTGGCTATTTGCCAGTGCCATTGACAATCCTGCCAGGCTGCTCAGCATGCTGTGTCTCCAAAGGCATCGGTGACTACAGGCTGAAACCGAGTCCCCAGCCCAGCTGTCTGTTCCCCCTTATTCAAAGCACTTGTACCTTGAGGGAGGAAAGTCCAAGCCACATGTCCTGACAGCCTGTCGGCTGGGTCCCACGGAACCTTCCTTCCAGAGCTGGCCAGACTGAGCACACACTCAGCCACCAGCTTTTGGCAAGGAAGGGCCTCCCCGGGGAATCTGCCCTGCAACTCTTTGTTCAGCTGGAGTCCCAGAAGGGAGCAATAATTAAAGAAAACTTTGTAAATGTTCAAACCGAATAAAACTGTTGTTGTTCATGGTTCCCTTTCTTCTTCATTTTGCCATCTGGAGCCACAACCTGTCCAGTTTATGAGCCCAGATCCGTGTCCTGTTTACTCCTGTCACTTGTCTGTCGAGTCTCCTCACTGGTAGTTCTCCACAGAGAGGGGATTTGCTGATTACTTATGTCCCTCCCCTGCCTGCCTGAGATCTTTCCTTCATCCTGGCTTCAGGCACACCTCTCCATCTCCCCGCCTTCCATATGCTTTGGAGATCTTTCTGCCACTGACATGCATGGGAAATGGCCATGTGGAGTGTGTGCTTGCAGCTGCCAAGCTTCTCTATGTGGCCCTTGAGGGAACCACCAGTCTGAAGAGGAAGGCTAAGGGACCTGGGTACAGCCAAAGGCTGTGACTGCAGCTTCCAATGTACAGTGCATTTTTTAAAAAAGTGGCAAAGGAGAAACAAATAGACGAAAATAAAGTAATAAAAACACTCTCGTGTTGTTGGATTAAGACCTCAAGTTACATAAACCCCATGCTCCTAACCAAAGCATCTGGGGTCTTTAAGACACGGGATAGTGCTGGCACAGGTAATCCAGGAGGGATGACGATGTGAAGATGACTATGTGGGGACAGAAGCTGTGGTTGAGTGGTGCTCTCACACGCCAAGGAAAGCCTGGGGTGCCAGGAACTAAAGAGAAAAGACAGCTAACAAGAAAGGGCAAGGTTCCCTGAAGGCCAGGGAGGGAGTATAACCTTGCCAGACCCTGGCCTGACTCTTAGCCTCCGACATCATGTAACGTTCTCTTCTCATTATTACCGTATCCCAGCAGCCTCAGAAACAGGTACTGGATGCCTAGAACTGTATAATAAAGTTTTATTGAAAAAGGATCCACAGCACAATCGAACAATTAAAACAACATGCTGTAGTTAAAGGTGTGCAGGAGTGCTCTCTCTCTTTCTCCCCTTCATCTTACTGTGTTATTTCCCTTCCCTTTTTTCTTTTTAAAAATTATTTATTTTATATTTGATAATATAGTAATATCACATCATTTCCCTTTACCCTTCCCTCCTCCAAGCCTTCTTCTTGATCTCTTTAACATTTATAGCCTCTTTTTTTCATGAATTGCTGTTACATCTGTATGTGTATTGCACGTATATATGAATATTATGTATCCCTAAATATAGCCTGCTCCATCTGTGTAATGTTACTTGCATGTGTGTTTTCAGGGCTGACCATTTGATGTTGGATAAACGATTAATGTGCCCTCCACTGAGGAAGATTATTTCTCCCACTGTCAGCATTCCTCAGTCGCCTGTCATTTTTGTATGGCTGAGGCCTCATGATCTGTCCCCTGTCCACTTTTGCACATCTATTACTGTTATCCTTGTTCAGTTCAGGTTGAGGCAGTCATGTCACCTAGACTGTGGCTGTACCTCCTGACCCAGTCTCACAGGAAACTCCCCGAGCCTCTAGCTCCTACAGTCCATCTTTTGCACTCTTCCCTGAGCCCCTTAGTACAGGAGTCGTTCTGTAGAGGTAGCCTTTGGGATCAGGCTCCATAGCTCTGCATTTTGATTGGTTGTGGTTTTCTGCAATGATCTCCATGTTGCAAAGAAATCTTCCTTGGCCAGGGATCAGGACTCCACTTACCTGTGCGTATAAGGACAAATGTTTAGAATATAGGTGAAGATTACTCTGGCTTAGTAAACTGGTGGATGTAGGTTCGCCTCTAAATTCCATGGCTTCATTAGCCCTGGGTAGTTGGCTAGGTTTCCTGTACTAAGCATGATTTCCCTCTTGTTATGCAGGTCATATGTCCAACTAAAGAGCTGTTGGTTCCCAACAAGATATAGATGCCACTTAGGACACCCTTAGGATTATTGTGTCCTGCTGGTCATTATTGTGGTTCATAGCATCCTACCTGTGTAACTGTTGGTCTCATTGGATGATACGTAATGATACTATGAAAGTTAGTTCTTAGGGAGGGCTACATTATCCACTGCCCCACCCTTTTTGAGACAGTGTTTCATGGTATTGCCTTCCCTGACCTAGAACTCACTGTGTAGATCAGGCTGGTCTTGAACTCACAGAGATCCTTCTGCCTCTGCCTCCTAAGTACTGCAGTATTCTTACTGCATATTACTCTTCCATCCTTCTGTGGTAACATGAGATGATGCAGCGTCAGTGTAATCAGATGGAGAGAAGGGCAGAAGACAGGCCTTGCGACAGAGCATCTGGCTGCTGAGGCATCAGCCTGCAGGGACCAGGTGCCGGCCACGTTGCATTCTGTACCCTTGCCTTCTTGCAGCAGATGGCAAGCCTATTTCCACACAGTGAATGCTGCGGTGGCCACCGCCACAGAGAGCAAGCTTCATAATATTCTGGCTTCTTCGTTTAGGTTTAAAATATTTGTATACTTTTTTAAACTATGTACACAACACACTTTTCTTTGGTGTCTAGTCTGACACTTAACTTCAGAGAAGGATTTGTACTGTGTGTATCTAGGCTGCGGAATTTGCCTGACTACTGGCATCAGTGTGTGCATGAAAATAATTTTTCATGACTCAATGTAGGAGCCTTAAAGGGCAGTTGGATCCTACTTCCAGCTAATTAAAGAGCTATCAAACTCCTAGGACATGCTTTCATTTTTGTTTGTTTGTTTGTTTCTGAGGCAGGGTCTCTTGTAACACAGGCCAACCTATGACTTGCCATGTAGAGCCAGGTACTGGTGGCACATACCTTTAATCCTAGCACTTGGGAGGCAGAGGTGGGTGGATCTCTGTGAGTTCGAGGCCAACTTGTTCTACAAAAGCGAGTGCCAGGACAGCTAGGGATGCACAGAGAAACCCTGACTTGGAGAAAAATAAAACCCACCAACCAAACAAAATCCTTGCCGTGTAGCTGAAGATGCCTTTCAGTTCTGATCTTTTGGGCTCCATCTCATAAGGGCTAGGTCTAGAATTAACAGACCTGGTCTGTGCAGGGCTAAAGACCCCAGGGCCTTTTGGATGCTGGGAAAGCACTTTTCTAATAAGCTCCAACCCTCTTCAGTCTTTTTGATGGCCTCATACATCATCAAGGTCCTGGAACTCAGGGCAGAGGTGACCACCAGAATCGACTATTGCACTGAACTGAGAGTAACAGGGAATTAGCCCCGCCAAGGTCCCCATATCAGAGCTGCAGCCCTAACCCTGAAGAAATAGCCCCATTGATTCATTAACTCAGTGGGTCACTGTTCTCAGGGGAGCAGGGAAGAGCCTCCATGTAACACTGAAAGAACAGAATGAAACAAACACAGTTTCCCTGGGCCCCTCTTCCTGTTTCCGGGACCCCAGGATTTGCTGATTGTGATTGTTCATGTTGATTTACAGCATGGTCATGTGTGAGACTCTGTCCTATGAACCTGTGCGGATGGCTGACATTCTGTTTAATATCCTCATCACTGTGACCAGATATCTCCAGAGAAACAACTCCCTGCAGGAAGGGTTTGTTTCTGCTCACACTGTGGGGTACAGACCATCACAGTGAGGGGCATGGGGGGGGAGCTTCTCATGATTGTGGCAGTGGTAGGTGAGAGGCTGATTGTTCATGTTCGGGCAGATCCAGGAGCAGAGAGCAGCGGCCGGCACACAGCTGTCTCGCTCCTTCCCCGCAACTCTGAACCCTCACCCTTTCCGTTTGGTCTCAGAATGCATGTGACACGACATTCGTTCAGGGAGGGATTTCTCCCTTAGTTCACCATCTCATGAAACCTCCTTAAAGTCATTCGGTACCTAAAGACATGCCTTCCAGACGGGTTTTAATCTAATCGAGTTGACAATAAAAATTAGCAGATGGCTTTAGTCTCCATATCCTTTCCCTGATATAAGGCACAGTGTGGGAGTATTGCATTCCTTCAAGTGTGTGAGCTATAAATATCCCCACGAGTTCTCACGGGAGTTTACCATAAGTGAGGGGGGTTCGCCTTGGAAAATCCCATAACCTCGAAGTTGTGATGGAAGAAGGCTTGGAGAATTACATTGTCTTTCTGCTCTTAAACTCCAGAATTCTCAAGTCTTCTCTGCCTAAACTCATTTTTTCCCCCTGTGGATGCTGTAGATTGCTTCTGAATCAAATGAATTTACAGGGTACCTTCTATGAATGAAGCTCTTTGGGCCACAGTGGAAGAGGCCTCAATGGAGCTCATCGCTCTCTGGCTGTCTGTGTGTCAGCTTTGCACCCCTGCTCTCAGGAGGCCGGACTCTGGGGTGCATGTGCCTTTTCTGGGTCCTCATGTGGAGTGACGGTAGACAGAATGTCATCATGAATAAAATGGGTCCCATTTTGCAGATTCAGCATTCATCCTGAATGCTGAGCAACAAAGAGCTTTAAACACTGGGGATAACTAATTTCAAAAGACAGTGATGACTGATAACAGGTTGGCCTTCCTTAATACTGTATCAAAACTTGGATGCACTCTGGGACAACTAAAGTCAAGATCAAGGGTTAGAGTGATTAGATGTAAATGAGGTCTTTCTTTTTCTTTCTTTCTTTTTCTTCCTTTCTTCCTTTCTTTCTTTCCTTCTTTCTTTCTCTCTTTTTCTTTCTTCCTTCCTTTCTTTCTTTTTCTTTCTTTCTTTCTTTCTTTCTTTCTTTTTCTTTCTTTCTTTCTTTCTTTCTTTCTTTCTTTCTTCCTTCTTTCTTCCTTCCTTCCTTCCTTCCTCCCTTCCTTCCTTTCTTCCTTTCCTTCTTTCTTTTTTAGTTTTATTTTTAGATTGATTTATTTTATGTGTGTGAGTGTTATGTTTACATGTATGTTTCTGTGCTTACATGTAGATTTCTGTCGTGTGCATCCTGGAACTGGAGTTGTGGATGGTTGTGAAACACCATGTGGGTGCTAGGAATTGAACCCGGGTTCTCTGCAAGAACAACAAGTGCTCTTAACCAGTGTGTCATCTCTCCAGCCCTAAAAGTATTTTTAAAAATAGTGTACATATCTAATTTTTCTGATGAGGTCTTTCTTCCAGGCTTGTTGATGAGTACCGGTTTTCTGTGTGTTCTTATGAGGTTTCCTCAGTGTGTTTGCCAAGAAAGGAGAGGAGGGGGGATGATGTTGGAGTACTCTCCGACCTTATTCTTAAGAACTCTTCTTTAACACCAGTCACCTTCCTAAATCCCTGCCTACACATACCATCATCCAGATTGAGATGTGCTCAGTCCCTTTTCTCTTTTCACTGACTCTGATTCCAGGGACAAAGTGTGTTTCTTTGGCGCTGGTTTCAGGGTCAGGGTACATTTCTTTGGTTCTGGTTGCAGGGCCAAGGTGTATTTCTTTGGCTCTGCTCAGAGTGTGTTTCCCTGGCTGGCCCCTATTTCCTACACCTTGCCCCCCAGTGCCAAAGAAACACACTTTGTCCCTGGAATCAGAGTCAGTGAAATACACCCTGGCCCTAAAACTAGAGCCAAAAGGCTAAAAAGGATCAGTGAAAGAAACACACTTTGGCCCTAAAACCAGAGCCGAATCTGACCCTAATCTTGTGCAGAAAACTAGCCAATTCCTGAGCAGGAGATTAAAATCTGACCAATCCCTACCCTGGAAGTCTTATATAACCACTATGTCTGTTCATCTTATGGCTGTTGATGCTACCCAGTTGTCCTCTGCCACTCTGGCAGAGCTTTGATGAGCTTCGGGTGAAGACCTTCTTTTGCAGCACAGCAGAGACGCCTCTGGGCAGAGCAGAGTGAGCAGGGCTGTAACACTTCAGCTAGGGAAGCCTTCCATTGGCAGAGCCGAGTTGTTACACTGTGCTCTCTACTCTTCCGGGAGCAGAGCTAAACTAGCAACTTCGCCCTGGAAACTGCCCTGGAAACCTTCTCCTGCCAGAGCAAACCTGCAACACTGGGCAAACATCCCCAGCCGGAAGACCTCTCCTGCCCTAGCAAATTCGATACACTGGGGAAGCCTTTCCCAGAGGCAGGGCTTTAAGCTGCTACGTTTACTGAGGCCTTTGGTAGTCCTTGGCTCCCGAGCTCCAGGATACTTTTCCATCTGACCTGTGTAATGCTTAGTATTTTGTGACTCCTAAATGCCAGAATACCTGTCCTATCCCATCCGCCGAAATGCCTACACAGGTTCCAACCCCTCTGCCCCTGTATATCCTATGTTTACATGGGGGCATGAAGACACAGAAGCATATGCTATGTTCTGTGTGGTTCTCTCGTCTAAGTAACTGTTGGCAGCTATGGAAGAGCAGTACATGTTTCCACCTGACATGGGTATCCTTGTCAAGCCTCCTATGGAAGGCGGCTGGGGCTCTGTCTACAGATGCTGCCAAAGCGGAAATAGCCTTTCAATCCTAGGATTACTCAGTGTTCACAGGGCACTTGGCTGCCACATGCAGACAGCCCCCAGAAGAGAGAGAGTCAGGGTTTTACAGAAAAGAGAGCAGAAGGTGAGGTAAATCAGATGGCCCCTGTTCTTGCCCAGCAGGTCACAGGAATAGACTGGGTCTGTCTATCCCTTCTGGTGTTTGTGGGAATTTCAACCCCATCCTACCTCACTGGTTCAAGTAGAGAAACTGTCCAGAACCAGCAAAATGACACATTGCTATGATCTACAGATACAGGCATGCTCAGTCAACATCTTCCGTGGAGTGAACCAAAAAGGATGGTGGTGGGTGAACCCAACGAAGCTGGCATTGGGTGTAGACTGTGGAGTGGAGGGACGGTCCCTCACCCCGCAAACACACTGCTGAGGTCCGACCTGCTCTCAAGATAGCAGGAATGCAATGGGAAGGGAATGATTACATCTACAAACCTGACAGTTCTTATCCTCAGTCCTGCTGTAATGGGAATGAGGGAGATGTGGCTGTTGCCCATATACTGAGCTTGGTGAGTAGCTGGGCAGCCGAATGGGGTCACTGTCAATTCCTGGTGTGACGGTGGGAGCAGACTCTCAGAGATGTGTGCAGAAGGTGATGGGTGGGGGCAGATGCTGGAACCTTCAGACTTGGCGTTGGGGAAGACAAAGGGACAATCTGAGGTGACAGCGGCATTATGGCAGAAGGGAGTGAATGGGGATTGAGATCATAACAGATGCAAATGGGAGCTATATTTTTTTCCAGAATTAAAGAGACTCCAGGTGTTTCATTCATCCAGGGAAGTGAGCTAGAGCACTCAGGCCACGTATGCTTACATTCCCATAAGTGTACAAAGAATTTACTCACCCATCTGACCTGTTCCCCTCCATCAGTTAGCACAGTGGCGACGGTGCAAAAGATACTTTATTTTAGTGTCTTTTTATAAGCAGTGACTATGTGGACAGCATGTAGGGTTCAGTTTGCTTTGTTACAGACTTGGGTGGTATTGTCTTTCACTGGTCATACAGCAAGTTGGAAGATGTGGAGGTAGGGAGGCTAGGCAGTGGTTTGAAGAACAGATGTAATACTGAGAGAAGACAAGGTAACAGGGCTTGAATTGCTGCGATGGAATCCTCAGTTATACTTTCCAGCGAGGTCTTCTCATACCATGGAGCTCTGGCGTTCAGGGACTTCCATATAAAGAAGGGGGCCTCGTAGAGCAGGCAGCTGGGAAATCCCCCCACTCATGTCTGCCTATCTCAGCAAGGGGAAGACCAGTGTCGTAGGTTAATTATGCTTCCTTAGAATTTGTTGTGATCTGACAAGTGCGGGTGCCATGCTTGCAAAGGCATACAAACTGTCCTTAGTCAGCCATCTTGAACTCCCCCTACCCGTGATGAAAGTCATCACCTGAACATCACGAGATGTGAGCTTCGGGTCTGTCTAACGATCCCTCTTTGTCATAGCTTAAAAGGCTTCCAGAAATATCTCATACCCATGAGTTTGGCTGCTGCTGAAAATCTACCAAGTGCTGGCAAATACGTGGGAGAACCAAAACATGTAAAATTTCAAAACCAATTATTTCTTTTTATTTATGTATGTGTGTGTGTGAGCGCACCCATGCAACACATATACAGGTTACCAAGGAGACCAGAGAGGGCATCAGATTCTCTGTAGCTTAAGATACCAGGAGTTGTCAGCTACCTGACATAGGTGCAGGGGGGCAGGGAGGGGACAGAACTCAGATCCTCTCAGGAAGAAGCAAGCACTCTTAACTACTGAATTATTTTTTTCAGCCCCTAATCCTGCATGCTTTAAATGGAATGTAGCATATTGCACTCACTATGGGAATATGTGTGTGTATGTATGTATGTATGTATGTGGGTGCATATATATTTCCTTATATGTACATTATTCCCTGAAAATGTGTATATGTGTGTGCATTGTGCATGCATGTGTCTGTATCCAAAGGAATTGAAATAATAGTTTGAAGAGGTACTTTATAGCAGCATTGGTCAGTTGGCCAATAATAGAGGTTACTAAAGTATGCATTTTTAATGGGTGGATAAACATAGTGTAGTTGATGATCACCATTATCCCCTGGAAGGAAGACAGTTTTGATGTCCTGGTGTATGCTATAACAGGTGTGATGCTTGTGCACATTTTACTAAGTGAAAACAAACCAATCTAAGATATGTACAGTGTTCCCCTCCCGCATGTATGATACTTAGTAAAACCTGCAGAGAGTGAACAGCTCCACAGACTGGGAGGAGAGAGAATGGAGAACTCTTCTTAATGGACATTGCAAGATGGGCAAATTCTGAGAGCTAGCTGTTGGATACCGTGAATAGGCTTACTGTATATGCAAAAATGGTTGAGATGGCAAGTTTCATCTTAAGTGTATTTTATACAATTGGAACTAAAAAACAAAGAGTTGCCAGGGATGGGATAATGGGAGAGTTACACATTGGCTTCACAGAGTTCGCAGTCCAGTTGGACGGGCGTAAATTTAAACGGGAACAGTGCAACATGGCAATAGCTGCAAAAGACGCCAGAGATCCTGAGGACAGGCTGGGGTGGGAGGGGTGCTGGGAGGTTCCATAATGGGAAGGACACTTCAACAATATCTTAAAGACCAAGTAAGAAATAGTCAAATAAAAGAGGCAAAGATATTTTAGGACATCAAGTCAAAACCGTATGTGCAATTCAGGGCGCTCTTGAGAAACTGCACAGATTTCTGCCGGGCTAGTGTGTTGGGTAGGAGTTGAGGGACGTAAAATGTGGGGTCTGTCTTGATTTATCCAGCATCTGCTGCGCCCAACCTTAGGAGAAAAAGAAACTTGAGGACATAAGGTGACCGTTCACAGCAGACAAAGCAGCAACATGGCTGTTCTCAGTTCTTCCCCACACAAGTTTTATCCCAAAAAGGCACAAGAAGAAATTCTGTCTCTATTCTACAAAAGTATGCATATTTTAGTTTCCAGTAATCAATGCTGGTTCTCCCCACCCCCTGGTGGTCAATCTTGCAACTCCTGGTTGAGTAAGTCCTCGTTAAGGTTGCCATGTAGTATGACCCTTCAATTCAGGCCCCTAAAGAACACAGAATGGGGGTACCACCTGCATGTGGGGTTCTGGCAACAGCTTCCTCTTTAAGGTTTGAGGATACAACTCTCTGCAGGTTCTGGACCCATATCTGTATCTACCTCAGTTGCCTTTGCTTTCGAAGGCAAATGCAGCATATCAGAGAAAGGTAAACCTAAAGCCATGTAACAGGTAGAATCTCCCTCTTCAAATGCGTGGCTTAGGAAAGATCTTCCAGGTTGGGAGACCCTGTGAGCAAACTTCTTAGCCAGATATCCAAGGCCAGGGAGACTGCTCTATCCCCTGGTTTCTATATCAACTGCCTTAGAATGGGAAGCAGTGATCTGCTAAATCTAGAGCGTGGTCCTAGATGTGGGAATGAAGGAGGAGCCAACTGGCAAGACATGAAGAACAGGAGGGGAAGAGGTTGAAATTATTGGATAATGGTAGGAAGGAAGATTCACAATAAATTTCCTAAAGTGTTTATTATCTTATTAATGCTGGGAGTGGTGGTTGATGCCTCTAACTCCAGCTCTTGGAGAAAGGGGAATTTCTATGAGTGTGAAAAGAGCCTGGGCTAAAGTGTGACCATGACTCACAATTAAAAGATGGGTCATGATAAATTCTACTTTCTTTAGTGATCTAAGTATCTGGGTGTAGAAACACACCGTGTACAGAGAGAGCAGGGAGGAGAGGAGAAGAGAAGAGGGCAGGGGGAGAAGAAAGGAGAGGAGAGGAGAGGGGAAAGGGGAAGGAAGAAGGGAAGAGAGGTGAGGGGAGGAGAGGAGAGGGAAGGGGAAGACAGGAGGGGAGAGGTGAGGAGAGGAGAGGAAGGGAGAGGGTGAGGAGGGGAGCGTAGGAGAAGAGAGTATTCTTGGAGTCAGGGAATGGAGGGTAAGAGGGATAGACTAAGGCAAAGAGGAATCTGAAAGCTATCTCCTGTGGTGGATTATGGGTAACCCTGGTGAAGAATCACCTAGTATAAAATACTGTCCTAGACAAGTGCCACCCACCTTTGAGTGTGACTCTAAGCATTTGAAGTTGCCCTAACTTTGCACTGCAGAGTTCTGTCAGTGTCTGACTTGCTAGGCCTGGAGTTTCCCTTTCTGCCCTGAAATGAGACTTATGCTGCTGGCCCAAGGACCTGGGTGCAGATACTATCCAGTTCATTCTGCCATCACAGATTCCAGATCTGCTACTGGGAAGATCTGCTATGGTGTCTCTGGGAAGCACTAAAGGCATCAAGAGAACCTGATATGAAAATGAGTCTAGTTAACTGAGTACTCTAGACCATCTTACATCATACTGCTGTCCCAAGCATTGGGAAAGGGGACTATGAGTTGAGACATACGACCTTCTATAGTTGATTACAGCCAATGACTCTGAGACATTTATACCTGAACATCTATTGTTGTGGTTTTCTTTCCAGCCTGGTCCCACTGCCACTTCAGCCCTAAATAAGCACACAGATGCTATATTAGCTATTAAACTGTTGACTGATGGTTAGGGCTTCTTACTGGATAGCTCTCTCTTAAGTATTAACCCATTTGTATTAATCCAAGTATTTCCAGGTGGTCTTATCTTACTGGAAAATGCCTGGACCTGTTTATCCTTTGGCAGCTATATGGCGTCTCTTTGTGGTGCCTCCTTTCCCAGAATTCTCTTAGCCCTGCTTACCTTCCTGCCTCTATTGGCCAAACAGTGTTTTATTCACCAACCAATAAGAGAAACATATATACAGGACATCCCCCATCATTCTACAAATAGGTATCACAAGAGTTTGATACCTGGGGTCTCTAGTCACTTGGGAATGGTGTTGTCAAACCATACCTTTTACAACTTCAGAAGCCAAAGGGAGGCATGAACACAATGCATATGGGCTGTTCTATCTATCTATCTATCTATCTATCTATCTATCTATATATCTATTATCTATCTATCTATAATCTATCTTTCATCTATCATCCATCTATTGTCAATCTATCTACTTTCTCTCATGTCTCTCTATCCTCCACTTGTCTATCATCTATCAATATATATACCATATATTATTCACATAATTAAGATACACATTTAGACACAAATATACTTACATATTTATATTTAAATTAGCTTCACCTTTATATTCAAAGAGAACTCAAGATAAAGAGTTGAGGATAAAAGAGAGAGTTGGGGATAAAAATGAAATACCGAAAAAAGGACAGCATTGGGATTTTGCAGGAGAGAAACTGGACTAGCAGTGGGGCAGGTGGCAGAACAGGTGTGCTGATACCAGAGTTAAAGTTAGAGCCAGCAAGGTGCCCCAGGTGGCAGGAAGATGGAGCCAGGACACAGCTCAGAAGGACGCGTCTGTGTTACAGATGTGCTTGTAAGGCACACACCGTGTATTTATATGTTTAGTGGTGAAAACTCCAAGAGGAAAGTGACTTTGCTCTCTGCCTCACTCACCCTGGGTGCTGGACCTGTTTATTTTTAAGGAACTGGGAGATGTTGGCTTTTCAGTTTCAATTGGTGTGACTCTTTAGAAGGCTGGGTGGTTGTTTCCAGGTGTCTCTTATGTTCATTGAGAGTATGCTGTGTTATTGAGTCCAGACTTCTCTCTCCAGGGCCTCTTTATTAGGTGTATGTGGAAAAGTACTCAGGCTAATGGTGTTCAACTTGGAGTAGTTCTTGAGGAAACGGTATCTCAAATCCCTTGTATATGCCTGGTAAATTCAGAGATCCGAGTTGAGGTTCATGCTGGAGTGTGCAGCAGGCTTAAGTTTCCAGTGATATTGATGCTACTGGATCAGTATTGCCCTTGGGAGACCTGCTGAGCTACCGGTCTTGAAGAAGCACAGGAACAAAAGACCAAGCAGGAAAGCATCCTCAGGCCCCAGAGCCTGCTACAGGACCAGCTGCCAAGCTTCACTTCTGCTTCTTGTCCTGCTCTGCACATGACTCTCTCTCATCCTGGATTAGCGTGTCCATTTCTGCATCAAGCCCCACGCATCCTCTGAGTGCCAACTCAAATGGCACCTTCTGCTCGAAACTTGCACCATTCTGCATCCCCTCCACGTGGAGCTGCATCCATCCCGCACCTCCCCTCGTTGGTCTCAGCTTTGGCTTTTTCCACAGCCTTCCTAGTATGGTCACCAGTTTGCAGAGACCCTGCCTGAGCTATTTGTGCATGCCTGCTTAGGGGCTCTGTAGACTCTTGCACAGGCAAAGCCTTGAATGAAAAAACTTGAACTTGTTGTAAGCATTGGACTTCACGTTTCTACACGCTATGCACCAATAGGTTCATCAGGCAATTCATGCATGAATATTTCCCCTGTCGTTTTAGAGAAGAAGTGAGGGGATACCCACGAGGAACATAAATGGAATTCGGGTACCTGAACTGCCCGGTCATGACTGTTGTTTTGAAAAACAAAATATCCTGGCGTACGCACGCAGGCACACAGACACACACAGACACACACAGACACACACACACACACACACAGACACACACACACACACGGAGAGAGAGAGAGAGAGAGAGAGAGAGAGGAGAGAGAGAAGAGAGAGAAGAGAAGGGGGAGAGAGACAGAGATAGAGATAGAGAGGATATACATAAGGTAGTTTTAATAGGAATTTTATACAATAGTGTGGGTGACACAATGGAGGTGAGGCAGGACTTCGGGGGGGGCAGGGTTACTGCCCATCCACATGGACATCCAGACATAAAGACGATTCCAAGAAAAATGGGGCCCTCTGACAAATTCTGCAGTCCTTTAAGAGGGATTTTAGTTCCCATGGTCCTTGTTCAGAATTTAAAGTCCGTTGCGATTTCTTGCATGGGGCAGAGCTGCCCACCCCTGGAGTACACACAGGCCCCGACACATAAAGTTGATGGCCCTTCTAGAATGGTAAGGGAAGGCACTGCAGACGTAGCTTCTGCCTTCTAGAATGGTAAGGGAAGGCACTGCAGACGTAGCTTCTGCCCATCTAGAATGGTAAGGGAAGGCACTGCAGACGTAGCTTCTGCCCATCTAGAATGATAAGGGAAGGCACTGCAGACGTAGCTTCTGGTGCCTGTGCATTTTTCAACATGGCAGATTCACGCGTCTCATCAATCCTTCCCCTTTAAAGTGCCTGTGGTGTGACATGTAGGCGGTGCATGGATAGAGACAGGTTGGCTTAATTAAGGTTTTAGACCAGGTTGCTTCTTTGTAAGGCTCATTTTAAAATTCATACTTCCAAACAAACTTTTCCGGGTTTGCGTCTTAGAAAAAAGGAAAAAAATAAAAACAGTCAACAAACCGTAACACTGAAAACATTGTTTCGCACTAGCTTCTTACAAACTGCCTTACCGAGCAGATTGTGTATCTCTGCTCATCTCTGCTCTATAGTGGGCCGCAACACACACTGGGGTAATGATGGAAAAATGAAATGAATTTCAACAAATAACTGAGGATGCAGCTTCAGAGGCTGGTGGAGTTCTTGGTACAATAATCTTTTTTCCCCCTCTAAGTCATGCATATTTTATGAGACTGAAACAACTGATTCCAATAAGTCTCTGGGCTATAGAAGCAGCCAGAGTTGGATGAAATGTAGCATAGCGTAATGGATGAAGCACTCACTCAGAGGAAGCTTGCGGCTCATCCGTCAATAAACCCGTGCTGTGTTGCAGCCAGTGGAGTATGGGAGATAGTCAACCAGAAGATGGTGTTTGTTCAGTGCATTGGGAAAACCCATTTTTCATCTACTTGCCAAGTGTGTCCAAGAAGTTATTGCTAATTTATCATGTAACAAGACAAAACAAAACACTACTGATGTGACTTAAGCATGCAAAACTGGGTAATATTCCATTCCCTACTTTTGAACCTTGGAAGGCCAATAAATAAAGACTATGATGATGGTGGTAATGATGATGTCAACGGGGTGGGGTCTGGTCTGAATTCAATGTAGGTGGAGAGAGTGTCTTCAACATTGACCTGGGTCAGGAGGGAGTATGAGTGTCTGGGCTCTATTTCTTGAGGCCCCTGTGTCACTGACTGAAGTCAGAGCAGGCTGAAAGAAGGAGAGGTGGTAGTGGAGGTAGCTTACTCCTCAAAAGGTATTTCCTTTTATCATCTGTCTCTCCATACTTCAGAAGCCACAGCAACTCTCTAGGAACAGGAACTCAAGAGAATGGTACTTCAGAGTCTGTTTCCATGTGCAAATTGTGTGTGTGGGAGATCTTGTATGATGCTTGTTGCTATATCATACATTTCCACAAGTAATAATCATCATTTATGATACCATGGTTTCTGTGGGTTGGAAATTCAGGTGAAGCAACCTGGAACCTTATCTCATCAAATTACTAAGTTATGTTCAAGGTGTTAACCAACTATAGCTCACTGGTGAAGGGCTGGCTTGCTTAGCACATAGGAGGCCTTGGGTCCAATATGGAGGGAGAACTGTATAAACTGGGTGTGGCAGTGCACACCTAGAATTGCAGCACTGTGGGCAGTTAGAGACAGGGGTCATTAGTTCAAGGTCATTCTTCAGCTCATAGTAAGATCAAGGCCAGCCTGAGCTATATAAGACCTTGTACAACACATCAGACAAAATATCTTGTCTTTAGAGCAGGGGTTTTCAACCTGTGGGTCATGATCTCTAGGGAGTCAAATGACCCTTTCCCAAAGGTCACATAAGACCATCAGAAAACAGATATTTCTGTTATGATTCATAACAGTAGCAAAATTACAGTTATGAAGTAGTAATGAAAATAGTTTTGTGGTTGGTGATCACCACAACATGAGGAGTTGTACTAAAGGGTCACAGCATTAGGAAGATCAAGAACCACTGCTTTAGAGAATCAGTGGGCAAAGCTCTGCTTCCCCAACCCCAGCTTCTTAGGATGAGCACATAATTCAGATACATGTGGTTGTGGGGACCATGGCTGCTTCTTTCTTCACAGGCATCAATAAAGGAGTTTTCAAGAGATAGAGAGGACCCCCTTTCAATGATTTTGCTCACCTAGAAAAACTCCCATGTGAATGAGGTACCAAACATTTGAGACCTTAACAACAACTCCAAAATCTTCTTTCATTTTCCTTACAGTAGATCCTGATCATGGTGCTCAATGCCCCCTCTTAATCTAAACTCACTCCATACTTGAGGCCAGGATGGTGTGCAAGGTGTAGACCATAAATGGTAGAGAGCTTGAGACCATTTTAGAATTCTTAATGCTCAGTATGAAAAAAACCAGAAAATATTTTCTATATTCACTTTTTTTCAAGACCAGGAACTCTAAGTGCAACTCTAAGTGGAAAAGGTATTGTTCTCATCTTAGAGTGCCATGTGGTTAGACCAACTCCTAGCACATTGCCCTTTGCTGATAGTTTGACATTCTTCTGACTGGTTCCTAAAGATCAACTATAAACTCTTTAAGAGCGAAGACCAGACACTCACACCTCACTCATTGTAATTGTGTGATAACTTACTTAGATACTTATTGATTCCTGGAGACTGTGAGTATCACTGATACTGTTGATATGTAAAGGTCTACAAAGTTTAGAGAACAATTGTATCTTGTAGATTCCTCCTGCTACCACTATAGGTAGTGAATACGGTAGAGACTTTATTATCGATTTTTAATGTTTATTTGTTTAATATTATGTGTGTGCGAGCCTGCATGTATGTCTGTGTACTACGTGCATGCAGTGCCTAAAGAATACAGAAGAGGGTGCTGGATTTCCTTAGAGCAGGAGTTACAGTTAGTTGTGGATGATGGGAACTGAACCCATGTCCTCTGGAAGAGCATCCAGTGCTCGTAACCATTAAGCCATCTCTACAGCCTGTTATGTATCATTTTTAGACATACCATTAAAACATAGGTTAGTAGCAAAGAGAGAGAGAGAGAGAGAGAGAGAGAGAGAGAGAGTTAGGTAAAAACACAGAACATAAAAGTAAAACACCGTATCATGGTACCTCAGTATTGCTAGAATATTCTAGGATAGCAGAGTGCCACCTTTGATTTATTTGTGAATAGTCTGTTTTACTAAAGATGCAGAGAAAGCACTTACATAAGAAAACAGCTTAGATGAAGATCCAGCAACCCAAAGATGTTACAACACAAGTACTGACCAACATGCATTCCCCTTCTGCCTTTGCATTCAGTGTCTCTTAAGCAGAAATGGCTATAAGGAAACATTAGAGGAGTAGGAATGGTACAGGTTCTAAGACAGCTTACACTTGCCCTGGGTTGCAGGCTATGAATTATAATCGCTAGGAATGAGGCTAGGCAAGCTACGTGTTGATCACTGAGAGAAAGTACTAACCCCTCAAAAAGAGAAGAGGTGACTGATTTGAAGGTAAAAACACAATCAGAGAGTGGGAGGGAAGGAGCAGAGGGAGAGATGGAGAGAGAGATGGAGAGAGAGATGGAGAGAGAGAGAGAGAGATGTTCAAAGTGTGAAGATTAGACTTCTAGATGAGTGCAGCTTGCAGCTCTGAAAGCCCTCAAGTCACTTCAATGAAGTTGCTCAGCAGTGAAGTTGAGTTTGGTATTGCCAACATAAGGGGAGCCAAGGCGGTGAGAAGTTAGAATGAGAGACTAGACAGAAATAAAACCCACCTACTATGGATAAGTAGAAGGCATGAAGCCCTCCTATGACAAGAGGTATTCATTGGAAACCCACTCACACTTTATATTTAAAAAACTCCACCTGTGGTTAAGTCATACTTGAGAATCTAGTTCTATTATTCTCCTAAATGGACATAGAAGTAAACCGCCCCTTAAGTTTACCCTTACACCATAGATAAGAGCATCTTCCAACACTCATGAGAGAAGCTTTTTGGCAGCACAAAGAAAGGTAACTAACAGAGAAACCCATGGTTGGTCAGCATGGAAGAACAAGACAGTGGAGTATTTGACTCTAAATGGGACATCTGTATCATTCCTCCACTCCTCAGGGCTCAGGAAAGATTGCAAGAGCCAGATGTGCAGATGTCTGGACTTAAACAGTATTTGCTGGGCATGGCACGACCTTTGTACATGTCAACCCACAGCAGCTATGACTACACAGATAAGACCTGGGCAAGATCCAACCAGCCAGAGTACCACCAAGCAATGGGAGAGGGCTGGGGAAACTCTACCCCAAGTTGAGGAACTGATGGCTACTGGGAGAGGAAGAGTCAATTTTCTTGAGGGATGTTGCCCCTGAGAGGTGACCCATGACCAAGTAGATGGTCCCACACCCATGTACACACAGACAGCACTAGATGGATTCCATGGATTCTCTTTTTTAAAAAGCAGATGAAGTTGGGAGACAAACGGTGGAGGGGTAGCATTTGGAAAGGAGGGTTGTGGGTGGCTTTGATCAAAGCATCCTTTTTGCACTTATGAATTCCCAAACAATAAAATGATTTTCCTAATTTCACTTCAAATTTCATGAGAAGAAAGTAAGTTAAAGTTGTGAATGGTAGAGACAGAGTTTCAATAATGAGTCAAAAGGCTCTGATCCTACCTGAAGCTGGGTCCCTAGGCTTTAGTTGTTAATTTGATGCATGTGATGCTATGCTAAGGGACATTAGTGGGGACAGTGAGGTCATTCTCCTAACTTGCATCTTATGAGTTGTTGGAATTCACATTATGACAAAAGAACACATAAAAGAGATGGGCATTGTAGCCCAAGACCGGAGTTCCTTCTGCTGTTGTTGTAACATGGAATTATGGGCATCAGTAGGACCCAAGTGGGCAGTTAAATGCAAAGGCCTGAAATTTAAGGAGAATTTTAGGCAAAGCAAAATTTAGGAGTCACCATGTGTAAGTAGTAAGTTAAGCATAGGGATGGATTAGATTGCTCAGGAATTATGCATGGAGAAGGACAGCTCAGAGTCTCAGACAACACTGACATTTAAAGAGCACCCAGGCAATATTCTCAAAAGAACTCGGGAGAAATAGTCTCAAATGTAGCCATGAAAAGATGCGATGGACATTTCCATCAACCAGATATCTTCAAATGGTTTTTGGGATTTTCAAATTTCCTTAAGGTGACTCATTGATGTTTCTTCCATACTAAAAGATGTCAGTGGTTTCCAGCCATCCTAAGGACAGTTTCCTCTTCAGGACAGAACTGCTGCATAGACACACTCAAGATCTAATCTTCTCTATTCTGTCCCTTGAAGTATGAGGGGTCTTTCTCTGCTCACACCATCACCTTCAACTCAACTCCATTCCCTTGCCAACCATTTCTCATGTTCTGTGTCTGGGTTCAATCATCCTTCCTTCATGGAAATCCTCCCAGAAATGTCAGTGAATTGCTCTGATATTTTCCTGTGTACTCTGGGGACCTTACCAGCAGGCACACGTTAGGACAGTTAGGAGGTTCTTAAGGAGTAGTCATGACAAGTAAGGCAATGAAGTTCAAATAGTCAGTTTGGAAGCTGGAATAATGGGGATCAAAGTGATGTGGTCGTGGACAAAAATATTGCATCAGTCAGGGCTGTTTGGTTGTAACTGAGGGATGCCAAAGCTGGATAATGTATATCTTACAGTTTCTATGCAAACTACCCCCCATAGTTTATTAAATGTCATTGTATCAACATTTCTTGCAAAGACATGTTGAAGCACCTACTTGCCCCAATAGGTTGCTATCACCAGGCCAAAATACATCAAAGTCCAACTTGACAAACAATACATTATGCGAAGCAGCAATTGAAGGACAGGTATTGGTCAGTTTGTCAAATCTATGAAGGTGATGGAGAAGTAAAAAGTGAAAATTGCATCAGAAGGAGGAAGTGATTTTTCATAGGGGAAAAAATCAAGAGTCAGGGGAATGTTGTCAAGAGGGTAGGATAGTTATTTTTGTTTGTTTGTTTGTTTGTTTTAGATACTGAGAAATAATTGTTTTCCAGTATTGGAGCCAAAGGTCCAACACTGGCCTTAGTGAGAAGGCCAGTGGGAAAGAAGGTTATTGATGTTTCCAGAGAAAGTCAATGTCTTCCTTTTATTTCACAAAGGTTATAATGAAGACCACTTGTTCCAAATTTTGTGATTTCAGAGAAAAGGCATAAAGTCTGTTGTATTGAGACCCTGCCTGGTTAAAAGAAAGGAGTTCAAGCGGTCACACAAATAGCAAGTATTCATTCCTTGATGATTCATTTCCTTGATATGGAAATTTATCGTTGTAATCTATACTACAAAGCTTAATGTTCACATTCTTTGTTCTCAGATTTATTTCTGTTACTTTTACATTATTTGTATATGTGTGTCTGGTTATATATGCACATGTATACAGATAACCATAGAAGATAACATCATATTCCCCCTGGAGACATAAGCAGTACCAAACATGGCTACTGGGAATGGAACTCATGTCCTCTGCCAGAGAAGATCACACTCTTCATCTCTAAGCCATCTCTCCAGTCCCTGCATTCACATTCTTATCTAGGGACAGATGAGCAAACCTAACCCCAAATATGTGAGGTGTTTTCAGAAGACAAGTGCTGAGCTGGGACTACTGACAAACAGGGTTATATTCTGACTTGGAAATTCTGATGTCCCATGAACTAGGTGTGTGCTTTTGGTTTCTATGACTGGGAAACCTTCATATTAGATAAAACCCAAGAGTCCCCGATAGCTTTGAATTGCATTACTAGTGGTATCTATATCATCTTTATCCATATCTACCTATCTTCTTAGGTATTGTTTATTTTAATGAAAATTCCTCAAGTCACATATCTTAGACCAATATCCCTCATACATTGTCTAGTCATCAGTTTCAGGTGACAGAATTGCCTGTTTCCAGAAAACTAGAGATGGCCAAGTGACACATTCAAGATAACTGAACTTGAATTAAGTTTTCAAACAAATACTTAAGAAACAGAAAATATACAGGTCAGAGATTGATTTGTATACTGTTCAAAACTCATCTTTGCTCCAGTAAGGAAATGTCAATGTTTGCATGGACCAAATTGTATTTTTCATTTGAAAAATGGTGATGAATGCCCTGCCTGAGCTTAGAGAAACTATAGCAATGAACATAGTAGGTAAGGATTTGTAGTATTATTCATGTTGTAATCTGTAATCTATCATTTTCTTGAAATAGCTTCCTCTGTGTTGACTCATTCTTTCCAGCAAACATGCTCAAGGGTTTAGGTCACTCTCCCGTTCTTATGAGAAGCTTGAAAAACACAGTATTTGTAGTAAAGAAAGCAACATTTGCCCCAAATGGTTTGGTCCCATATTCCAGTAACAATTTCTTATATTATACTAAAATCTGTGTCTGATCACTAATCATACATTTAAACTGGCTTCCTGTGGTAAACAGGATCATAATACAGTTTAGAAGAACAACTTGAGAAAAATCAAAGAAGCCGCCCTCTGTATCTCCTGGGTAGATATGCCCCTGCATGTAGCCAGACAAGTCCTGTTAGCTCAGAGTAGAGCATGCTTCAAGGCTGTAGGAACCAACCATGTCTGCATTGTTCAAGACCAAAGTCAGGAGAACCAGTTGGGTGCTACATCCATCTGGAGTGGTGGGGGGGTGGGAATTGGGGGGACATGGGTAAGAATGGACCTTATTGACCACTCGGGGTGTTCTGTGTCAGCACAGGGAGGACTGTGTGCATGTGTTGGAGCTCACACAACTGCGGTAACTGTGGAGCATACTCCATGTCAGCACACTGAGGATCATATGGGGATCTGTGGGTCTATGTTTCTGTGATAACTGTGGCTTCTAGCACTAGCTGTTGGCTGGGGACTGTCAGGTTGGTCAGTTTAGACTAAACTAATAGATTGATTATAACAATACTTCATTTTTTTTGTCCCTTAAACTCTTTCCATAGGAATTCCAAAACTGACTCCTTACTTCCTGCTCCTTGAAATTAACAGAGAGGGGAAAAAAAGAGCAGTTACAAAATTCATAAAATTTCACAGAACCATGAAAATAAATAAAGCAAAATGTTCTCTTATTTCTCTCCAAGGGAAGCAAATCTGTGTCTAGCAACGAAGTCTAAAGACACTTCCTGGATGTGGCCAATGAGCAAGCTCAACAGTACCCAGAAGCAAATGCCACGCTGAATTAACAGCCCCAGGTTACATAATATCCTCTTCCCCTGTCTGTCCTTGATGAAGGATTTCCCACATTAACAGCAGTCAGAACTCATGTTTAAAACAGTGCAGGAAAGATAGAACAAACTGGGTTACATGGGCGATTGTTCTTCTAGATTTTTGAGCTGCAGGATTCAAGATCAAATTGTCTCATTGGTAGCCATCTATGTAAGGTTGCCATTTATGTAACTGTAACCCAGCTATTAGCCTGCTCCTGAAGGAGACACATAGTCTCCTGGTGATTTTTTTTAACACAGGTTTGTGTACAGTATGAAATACAACAAATCAAGTCTTCATGTCTGACACATGTTTTCATCAAGGCTCCTGATGACTCAAGATTGTCCGTCCACCTGGTGTCAGTTCCCCAACATCCAGGAGAGAATTATCTGGACCTTGTGTTCCCATAATGCACTTCCCTGCACTTTCCCACACTGAAACTCATCTGCCACTTCCACCCACAGCCTGCCTTGAGCAATCTTCCTGCTGCCGTCTACCCATCAGCCTGATGTCTTCTGTTCTGTGACATTTTTAGCATTGTCTGCAAACTTGGGTGGGACTCGGCACACTCCTCTACCAGATTAATAACTAAAATGAGAAATAAGACTCATCTTGACAACAATTCTGCAGACTACTCATTTACATCTAAGCATCCTTAAAGGAACTTGTTTTTATTGTCCCTGGTGGATTATTTTAGTAGTATTATGATAATTGAGACTTGAGTAATTTTAGAGTTTCATGTTTGTTAGAATACTTTTAAAGGTATAATAAAATTGCAGAGTAACCACGTACTGGAGTAGTAGGAGCTTCTAAGATGAACAAATAGTCCTTACCAAAATGTCTCGAGATTTGTAAAGGTGCATGAGAGGAATACTGAGGTGGGCAGGGATACTTAGTTCCAACCCTACATCTCTTAGGGGCAGATGGAAAAGAAAGGTGGGAGGGAAGGGTCAAGAGCTGGCCAGGAAGTGTGGGTAAAAAGCACATTGTCCCTGGATATGATCCCCCTCTAACATGTCAAGTGCCTTCTGCTTTTCCTATGGGGATGTGGGTATTCCTAAGACCTACCAGGTATCAGGAACATATGTAACCCTTACTCTATCTGTTGCTATTTGTTCTGCTCCAGGAAACCATGTTGCGAATGCATGTCCTCACATGACCTTCATCCATTATCCAGTTTAGGAGACTGGGACTGTTAGAATGAAATCCCATTGCAGCTGGAGTCAGGGACCTCCTGAAGAAAACTGCATTAGGTCAGGTGCATGTGGCCAGCCCACTGACGACAGTGGGTGATGTAAGCGTTTCGTCGGGATGGGTCAGGACAGGATGGAACAGGAGTGGGTCAGGTATTCTGACACTCGGGAGTCACAGAATACCCAGTGTTACACAGCTCAGGTGGAAAGGTATCCTGGAGCTCGGGAGCCAAGGATACTGAGTGTTACACAGCTCAGGTAGAAAGGTATCCTGGAGCTCGGGAGCCAAGGACCACCACAGGTTGCAGTAAGCTTGGCAGCTTACAGCCTTGCCTCAGAGAAAGGCTTCTCCGGTGTGTCAGCTCCACTCCGGCAGGACAGGGTCTTCCAGCTGGGGATGTTCGCCTAGTGTAGCAGTTTTGCTCCGCAGGAGGTTTCTCGGGCGAAGTTGCTACAGTTCAGCTCTGCTCCTGGAGAGCGGAGAGCGGAGAGTGGAGAGAAGGGAGCCGGGAGCAGAGTGTAACAACTCCGCTCTGCCAAGGAAGGTTTCCCGGGCAAGTGTTACAGCGCTGCTCGCTCTGCTCTGCTCTGCTCTGCCCAGGGTCGCCTCTGCTTGCTCTGTCGCCGCCGCAAAAGAAGATCTTCACCCGAAGCTCATCCAAAGGTGTTTATTGGAAGACAGCTGGACCAGCCAAGCTGAACATACACAGGGTTTATATAGGGGTTCCTGGGGTTGGGGAAGTTTTTCCAGGGTAGGGATTGGTCCGATTTCAGTGCTGAGCTCAGATTGGCTAGAGCTCTGCTCCGGGATTGGTTACTTTTTTACACAGGATTAGGGTCAGATTTGGCTCTGGTTTCAGGGCCAAAGTGTGTTTCTTTCTCTGGTCCTTTTTAGCCTTTTGGCTCCAATTTTAGGGCCAGGGTACATTTCTTTCACTGACTCTGATTCCAGGGACAAAGTGTGTTCCTTTGGCACTGGTTTTAGGGTCAGGGTACATTTCTTTGGTTCTGGTTGCAGGGCCAAAGTGTGTTTCTTTGGCTCTGCTCAGGATGTGTTTCTTTGACTGGTCTCTTTTCCCTACAGGTGATAGGCATCCCACATACCTGGGGCTCACCTCTGGGATAACAGCATCCTACTTCAGTCTGTGTTCTATTGAAGGGGCCGTTTACATATACTGAAGACTCTTAGCACTTCGGGAAGGGTGGAAGGTATGGGGAGATGGCTCACTTGCTGAAGTGTTTCTATGTGAAGCATGAAGATATAAACTCAGATCAGACAACCGTGTCCCATCATCCTAAAGCTATCAAATGAGCACGCTACTGTGTTTCCATGAGTTCATTTCTTATTGAAGTGTCTAGGGGTGTTTTTGTGTAGAGTTAGTAGTTCATAAAAGCCCTGAGGGTGCTCTCTCAATCTTTTCCACATAAAACCCCGAGTACGAAGGCCTTTAGGTGCTCAGTGTATTTCCAACTTGTCACAGTAAAGACACTCCCAGGTTCATCAGTGGTCTGCGGCGGTCCCACCCCTCATTCATTTTCAGAAGAACACCTTGAGAGAAAGTACTGTAGCCAATCACAAGTTTATAGTACTTCACAGTTTATAAGATGGCATCAAAGCCTTGACTATTTTTTGGCCTGAGAAATAGCTCTTTCAATCTTTGGGGAAATGGTGACATCAGTGTTTCATTAATTCTAAAGGGAGTCTGAAATGTCCAGTACCTCTCCCAGGGTGAACTTCATCTTTCCTTGCTGGGTAATTTGTAAGATGATCATTCAGTTTCAATTCAAGTTTTAGCTCGTCCTTAGTCTCCTCCAAAGAAACTCTGAAGAATTCAGTACTGTAGAGGGCTCTGTGAGTCCAGGATCTCCTCTGTGTGCACTCTCTGTACTGTAAGGGTGTGTGAGACAGACGATAAGGCAGGTGCTTCCACCGCATGTGCTGGTTGAGGTGCAGAAGGCCAGCGCTGTGGCTCAGCTGTCCAGTGGCCAGACATCCTGTCCTTCAACCCTCCAGAATCAAGCAAATATGTCTCTTGTGTCCTTGGCAAGCTCTGAAATAGCGAAAGTGCCTATTCACTGATATGTAGGTGGCTGTGTGGGTTCCTATGTTCTTCACGGGTCCCGGGGCTCCAAGCATGTGTCTGCTGACAGATGGATACCAGGGCTTTGTATGTGTCTACCTTCAGGAACTTTACATGCGTCATAATGGTTTGGTCCATGTCTCTGCTTCCTGTCTGAATGGGGAAGTGCAGGCAGCCACGAGCCACTTCCTTTCAGAGGATCACATGATCAGACTCACTCAGGAGACTTCGGGAGCGGTCTGTTCAGATCCCCCAGGTGTGTTGTTGTTGTAGTCGCGAGTTTGATATTGAGCCAGAGTATGAACATGCGGAATTGTTGATTCCCTGAAATACCATTCTGTTCAGCCATTCTGGAATCAGGTTCCTGAATCTATGGCCGTCGGCTTGTGTATTTGTGAAACAGGCTTCTTGATGGCTACCTTACCTTCAGTGTTCCTGGGTCACAGCATTTTGGTTCAGTTATGCACTGGCATGAAGGCCCTTCCTGGAATGGGCCTCTCAATGTGACCATTTACGCAACCATACGCTTGTGCTGCCAGGTACCTGTGGAGGTTGCATTGCCCTTTATCGGGAGAAATGCACTAAACTGTCCAGGGACAGGGGAGGAGTGAGTGAGATGCGGGGTGAACAACTCATCAAACCACTGCCTGCAGACATGTCTATGCGGTCTTACTGATATTAGAAGAATCGCCTGTTGGAGATGACTAGTGAATAGCAGTTCCCTCAGCACCTGGGGGCATCCATGCATGGCAGATCATAACCAGGGAAAGATCCACAGTAGAGAGAGACCTGCTGAGAGGAGGGAAGGGGGGAGTTGGGGAGGGGGCAGGTCCTGCTTGCCGTGGTGGGTGGGCAAGCAGGCTACTTCCTTCCTGCTCAGTGACAGATTCGCTTTTGTCATTTCTTTCTCCGACTTGAAGTCCAAGGGGAAGTGTTTCCTCTAAACTGAAGTTGGCTGGAGATGATGCCAGTGTACCCAAAGGCTGCATGTCTGCAAATAGCTGTCTGTTCTATTCTTGCAAACTGACATATGTCCACATTCTAGATGGGGTGCTTGAGGATCAGATTAGAAGTAACAGAACCCAGAGTGTGACTCAAGATAAGCTGAGCCAGGAGACAAGTGACGATCAGTCCCCACGCACAGGGGCCACTCGGGACTCGGATGTCCAACTAGGAGCTCTCCAGTGTCCAGGTGAGCGTGCAGCTCAGACAGATGTGCACTGTACTTCCTTCCCTTCAGGCCAGCAGCTCCCTGTATGAAATGCCACTGAACTCCCAGTAAGTCGTGACTTCGGACAAGCCTACACATAGCTTTGGGACGATGGCTCCTGTCCCAACCAGTTCTTGATTAAATAAGTGTTCATGTTGATTGGAAAAGTGATGACTTTATTTCATTTTATTTTTAGAAAAAAATCACCGAGCACTGGATGTCAGGGACAGCTGGAGTGTGTGGGACGTGGAACACTATTTTTTCCCCCCTGGCTGCTTTGGGAACGGAGCAGATGGGTGACTACTTGATGACATCAGGGGCCATGGGTGGTGTACTCCAGCTGTTGACCACGTGACCAGGTTTACTATGGGCAAGGCAGAGTGTGCTCCCGGTTTCCCCTGGCCGCCAACTCCTGCGAGTCCCATTGCTGGGTTGCTGAGTTTACATCCGCTTCCTTCTTTCCTGAAGTAGGCATCTAATACTTTCTCTAAGAAAGAGAACCACCACACACCCTTTACAGGGTTCGCAAAGAACGGAAGTACAGTGATGTGGGCAGTTGATGGGTTCTCCACATGTTGTGGGGACAGCTCCCTTTCTGGAAAGGCGGAAGGTCAGGCAAAGGGAGGCCTCAGAGGAGCTCATCCCCAAAGGGAGCCTTCAAACACTGCTCTGAAATCCCCCCGCCCCGAGAGGTCTTAGGTCTTCCCGGAGTCACCAAATGTTCCTCTGGTGTGAAACTGGATACAAGACCAAAACACAGCCCAGCACACTCAGCACTTCACAGCTGGCAAAGAGCTCCAACCTAGTATATTACAGGCAATTGATTATCATTTGCCACCCACGCCTGCTTCTGTCTCACCTGCTCTCTAGATAGCCGCACCCCCAGGCACATGTTTCATGCCTCTTGGCTGTTGAAATAGGAAAGATGTCAGCCGTGTAGAAGTAGCCACCCTTGTGGTGTTAAATAAAATGTTTGCCGCCCTGGCTGACCCAAGCACCCTCCATGCTCACCATGGTCTGACAGCCTACTCAGTGTCACTTCTCCCTCACGTGGTCCCCACAGGGCTAGCGTGAGTCCAAAGTGATTGAATGGAGAAGAACTGTGAAGTTTTGTATGCTGTTGTTGATTTGATGAGTCATCTAAGGCTGGCCTAACCTTGGGCATGCTAGGATTCTCTATGAGATCTCTATTAAATACTTCACTTGGGTTCCCCAAACACCTTACCTCCTTGTGAAAGTGAGAGTACCCTGTAACACCTTCCTTCTGTGCACTCTGGACAGGCTCCCAACAAGCCACTGTGGGTAGTCTCCTGCCTCTGAGGGGCTGTCTCTGCATATCACTATCCTTCCTTTGTATTTTGTTGGCTGCAACTTTCATTATCCCCATTAAGTCCTTGCTGCTCCACGACTTTGCCTTTGAAGAACTTACAGATCCAGGGTGGAACTTGCCTGGCAACAAGAAGAAGAACTGGAGTTGGAACCCGTGTTCCTGAACCAAGGGCTGAGGCTTCCATGTGGCTTGCAGTTTGGAGCCAGCAGGCTCTGGTTCTACCTCCCTTGAGAGCCACGTGATACTTCCTGGGAGTTCAGTGGCCTCTTCCTGTCTCTGGTCATAGAAGACTTCGTCTCTGGCTTCCTGTGAGTCCCCGTGGGAAGGTGACTCAAAGCCAGTTTTGAGTTCTGTAGAAACTTCTCCAGCACCGAGCAGGTAATTCAGGGGTGGGTGCAGACTTGATTTTGCAAGTGCATCTGCTCTGTTTATTTTTGCCTCTCTGCAGCGTTATCGGCTTCTGCTCCATATGGGTGATCCATATTGTGCCTCAGTGAAATGATACCACATTATGCTTTTATGCCTTTATCATCAAACACTACTCGTGAAAAAAATCACCAGGTTTGCCTAGGTTCATCTGTTCAATTTATTTTTCCCAAACTTTATTTTGAATAAAACACCTACGGTAAATGTGATTTATGTAAATGAATAAAACAAAACTGTTATAGAAGCTTCCTTGACATCATTCGGTCCCGTTCTGTCGGGCGCTACTCTGCAAAACCCTCTGGCAGTGCGCATTCCATAGAATTATATTATTTCTGAAATCGCAGAGCCAAAGAGATAAAACTATAATATACTTTCGGATGCTTTAATTTAATTTTTTCTCCTCTCTCCCCAAGCTTCCCATATGGAAGAACTCCAATATTTTAAAAGGAGCTTTTCGTTGTGAGAATCTTCCAGCACCATTCCAAGTGCCTGTAGCTATTCCTCTCTCTCCTCCTCTCTGCATTTCTCCAGTTTTCTCACACCTCACTCCCTGGTTTTATTTAAAGAATGGCAATCCATCTTGGCTCCCCCTCCCCACCCAACCCCTGAAACCCTTTTCCTTTATTGTTATATTTTCTTGCTTTCTACCCCCTGGGACCTGGATGGAAATTTTTTTCCATTTTTGGAGCTTGTGCTAGGGGCTAGCTGCTGTGCCCAGGATTTATACACATTATCTATTCCGTGTGACAGGCAGCTCTGGGATGCCTTCTTATCTCCCATGGTCAGATGGGAAGTGAAGCCTCGGGGAGCTAAAGGGCCTGAGGAGATCAAGGAGACGCCATCGCACTAACTGTGATACACTGGGCTTGGATAGTCATGGTAATGTGAGGCGGCTGATCTCAGGGAGTAAATGTTTTTGTACCTGGTCTCTGGAATAGAAGACACTCAGTGTGCCTCTGATACCCCAGGTGACGAGCTGTGTTTCTAGCAAAGGGCAGCAACATCACACAGTAAAAAACACAATGGGTACTTTCTCATTGAGGTGTTATCTGCATGGGCTAGCTCAGGATACTTTCTCACTGAGGAGCTATCAGCATGGGCTAACCCAGGATATCTCTACAGTAAGAATACTGTGTCCCAGAGATGTCTTGTGACCTACTCAAAGCAATACACCCTGGACAAGAAGTGTGGCATCATGGTGTCATTGAATATGGTGACCAGCAGCCATTTCTCCTTGACATAACATCTATGGAAGGTCCTCAGAAGCAATGGAGAAATAAAGAAGGCCTGGTAGCAAATGAGTTCCTGAATATTTACACTGGAGAATAAGCATCTAAAGGTTTTGCAAACTCCATGCTCCTGAAACCCATCATTTGACGGCTGCAAATGCAAACATGAAAAGGAACCATGCTTCATCCGTTCATCATAAAGTGCTATCAGCTTGGTTTGAATAACTTACTCATCCTCCCACTTGTTGGGCCATCTCTCTAGCACACACACAAAAAAACTGGATGATCATTGAGGTTTCTCACAAAGTTCTCCAAATATTTTCGTAAGTTTTCCAACCTGAGTTGAGATACTGAAGTTTTCAGCCTTGTGATTTCTTTAGAACGTTAGTTAACAGCCTCGTTCCTTCCCCTGGGCTAGACTTTCTAGCACCAGGATTGAAAGTAGTTAGTAGAATACCCTCACTGCAGATAGGTGACTATAAACTACCAGGATGCCCCAGAGGACCAGAACTGAAGCTGGACTGGTATATCTCATGCCTCAGCTAAGGGCGGTCACTTAACTCAGTATGTGTCACTTTCACTGAAGGCAAATCTCATAGGAGTCAGGGGTTGCTCAGAAGAGACCATGATCATACTTTAGGACTGACTTCAGTTGCTCTCAATCCCATGTAAGCCTTGGTGCTAGAGGACTGGTTTTTAATTATGGAAACATGAGTCTTGTTTTGTTCTCATTTCCCATTCTCTTTACATTCCTTTGTCCTCAAGAGAAAGGAACGTGCTCTCAATGATAGCAAGTACACAAGGAAACAGATACAAGGAAGAGAGGAAAACTGCAGTCGAGTCTTTTTGTAAAGCATCCTTGAGACCACAGACAGACTGTTCCATATACCAGAACCTAAGGCAGTGCGGAAATCTCCCACCCACATACACCACAGCCTCAGAGGGGCTGACATCGACTTTATAATATCGCTTGAATTGTGCTTTTTACACCTCCCCATTTTGTGGGAATCATAGGAAAAATTAACCTCCAAAGGAGAGCTGTTCTACCATAATTTGTAGGTTAAGGGTTTCCTTACACCAGGAATAGTTCACTTTATTTATAAATATTCATAAAAACGCCTTTAAAACATACAATGTAGTGTTTACTGTGTTGTTCTCTACTTTGGGGCAGCCGACTCCAATCTCTCCTCAGAGTGTTTGCTCAGCTCTGCTAAATAAATGTCTCTGTGTTCTCTTGACTGAATTCTTTCCTCCAAGAAAATGAGAGAGAGAGAGAGAGATAGAAAGAGAGAGAGATCCGTCTCCCAGAACCCCCAGGAAGAAAGTGACATAGCCATTTCTTTATGAAATGTACTCAAACGATTACAATCCTACATGAGCTGATAATTTTATCTTCATCCACAATGAATGTTTAGCAACAACATTGCAAAGTGCATGAAGGAGTCACTGCCTGGACACGGTGGTGGGGACTTTCAGGTGCTGGAATCATAGAAGGTTTACATTAGTTAAGATGTAGTTTGGGGCAATTGTGGCCAGGAACAGACAGGTACAGACACTCAAGTCGAGGGCATCAGTTCTACAGAGTGCTGCTGCTGTGGACTGCAGACACTTCTCCATATGGACCCCTCTAACAGTCTAAGAAGAAAGGTGTCCTCGCTATAGGTCCAAGAAGCAGAAGGGTCAGAGAGGCAAGGCTTACTTGGCTCAGGATTCCAGGATGGTCAGGTGATCTTCCAGCCATCAGTGTCCTCTGCTCTTATCGTCAGCCCCTCTCTCAATTTGTACCCGGTTTTGTCACTCACTGAGTCTCTCGTCCCGAGTGGATCTAGGTTGTGTTGACAACCGACGCTAACAACCTGCTTTCCAGGACGGTTCCGGAGAGACTAGGCATTCTGGAGTGCTCACAGAAGCACATTCCACGCAGCCCCAGTTGCTAGGGAGCAAGCTTTCTTGATAACCCATCTCACTGTGGCAAGAGAGGAACAACACATTTTAATACAGGATTCGACTGACCCTTACTTCCTCTGTTGGTAAAATCACGTTTCCTGGACTCTGATGTAGGGGAAAGGCTTGTCCTCTCCCAGTCACGTGTAAGTTAGTGAGACTCTGAAATTGCAGCGGATAGCATCAAGCCTACCAGCGGTGGCAAGAATGCAGCACAGGAACAAGGAAGGCACTGGAAATTTTCCCCAAATCTCTAGCGACATTTCCTTTAATAATTGGGAATGTTTGTGTATAGCACGTCATTTTTTCCTCCTTTGAGCATTGTCTACATCAGTGTAATGTGGAACATCGATAAACTCCTGGCATGCACTGCAGCCTTGAGAGGATGTTGTTTTCATAAGCTGCTCTTGCACTCCTGAATTCATGCTACTCTTCCATGCTAGTAGAGTCCAAGAGGTCTCAGGGTTCCAAACAAGCAAGAGTCCTGGAGCCCAGGGACCACCTTGATGTCCATGCTTGTTTCCGTATTCTCTGCCTGTGTGCTCCATTTCAACTCCAGGAAGGCAGCCCAGCCCTGTCAGTGTCTGTATTCTACCCTTGGAATCTTCTGTGCTGCCTTTGTTGTCTCCTACTTACTTACTGTCTTGTATCCACAAACTGTAGCTGTCACCCATTTCTACCTGCTATTTCTGTTTGAAAAAAATGTGATTTCTTTTTCAGAGCAGATTTAGGTTCTCAGAAAATTGGTAGGTACAGAGCCCCCACATCTGCCGGGATCAGGGAGTCTCCCATCACAGCAGTGAATTTGTTGCAATTGATACACCTATATTGGCATGCCATTGCCTCCACCCCAATCTATTTATTCTGTTGCTTTAGATAAATAGTTAGTGTGGTGGTTTGACTGAGAATGCCCCACCCCCCAGGCTCACATGTTTAAACATTTGGTCCAGTTGGTGGAACTGAGGATTAGGGTGTGTCTCCTATTGGAAAAGTCTTCAAGAGCCCAACCCATTTCCAGTCAACCCTCTCTGTCTTGTGCTTGCAGATACAGATGTGAGCACTCTGTTGCTCTGCCCTCATAGACTCTAACTCTGAAATTGTAAACCCCAAGTTAAATACCTTTTTTATGTGACCATGGTTGTGGTGTTTTATTCTAGCAACAGAAAAGTAACTAAGACAGATAATGTCAAGTGCACAGCATTGCACCACCACATGGCAGAGTCGGACAGCCCTGAAAACCCTCTGTGCTCTGGCTTCTCTTCATTTAATCTTTTTCTTCACCTCTAAAAACCACTCATCTTTCCATTGTCTCCATAGATTTTCCTTTCTCACACACTGCCATCAAATCAGAATTACATAACACATAGCCACTTTGGACACGTTTGTTTCAATCAGTGATATGCATTTAGCTTTCCTTTGTATCTGACACATTTTGATAATTCATTTATTTTTAATCTAAAATAGCATTTAGCATATTTATGTAACTAGTCTATCTTTTAACCAAGGAGTTCTGTCTGGGTCATTCCCAAGTTTGGGTAACTATGAATAAAGCTTATACAAATTTATGTTGCAAAGTGTCTTGACACCTAAGTGTTCAATTGATTGGGTCAGTGCCAAGAGTGGGACTGTGAGGTCCCACAGCTATAGTGTCCACAGTTTTCTAAGAAAATCCCTTCTGTTTGTCCAGGTAATGGCACCATTTTGATTTTCCACCAGCAGGAAACACAGTGACTGTCTTATACTCTCTCTAGACTGGACTTTCATCAACAGAAAACAGTGTTTTCCCTTTGTTCTGTTGCATTTTCATGGTGTGAATCTTTTCTTTGCTACTTCATGTCTTCAGTAAGGTGTTCCTTACAGACTTTGGCATGTACTTTTATTGAGTAGTTCCTTATTTTGGCATTGCATTTCAAGGATTCTTGTATGTTTCAGATAGCAGTTCTTTATTAGGTATTTCTTTTTTCAGATATTTTATTAGTTCTTTGAGAGTTTCATACAACGTACTTCAGTCATATTCAGGTCCTCTCCCAAGCTATTCCCCGACCCACCTCTTTTTCCATTCACCTATCTGTGTTTCTTTTTTTATTTCTTTTTCAAATCCTCCAAGACCAATTTATGCTTCCCAGATACTCTTGGGTAGGTGATCGTCCATTGAACCATGGCTGACTGAACTATTTAAGTGTACAGCTGCTATACACTTTACAATTATCTCTCCCTCTCCCAGAAGGTAACAGTTGTCAATAGCTCCTTGGCTAGGGGTGGGATTCTGTGTCCATCTCCCCTCTCCATGCTACAGTTTGGTCTGTCTCGGGCTTGCACAGGCTTTGTGTGTGCTCTCACAACCACTGTGAGTTCATATATGTAGCTACCCTACTATGTCCAGAAGGAATGTTTCCTTGTAGGTCATCCACTGTCTCTGGCCTTTACACATATGTGTGTGTGTGTGTGTGTGTGTGTGTGTGTGTGTTACCTTTATGGCCAAGCATTCTTCTGTCTCTGTACCTTTGTAAGTTATGGTGCTTGTGTTAATCATCATTTATAACTAATTAAGTCTTTTCAGATGAGGGTTGACAGATGCATTGATCTATTAGTGTAATTGTAAGTCATGAGGAGCCAGTTTGATACTCTGACCAGTTAGGAGAATAACAACAGTAGATTCTCCCCCCTTGGTCTATGGGTTATCTAGCCATGGGTTCTTGGCCCAATAATGGTGCTAGGTAAAGTCACATCTTGTAGAGATGGCCTTAAATCCGGTCAGAAAGTGGTCGGTTACTCCCACTATGTTCATGACACTATTGCATCAATGGGCATGTCCTGTCAAGCCAGTTATTAATGTAGCTGTCAGGGTCCATCCTTGTGTGTGACTGGTGATTTCTTTTCTCCTCTCCTAGCTTACAATAGCTCCTTCTAGCATTATTAAAACTAGCCAATAATGGTAAAGCCTCCAGGTCTCTACTAGTTTGATTTCATAACGTCCTATGATTCCAGTATGTATTGTTTGCAGCAATAGGGTATTACCACCAAGTTCTGGAGAGTAACCAAGAGCAGTGGCAATAGCCTGTAGTATCTGGGAGTCTATAGGACCTCATTGACCATAATTCCAAATCATGACCCATATCTGCCACTAGACTTTTTTGTCAGCCTCTGATGTCCAGTAGGGGCATCAATTTTGTTGTTACAGGGTAACTCCATTGAATCTGTCTCTGTCTCTGTCTCTGTCTGTTTATCTCTCTGTCTCTCTGTGTGCATGCACACATGCACGTGCACATGCACATACATGAGGAAGAGAGAGAGTAAGAGCTTCTGTGGTAGTGTGATTCCATATATCATTTTCAAAAGTCCTTTAGTGTCATGTATCCCTTCCCATACTCCCTCCTCTACCCTACTCTCAGCTCTGACACCCACTTTAAATCTTCCGGACCCAATATTCCCTTTATTCCTTTGTACCAGTGCATTCTATTAGATATGTGTTTTGTAAATATTTTCTTCCAAATCTGTGGTTTGTATATTCTCTCTATACCTCCCTCTTTGTCTCATTCTCCCTCCATCTACCAGGGTTGGGGCCTGGACATAGGACCTCCTGCATGCAAAATAAAAACTCTACCATTGACCTATATCTCCAGCTCATCTTTTTTATCTTGAGACAGGGTTTCACTGAGTTTTCCTGACCACTCTTTCGCTCACTCTATAGCCCAGGTTAGTCTTGAGCACATGGTCCTTCTACCTCTGCACAGAGAGCAGCTGTGTTACCACGGGCCTGTGCCATCATGCCCAGGCTATTGACTATTTTGCTAGTGTTTTCATGGGGTAGAAACAACTAGCTTTAGTGAAGTGCAGCTTAATTAATTGCTTCTGTCACAGATTTTGCTCTTGCTATTACTTCTAAAATGTCATCACTGCATTTAGGTCATTATGATCGCATCCTGATTTGGATCATATAACATTAAAAAATAACATCAACAACAAAAACTTTTGCATGGTAAAAGAAATAATCACCAAAGTTAGGAGTCAGCCTACAGAATAGAAAACAGACAGACAACAACAAAGAAAAAAACCAACCAGACAAGAGAACAAATAATACCTAGAATATAAAGAACTGTAAAAATTGATGTGAATGGAGTGTGTATGCATGTGTGCGCCCATGTATGAGGAAACCAGAGGCCGGCTTCAGTTGTCCTGGGAGGAAATCCACATGAGCTGTTCGCCTTGTCTTTGGAGACAGACTCTCTTAACTGGCCTAAAGCTTTGCTGCTAGGCTAGGCTGCCTTGCCAGAGAGCTCCAAGGAGCCACCTGTCTTTTTGTCTCCCATGATCTGGGATTACAGGCCGATGCTCCCACACCCTGAATTTTTATAAAGGTTCTGGGGATAGAAGTCAGGTCTTAATGCTTTCACAGCAAGCACTTTTCAGATTGAGCTGTCTCTCCAGTCTGGCAATGGAATTTTATTTAGTCACAACGAAAAAGAAAATCATGACGTTTGCAGGAAAATGGAAGCAACTGGCATCAAAATTATGATAAGCAGAATAAGTCAAATTCAGAAAGACAGTATGTTTTCATATGTGGAACTTACATCTAAGAGAATGTATACGTGTGTGTATATGTGTGTGTATGTGCATATGTGCATGCACATATATGTGTATGTGTATGGTATATGTATGCACACTTGTGTGTATGTGTGTAGTATGTGTGTGTGTACATGTGTATACATGTGTGTACATGCATATGCTGAATCTACAAAGGGGATTATGAGAGAGGATAGATAGGGCTTAGGAACAAGGTGGGAGCGAAGAAAGGAGAATGAGACACCAGCAGCATAGGAAGAGGAAAGAGAACCAAGGTGGTGGAGGGGCAGTGGGAGAAAGGACAAATAAGAGGAAAGAGTGTTTGGAGATACCTCAGTGAAACTTAGCATGCCGACTCTAAAAATTAACGAGGAATTAATGTGCTTGAGGATTGTTTTTGTTCTCTGGGAGAAACTCAGCCAAATAAAACATGCAGAAAAATCAGAACTTCAGAAAAAGATTTCTAGGATCGCTTATCTTTACTGAAAGAGCAACAAAAATGTTGCCAAACTTCACCAGGATTTGTAGAAATATAAACCGTGTTTTTAAAGTCTATTTTGAAACAGGACAGGGTTATTAATTAATGGTAGTGTTGTGGCTAGGTGATATTTTTATTCTGGTTGTAGGGTGTTTTTGTAGACTATTTCGGGTGCTGGGAGAGTCCCCGAGCAGCATCAGGACTACTGCCCAATAGCTGGTTGTTAAATGCTGACTTTACAGCCAGGCAGTGGTAGCGCACACATTTAATCCCAGCACTCAGGAGGCAGAGGCAGGCAGATCTCTGTGAGTTAGAAACCAGCTTGGTCTACAAGAGCTATTTCCAGGACAGCCTCCAAAGCCACAGAGAAACCCTGTCTCAAAAAAAAAAAAAAAAAAAGGCTGACTTTCCTTAGCAAGTGGGTACCATTAGCTCAGAGCTAGAGTTGATTTGCTTGTGGCATTAGAGGCCCTGTGCTTAGCAGATGTATAAGTTGAAAGTCTTTCTCTCTATGGAGACTGGAGTCCTCTAAAATGCTGTGGTGGTTTAAATAAGAAATGACCCTGATAGGTTCAGATATGTGAACACTTGGTCCCTAGTTGGTGGTACGGTTTGGGGAGGTCATGGAACCTTTAGGAGGTGTACCTTTCTGGAGGAAGTGCATCTCTGGGGCAGGCTCCAGGGTGTGTAGCCTCCCCTACTTCCTGTTGTCTCTCTCTGCTTTGTGCTTTCTGTTTACTTACTGTTGAGAATCTGTGTGTGTGTGTGTGTGAGAGAGAGAGAGAGAGAGAGAGAGATGTACTCCTTTGTGCACAGAGACCAGAATACCAGAAGAACCTCGAGTATCCTACACTATCATGCTCCAGCTTATTCCTCTGAGCCAAGGGCCTCACTGGACCCTGGACCTGTGCTGATGGCCAGCCAGCAGCACCAGCAATCCTCCTGTCTCTGGCCCAACAATGCTGTCATTCAAGTCTTTGTGTGAGTGCTGAGAATCCAAATCCAGGTCTTCATGCTTGCACTCCAAGCACACAGCCATCTCTACAGCCCCTTAACATGTTGTTTTAAAATTAACTATTCCTCCTGCTCCCTTCAGTAGAGTCAGTGGCTACTCCCTGTGACCATGGAGGAACTGACTAGAGCAGGCTGTTTTTGAAGTATACATGAGCTCCTTTCCTGTACTGTCTGACTTTCCTCCTCTTGGAGAGTTCTCGAGTTCTGTGGTTTTGAAGGATGAAGGATTGCACTCTCTCTCTCTCTCTCTCTCTCTCTCTCTCTCTCTCTCTCTCTCTCTCTCTCTCTCTCTCTCTCTCTCTCTCTCTCCACTAGCTGTGCTCTGGACTCTGGAGCAGTTCACTGGGATGAACAGGTGAAAGGGTCAGAGGTCAATGTGAGGATGCTGAGGTTGTGTCTTCAAAACCCTTAGGTGATTTTCTAAAATCAGAGCCTGGAAAAGTCGGTTGAACCCTGATCCAGGGACCATTGTTCTGCTTGTTTTCTCCCCTCTGATGGGCTGGCCTCAGAGCTCCTTCATGCATCACTGTAGAATCTTAATGGTGCATAATTAGATCTGTAATGATGTCAAGACAGAGGCCAACTATTGGCTGCTGGTTATGTGTTACTTAAGGGTCATGACCTCAGTTGCCACCGCCCTCTTAGCCCTTGCTTCTCTCTGCTCCTGACCTCACCAGCTACACTTGTCAACACTTTGCGTGAAGCATCAAACGTAGCACTGTGATTAGCACACGATACAAGCCAATGAAGTGGACCCCTCCCCACCCCTTCTCTCTGCTTCTTCTGCTTCCAGATTTTCAAGCTGGTCTCGAACTCACAGAGATCCGCCTGCCTCTGCCTCCTGAGTGTTGGGATTCAAAAATAAGCTGTGGGAGCTCAATATATAAGTCATTCCCAGTCTGTGAAAACAAATGGGACCTTCTGCCGTTTAACAGAGTCACACGGGTTAACTGTGCTGACCACGCAGCATCACACAGTGGCGTGGTCATGTTGCTTCCTGGCACTAATTCATTTCCTATGGAAGCACGGTACCTGGTAAAAAGCACATACAATGTCCTGGACAAGGCACCGAGGCAATAGTCAGGTAGATCAGCTGCCCCTGGATGCTTCAAGGAAGACCTTGACTCTCTTTGAAGGCGACTTGAAGTATACACGAGCTCCTTTCCTGTACTGTCTGACTTTCCTCTTCTTGGAGAGTTCTCGAGTTCTGTGGTTTTGTTGCTGAGGAGTGTGTGGAACAAATTCGCTTTATCAGGTCTGCCTGCCCCACAGAGATAATTTAGTGACAGAACAGCTAGTGTTGCTGTGTGATTTCTACCCTTTTCAAGGACAGCCGATTTTTACCTTTTTTTTTATTAGAAGTTGCTCCACTTGAATTACCTATGCCCCCTCATGCTAATAGACTGTGTCAAAATGCTTAAGTTCCATGGGATGGGTGGAACCCAGAGTTATGTGTGAGGACAAGGGGCTAGGAGCACCCATGGAGCATTATCTCCACCTGCAAATAGGTATTAAGCTTGCAGATAGAATGCAAGAGAGAAAGCCCTGCCCCGGCCAGTTACTTAGAGTCTGTTCCAGGGAGCCTGTGATTTGCAAGCCCAGCTAATGTGATTGATCTGATCCACAGCTGTGGAAGGGGCTGCAAGTCTCCTGCTCAGCAACAGCACAAGACTGCAGTTACAGCTGCACAAGGCCGGTGCTGCCTAACTGTCCCAGATAAGCGCTTCTGAATTAGCACTTTAATCTCGTTAGTGGTCTATAGATGAGAACCCCTCTGGGCTGTCAGATGTTCACAAATAGGGCCATTGCCCAGGAGCCAATAATCTTTAGGAGACCAAAGCCATCTGGCTAAGGAGGACTGTTTGTATTAGCACACACACACACACACACACACACACACAGACACACACACACAGAGTGCTTCACAGAGACTCCTCCTGTTGGGGGGTACGGAGTTTGTGAGGGGTCTTTGGTGGTCTTTGGAGTGCTGCTCCATGCAATCAGGGTTAGCCTCTACTTTCCACTGTTCCCATCTTCCCCACCACTCCTGTGAAAGACGATTAGGTGAGACATATCGATGAGAATCTTCATGATGGACCAAAGCAGGTGAAACACTGGTACCCGTCCTTTCCCATAACCAGTGGGGTGCCTCATTGTACACTGCCTCTGTACAATCCACATAGCCTCTCAAGGGGACAATGGGCACCGCATCACAGTGCAGGCAGTGGAGACAGGCGTGCTTTATCTGGTTATTGTGTCTCCTTTTTGTGTCTAGCCACTTCCGGCTGTCTGTCTTTAGAACAGAAGAGCATCATGTTTGTAGCACTTGCGGTTGGTGTTGCTATTTACTAAGGAGCCCTGTTTGGAATAAGTTGACTGGGATACGGCCTCTCTACCGGCAGCTCTGCTTGTCCCTGGGCTGTATGTGCCATCAAATGTGACCCTGCCCAAAGTCATGCCATGTCCCTAGATGGCAGGGATAAAGGCCTGGAGAACTCTTTCCAATTAAAAGCCATTCTGGTGGCAGAGCTCCTGCAGCATTGGAAGTGGCCCTTGGTTCTGTCACTTCTGAGGTCTTCTCAAATTGACCTCCCCCCTTCCACGTCTACCTGGCATAGTCAGAGGGAGCTCCCAGATAAACAGTCTCCACTCACACCCCTTCTAGATGTTTCCTGGGAGCCTAGCCTGCCTCACACTAGATAAGAGCAGTGGCTTCTGGCTCTGAGAGTTTCTAGGTCAGTCTGATAAGCAGTAGGCACATGACCAAGGGTCAGGTGACAGGAGCTGCAAAAGCTGAACTAACCTGGAGCTAGAGGTGGAAGCAGGAGTTAGGGCAGGGCAAGCACAGGGGGGCAGGGAGTGGGGTGAGGAGGGAAGAAATGATATTACTTGGGACCATACCTAAAGCAGTAGGAAAGGAGCTTAGAGACACATGCAAAATAGGAACTGTGTGGGGAGCCTGGAATGGTGGCTCACAACCTTAATCCTAGCACTTGGAAAGACAGAGGTATGTAGATCTCTGTGAGTTCCAGGACAGTCTGGGCTATGCAGAGAGATCTTGTCTACAAAAGCTCAAGTGTGTGTGTGTGTGTGTGTGTGTGAGAGAGAGAGAGAGAGAGAGAGAGAGAGAGAGAGAGAGAGAGAGAGAGAGAGAGAGAGAGAACACTGTTTGGAGCTGTGTAAGCCATGCTAAAGAGGCTAAAGAGCATGGACCTTGTTCTACAGACACCTGAAAGGGCTGAGGGTGCAGCCTCTGTTCTAGAGCCATCCCTGTGCTCCATGCAATGTACAGGCTGCACACCTCTCTCCCCAAAGCTTCAGGAGACCCTGACAGCTTTGTACTTTGCAGAGCACCATGAAAAACTGAGCTGGGAGAAACTGTGCTGTTTTCAAGGATTTGGGTGGAAAATTTCCAAGAAAGAACTTATATTCTGGAAGCACTGCTGTTGTGATATTTGACAGAAGAAATGAAACAGACATCTAGTTATTAAGGAGGTACATAAGAATAAAAATACTTGTTAAGTGTATGTAAGAGGAAATGGCCCCCTAGTCACCTTAATACTTCTCACTCTCTGGAGAATTAAGCTTTGAAGGCTTGCTACCTGTGTGGACACCATGGTGTGTGCAGGTGTGTGAGTGTGTGTGTGTGTGTGTGTGTGAGTGTGTGTGTGTGTGTGTTGAAACAGAGGCTTTGGAGTGGGGAAGGAGAGAGAAAGAGAAGATTTCTCTTAACACAAAGTAGGATCGTAGAACTTCAATGGAGAAAATGTCTCCATCAGATTGGCCTGTAGGCAAATCTGTGTGGTGTTTCATTGGCCCATGATTGATGTGGGAGGCGCTAGGCTACTGTGGGTAGTGTCATCCCAGGGCTGAATAGGAGCCTGAGGAGAAAGTCGGTAACTTCTATGGCCTCTGCTTCTGTTCCTGCCGATCGGTGATCGGTCCCAGCCTTGAGTCCTTCTCTGACTTCCTTTGAGGATGAATGAGGACCCGAGAAGCATGAGCCAAATGAACCATTCCCTGTCTGTGTAGCTTTGGTCGTAGTGTTTAGCAAAGCAATAGGAGCTTCACTAATACATGTCAGTGAGAGGGGAGAGAAAGGCAGAGGCAGGAGTGAATATTGACAGTGACTTCATTTCGCATTTTGAGACAAGGTCTCCAGATAGGTAGATAATAAATAGATAGGTGAAAGATCATATAGGTAAGTGACAGACACCAATATAGACAAAGCTAGACATACATACATACATACATATGTACGTACGTACGTAGAGGTAGACATACCAGATTGTATTGCCTTGCACTTCTTTGAAGGCGCAGGACCATATAGTTCAGAGTGCATTTGCTGGTGTATGTGGCATCTAGACAATGCTCAGTGTTCATACTAGCCCCTGTGTCTGCCCAGTGCTTGCTTAGGGCCAGGGCCTTGTCCCCTCTCCTCTCTACCTACAGGACTGTTTAAACTGACCACGGACACATCCGCTTTCATTTCTCTTTGTCTTACTTTCCTCAGTCATAGGATGCAGACAGCAACACACATCTGAAAGCAGATCTGCTTTGAGATCTGGATAAGATATTTAAAGCACTCACTGTGTGCCTGCATAAAACATGCCAGGGAGTCCTGGCATGTGCCCCAGTCTCAGTGTGGCTTATGGGCTCAAGCGTCTTGCTGAAGGGGGCATCATAGATACATGAAAACAGTAAGACAAGATCAGAGGCTACCTAACCTCTAGTGAACTGCTCGTAATGTTCAACTTCACACCCAGGAGGGCTGCTATATGTGTGACTGTGTTTGGAGGCCAGGTCACATGCCTTATTCCTGTCTATTTGAATCTAACTATTCAGAATATGTCTACAAGCCAGTCTTGCAATTCCAGACCAGAATGGTATTATATAATAATTATACTTATCTGTAAAAATTTAATGACAAATTAAAGCAAGATGATAACCTAAGTTCTAATAATTGCACTACAGCTTACCTGGTCAAATGCAAATCCATCAAAGGAGACTTGCTGAAGAACAGGCATGCTCTGTTTTGTAAGCACAGCCTCTGACTGGAACTGGAGGGCCACGTGAGCCTGGACTCCTTTGAGCATGGGGGCTGGCGTATGCCTGTGCTCAGGAGCTCTTGCCTTTCTGTACATACAGAGTTTCTCCACCTGCCGGAGTAAGGGAAGGTCAGGAGACTTTGTTTCTGTCCCAAAGTTGTTGATGTCCAGGCCAGAAGGAATTCCAAGGCGAGTGAATGCTTCCCTGGGGAATAATTGCTTGGTGTTAGCCAGACTGGACACTAGATGTCACTGCGTTGCAACAAAATTCAGGTGATTGGTGCATTTTATGTGGCTGTAAATAAGAGATCAGCAGGGGGCAGGGGAGGTGAGTCCTGTACAGAATGCGCCCCCTGTGGGTTCTCTTAGTTGCTCCTTGGGAACAAGGTCCCAAGGCTTGTTGATCATCCAGGGAGCTTTATTTTATGAATATGTGTAAGAGATGTTTTATGTATGGCCAGTCATACTCAAATACCCATCTTGGTATGGTTTTGCTCTGTGGAGGAGAGCAGTGCAGACCAGGGCTAAAAGGGGCACACGGCAGGCGGGCTCCTCTCCCTCTCCTGAGTTCTCCCCAGCTCCCAGTCCTCTCATCCCACCAATGAGACTCTGCATCTGGGAGTCCCAGGGGTATCATAAACCTGTCAATCACGGTGCCTTCTCACAGCTTCCAGGAAGGGGTTACTCATCCATTTGTGAGACAGATAGATAGATGATAGATAGACTATATATATATATATATATATATATATATATATATATATATGTATCTGATTTTTATTTTAAAAAGTTGCTCTAATTTTCATTCCCTGTTTTCTCTGTATTGAAACCACCCTTGCTGCCTTCTTCACTCAGGAGTTCAGGCTGTTCAGTTTCATATTCTACAACTATCACTCTGCTAACTGGTCACTTGAGTTGAAAGTTTACTTCCTATGTATAAAGAAACAAAAGTATAAAACATCAATAATAACTATGACATTCAGAATCATGAATGCCATCCCCTCAACACACACACACACACACACAACACGCACGCACGCACACACGCACACTGTTGCCTGGGAGTCTAGTGGCCCCTTCTCAACACCTGAGAAGTGAAGCATTACTCTAGATACAGTTTGTCTCTGGCACATTCCTCTACTTTATAGCCCCAAGGTTTTATGCGTAGTGACACTCTTGTGCTAGGTGTCTTTACTTACTTCCTTTTCCTAGCTGCCTGGTTTGCTGTGCAAAACCCATCTTTGACTTTCTGTGTCTCCATTGTTCATTGCAGCTCCCTATGAAGTTCTCACAAGCCACTCAGTTTTCCCTCCTTGAGTCCCTTGAACATCATGGAAAAGGGTTTCATCTCTTCCTCTTTGTTGCCTTCATAGTGTTTTATGCACAGTAGGAAAACAAACACATAAATGACATTTTCTATAATATACAATTCTACCCCATGGTCCAGTTTTTTAACTGAGTGGTGAGTCGTCAGATTCAGTTGAGAAACCCACAATTGGGTATGTGTCCTATTCCAGAATGGGATGTAAGTTCTTGATGCTGGGTTTCAGATGGATGTCGGTTTATGGTCACAAGAAGCGTCATGCCTAGGCTCTGAGGGAGAACATAAGAGGCTACCAGGCAAGCTATTGAGTCTTAGTTCTAAATCCCTCCCTGCGCTTGGCTTGGTGACGCCTGGCATCATTGAGACAGGAAACTCCCCTCTCCTTGTCTGAGGGTCCCTAGTCAGTTCTGCTTCTAGTGTCACACTGTGAGGCTGGGAGAGATTAAAGGATACATTTGTCTGCTCTTGTAGGTAGGCAGCGTCATTGTGCCCCATAGAACCTGCTGGGGACCAACCTTTCAGCACTGAGGGTCTCCCTGTCTCTACAGTCAAATGCATCATCCTTTCTTCTTAGAAGCCATAACCCCAGTCACAGGGTATTCTTCTCTCAGGCTCACATGCTACTCAGGTCCCCGTTCCCATCCCAGGACCTGGACTGTAGCTCTCCAAGAACCACATTTTCTTTGCCCCATTTTTTTCCAGCATTCCCCACACCCAAGGTTGAGCATTCACTCTTGCTACTGTAGGATGCCAATGTCTTCAAGTTACCATTCTCTGATGTGCATTCTCTCTGTTTAAAAAAGAACAACCAGTATGTTTCTACTTTGCTGTCTGAGTTTCATTGATAAAATGAGCTACATTCCCAGGAGAACTGCAGGTGCGGCCCCTCTGGGGTGCACTGTAAAGACTTGAGAGCATTTCAAGGGAGGGGAGGTCTGCTGTGAAGGCCTGAACATGTGGTCTTCAGCTTAGCAGGGGTGAGTTAACAACTCTCAGCTCCCCTGTTTCCTCCTGAACGGCAACCTTTCAAGTTGAGAGTTGTAAGTAAAGTCTGGAAGTGACAGGTAGCAGGTCCAGGAAGAGAAGGATGGAGACAGATGCCAAGTAGGACATTCTGGGGTTGGCTGAGGCTAGGCACCACCTCCATTCTGGCCATTCTGAGAGTCTGATGGTTTTGTGAACAGCAATGATGTATGCATTTTTTAAAATGGAAACCAGATTATTCACACACACACAGCAAAATCCCCAAATGCAAAGATGGCCTGCTTTGGTTTTCATGTAGGAACAGAAGGAAGACTAACCCACCACACAGGCTGCAAATGGAGACCAGTCAATTAAAGGTATGACAGTAAGAGAACCTGCCACTGCTTGTGAGAGCACATCCTGCTTGGCCCAGAGTCTGTTCTGTCATTCCTGGGGACCAGGAACCTGGAACAGAGGATGGAAGCAGAGCTGCATTTGCCATTCATCAGCCTGCCTGTACTGGACCTGGGAACTGGCATAGATTTGACAGTTTTACCCATTTCCAGCAGATGACATATAGCTCTCAGGGTACTTGTTATGCAGCTTTTAAATGCTAAGAACTGTAAGTGGAAGCAAGACCGTTCTGTGTTCTGTGATGTACCCTGTAATAGCAAGGAGGGAATTTGAACCCCAGGCTTGTTGCCCAGAGGATCTGGGAAGCCAAGGAGAGAAGGAAGAGTTACCCAGAGACAGGGAGGGAGGTTGCAGTAGAGGTTCACACCCCAAGTGACTGATGCATCTGGTCCCGGCCTCACAGGGACAAGGGACTGGGGAGGCAGAGTGTGAAGGCAGAGCAGGTGTCCTGCAGAGGACCCACCCTGTCTGAAGGAGGGGAGTAGCCATCTGTCCTTCAGCAGGACATTCACCACTGCGGCTGAGGCAATCTGAGCGACTTCCAGCCCCGGCTGGCTCTTGCCATCCCAGCCTCTGGCGGCTCTGCCCTCTCCGGAACTGTCTTATGCCTCTGACTCTAAGGCCTTATTGATTGCTCAAAGTGAACTCTCAGCCCACGGCTTCCTCCACCCCTGGGCAGCTTGCATTTCCTCTGACGTGGTCTGTGTCTTCTCCCTTCCCCCCCAGTGCCCTGGGCTTTTTACATTTCAAATATTTGACAGCTGGGTGAACTTCTGCTTCCGCCCAAAGAAGGACTCTTTGCTGTTCACAATGGCCGGCCAGTGGCGCAGGGGCAACTGTCGCTCCAGCTGTGAGAGAGGCTTTTGCAAACGCTCAGAGAAAGCTGCTGTCCAGCTGTGCGCCTCACCCTCTGGCAGCGGGCTGCATTTTAATCAGAGGGCTCTCACTCTCTGGGAGAAGGACTCATTTGTAGGCTGGAGCAGATGGCCCCCGCCCCCAGTGCCTCAAGATCCTCATGGCTTCCGCTCCGGCAGGTGAGGCCTGGTGACGTCAACGCAGGTGTGGGCTGGAGGTCCCAGATACAGTCCAGACACCCAGTGCCAATGTTAAGGTTGCGTATATTTGGCCCACAGCTGTCTAGAGTGTGCTTTAAGGAACATGGCCTTGGACCCCTGATTAATGGATCCTGTAGACAGTGAAAGAAACCAACAGATTTGATGAGAGGTGGGCCATTCTTCCTAGATGCCCTGAAGTAACCCAGCTTCTCCTTGGGCATCTCAGTGCATCCCCACATCCCCAGAGAGATCTGAGCACTCCCGTCCCTGTGTGTGTAAAACAGCATGAGACCATGAGTGTCCCTGCCTGTGGCTATCTTACCTGTTTCCTCAGGGCTGGTTGGCAGGGCCTGAGCTGTCCAGCCTTTTAGTCCAGTTGTCTTCTCTTCAAATAGCTATGGCATTCCTCTGTGGTATCTTGCCTACCTTAGAAGGTGTTCAGTAAATGTCAGGTGCCTTAATTTCACTTACCCCCTGTTTTCATGCAAGGAACCAGGGCACAAAGGCTTCCCAACTGTGGATGGTGTTGACGGAGCCGTCTGCCCTGACTCCTAGTCACTTATCTGACTTGGCCCTTGTGGCCAAGGAGATATTTAACAGAACTTGGTGTAATAGATCAGTAGACATATAATAGAACTCATCTGTAATATACAAGGAGATGTACAGCAGAACTTGACTGTAATGGACAAGAAGATACATAATAGAACTCGTCTGTAATGGATAAGGAGATGTACAGTAGAACTCAGTTGAAATAGATAAGCAGATATATAATAAAACTCAGTTGTAATGGACAAGGAGATGTGTAATAGAACTCGACTATAATGCACAAGGAGATAGATAGAACTTGGTTGTAACTGACAGTGGGGAGGTAATATGAAGCATTGCTACTTGCGATGATATAATTCCTGCTCTACCTTCACAGTTAACCTCTTCCAGACTCTGTGGACTTGTGTTCACTTGTCACCCCTACCTTCTCCTCTTCTCTAGAATGATATGGCCTGGGGTCGTATCATAGCTTCCACACAGCTCAGGAGGGCAACCAGAAATTGATGTGGAGAAGTTAAAATTCAAAGGGAAAACATGAGCTCATTGTCCTGTACCAATGACCATAAACTCATAGTCCTAATCTGGCCTGGAGATATTTTATTTAGAACTAGTAAGGACGTCTCCTTCCTCTTCTAATTTGAATCAATTAAACCACTTGAAATTGGACTGTTTAACATTTTAAAGTCCAGATTCCAGTTTCTCGGGAGGAATGCTGTGTGAAGTGGAAGTTAATTTCCACAAGGTAATAGCCATTCATGCAGATTTTTCCTTGTGCTAACCTCTACGCTCACCCCGTTTACTCATTCACAAGTCTCTCTCTGGCTTCTGCAGTCATTGACTTGGCCTGGTTAGCTTCTAGGATCACCACCAGCCCTGCCAGTAGAGTGGCAGACACACAAACACAGCCAACCCCACTGAGCAGGCACAGGTCCTCCTTTCAGTTGGAGGCAATGTCCTGTCTGTATTCTGATGGAGATGTCAAACACCAAGGCAATTAATACAGAACTTTCAGGATGGTCAAGCATCAGAAATATCATTAATTACGAGAAAGCCGTATAGACATTTCCATAGATGCAGAAAGTTACCTTCTGGAATGTTGGAAATAGTGAGAGGGATGGTGGAGATTTATGGACTGGTGGGGGGTGTGGTAAGAGGTGAGATAAGGGAGGTAACATTGTGTAACCTTCTGTTGCCCTTGCCACTCCTTGGGGGATTGGCTTTTCCTGGGAGTGAGGTGGTGCTGGGGGAGCAGAGTGTTGTCACATAGAATTACCTGTTGCCTGTGGACGGTAAGTACTGGAAATGATTAAGAAATGGTTGCAATAATCTAGGAGAGATATTTGTGACTTGGACCAGAAGTGATGCTGAGAAAACAGAATTGGCTTAGGACTCCATTCCGAAGGGGAGTTTTAGTTATTTGTGATGGAGGTAGGATGTCATGTGACTTTTTAATGTATTGGCTGGATGAATGGAATTTCCAATTATTCGGGTTCTGAAGGCTGTGGAAAAGTTCCAAGGAGTAGGGAGCAAATGTTTGGCTTTGCAGATATTGGTCTCACAGGTGGGTGTCTTCAAGCAGATAGTAGGTGAGCAAGAGTTTCTATGAATGTGACGGCCAAGGCCAAGTATAGGATGGAAACAGGAACCCGTATAATTCTCCCTGCGTAGAGGCAGAGAAGAGAAACCATGTGAGCAGTGGAACATAGGACACACCAGTATTTAGAAATCTGGGGGATGAGAAAGAGCCAAGGAAGCAAGATAAAGACACCCTTATGCTCCACATTAGTCATGTTTACATAAATATCCTGAGGCACCCTAACTTGTGCACAGGTAATGAGACTTCCTAACTCATACACATGGTAATGTATGTGAATGTCCATTATTTATTGGCAGAACATCTTTTACTAGAGTACAGTATGATCAAAATAAACCAGATGTCTGCTGACATATGACAGAATAACATTTGTCACAATTGAAAGTTGTAAAATATGACAAAAATGGATGGACTCATGTTGTAAGTATGTGAACTATGAATGCATTTCAAAACTATAACCTTGAGCATGAACAGTAGGATCCTCCATCAAGCATTTAATAGAATACCATTTAAATGTACTTTGAAACCATTCAAAACAATACCATACATTGTAATGGGCATGTGCCTGTGTGATGGTACCAGTAAGACTTGTATGTAGGATGCTGTGCACTCTGGTGTGGAAAATTACTGGGAGTATGTGTGCATACTGTTACACAAGATCCCGCTGTTCTTATTGTGAATTCTTGAAATAGTTGATGTTAAATGACATCTTGGCATGTGTGATGATTTGAACAAGAATAACCCCATTGGCTTCTTTATTAGAATGCTTAGTCACTAGGGAATGGAACTCTTTAAAAGGGTTAGAATGGTTCTCCTTGTTTGAGGAAGGGTTTCACCAGGGATGAGCATTAAGGTTTCAAGAGCCCATGCCAGACTCAGTCAGCCTCTGCCTGCTAATCCAGATGTAGAACTCTCAGCTGTATCTCCAGCACCATGTCTGCCTGCATGCCACCATGCTCCCTGATGTGATAACAATGGACTAAACCTCTGAGACTCTAAGTCAGCTCCAATTAAATGCTTTCTTTAAAAGAGTTGTCATGGTCATTGTTTCTCTTCCCAGCAATAGAACAATAAGACAGCATCTTACTGACATAAAGCTTCAAATATTAGCATAAATCCAATGAGGTGTCTTTTGTTGACAGAACATCTAAAAACCACGCTGCATGTGTGTATATGGAAGTCCATGTATCACAGTGTATGTGTGTGTGTGGTTATGGGAGTCCGTGTATCAAAACAGTGTGTGGATATGGTGGCACATATGTATATACATATGGAGGCCCAGGGTTGATATCGAGTCATCCTGGATCACCCTTCCATCTTAGTATTTAAGGTAGGAGCTCTCAGTTCATCCAGAGCTAATAGTTGGCTATTCTGTCTAGAGAGCTTGTTCCATCGATTTTGTGTCTCTGCCCACCAGGCCTGAAATGTGGGAGGGCTGCTGTTCTAGAAATTTGAACTCTGGAAATTTGAATCTGATGTAAAAGCTTCACCAACCGGGCTATCTCCCGAGATGCTCTTCAGTACATTTTCAAGAGGTAAAGAAAACAAGGAGGTATTGTTTTTACAGTCTAGGAATTAAATATATCTAGATTGTTATGGACTAGAGAAAGCTCTATTCCAAATACCTGCAAATGTCTGACTCTGGCTAGTAGAATACTTGATTTGAAAGGATTCTCAAACTATGAGAAGGGTCAGATAGCAAATATTTTAAGCTCTGTAGGCCATGTGGTCCTCCCCTCCATGGTAGTTACTCCTCTCTGCCTTTGCAGTGATAAAAGCAGCCACAGATGAGACTTACATAAGGGGGTGTGATTGTGTGCAATTGGAAAGACAAAGGTGGATCTGGATTGGCTCATGGCTTTTGCATGCCATGTCTAGAGGGCAGTTTGGGGCTGATACCATTTAGCTCTTTACAAAACAAAAAATATGGGTTGTTACCTTGAACCACAGAGAGTTTCTGAAATTAAGGAAAGTTTCCAAATTCTGTTTTAATATTTTACTCACACCCCAATGTTTATAAGATCCCCAGATTTTGATGTCAACATCTTTTGATCATCTCTATATCTTGGTGGAATTTACAAATAGGAATCTTAATTTTAAAAATGAGCAGAAAGTGGCTGCTCAGCTCTAGAAACCATCAAGCAATTACTGGGGAAATTGAAGGGTTGCGAATAGCAGTCATTTCATGATTTCAGTTCTCCTGCACACGGCCTTATTTCAGAATGCACACTCTCAAGCTTTCCCAATAGTTGCATTGTCTCCATCACAGAATGCACACTCTCAAGCTTTCCCAATAGTTGCATTGTCTCCATCACAGAATGCACACTCTCAAGCTTTCCCAATAGTTGCATTGTCTCCATCACAGCTCTCAGTTTCGTCCCTAACCACTCCATCTTGAGCAGACTCAACCTTTAGGTCTTTCAGCAAACACAGAAAGAACCATTGCCAGGATGAAAAAAATGTGTTCAACCATTTTAGCAAGGCCTCAGGAGGAAGACCTGGCTGCTCTCTCTGCCATCTGCTAGTCAGCTTCCAGAAGTCCGGTGAACTCTAACGTCTCCTGTGTGTACACAGGTCCCTATTAAGTACCCAATAAGGCAGGCTTGTGACCCCACTACCATGTCCCACTGGAGTCAATGAATAAAGTGCTAACCACTGTGCTACTGCATACGGAAACAACAATGCACAGGGAAATCGTCCATCAGGCGTTATAAACTGCAGACTCAGGAGGGGTGGTGTCAAAGCACACTGACTGGGTGTTAGAGTTGACCAGGGGCTTTATTCCCTGATCTCCTGTGGGCAAATCTAGAAGTGAGGCTTACCGCCATCAGGTGCAATGTGTGAAAAGCTGAGGAACACTGGGTGCCACGAACCCCGAATATTACTACAAGTATCTAGCAATGCTGCTACACCTTTGCCTCCAAGGAAGTGAACACCAACTCAGTCTTGGCTGTGCTGGTGGGAAGACAAACCCACAGCCTACCCCGAGACAGCACTAACTTTCCAGGGCTGCTACACAATTTTGAAATGGATTCTGGAAGGCAGGGCTGCCACAATGACCTGAGACCCCATGGGTATAAATTTGCACTGGGGTAGAGTTGTCCCTGCACTCTTGTCAATATTGGGGACAGTGGGAGCATGTGCTCTGCTCAGGCTGGGGCTGCAATGTGTGTTACTGATCAAAGGGTAGGTGACCAGTCACCTCCACTTCTTCAGGAGGTTCAGTTTGTGGGACAGTGGTCTGAGGATAAAGTGATATAACCCATTTGAAAGAAAAGCAACATGAACAAAATAAATTAAATACCATTATTTCTTCTTTAGAAATTCCATGTCTCGATTCAATCCCAAAGGAACAACCCTAACCACCAGGAAAGGACTATGAGGTGGCACAAACAGTTGAGCCTGGACTTTGGGAGGCAGAGGCAGGTGAATGTCTATCAGTTTGAAGTCAGCTTGGTCTAATAAAGAGTTTCAAGCCAGCCAAAACAAACAAGGCAAGAATATATAAATGCATGGGAGATGTATAGCAGCAAAATCGGGGGCCACTACGCTATTATGTTTTAAAAAATAATGCCTTCTTCCATGAGATGATGATCACCAAATCTTTATAATAACAAGAAAATGGCTTCTGAGTTATGAAGTTTTCTGGAAAAGTAGGGTTCAGATTCTGAACATCATATGAGTTCAATGTAGCTTAACACCCACGCATGAGAAGAAACTCCCTGAGGAGAATTCACTACATATTTACTAGCATCTATTAGCATTAGACCCATGGAATGAATAACAACGTTTTATTCTTCCTTCTTGGCAACTTTCTGATAACTGGGGATACACAGACTTAAAATGAAAACAGTGTGTTAGGTTAAAAACAAAGACATTATGCTGATATATTAGCATCATCTAGACCAAAAATAAAAATAAAGAGGAAGAGGAAGAAGGGGAAAGAAAGAAGGAAAGAAAGAAAGGAAGGAAGAAAGAAGGAAAGAAAGGAGAAGAGGAAAAGGCTTGTCATTACTACCATTACTACATTAGGGTCTAAAACAGGAGAGCTTGGAAAAAGCTAAGGGCCCAGAGTTCACTTTAGGTCAAACTCACAGTGACCTCTAGGGTTGTCCATTCATGGGGGAGGACTCACTTGTTCTTTCCTGGACACTCCTTTACTCTACCTGAAGGCCCCCACCTGAATGAAGTGCAAATGTTTCTAAGTACCCTCACCTGGATGAAGTGCAAATGTTTCTAAGTACCCTCAGAGCTTGATGAACTTGTTCCTGTTTAATTCTCTGGTCTCATCATGACAGAAAGAATACCCCATTAACACCATCCTTGCTCTTAACTGGGACATCTCCCAGTCCAAACTGTCAATCTGAGGGGAAGCATTGGCTCCAGAGTTCATCACCTGCAGTTTCATTCCCACTGCTTGAAGCCCTTTGGCTTTCCAGTTCGCCCTAGTCTTTTTCTGTGGTTCCAGCCACTCTCTGAGAAAGCTGACCACTCTACCTAACCTGGTTTGAACAGTCTCTAAGCAGTCACCGAGACCTGGGCCCTCACTATATTGTCAGCACATCCTCCACAGACAACCCTGGAAATGACCATGTAAGTGAGCCTAAGAAGTATTAACGGTAGAATTCTGGAAAATCCAGTTTTATGGCTCCCAAATGATCTATTTGCAATTCCTTCCCTAGCACTCTCCATCCAGAAAGTGGTTCAGAGACCGGGGTTAGATGCAAGAGTTGTAGATTTCAGAGTCATTCTACATAGTGAGGCCTTGTAACAAATAGTTGGTTCAGAATACCTTCGTCTATGATGAACAGGTTCCATTTATAGCTAGAGATAAGGAAGCCATCCAGAGAAGTGGAAAGTGGGCACAGGGGCAGCCCTTGGCCCTCTTGGCTGCCTTATTTATTAGTTTTCAAATAAGTGACTGCTTGTAACTTGTGGCTTGTAGCAGGAGGAGGTTGAATCCTGTTTATGCTTCAGGTTAGGTTACAGTTGACTATGCCTGGAGATGCCTTTAGAAAACAGCTAAACCATGTATGGAAGTAGTTTTAAGCCACGCTTAATAGACGTGTAGCTCTGATTGTCCATTCATCCATCTCAACTTGCTGAGAACCGACGAGGCCAGCCAGTTGTGTAACGACGTAAAAGCAGAGGTTATTTTCACAATTAAGTTTTAAGAAGCGTGGTCTTCCTATCGAGGTGTCAAGCAGACTCCTGAGACAATGGCCTGTGTGTGACAGGCCCTTAAGAAAAAGAAATAGGGGAAAGAACAGAGCAGACTCCTTCGAAAGGTAAGACTCTAAATCAAATGGCATCTGGCAGTTCTGGAATGACTCGGCTGTGACTGCAACTTTCTCCATATGAGGCATCAACACCCAGGCTGTACATAAACCATCCTTTCTAGTCACATTTTTAATGTACTATGATGACTTTCTGTTTCTCATGGAAGCTGTTGCTTGGTAAACTTGGTCTGATAGAATGCCTCCATGCATAGCCCAGGTAGGCACTGAATTTGAGATCACCCCCCCGCGCCTCCTGAGTTCTGGGAATGTAGGCCGGTGCCTCCATACTCAGCTTTAGCTAAACTGTTCAATTTATATTGTTTTCCATACAAGGATACTTCTTGAAATAATATGTGTTAAATTAGTTCATCTTGGATCTAAGGTGGTCAGATTTCTGGTAAATTCCTGCGGTGTTTATTCCAGACTATTGAAATCCACCTGGAATCTCCACAGAGTGGTAGTCCTGCCTTAGAGTAACTGTGGGAGTTCTAGTTTGCAGTCATCCTCTCTGACATGACATCCATCCCTTCCCATCTTTCTCCCTCTGTGGTTGAAAATTGCTGACTATTCAGGTCAAGGATACACATCACATCTTACAGGAAGCTTGGATTCCCCCACCCCCAAAATGTGTAAGATAGTCTACTGTTAAATAGGGAAACTATGACATGAAGAATGAGTTTTGCACATAGCATCTAGGATGGAGTATAATGATAGAGTTAGATTTCTGTCTGGACTTAGGCATCAGTATTAACGGATTAAGAAAAATGTTAGATTGGTTAAAAAATTGCTTAGCTGATGGGGATTTATTGTAAAGTCTCTCTTATTTTAAATTGCTGGTTTCCACAGGTCGATAGCTTCCACTACTGTGTGACTCTACCTCGGGCTATGCAAAGGAGCTGGTTCACCTGCTTATGGTCCTGTGGCTTCTGGAGCCTTCAGGGGTGCAACTGCCATTTTAGAGCTATTCTTTACTAAGTCAGTGCTGAGGCTACAAGACTTTAAGTTGAGCACCTCAGCCCCGCACCCAGAGATGAAAAGTTATTTGTCACGTACAGTTTGTTCATTCGAGCAAGCGATTCATTATTACAGAACTGTTTCTAGACACCCGTGCATTTAGTTCTCCAGACAGTGGGGAACAGAAAAAAGAAAACCCAACAAATTGCTAATGCCTTTGGCCGACACAGGATCAGACTCCCCAAGGGATTTTGTATTACTGTGCCTAAACTAGGAGCCATCTAGGCCAGTTCTGTGGAGTGGGTCCCTGGTTATTTCGCCAGCTTGAGTCCAGCTGGTATATAGGGGCAGGCCAGCCCCCCCCACTTCCTTCTGTGTTCCCTTCTTCATCCCTGTGTGGGGCAGGGAGAAATTTCACCATCTTGGGTGATTAGAGCTGAGAAACGTGTGTGTGTGTGTGTGTGTGTGTGTGTGTGTGTGTTTGCTTCTTGTTGCACTTTTCCCCTTTTGAAAGGAGCTGCCATGAACTGCTGAAGGTGACCTGACTGTGTCAGTGAAACCGTTCTGTGTGGTTTGTCTTCCCGCCCACACACAGCACACTTTGCAGACTTGACAAGGATGGATCAACCCTAGAGAGGAACAAATAAACAAAAAAAAAAGACCCAAAAATACCCCTCCTCCAAAAAAATGCCCTACGGTGTGAAACTTTCTGAGAAAGACTGGCCTATTTCTTTAAAGCTGGGGAAAAAAACCCAGCAAAAATAGAATTTTCTTGTTTATTCAGATCATATCAGTCCTGTTTCTAGAACCACCCAGCTCGGTTGCTGCCCGGAGATTTTTAGAAAGCCGACTGCTGGTGAGCGCGTGGTTTTTGCTGAGAGTGAGCTGTGTTCTTCATGTCGCCTATTAGAAGGTCAATGCGTGATTATAAAGCATGCATGTGTAAGAGCGATAGGCTGCACAGGAGTATTTATAAAGTGGTGTGTTTACATCAACGGTACTATACAAGCAACAAATAATAATAACATTGTGGGGAAAATTAGCCCCTTCGATGTATAACATCCAATATGTAGCCCTGTACAATTAATATCCTGCAATTTAACTGGTTATTCATTTCCTTTTTTTATACCCCCCTCCCCTTGACTCAGAAGAAAGCAACAGAATTTGTTTAATTTAATACGGCATTTCACAGCAACATAGAGCCAAAAATATATCCTGCGGGATTCATCCGACTTCCCACCCTATATGTCCAAAAGCAGCCTGGGTTTATTTATCAGTGGCATGTTCTCTAGGGCTGTTTTTAAACGCTCGCGTCCTGTCCCTGTCCTTCATATATAACTCTTGTTCTCTCCCTTTTCTGATCACTCTACATACTTTTAATCACTGGTTCTCAACAGGGGATTAAATCTGCCCTCCCCCCACCCCACCCCCTGGGAAAAACTGGGAGAGCCAAGAACCACCTTGGACTGTGTAATTGCAGAGGGCAGCGTTCTACGGCTTCCCAGTGGTGCAGACGGTCCTCTGTGACTGGAAATCAGTCAACTCAAAATGTCACCGGTGCTGAGGCTGAGAGACCCAGTGTCAGCTCACTGATCTTGTTTTTCTTTTACTGAAAATAGGTTTTTCCTATAACATCTCCTGATTATGGTTTTCCCTGCTCCTCCTCCTCCTCACTCCTTCCCACCTCCCCTCCCATCCAGATCTACCCCCTTCTGTTTCTCATTAGAAAACACACAGGTTTCTAAGGGACTATAATATAATACAAAGACAAAACAAGAAACATCAGAGTGGGAAATACAGACAGAAGGAAAACAGGCCAAGAAAAGAAACAAGAAATAGATACAGACACACACACACACACACACACACTATTCACACACTTAGGTATCCCATAAAAACAAAAAACATGAAGCCGTATGTATATGCAAAGGGCCTGTAAGGGTAAAAATAAATAAATAAAAATCAAGAGTTAAAATTTTAAAGAAGAGAAGAAAGAAAAAGCCCCGAGACACTGTTATGAGACAAGGAACTTGGAAAGGTGCTGCTGAGTTCATTTTCTGTAGGCCATGCTGGTCATGAAGTCTGCCCTTCAGAGTAATTTCTCCTCCAGTGAGACTCCCTTGGAGAAAAGGAAACTTCCGTTTGCAAGCAGTTATCATTTGGAGACACTCTGGGTAGGGGTGGGGCAGGTGTCCACTGCTCCTTTCAACTCTAGGACCCCTTCTGGTGCAGACCCGTGCAGGCCTGGTGTGTGCTGCAGCAGTCTTTGTGGGTTTATATACGTATTGTCGGTCCTGTTGTGTTTACAAGGCCTGTTTCTTTGGTGTCCTCCATCCCCTCTGGTTCTTACACTCTTTATGCCTCGTCTTCTGCAGGGTTCCCTGTGCCCTGTTTAGGGCTGACTGTTCCAAGGTCTCTCACTGTCAGCATATTGTTGGGTTATTGGTCTCTGTTTTTGTTCCCATCTGCTACAGAGGAAGCTTCTCGGCTGATGGCTGCAGTTTACTGATCTTTGAAACCACCTAACCCCCACAAGATAGGGATCATCATTATCTTTCTGAATGCCATGCATGTAACACAGTCCTTCCTGCAGGCTCCCTAGATGAACCACAAGGCACAGACCGAAGGACTACAGGCTTAGTTTGGGTGTTAGAGGATTATTCCTCCACTCTGGTTTAGGCCTTTGCAAGAAGTTCTGCTTGAATTTGCTATGGTTAACATATGATATACAAAAGCATACATGCCTGTGTCTGTGTGTATGTGTGTTTGTGTGTGTGCATGTATGTGTGCCTGTGTGTGTATGTGTTTATGCATGTGTGTATCTCTGTGTCTATGTATATGTGTATGTATGTATTCATGGGTGGGTCTATATATGTCTGTGTATGTATACATTTCTGTGTGTGTGTGTGTGTGTGTGTGTGTGTGTGTGTGTGTGCCTGACAGTGGGTGTCTGTGTGCATCTGTGTGAGTGATCATGTTATCCTGAGATTCAAAAACTTCTAAAAAACTTATCATAGGACCCAGTCAGACTCCACTCTCTTAGTTCAAGGCAACACTGTGGAAAATGGTCAGAGCCACCTTATCCTGCTGTGTGTGTCAAGACTGACGCTGGAGGAGATGTTTCTGCCTGGTCAGTCCATCTCCTGGCTGAGAATACTCACTTCCACCCACTTTAATTTGGAGAGTGCATACTGGTTTCCATGCCTCTGCCAACCAGTCAGCTAACTGGAAAAGTTCCTAGGCTCATCAACCCCACATAAACCCCAAGACCTCTTGGGAGCTTGCTGGGTCCTAGAGAAACCTGTTAGGATGTTTGAACAGATAGATACCCAGGGTCTATTGGATTCAAGAGTCATTTATTTTTTTTAATTGCTACACAAGCTGTGGGTGCTGCTCGGAACTCTTAGTAATGGGACAGCCTGAGGCCAGAGCTGCAGAGGAGAGCTCCCCACTGGATGTGCTCCCAAGGAGCCATCTGCACAGATGGAAGGGAGACAAGAGCCATTTGGTGTGTGCTCACCCTGCACCCTTCCCCCACAGCACCTCCCATCCTGGTAATGCCCCTCTCCGCCTTTTCTCTAAAGCCTCACATTCCCGGAACACGCAGAGAAGGGGTCTCTTCCTCTACACTATTTAGCTGTCACTGTCACCACTTAATAAACACTTAAAAGTCAGTGACTCAGCTTGCAGGTGCCAGTTAGGCCCTGGTGACTGTCAAATGGACCCGTCCCAGCTAATTTTGGTCTTCAGCAGCAATGTTCAGGGTGCCTCGAGGCAGGCATGATGCCAGCACAGCCCGGCACATTCCAGGACCCGGAAGGGCAGGAGAAGTGTTTGTAAAGCGCTGGACACATGGTGGTGTCCAGGTGTGGGTGAGGTGGGAAGGGAGTGTGGTAGGTGGAAGTATGGCCGTGAGCTCCACTCTGCTCTAAGCATGCGACAGGACTTCTGCAGCCTCCAGGCAGAGTCCCTTGAAGGGGTGTGCAGGCTATCCAATGCAGCCTTCCTCATGTGTCTTCACATCTATGCTGAGGAAAGTGAAGACCATGCAGGGGCACGCAGCATTCTTCGGGCATTGCTCGCTGTCGCCATGAACAAGCTAATTGGTCTACTTATTCCTTGTACCAAGTGCTGCTTACTTCAGACTTACTAAGACACATGGTTAGGCCCCATATTGGGCCATCTCTAATGACATTGAGGAGGCCAGCATGTGGTGGTAGGCATCGCAAGCATTTTTTAAACTAACGGGTTTTTTTTTATTCTTTGACATTTGCATACATTTACATAGCATGTCTTTATGAACTTTAAAACACCTATCAAGGGTCTTTCCACTGCACTCACACAACCCTGTTGCCCAGGTCCTCACCATGAGGCAGAGAGTGTTCAGTTCCGAGGACATTTGAGCACCATCTCCAGGCTCAGCATAGTCAGAGGAGGAAGCTGCTAGCAAAATGACTTGATTTACACAATGAGAGAAGATGAGGGTGTCTTCCCTCGCTTAGGACAGGGTATGAGATTTACAGTCAGACATGGGGAAATGAGCCAACAGCTATGTGTGATTCTCGTCCCTTCAAATCTGATGGGCAGAAGAAGTTTTTCTATGACATCCATCACTTCCACCCTCCCTGTCCTTAATCTCCTTCCATATTTGCCACATTCTAGCTTATTTTTCTTCTGAGCTTAGTTTACAATAACATCTCCCTGGTTCTTCCATTTCTTGAAGTCCTGAATAAGACTTTCCTTATCCTCTTTAAAGCCAGATGAGGTGCCACCTCCTCTAGAAGTCATTTTGGAGCCTCCTCTCCACTCCCAGGATCAGGGTGAACATGTGGCTCACACATTCATTTTTTAACCTCATTTTGCATTATAATGATTAGATTAATGTTACAGAGACTGCTGCATCAGTACACAAGGTGATTAACCATCAGAAGGACATTTGTACACAGGAACAAGGGAAACAAATGCCAATTAGGCTTTAGTCCCATCTTTAATAACACATCAGCATAGCTTCCAGGTTCCCAGTGTCATCCCCTCCTCCTCCAGCTCCCTGGAAGGAACCATTCCTTGCACAGTGCCCTGGACAGACTGCTACAGAACCCTTCCTATGCTACAACTCACTGTAGTGTGAGTTGTTCTCTCTCTGATGAAGTTTGAAATCTGAGGAATGGAACCAAATCTTGTCTGTTCAGCATCTCTCATGCAGCAAGGAACATTCAGGGGAAAAAAAGAGCTTTCCTAATGCCTGGAGGTACCTGCTAGTCATCTGAGCACAAAACCAGTGCCCCTGACCTTGGGTGATCAATTCTCCATATTGCTCTTCAAGGTGTCAAGAGGCTGGGATAATACATATTCAAACAAAACCCTGTTTGACTCAAATGGTGGATCTTGAGGGAATCATCTTGCACTTTTATACTCGGACCATACATGACTCTAATCCTGCTTTGTGGGCCAGTCTTTAGGGGGCAAGTTTGACTTTGAACCTTACCTGTCCCTCACTTGGGTGTTGAAAGTCCAGCTTGTAACTAGCACTTATGGAAGTTAGTGATAGGTGTAGCCTTCAGGGGGGGCATGGCCAGGTCTTCAAAATTCTGATCTCTTACTCTACTGAACATGGACAGCTTGTAGTACATTAGTGAGGCTTTACAGGCTCTCATTTCTCAGTGACTCCTACAACTCATGGCCTTGACTTTTTCAGTGTTTTGTAAGTGATCACCACACCCATGCTCATTTTGTCTGCTTTATGAAAGTTTTATAAGTGAGATTACTCACTGGGGAAAGGTAATGGTTGCTAAACCTGGTGACCCAAGTTCGAGCCTTGCCATCCTTATGGTAAGAGGGAACTAACTCATACAAATTATTCTCTGGATTACACACACAGACACACACACAGACACACACACACACACACACACACGTCAACCAATCAATAAATGTTATGAAACTTTTAAGCTAGACCTCGTCACTGTAGTCAAGGTTAGCAGTATATCACAACACTTGGGAAGAGTGGATCCATCTGAGGAATGAGAACAGGCTATGGTTCTTACCTAGTGACTATCAGGTAAGACCTCATGACAAAGCCCTCGGCTCTGTCTCTCTCTGGGCTTCGTTCCATTGTCAAAGACTACAAGAATTCCCACTCTCATGAAGTCAGAGCAAAAATGATATATAAACAGCATTCATGTCCAGTGTGCAATGAAATATAATGTTGAACTTTTATTTGATGCCAAAGGATATTATCCTTTTAGTCAACATTTAGTATCAGATAATAAAGTGAAATAAGAAAAACTGTTTCCTTTCTCCTGTGGCTGTCGGGAGACTTGGTGTGGATGCTCCATCCTCAGTCTCGGTGAATTTGTGAGCTGGAATGTTTAGTGCATGAGTTTTTCTTTAGTTCTTACAGTATCTTTTTTTATTATGCATTTAGTTTTTGAAGTCAGTATTTTATACAAATAATACATTTTTGAAGAAGATAAAATATATTCTGTAAATATTACTATGCTACCTGACATTTGCATCTTATGTTATTTCCAGAATAAGAAAATAAATACAAATAAATTAAAGATATGTATGTGTATTCATAAGCACAAGCACACAAATATACCCATACAGAATCACATGCTGATAAGTTTGATAGCAGACCTGCCAAAAGCAAAGACAGCAAACACACAGAAATTTATATGTAGGGGTTGTCAGCTTCCTTGGAATAAAGACTCTAGTCATGGCTAACTCTAAATTACCACTAATAAAGCCATGATTCACACAACTCCCAAAGGATGCCTCTCACAGTTCCCTGCTAAACTAGTGTGCAAAGTAGGAACAAAAGGCAGGAAAGAAGTGAAGTCAGCCAAGGTCTAGACACCCGAGGAAAAATAAAGAATGCACAACAAAGCTCTCACACTCATATGAAACCACACTTTTTATATGCTACGGGTTCATTCAATTATTCAGTGCTTTTTTACAGTCATACTTGGATCTTAGGCACTTGTTATTAGGTTTTAAAACAATGGATTACAATTCCCTAGACCCAAGGAATAAGGAGTCAGAGATTTGAAGAGAGTTAATGGCGGTGATCCATTTGAGAGCTGGTCACTCCCAACATGGATGAGATGATCACGGAGATTAATAGAGTTTGTGACTCAGGAAGAGGACTTCATAGGGCAAATGTAGTCAAGAGAAGGGCCATCCAGTTGATGCATAAATAGACAGCTTAGTTGGTAGAGTGCTTGCCTAGCATGTGCAAGGCCCTGGGTTCAATCCCTGGTATCCTGTCAAACAATTCTTGCCTTACATATTGGTAATCCCAGCACTCAGGGGGCTATGGATTGAAGCAAGAAGATCAGGGGCTTAAAGTCACCAATAGGGCCAGCCTAGGGTATGAGACTTGGTTTCAAAACAAAGAGAGAAAGAAAAACATGTGTTTAAAGAATATTCATTTGAAAATAATCCGAGTTTATATTCAATATACAATGATTAGAATTTTCTGTTCAAAGAACATTATTCTTCCTAATGTTTTGTGGAATGCATAATTGATTTGTTATTTTGACTTGACCACAATTTTGTTTACAAATGTGTTTCCTGCCATAAAGTTAATACAATTGCATTACAGAAGGTTTCTGAAAAGCCAACAGTGATTCTACTTTAGTGTTTATTACAGGACTTTGTAATAACAAATCAATTGCAATGTCAAAATGCTCATCAATAGAAGAATGGTAAAAATCTGTGAGGTTTGAAATGACACATATAAAAAAATCAGTATCAAGTATATTGATGTGGAATGGTTTTACCGTTATAGTTTAGAGAACAGTTATAAAGAAACAAAACAGCCTGGCGCTGGAGAGATGGCTCAATACTGAAGAGTTTGATGGATAAGCATGAAGACCTGAGTTTTGATCCCTAGCATCCATGTAAAAGCCAAATCTGGTGGAATCTGTAACCCCAGGACTGATGAATAGACAGGTAGATCTTGGCAGCTAACTGGTCAACCAGTCTAGGCCAGATGCCAATATCCAGGGCAAGATGGAGATGTCAACCTCTGGCCTTCACACATGCCTCCAAGAATAAATGTAACCTCAGGAACACTTAAATCACACACACACACACACACACACACACACACACACACACACACACACACAGAGAGAGAGAGAGAGAGAGAGAGAGAGAGAGAGAGAGAGAGAGAGAGAGAGAAACTAATGTTGCACCATATATAGCTATGGATATATATACACATTATAATGCATAAAATAGGGAAATAACTCATCTCTAGGATGTTTGTATATTTGGAAGAGAGATGATGTCACCTTGTTATGCTTAAAATCCTCATCACGATGTATATGTTTACCAGGGTGTTCTTTGCATAATTTCTAATATATCAGTCGGAAGAATGAGGGTGTGTGTGGGAGGTTCATACTTCAACACTATGACAGAAACCAGGTAAATTATTTATATGTTTCCCCTTTCTTATTTTTTAAGAGACATATGAATGTAATTGTGGTATACACAGAGATTTCCTCATTTCTTTCAGCCCACATTTAAATGTATTGTTGCCTAGTTACTATAACTAAGGATATATTAAAATATATGTAATGGAGAAATAGTGTAAGGATACACAAGCATGAGGACCTGTGTTTGATGCCCAGAACCTACACAATATAAACTAGACACCGTTTTACTTGCTGTATAATTTCAACCCTTGGGAGACAAAGGTAGTGGATCCCTGGGACTCACAGACCAGTTAGTTCAGTATACTAGGCCAGTGAAAACCCCAATAAACAAGGCGGGTGATTCCTAAGGAACTACCTGAGGTTGTACTTACACACATTTGCATATGCCCCAGCAAAACCTTGTACCTATAGGAACACCACACCTGCATGCACACATATTGTACACATATGCAATTTGTGTAATGACTTAGTTATTATTTAGTGTGTACTTTGTTTTAATTATGGAAATCTTTGAACATAGTTTGATCCCAAAACTAAAGCTCAAAGAATTGCGAAACCATGATAGTCCTGTTTATTTTGTTTTTTGTCTTTCTTCAAGAGCCATACATTGTTGACCAGCAACATTCCAGTAAAATTGGAAGTCATGAAATTGAAGATGAGCCAGAGGCAGTCAGTGTCATCTGTGCATCTGCAAGTGGCCACAGGGCACCTGAGGACTTGCCCAGGGCTTGGACCAATGTAATTGGTGTCCAATGGCTGTGAACGAAATTAAACTGAAGATAAACAGGAGATGTGTGAGTGAGCTCCAGCTAAAAAGTAACAGGCGATGGATGCCCCAGCAGCCCAGGTGGCAGCCGACCAGGAATCTGGTGTTTTGTTGACAGCAGCTCTGCTCCCACAGGCACCTTTGTGTGGACAGACAGGCTCAGTAATTGGAGACGTGCATCTGGCCGTGGCTCTAATGCACCCAGGCGTGAAGGTCTTAGCTTATCCAGGGCAAGTCACAGACAGCGTGTGCATCTGAACATCCAGAGAGGCTGCCCATAAGCACAGTACCAGTGTGCTTGCTGCTTCCGAATGCATTCATGCATCTATCTTCTTTCAAAAGATTTGTTTTGTCATTTTATTATATGCCTTTGTGCCTAGGCCTGAGTGTGTGCACACCGTATGTACGTAGGTACCTTGAGAGGCCAGAAAAGAGCATAGATTCTCTGGAGTTGGTGATACTGGTGGTTGTGACTTGATGTGATTGTTGGAATCTAATCCCCGGTCTTCTACAAGAGCAGCACATGTTCCTCTCTTGACCATGAGACGTCACTCTAGCCATCGATGTACTTTACTATCCACTGACCAGTGGCTCCTCCCTTAGTCCACCACTTGTTCCACTTTGAAATAATTTAAGCCTTGCAGGAGGTGCTGTCCAGTGCTGACAGCAAGTCTTGGCCCATGTGCAACATCTCCAGTCTCTGTGTGGTTCATTCTGTATCACAAAACAACCTTGGCAGTAAGATACAGAAGAGCTCTTCCCCACCAGGAGCTCCTTTAGAGTCACCCGTCCTAATCCTGATCCCCACCCCTGCATGGGCCCCAAGAAAAACTTATCTGTTTTTGCATCCATAAGCCTTGTTATCTTAATAATACATAGTAAGTAGAATTCTAGCATACATGGTTGTGATGGGCAGTGCTGACTGTCAACTTGAATTTAGAATCTTGGCACATCTGTGAGGGGGTTACTGGGATGAGGTTAACTGAGATGGGAACACTCAGCCTGAATGTGAACACCACCACTCTGTGGGCCGGGAACTCAGAATGAATATAAATGAGAACGCAGGCTGATCACCAGCATGCTTGTCTCTCTGCTTCCTTACTATACATGCCATGTGACCAGACACATTGTGTTGTAACTGTGATGTGGCCACGATTCACAGAGCCATGTGCGTGAAAATAAACATTTCCTGTCCCAGGCTGCCTCTTGCCAGGTACGTGGCCACAACAACAGGCGATGCAGTGGCTGTGGGTTTGCTATTGGCATTCACAGGACTCTTGAGATCCACCAAAGTCATTCCACATATGTGTAGCTTTTTTGTTATCGATGTGTAAGTTTACACGTTGTATAGCATAGTAATCAACAAACAAAGCCAAGGTTGTCCTGTGACACGCGCGCACACACACACACACACACACACACACACACTACATACAGTACACACAAAAATACACAATACACACATAAAAACTTATGTGTGTATGTGCACACACACTACACATGCAGAAAAAGACCAATATTTTAAAAATAAGACTAATATGTGTTTTCCTTATTTTTTGCAGGACTGTGTATGTGTGGTGTGCATAAATACCTAGAGAGGTGGATGGATATCTGGGTCTTCCTCTGTCACCCTTCACTTTAACTCCTGGGGCAAATTCTCTCTGTGAATCTGGAGTTCCCAGAATCAGCTGGGCTAGCTGGGCAGCTTGCTCTGAGGAGCTCCTGTCTCTGCCTCCAGAGTGTTGGGATTATGGGGTAGGCTGCCACTTGCACCAGCTTTTCCATGAGCCTGGGGATCTTATTTCTGCTTTACTCTGTTATCTTCCAAACCTGTTCTCAGAACCCCTTAGTGGTCATTGGAGCCTGGACTCACTGGGGTGCTTTGAGATGATCCCGGCGGTTGGCTCTGTGTCTACCTCCCAGTCCACATGCTGTTAGCTCTGGGCTTCATTGTCCTTTCTGTCTTCCCCTTATCCTGGGTGGTGGTTTCTTGAGCAAAACAGCAAGGCTCCCTCTGCCTCCAACCTCAGTTCTCATTGCAGAAAGGAAGAAGATGAAAGTGGGGGGAAAAGTAAAATCTTTTTTTAAAGGAGGTGGTATTCATTCCAGGAAAGCAAACTTTCACAGAAATCCCCAGCTGACTTCTGCATTCATTGTCTCTGCCATAATAGCGTCAGCAAGGCGCCAGGGCAGATTTTATAAGTGCCATTTTGTGTTCTTTTGTCTCACCATATGACCACCCAGGGGGAAAAACGATCAGTGTTAAGGAGGGGAGAGAGATTTGGGGTAGAGACCAAATGATGCTTGCTACACCAGGTTGGACCTCCTTGACGTCTGTCATGGTTAAAAATGACTGTCAACTTGACAGGATCTAGACTCACCCAGAAAGCACATCTTTGGGAATGGCTGTGAGGGATTACTTAGATTAGCTTAGCTGAGATTAAGAACTGTCTGTGGGTGACAATGACTGTAGCCCTCAGAACACTAGTTGCCAGTGTCTGGCCCTCGATGTGTTTTAGGACTCTGCTTTGGAACACTGGGGCCCATGAATCTCTGTGTGTCGTGCCCCCTGACCCTTGGATAGACTTGTTGACATCCTTCACTTACTCCTGGGGTTTACCCTGCTGTCTGCATCACCTTTCCGTGTCATTCCCCAGGACAATTGTCATAGTTTACACCTGTAGCTTGATGCTACAGTTTGTGTCCAGGAAGCTACCCTTTGGTTTCAGGAGTGCATACCATCCCCATGGGTAATGCAATGTCTCCGGGATTGCTTGTATGTGCTCACAAGCACACCAGATGAGGAGTTCTGTCTTTATTACAAACTCCACACACACAATGGTCTCCCTTTTGCACACACTGTACCGTGGGGGCACCTTCTCACAGTAGCTTATGCATAGAAAGGCGGTCTCAAATCAGATGGAGAGAGCACATCTTAGGCCTGGACTCCATCGGAACCATTGAGCGCTCTGTGATTGTGACCCATAACCTATCTGCATTACAAATGCTTCCTTTTGCCAGTGTGTGGCTTTTGTGAGCTTTTTATTTATTTATTTAATAGGAGGGAGGAAAAGTTTCTCAACTTAGCATAGCAAAACCCATCTTCTAAAGCGCCTATAAATAACCCTGAATTCCTGGTGCTGCCTCAAAACGTGGCTCTTCTGAGCTGCAATGTCCGCTCTTTCTCTGAAACTGGAGTCGTCATTCAAAAATAGTTTCACTCAATTTAACTGCCTATTGAGCCCTCTAAATTACAGATATTAAGCCCTTGGTTTCAAAACAAACTTAATGAACAGTTCTGACAATCTATAAGCAAGGCCACTGGAAATTCATGGGCCAGATGGAATCACAGATTACACCATTTTCCTACTGGCCTGCAATTTTCGGCACCTGGATCGACATTCCAGGGATACATATTATGTCTGGTGCAGTAATTCCTGATAACTGAATTTGTGCGTTAGAAAGCTCAGTGCCGGCAGAGAAATGCCTTTTAACTCCACTGGCCATGCCTTGAAATGTCAGGGCAGAATTCAGCCTGACAATGTTGGTGGCAAGGTACTGTAAGGGGGCTCTCTTTTCACAGGGACATAATTGGCTGTGTTTTTATTAGTACGTGTCATTGAGGACTTTGCAAGCAGGAATTCTTTGAGAGAAGAAGCAGAAACATGGCATTAGGTGGGGGCAGCCATTGCAATGGCATGGAAAGTTCTGGATCCTTCAGAGGTTTGAGATAAGGAAGACGAGGGCGTGTGGATTAGTAAAGGAGGAAAGGAGAGAGTGTGAACACCGAACTGTTACCCTAGGGACCTCTCAATTCTTCATCCGAGGGAGAGCTTGTTAATTCGTAATTCACTTTAAGTATTCTACTGTCTGCTTCCTGGATGGGTGATGCTGGATAGCATCCTTAGCACATCCTTCAGATGGGGACAGAGAAAGGCAGGCATGCAAGGAATTGTGGGGCAAGGGAAGTTGAACTGTGTCTCTCATTCAGTCTACCCAGCCAGACCTGAACCCTGGCCAGGCATGCATCTCCACGGCAGTTTTCAAAACACGCCTTCTCCCTCCCCACATATTATACATTTATACATATAAATATATTTTCCCCATCTGTCTTCCTGAGAGTAGAGGAAAAGGTTATTCTACTTGAGGAAGTTTAGCAGATTCACCTCCATGTCCCTTGTGCCCATGGGGAGCCCCAAACAAGAAAACCTTGAGATGTTTTGGTTGACAGACTACATGCTCCGATTTCCCTGGGCAAATTGAGTGATTTCCTCCTATGATAATCAGAGAGCATCTGACAGGTAGGTTTCTATTTAAAGAAAAAGAGTCACCAAGCAAGAAGACCAAACATAGCTTTGGGTACTGAGATACATGAAAGGTGAGACTCAACCCAGAAGTGAGCAGGACTGACTACTCCTGACTGAGTCCTCCCTCCTAAAATGCTGTCTTTTGCAAATGCCATCTCCTCCCACTGCTTTCTGCTCTCTCATCACAAACACCAGGTGGACTTAATCCTTGGAGTCCCAAGGCAAAAACACTTTTGATGTTAAGTGAAGAAAATCCCATCAGCCTTATCCTACCCAGAACTCCAGGAAATACTGCTGCCACATGGTTGTGTATTAGTTGATGGGAGGTTCCTAGAGAGTTGCTAGTCCAGCTATTTGACTTTGTAGGTAAACTCCATTTGGGCAAAATAAGTCAACTATGGGATACTGCTTGTCACCACAGGTTAGTGTCGTGTTGTTCAGCCCCAGATTGCTGCAACCCTAAAACACTAAATACTATGAATGGTTGACTTATGGGGTTACCTTTATATTTCAAGTGTCTGGCAGGAATCAGATTATATCCAGTAAGACCCCAAATAGCAAAAAATCAATCTGCATCACAAGGAAGAGAGGTATTTCTTTACTTTGGACTGAAATCGGTGACATAGTTTATTTTAAATTCATTACTGGATGGAGGTCTGCTAGGTACAGATGTGCCAATGGTTCCTAAGTTATCGTCAATGTTGTGTCTCAGTTACTAAGTGGGCTTGGGTGTGGTGTTTAAGCGACCCTTGTGTTCTTCTTGAAGCACACACAAAGGTTTGGGTAGGAGAAAGTCAAGCATGCCCAGGAGGGATGTTCAGCAAATGTTGGACCTTCCTCTCATGGATCTTGACTCCTGGCTGTTAAGTAGAAGCTGACAACCGGATCTCACCTATAAAACAGTGAGAAAGGCTCACCCGTGCCTGTCATGCCTTTAGCATGTGGATCCTGAGGAGGGAATAAGAGAGAGCCTGTGGTGGTAAACCTCAGGAAAAGGTAGGGGTTGGTCCTTCAGGAATTACCTTACTCAATCACCACATTACAGATATCCTAGAGGGAGGAAATGTCAGTCATTTGTATCTCATAGCTGTTAAACCAGGGTACCACCAGACTTCAAGTTATTAGAACCCCGGGCACAGATCCCTGCACCAGTCACCAGGATGCACAGATAAAATTAGATGGTAGCATAGACTTCCAGAAGGCAAAGACATTGCTTCAGTATTTATCCTCAGGAACCAACTAACTTTTAAAAATATTTTAGAACGTTTGTCTGCTTGTTTGATGTGTATTGTGTGGGTGCATAGATGGAGATCAGGGGACAACCTGTATGAGTCACTTCCCTCCTTCCACCATGTTTGTTCTGGGGGATTGAACTCAGGTCATCAGGCTTGGAGGGAGGAGTCTTCACCCCCTGAGCCATCCTGCCAGCCCCCAACTAATCTTTGTTTGATGAAAGTTCAGAAGGAATTCTCACCATCAGCAGGGTATGTTGCCTTGGTATCTGTGGTAGACTTCTTCTGGGACCTGTATAGAAGCCCAAATCTGCAGATGCTCAAGTATGCAAGATGATTCAGTATGTGCATGGCATCTGTGTGCATCCTCTCACATAGGTTCTACAATCTCTACCTGACTTTTCAGTACCTAATGCACCGTGAATTTTATGGGAAAGGTCCTCCTGCTGGGTGTTCAGGATCAAGGAAAACAAAAACCTAAATCAATATATACCCTTCTTCTTCCTCCTTCTTTCCCTCTCTTTCTCCTCCTCTCCTTCTCATCTTCTTGATCACAGTTGCTTGAATCCTTGGGTGCAGAACTAAAGGTCACAAAGACCAACTGCATGCATAGGATCTTGCCACTTCTAACAATAACAAGTGGCAGATCACTTTTTCTTGCCTCAGGGCTAACCTTGGGCAGTGACTGCATGGATCACCATGCCAACTTAACCCAAACCTCAAGCCGTTCATTGCAGGCTCTCCAATAAGACACATCAGAGAAGATGCAAAGGGACAGACGGCATACATCACACTTCTCTAAAGGGACCTCCCCTTGTTCTCCCATCTCCTGCTCAGTTCTGTCTTTTGTCTTTACCTTCAAGTAGGTCATGCACAGAGAGGTTATCCCTTCAAGTCAGCTGTACCTGCAACAGAGATGCTTGTGTTGTGTAACTAGTAGATCTGTTCTCAGGTTGATCAAGCAATGGCTTCCCCGGGAGCCCAAGGAACCTAGGATGCATGTCTTAGAAAGTGAAAGCAATGCATTAGAATGTGGCCTTAGGGGCTCATTTAAAAATACTATTCAGGCAGTAGCAGAAGAAGCCTTTAAAAATGTTGGCAGCTGTCGTTTTTTGCCGCCTTTCAAGTAGAGGACAAAGTGGATTTAAAGACATCCACGAGATGGTTCATTGAGCTTGCTTCATGTTCCCAGGTACATTGACTTATTTGAAAAGTGTGTTATTTAAATTGAACCTTTGCATCTATTTTTATCAGTTGTTACTGCAACATCACTCCTTCAGCCTCAGATATGTTACTTCGGACCATCCTTTCTTTTATGCGCTTTTAAATTCACATTTTCACTCATCCATCATTTATTTAGAACCCACTGTCTATAGACCATGAAATGAAGTCTTCAGTGGGAAACATGAAAATATCACAGGCTAGCCCATTGGAACTCATTTTTTCATTTCGAATCTCATAGCGCTGTCCAGAGGATTGGCCCTGGGAGATCATTTCTCTTGGGCTAAGACTTGGTGAGGAAGGACAAAGCAACCATTGTTCTCTCTAGCTTCCCCCCAGTGGCATCTTACAAGGCTCTGAATTCCAAATCTGTTTCCCTTTTTCCTGATTCTCCTATTTTTATGACAGTAATGAGGAGTTCAAATGCCCAGCAAAGCACCGATGGGCTCAGTGCTTACTCTGTCTGGAGATGAGCTTGGAAGATTTATCATTTTGGGAGGTTTTTGTGATACTCAAGTGGAGAAGCTGTCTCAAAGCACTTAATATAGTGAGAGGAGAGATTGCTAGGGCCTCTCTCTTTCAGCAGGATTCCCGCTGATCTAAGGAGAAACAGCCTGGAAGCCGTGGTGGCTGCTGACCTGTCTGTTTAGGGGTATCACAGCACCCCTTGGACCCATTACTTCTGTCTTTGATGAGATGCTCTTTCCAAAAGACTCAAAGAGAGCGACATCTGCAGGGACTTTGTCCCTGGACAAACCTGACTGGGCACAGTGTTTATCGGAATTCACAAGCAGAATATAAGACTTCATGTTGAGTATGATTTCTCCTATGCCTTAACTGTTTTAAATCTAGGAAACCTTCCTAGATGTTGAGTCAGCAAGCTGAGCAGATCAGTGCTTCCTATTCTTAACGACATTCTGTCTCAAACTATGAAAGGCATTACAAAAACGATATATTGTTAAAGTAAAAATATATAAAAAAAATAAAGCTTAGGACCAGCTTTGCGATGCAACTCACTACAAAGTGGGGATGATTCTAAAGGGATAGGTTCATGTGATTTGAGGTCAGGGAAAAGAAATGAGGCCAAGGAGATGTTTCAGTCACAGGTAGACAGGGGTTGCAGTTTCCAAAGGTGATTTGGGGCGGGGGGGTGGGGGTGGCCAGGAACTATATACCAGGCATTAGAGCAGCAGAGTTAGAAACAAAACCCTTTTATAGGGGTTGAAGTAGCCTTTCCCTATGTTTGATCCATATTTACATGTGTCTGGACTTAATTATGAATGACATTTCCATGAAAGTAATTGACAGTAAAGGTAGGATCAAAGTCCATAAAGGCCGCACATGAAGAGAGTGATAGCGAGAATCAAGAAAGACTTGAAAAAGAAAGCATGGTAGCTGAGTAGCCTGTCAGCCCTGGCCATCACTGAAACTCTAGAATTAGATAGCACCCCTTTTCAGCAGAATAAGTGGTTGCATTTTATGAGGGAACACCATCATTTCTAGTCCCAAAGCCCTGAGATAAATAAATTATGAAAAACCATTGTATATGTGACCTTTTCAATATGATACAAAACTTTGTTATGTAAAATGATAGAGGATTCAGAGCTCAACAGTTTAGAGCATTTGCTATTCTAGCAGAGGACCCAGGTTCAGTTCCCAGAAACTACATGTAGCTCACAGCTTCTCATGACTTAATACTAAGTCAAGAAAGCCATCTACTTCCCCTCTCCTGGCCTCTGTGGGCACCAAGCATGCACATAGTATACATATAGATATGTAAGTGAAACACTCACACCCATAAAATGAAAATAAATAAAACCTTAAAATGTTTCTTTTTGCATTGGTGCCCAGTGACAGTCTTAATTCTGTAACAAAGTCCCAGTGTGGCCATGGGTAGAGCTGGAGAGACGTGCCCCAGAAATGTAGGTGTTTCCTAATCTGACCGATGTTACTGGAAAAGCATGGGGGACCTTGAAAAGTGAGTAGTTAGCGCCGTTCTTGGCTCACTCCTTTCTAGCCTCAGTTGTCTTCAAAGCAGTGTGACAAGAAGCTACACCTGCTGACTCAAGAGACTGTCACCCTGGAAGGCAAGGTCAAGTATTTCGTGTCATTAACTGAAAAGATGATCAGTGTGTTTCACCAAGCTTTGAGAAGATTAATCTACCATTTCTGTGGAAAACAAGACGTTCTGACAGTCCTGCCTGTCTCAAGTGAGGTGTCTGCAAGATGGGCCGGCTTCTCTAGAAATGGGGTTTCACATAGCTCTATGGCACAGACCAGTGTGGATGGGGCAGGCTACAGGGAACACGGATGTGACGAAGGAAGTCAAAGAGATCCCAGCAGAAAGCAGTATGGAAGAGTGAACTAAGGCCAAACTGGAGTTTGTCCAGCTTGACCCGAAACAGACCCAAAGGATAAAGCAAAATCGAATGAAAGCATGTGTCAGCCTTTAACAAAAACTCCACCTCTGTAAGTCAAAGATACATGAGCTGGGAAAGAATATCTGTCACATTCCACAGCAAACACGAAAACGAGACACTAGGACCAGGATGGTGATTATCTGCCAGGCTGGGAGGTCCGTGTGATACAGTTGTGAAATCCAAACCCACAGGGTGAGCAACTGCAAGCATTTCTTACAGACCCTGCTACAGGCTCAGACAGCAGAATTGCTTAAATGAAAAAATGACTGCGGCAGATAAGATAATTTCCATAACTTGCAGAATATAGGGAACATAGAATCAGTTTCTTTCCAAAGTCAGTACAGAATTAAGTAGGAAAGTAACAAATTAGGCTTATTAGCATAGTAAAATAACTTTGAAGTAGATCGTGTCAAATACAACAGTAAATATGTAAATTCCACACAAAGCCAACTATATTGCTGGGAAAGACATAGAGAAAAGCAATTAAGAATGGTGAGTTTTATTCCAAATTAAAATATCAATGCTTCCAAATAAATAATTAAGTCTAATAAAATGTCTTTTACAAATTAGGGCATATTTGGAAACTGTACAAATTAAATGTAAATTTGTATGGAAGAATAAATGTGTGAACATTGCCAAGGACAATGTGAAACGTATGCATAACGGAGGTGGATCTATCCCATCAAATATTAAAATATTCTAAGGAGCTCCTATTGTAACAGAATATTCCTCTCATAAGAACACAACAGAGAAGCCATAAGAATGTCAAGAGCAGACAGGAGGCACTGCACAGCACAGTCGTTATTGCAAATAGGAGGGCGTACATGAGGAAACAGTTTTTATCTCCAGAAGCTTATTAAGAAAATAAATACACTTACTGTGCGCCCCCATCTCACAAACACACATAAATTCCCCCAAATAAAACTTCCAGGACACTGTGATATGAAGAAAATTTAAAGCAACTGGAAAATGATGATCAATTAAGTCAGACACCATGGAAACTTAAGTAAAATTCTGCAGGAAAGATAATCCTCACACTGATGACAGGTTTGCTTTAATATCATTAGTGATATAAATTATGCATCATCTATTATAATGTATATTTTAAATGTATAATCTATATTATAAATGAAGATCTCCTGAGGTACAAGCACAACTGGGAAGACCTGAGAAGGCAGCAAGAAAGAAACCAAGGTAGACAGGCAGCAAACTGGAAACCTCCCATTCGAGATCATCATTTACCCTGAAAGTGGCAAATGCTAACATGATCAGCATAATTTTATGAGGAGTTGACCTTTTCAGGCATGGAGAGGTATTCGTGTTGAAATCTTCATATTCACACTTCCTCCCTCGTTGATATGAAGAAAAGTCTTCAATAATGACTCAGATCTCCTACAGCTCCTTAGGCAAAGCTCCTGTATAATCCACCTTCAAAAGTCCAAACCCTCCTGGGATCCAAGTCACTGCCTACTCTGTGCTCTGTGGATGCTTTTACTAGGAGACTTTGGAGGTGAAACACACACAATATATGCATACACGTCAGTATATATATATATATATATATATATGTATGTCAGTTACACACATGGGCATATGTGTACACATATATGCATGCCAATACACACACACACACACATGCAAGCATACACATGCACATATATGCATTCATGTCCAATCAGTATACACATAAACACATATATACATACACATGTACATATATACATTCACAGCCAATCAGTGTACACATGCACACATACAGGCATATACATACGCACATACAGGCATACACGTATATTCATGCACATCACTGTACACACACACACACACACACACACACACACAAGAATCCTATTTTCAGTTTTTTCTCTAATTCCCCATCTTTCTGGCACACTGACTTAAGTGCCCTAAAACAATGTAACTGTAGGGCACATGAGCCTTTCAAAGATGGCACTGAGAGGGAAGTCAGATGGGAGAGTCCTGAGTTGTTTACAAAAAAGATGATTGGTTGCCTAGATCAAACCAGATGAAGTCACTACATGAACAGCTCGTGCTCACTAGGTAAAGCATAGGGTGCCTAGGTGTGTGATAGGCTGACCTTTAAAATCATTGACTCACTGTTTTCTAGCCTGCGTTTTTTGCTTTAAAAGATGCTTGCTGTGGGACAATGAATGAGTTCCTGCTTGACTAGACTCCCCGCTGCATCTGATGGTCTCCGGGATTCCAGGGACGCTGGGGAATGGGCAGGCAGCTCACTTACCCTTGCTGGGATCCAGCTCAGCCTTCCATGGTTGGGCTAAGACCCTGCAGTAACCTCATCAGCATTTCTCCATTCTTCCCAACACTTACAGCCGCTCTTCCTTTCCTAGACTCACACATCTGTCCTTACACCAACTCCATTGACATGGACTTCAGAGTCTATTGAGTTCATCGTGTGCCCCTGGCTGAGTTTAGAGATTGCATTTTCCTAAGTAATCTGATCTGTGTTCCCCATGTGAGCTAGTGTGCAACACTAAACACACGCACACACACATGCTTGCATGCGCGCACACATGCACGCATGCAGGTGCACGCATGCATGAGAGTTCAACATACAGGAAACAGGATCCAAGCATGGACTGAGTCTCTTCAATTGTGTGCCCAAAAAGAAGATTTACACTTAAACCTAAACTCCCTTCCATGTTTATTTTTTTATTTTTATTGGTTCTATCTAATAGATCTCTCTCTCTGTCTCTCTCTGTCTCTCTCTGTCTCTGTCTCTGTCTCTGTCTCTCTGTCTCTGTCTCTGTCTCTCTGTCTCTCTCTCTGTCTCTCTGTCTCTCTCTCTGTCTCTGTCTCTCTCTCTCTCTCTCTCTCTCTCTCTCTCTCTCTCTCTCTCTCTCTCTCTCTCTCTCTCTCTCTCTCTGTTCCAGCCACTCAATTGCCTTTTTTCATGATTGATCTGGCATGTATCTCCAGCAGATTCTCAGGGGTTTCTGAGCTTCTCTCTTTATTAGACAGGTTTTGGGACTATAGGTTTCCCCAGCTCCCTCTCTTTTCTGGCCACTATGAGGGAAGAGGTGTGTGTGTGTGTTGGTGTCATGATTCACAATCACAGATAGCCCACGACACTCAGTGCTCTGTCTGTGGGTGGCAGCATCATGCCCTCTCTTGATGACTTCTGTTTGGTTTGCAGGCTGCCTGTTCTCTCTCTTCTGTTGTATTTTTTGATGTATCTTTTCCAGTCCTTGGTGATTCTGCAGACTTCTCTATATCTGTTCAACAATTCCCTCGTTTGGTGTAAGCTAGCACATAAATCCTGAAGAATACTAACTGCACCTTCACAGAGGTCTGATGTCACCATGGAGATGCCAAAGGGAGTTCCTATGTACCCTCCTCTGCAGGTGGAGACACTGAGGTCAGAGAGGACAAGTGACTCATGCAGGTCACTCAGTCAGCACATATGATCTATTACATATTATTAGCAACCAGTAGGATGACAACATTCAAAGGAAGTTGCAAGATAACATATTTCCCTGGATCATCTTTCCATTCCAGAATTAAACTTACAGTCAATACCAGGAGTATTACATCTGGCTTTGCTTGGGTACCCTAATGTGACTTTAAAGAAGGCTGGGAAACCTCTGTTTTCTCTCCCTTAGAGAATAATAACCTATGAGGGAAGAGAGAGACCACAGATGTTTTAGCTAGCAGAGACATGGGCACCAAATAGTGTTCAGGTGGCTCTCTACACCCAGAGTCAATGGCAGGACCATGTTACTTCTCATGATCAAATTCCTTCTTCACCATCTGTATTGAAGAAACAAAACAAAAATCAAAACACACACCACTCTCTGCATTAACATTTCAAAAACATTTTTAATGAATGGTTCTGAACAGCAGTACTATCATTTGCCAGTAGACTTTGGCAGATCCAACCAGTAGCAAGAAGCCATTTAATCGTCCACTTCATCAGAACCCTTAGCAACACCCGCTCCAGTGTCCACTCCAAAAGACAAACCTCTCCTTCCTACTGTCTCAGAACTAGAGAGTCAACAGACAAAGCACCGTGGGTGACAAGTGTATCACAGACAGAATCGCAGATTTCAGATCTGTGAGGAAACAAAAGTTGCCTATTTTTAAAGCATAAATTCTAACTGCTCAAAATCCTGTCATGTCCAGGATTTAATTAATGGTCTCTCTGAAGGTGTTAATGAGGATACAGAATTCTGGGTTAGCCTTGATTGGCTTCCTAATAATATTTAGTGCTATTTCAAGAGAATTTTGGAATGTGCTAATTTTCTCAATTTCTGAAGAAGTATCAGGTTATTAAAGAGGACAGCCTTCTGTTATGGATAATCCCAGAATTGTACTTCCATCAACTCACCCCTAACAAATAACAACATCCTGTAGCTAAGGGTGTCTGAGTTCATCGGTGTATGAATTTACTTGCTGGTATAATAAAGCACCACACTGTAACCCACATAAGCAACTGGCGTGTGCTACTCCACCTCTCTGGCTGGGTTGGTTTTTCCCAATAGCTCCAGGCATACTGTTCCTGGCCTTCATCATTGCAGTGGGCAGGTTGCTTCTCTTCCAGTAGAACAGCCACCCCAGGCTCTGTCTTTATTTCCTAAGTGTTCTCCTGTCATTTACTCTATGTCTCTTCTTAGGACACCAGCCAGACTGGGTGAAGCAACAGGCCTGCCCTTGTGAGACCTTATCTTGGGTAACTGTACCTGTAGCACCATTCCTGAGTAAGATCCTGGTCTGAGACAATGAGGGAAGAGCTTCACAGTGTGAACACAGACTGGATGGGACTGGGTTCCAGCCGTCATTTACACTAGAAATGAAGGCATCTCTAGAGTCTGGGCCCTTTACCATCTCTGGCTCTCTAGTCTTCCCTTTCCAAATCTGCTTTTCTTCCTGCTTATTACAGGTAAGGAAACCAAGGCACCTCTGAAGTGGACGTTCTTAGCTTTTCTTCCAAGTTTCTCAGTAAGCCACAGACTAATATGGTCACCTAGTTTCCAGTCCATTCATTTCATTAAAGCCTTGTGTGCCCATGTCACTGCTCACCATTAATCATTTAGTTGCAAAGGTCACTTGCCACTTGCCAGTGGCAAATACTGCCTACTAGATTTCCTGGGCCTTACAGTGTGTTCAATAGAATGTGAAGTTTATAGTCCAATCCCCAGGGAAAAATGTCGCTGTCCTGTAGGCATAAATGGCATGTTTTGGGTATTCAGTGAAGGGAGCTGAGAAGCAGAAGAGGGGGAAGGATGGCAAAGGATGCATGCACAGTTTCTGAGGCTGGTGCTAAAGACGTTGCTGGACATATGTTCCTTGGAGCATTCTGCATCTCATTTGCAAAGGTGGCTGTTGCAGATGAACAGGGATATATTTAGCAGGGAGAACCAAGCATCTGTGTGCAGCAAGTAGATGCTAAGGTAATCCAGAGAGCCGCTGTACCACACCTTTGGCCTGACTGAGGGCATTAGGCTGCTAGCTGACTCTGGGACATTTCTATCTCGTTGGCAGGCTCTCCTGAGGCATCTGTGTAAGACTGCCCACATGTCCTAAACCACTAAGCTCTATGCAGCATTATCATGGACTTAAGTCACTGTGACTCCAGCCAAGTCCAGAGGACCTGCCTCCTCCCTGTTCCCACAGTCATCCTCTGTTACCACAAATCGATGCAATCATGATTCTTCATCCTTTAAGTACTGGTAATTATAGGGACATTCCCCTATATTACTCAATGTTCTAGAAGAAGTTCACAAGAATATGAACTTGCAGGCAGATGTCTCCTTAGAGGACAGGGCTGTGTAAGGGTATGAGCTGTTTTCCCGCTCACTTTGTTAACCATAAGCAATAAAACCACATTTGGCATGCAGTGACCTTATAATAAAAACCAGTGTTGGAGAAATTATTAGATGGGAGAATGCTTGGATGCAAGAATGGAAGAAGGAATGAAGCCATGACTCAATTTTTCAAGAAAGGTGTTTCCTAGATTCAAAGGCCTTCTGATGAAGGCCACACATATCTGACCTTTGTATGAATACAGAGATTTATCATGTGAGCCTCTATAAAGCCCTAAGAACAAGATGTATTGGGTTTTAAAAATATATCATTCATCTTTAAAGCTTGTAGAATGGGGGAGACACTTTGATAACTACACATCTGATAGAGGACTGCTGTTTAAAATAGTTAATAAACTTAAAATTTAACTACCAGGAAACCTAAGTAGTCAGTAAGTGAGTTAGTGAAATATACATTGCTCGAATGATGAAATATAAAATCCCCAAAGCATGACAAATATTCATTATTATAGTCACCAGAGAAATACAAAACTAGATCAAGAATTCATCTGAAGCAAGTTAAAATGACTGTCACTAAGAAAATTTAAACAACAAATGCTGGTGAGGATGAGGAGAAAAGGGAGCCCTCATGCATTGCTGATGGTAATGGAAACTACTCCAGCCACCAGGAAATCACTCTGGAGGTTCTTCAAATAATAAAACAAAACAAAAACCATGTAAAGTAGGTCTACCAGATGATCTATCTAGCTATAGTGCTCTTGGGCATTTATCCACAGATCTCCAGGTCTGATCACAGGCATACGTGAATGTCAGTGCTTGTTGTATCTCTATTCATGATAAGTTATAGAACCAACCTTCATGTCCAAAACCATAGGAATGGACCAGAGAAATGCAGTGTACATGCACAATGGAAATTTATTCAGTAGCTGTATAGTGAAACTGTCTTAGGTAAAGGAAGGAGGCTAATAGGAGGGAAAAGGAATGGGAAAGGAGAGGAATGGGCCAGAAGGGAGAGTGTTCAATGTACACTATACACTTGAGTGAAAATATCTTTATGAAAACCAGGACTTGAGAGCAGCATATTCACAAGATTTGTGGAGTTGTGAAATTTTGGTCTTAATACAAAAATACAGCCTGCATTCTCCAAAGAGTTAGTGTTACTTTATCCAACAGTTGAATATTTAAGGTGGAACGGGCAGGTGTGATTGGTCCTGAGCTAACAAATGCTGTAGCTCCTTTAAATCAGCCTTTATGGTAAAGTATGGGAGACTTTATGGGGAGCTTTTCCTCACAGGGTGTGGACAAGGCTCTGTCTGAGCCCCCTGCACTGGGACAGTCTCATCTCTTCTAGCCAGTTCACATAATTCTCATTCCTCCATGACTATATCACAGAGACTGCTCATTTAACACAAATATGGTGGAATTCAAAAGTTACAAGACAAACTTTAATCCACATTAATGCTGTAAAAGTAAACTAAGGACTTCAATCGTTTTAAAGATTTACTTACTTCTGTTTTGTGAGTTTGAGTAATTTACCCGCATTTATGTCTGTGTACTATGTGTGTGCATTGTCTGTAGAGGTCAGACAAGGGCATAAATCCCCTGGCAGTGGAGTTACACAGTTCTTCACCTTGTAGGTGCCAGTAACCAAAGTGGGTCCTTTGGAAGAGCAGACACTGTTCGTCACTGCTGAGTCATGTTTCCAAAAACACATAAATAGATGATAGATAGTTAGACAAATGATAGATGATAGATATATAGATACATCGTAGATGATAGGTAGATATAGATAGATGATAGACATATTGATAGACAGACAGATAGAAAAAGGTCTTGACCACAGCACATAGAGTGAAGACATGCTATATGCAGAAAGCCAGCAGGTACACAGTGCTGTAGAAACCTGAGTCACTCTAGTGCCCATGAAGAGTAATTTGTGCCACTCCTATTGTCCATGGCCTTGGGAAGCTCTGATTTAGAAATGGATCTATTTGGTTTCACTCAAGACATCATGAAAGAAAAGAAGGCTGTTCAGTATGATGGCAAAGTGTTGACTGCAAAGTTTATATGTATATGTTTGTATGTGTGTGTGTGTATGTATGTATGCTTGTATGTATGTATGTATGTATGTATGTATGTATGTATGTATGCACATAGAGTCACAATTGACACAAACAATTACTGTGCCTCATTCTAAGCCCCAGGGAAGAATTACCAACATAGTTGAGCACATATATTCTTTCATCTTTGTAAAAGAGTAAAAGCCAACTTTTGGTTATAGAATCATCTCAGTTATGTCTCTACTGGAGAGTTCCATCATTTATCTGGAATGTATTTTGATCCCTTCCTATTTATTTACACAATCCTGCTTGTCAGGGTCTGATTGTCTGCATTTGTTCCTTTTCTTTGCCCCCTCCCTCTGCGTTAATATCCCTTTTGTCTTATTTCCATTTTTCTCCAGTATCATCACAGCATAATCACCAGAGTCGACTCTTGTCTGGCTTTTCCTTCAGAAGGATAAAGGAAATCTCTGCCCCTCTGATGGTTTAGTTCCCCCTTCCTGCTCCCATCTCAGGATTGCATGTTATTTTTGTCCCAAATACAACTTTCTCAGAGTTTCAGTCATCATAAGATTTTTTTCCTTCACATAGTTCTTTCTTTCTTTTTTTTTTTTTGGTCTTTCATTCTTGATACAATGTCTTCTCATTGATAATAAACTTTCTTGCTGAAATGCATTCTTTTGGGTTTCTTTAATAAAATGATAACTGTTATCAAGTTTTATACTGAAAACCCCATTTGGTTTTTGAGTTGTTAAAAATAAGATTCATTTGAAATAGCTCTCTTCCTATTTTTGCATTTCACCCAGCTCTTAGTAGTTTTGTTTGTATGATTTCACTACCTAGGTATTTTTATCTCATCCCATTTTAAAGACACATTCGCTAGTGTTTATGTGTGGCTGGTAGACAGCTATCAGTCTAAAATGCTGTACCTGGCAGCTGAATTGTCCATTTCCTCATTGTTTTCAGAATGAGTGAGCTCTTCTCTTTAATCTTTTGCATTTGCTTAGCACATACATCTTATGGAAGCTCCCCCTTTCTCCTAGTTCTTCCTAGCTTGTGTTAGACTCCTGCCTTTGGAGAATCACAGAGAGATTTGAGCCTTAAAACATTCCTCCTTATCAATTATGACATGGCCTCTCCTCACTCATTCTGTTATCAGCTTTTCTGGGATGTGGCAATACAGCTATCCATCAGGAATGCTTTTATCTCTGTTTTCTCCTTTTTTCACACTCTGCTGAACTTGACACAATTCCTGCATGTCTGCCTTCACACCGGTTAGCTCCCTTTCTGTGCCCAAACATCAAACCCCTTCCTCCAGTCTGCATCACATACTGGGCTCTGTGCTCTTCCTGTCTGATTAATTCCAGCACAGCTTTGCTATTTCTTTTGAAGCCTTGGGTTTGTTAGTTCCAACATGGTGGTGTTCATGTTTCTCTCTGAGCAGGGTACACACTTGAGGAAGGGGTTGGCTTTGATTCCATCTGATCACAACGCATTCTTTATTATGTAGGTATTTTTTTAAGTTGGGCTTCTTTTTTTTCTGGGGTCAAATGCTGGCACTGAATTTGTTGAGCAGATAAAAGTTACCTTGAACTCTGATCTTCTAGTCTGGATCTCCTGAGTGCTTGGAATACAAGATGGTACCAAAATGCTTGGTTTTATGAACTGCTGGGGGGAACGAAAGCAGTTTCTATATTGATATTTTAGAATTAAGATTCCCAGATTGCTGTTTTTTAGAACTCACAATACCATGAATTCAGAATCCATGTATCTGGCTAGTGTTCGCACATTCTGATGGGATCTCTCACTGGCTCCCAGAGGCAAGGTGGATCTTTGTTTACTCAGTTACGTCTGTGCTACAATTCTCCTTTTACTTTTCCTTATTTCAGGGTATATTTACTGCTGATTCCCATGGCTTCCAGCATCACTAGCTCCCCTGGCTCACAGCATCAGTCCATATGGTACGTGGATGGCATCTAGCACTATACATTAATGCTGTCTGAATCAATGCCAATAAACTTTCGATCTTGAGCCTGAAAATGTTTGTAGTTACTTGCAAACTCACCTATGCAGTCACACATTACAGAATGAACACTTAGGAAATTCACAAGGGCAGATTTTCAGCCTATGCTGGGCCTTACTGTTACAAAATGTGTACCCACATGCACCCCCATCCTTCTGTTACAGGTAGCCCTGGGAGATGACCACTCAGACCCAATTTATAGACAGCTGAACATCTGGAACTATACTAAGGTATTGAGGACCTCAACATAGACCTGAGCTTTTAGACCAAGGGACTTTTAAAGGCAAACACACATGACGTCTCAGCAGCTGCAGGGGCAGGTTTGTGCAAGCACATGCGTGGGTGCAGAGCACACCTTGCAAGAGTCGTTTCTCTGCTTCTTCCATGTGAATCCTGGGGATCAAACTCAAGCCTCAGCCTCAGCCTCAGCCACCTTGACCCACTGAGCGATCTGAGTGCCTCCCACCCCTGCATATTTAGCATTTATTTATATTGTGCTTACTCTGTTGGAGCTACCATGTGACTTCTCTCCCATTCCCAAATCTTCACTGATAATTTAAGTTACCAGGGATCTAGTCATAGATAGCAGGAGCATAGGACACCATGTATGTATGTTTGTATGTATGTATGTATGGAATGGATACATGTAAACAGAGAACAGAATTTGAAAGTCTCATGAGAGAACAAACAACAGAAAACCATTGTATAAGTCACTAGGATGGACACACATTATATGGCCAAGACTAGTTCACATCAGACTTTCCAGTTCAAGCAGGCACCTCACAGTCTTGTGTATGGCTGACTCACTATAACGCCTTGTTAGTCGTTTCTCCACGATGGATCCCTGGTGCCGCTGGGTTACACTCAAGAAGAACTATGCAATGAATCTCATTCCATGTTTACACCGTTAACAAAACCCATCTCATTCCAAATTTAAGACTCAGGGTTTCATTTCCCAGCTGAGTATCTGGTGGTAATCTGTCATTGCTTCTGGAGTCCTCTCTAGCCTTCTTTTGTGGGCACCCGTACCTCAGAACCTTCTGACTTCCTCTTGGCTCCAACATTTCCTTTGCTGCCAAAATTCTCACCATGGTAAAATGTATATACTTACGTAGCATAGACCCACATAGTCTAGGATAACATCTTAATTCTAAAACCTATAATCTGAATCTCACTCTCAATACTTTCCTTTTATCATGTAGCAATACCTCAGCTATAGGTATCTGATATAGATGTCTTCACAGCTATTGTACTGAACCATGACTGTGTTCTAGTAGGAAGGTCAAGTCTAGCACATAGTTTCTAATGTGCTCCCACTGTCTGTATCCCATGTTGCCAACAGCATGAATGTGGGTGGCAGAACTCACTCTCCAGCAGGGCAAATGATGGATAGCACAAACTGTGTGGTTTATCTGGACATTGAATAGACATTCTCTGTCTTTCTATCCATGTGTGACCTTGAGCAAAACTTAAAAGAGCAATGAGTCTCAGTCATTTTCACAGAATAGGAGTAAATAAAAGCCTACTTGATGGTAATATTTTATTTTTATAACCAAAGTAAAATTGTACTTTAGTTGTAAGAAAAGCCCTATAATGTACTCTATGATATTACTGATACAAATGATACCGCCGATACCTAACAGCTACTGAACCATTAGGCTGAAGGTCAGTGCTAAGTCACTGCATGTTCTAGAATATATGTCCTGCCAAGGTAGAGATTTGTTGACCTTGCTTGCTGCCCATGCTCACTCCATCATTTTCCTACCTCTTCATGGCTCAGAAAACTGACTTCCTTAAGCTGTTTTAACAAGACTACCTACCCTCACTGTGACTTCTTTCTCCCTAAGATTCAGCCATTAGAAGAGGTCAACAAGAGGTAGAAAGGGAAGAAGGAAGAGATGCAGGATTTTTCCCTTACTTTGTTCTTTCCCTGCTGGGATGCAGTTTAGTGATGGTGAAGATGCTGCTATTGAGGCAGTGGATTCTTTGTGTGGTCATATTCCGTGAATCTCTGAAGGTTCTTGCTGATGACGAGAAAGATAACTATCCTTTCATGTCATAACTCAGTTGTACAGTGTGGACACTAAACACATATATTGACTCTCCTCTAACCATCTCCCACTTTTTCACTATTCTAAGACTATAATAACTATTTTTCCAGAAAATAACATTTTTTTTTTGGTTTTTACGAGACAGGGTTTCTCTGTATTGTTTCAGAGGCTATTGGTCCAGCCCGGCCTCGAACTCACAGAGATCCGCCTGCCTCTGCCTCCCGAGTGCTGGGATTAAAGGCGTGCGCCACCACCGCCCGGCCCAGAAGATAACATTTAAGGAATAGAAAAACTAAACTAAGTTAAAACTGTCTGTCTGCTAGCCAGCTTCTACTTGGTAATTCTCAAATAATTTTAATTTCCATGTAGGCACCAATAAATAAAAACAACATGACTATCCAAGAGCTAAACATTTAGTTATCTGAGATACTGCATTTTGTACATGGTACATCTTATGTTGGATAAGGTAGATAAATTGTGCGTAGATCCTATGGGCAAATACTTGCTCTTTTTACTTATTTTTTATTGTCCTATGTATGGAATGGCTAAAAGTGGCTTATTCTGAGTTTACAGATGTGTAAAAGTTCATAAATAATTCACACAATAGGACAATTGAGAATAATTTGGAATCTATTACATCAAGCACTATTGTTTGTTATAAATATCTACATGACATTGAAACTCCATTTTTTTCCTTCGACCAAACACAAGAATTATTATTGGTAATTAAGTCAGGGCCTCACTGAAGTTGCACAGACAATACATGAAAAATAGAAATTTCATGAAAACCAGTATTCTCAATGGCAGCTGGGAATTTCTTGCTTCACAATACAATTTCTTCAGGGAAGACCAGGAGGAATTGACTCTGAGACTTGGACACCTGCTGTTCTCCCTGAAGCCCAACTTTGTTCTCATATTTCCATGGAATTACCCATTTCTTGTTTCTTACTGTGTATTAAGAGCCTCTGTTGCAAGGTTCCACACTGTATTGATAATGAGAGGAATGTGCTACTGACTGTCCTTATTGCAATGACCAAATACCTAGCAAGAAGTAACAGCAGTGTTCACCTCAGCTTGTAGTTCAGGACATAGAGTCCCCCATGTCAGGGAATACATGGCAAAAGGAGGAGCTTGTAGCTTTGTTGGTGGAGTCTTATTCATACCTAGGACAGACAATTAGGGAGCAGGAGAGAGATAAATGCTTGTGCTCTCCTGGCTTCCTCCTTCTTATTTGATCCAGAACCTTAGTCCATGAGTTGGCTCTGCCCACGTTCACCGCGAGTCTTTCCTTCTCACTTAAACCTCTGGTACATTGGTCGACAGATGTGTCTCTTAGGTGACCAAACCCAAATGAGGATGAAGATCAATCATAACAGCGTTGTTTGTTTCTTTGTCTTTTTCTCTTTTCTTCCTTGAGCTCCTCGTGTGGAAGAACAGTGTCACTTTCCACATCCTTACTTGTTTCTGGTCTAGTGCACCTTTCATTGGCTTTCAAAAGAATCACAGTACTTAAAAGCCCTGGGGACCTTCAGGTATGAGCAGAAATTAGTAAAGGAAATCAGGGCCATGGCATCAGATGTGCTGTGGTAAGACAAACTGAACTAAAAGCATACAGTGAAAAAAGTTAAGAAGGAGGACAGAAGACTATGGATAATATTTACTATCCAGCCCCTATATTTTAATGTAATATTTTCCAAGACTCATTGTTTAACAGTTGGTGTGGGTCACAGACTTTGAAAAATACCAGTGTTTTCCAAGCTCACTATTGTTGGTGCATGGAACAGGCAACTGGACCTGTGGCAGGGTCTCCTCAATACTTGACTTTAATTCAAGCAAGCTCACTAACCGTAACAGAGCAGTGATGACAGATGCTGCATTAGGGTTATTAAGTCAAGCAGCAAAATATGAACTCCATGAAAATGTGCAAGATATTATGATCATTCCGATAAGTTCAGGCATTTGTACATAACCAAGAGACCATTCTGATAATGATAAGAAACTAATATTTTGATCAATTTGAAGCTATCCCATGTTTTTCACAGTCCTACACATCACAAAAATTCAGAATCTACAGATATCTGGTTAACAAACATTTGAAGTACAGGTGATCATGAACTATTAATATGGGTACTAGGAATGGAACTTGGTCCTCCAGAAAAGGAACAATGCCTCTTCAATACTGAGCCATCTCTCTAACCCTACCAAAAAAAGATGTTTTGTTTAACTACATGGCTATGATTCACACACAGTTTTTTTTCTTCATGAGACGGTGTCTCTCTATATAGCGCTAGCTGTCCTGGAACTCATTATGTAGATCAGACTGACCGCAAACAGAGATCCACCTACCTCTTCCTTCCAAGTGGTTGTATACACAGTCCTTAATGCAAACTTGATCCCTTTGCTCAAGGCCTGCTCATTGCTTTCTTTTCTTTCTTTCTTTTTCTTCTGGATGTTTGAGGAATTAAACACATTAAGCTACAACAAAAAGAAAACTTTAGATTGACTGTTGTAATTTTTGTTAAACATATCTTCCATCAACAAACATATTCAAGATGTTACTCAGTTTCTCATACAATAGTATGTTCAAGCTTAGTAATTTTATGGAACCATCCAGAGGTTAAATTTATGGCTCAATTCCTGTTAAATATTTGAAGAGCTTATGCTCTATAGCAGCTAAGTTCTAATACAGGCATTTGAGGAAGAATTTGAATGTTCTCTCAAACCCAGACATGACTTTAAGCCTAACACCTTGTGAGTCATGCAAGAGTTGAGTTAGCAACATGAATTTTTTTATATTTTACAGCTACACCAACCACTTGGATTTTTGTCAAAAGTAAACTCTGGACTCAGACTTTACAAGATTGTCATTTGTGTGTAGACACTTGTCTCTGTCATAACTGCCTTGAGGTTGTGATCCTTGAAATAAGTGGAGATGGAATAGCTCACTGGTGTCAGTTCATGTCTCAGACTTCTCAAAAGTGTGGTGTGGATATCCATCATGTGCCATTTTCTGTTGACTGGCCTGATGCTGTTGGGTGACAAAAATGTCAAGCAAAAACAGTTCCATCTCCCACATATATCACGACATAGAAATGAATATTTGTTTTGTCTAGCCAAGAGACCTGATGCTTTGAATGTATGTAGAAATCATCAGGCAGGGCTGGGGAAATGACTCAGGGGTTAAGGGCTCACACTGCTATTCAGAGGCCCAGAGTTTGATTACCAGGGCCCATGTGAGCAGCTGAGAACTGCCTATAACTCCAGCTCTAGGGATCCAAGTCCCCTCTTTGGCTGCCACAGGCACTGCACTCATGTGCACACACCACACACGGGGATCCACAGGGGAGATGGCAAACAGTAACTGTGTTATTTGATCCAGCCTCTGACTTGGTGACATCTATGGGTGACTGCACACTCTGAGTGTCACAGAGTACACCTGTGTCTCTTCTTTGTGAGCCCGAATAATAAGCCCCATCATAGATACAGTAGAGTTTATAGAACTGGTGGGGTTACTAGAGGAAACAATGCTGAGGAAATAAATTCTATGAACTCTGCAACAGAAGACAGACAGACAGCTAAGCACATACCATCTTTCTGTCTACCACACCCTTCTAAAAAGTGAGCACTTAGTCGTACAGCCAGCCTTTATTTGGGAGCTATATCTTCTGGACTGACTGTGACACTGACAGTAGTATGGGAAGAAGAAATGTTCAAGACTATCTGAGAAATCCTTGTGAGGGTGTAGATTAGAGACAATCATCCAGGATTGAATAATAACAGAAGAAACAACACAGAAAGAGGAAGCAAGACCAAGACGTCGAGAATGGAGATACAGGAGCTGGGGGCATGGCTCATGATGAACAGCACTTGGTCCACTTCCAGAGGACCAATTTTGGTTGCTATCACCCATGTTGTGGAGCTCACAAACACCTGTAACTACAACACAGGGGAATCCAATGTTCTTCTCTATAGTCACCTGAATTCCAATCTCTCTCTCTCTCTCTCTCTCTCTTCTCTCTCTCTCTCTCTCTCTCTCTCTCTCTCTCTCTCTCATACACACACACAAATACAAATAAATATTCAAAAATAAAAAAGCTATGGAGGAAGTAAGCATTGGTTATTGACTTAATGTAGATAATAGGAATGTGAGAAGAATCATAGATGACCATGAAGGGTGAAGCATCAGGATGTCCATGTGAACATGCAAGTCAAGAGATCAGGAGAGAGGCTGGTGCTGATGACTTATCAGTATGATGACTTATCAGTATGACTTAACATAATTGTTTAACTTAAAAATGCTCAAGTCCCAACACCCTGCTGTCAACGAGAGCACCTCAATTAGACTGCATTCTCCTACTGCCTGAGTTTGCTTTGGGAGTCAAGCTTTCTAGTTTAACTCTGACTTACAAATTCTAACTTCATTAAAAAGTGGTGCTTTTATAGTTTAGAACATGACTGAGGAACTCACCTTTTTTAAAGCCCACACACATAGAGCTTTTGAGGGTGAAAAGTCGGGAGAAATTGTGGTGAGCAAACGCGAGGCTTATGAAAACATTTGGTGGGGACAGCAAGGCAGGTAGACAACACTCGATGGATCCAGGGCAGTTGTGGGTGGGCCTGTGACAAGCAGGGGGTGGCTCAGCTTGAGACTGAGTGTCACAGCCGCCATTCCTGTGCATCGTCTTGTATTTTGAACTGAATTATCAGTGGGTGACATAGGAAGTACCCGGGAACTTTCTGTAAGTGTCACTCAGTCTCTGGATGCAAGGGACCAAATCTGGGCATGAATGGATGTCTGGTTTGTAGGACCAGGCAAAAACCAGATGTTTGCCTTGTGTATAAGCTGGGACGAGGTGTGGACCAAGTCTCTGATCCAGGGAGTGCTGTCTTCACACCTTGCCTGGTGCTCAGGGGGCAGTGTGTAGAATGTGTAGACAGAATGCTGTATGCATCCTGTGAGGACGGAGGCAGGGGACATGACTGTGGGACTGCCTTCCAGTGCTGACCTTGTCACACAGCAGTTGGCTTGCTGGTTCTATTGGAATGTTATAAAGAGGATGGTAGCTTGGGTCCAGATATGGTTGGAAAGGGAAATAAAAATAAAACGTGGAGGAGTTTAAAGCAAGGAAAAGAAGGAGAAAGATTACTCAGTGGCCAGAGAAAGGTGCTGGAGACAGTACCCACTGACTGGAGAGATGACTCAGGTGCTGGAGACAGTACACAGAGCCTGGAGAGATGACCTGTACTCTACAAAATTCAAAAATTTAAAGGAAATGGACAATTTTCTGGGTAGATATCACTTGCCAAAATTAAATCAAGAACAGATAAGCAATTTAAATAGACCTATAACCCTAAGGAAATAGAAACAGTCGTCAAAAGTCTCCCAACCAAAAAAAAGCCCAGGTCCAAATGGCCTCAGTGCAGAATTCTACCAGAAATTCAAAGATCAACTTATACCAATTCTCCTCAAAGTGTTCCATGCAATAGAAGCAGAAGGGTCTTTGCCAAACTCTTTTGACAAGGCTTCAATAACCTTGATACCCAAGCCACACAAAGACACAACTAAGAAAAAGAACTTCAGACCAATATCCCTCATGAACATTGATGCAAAAATACTCAAGAAAATACTGGTGCTGGAGACAGTACCCAGCTACTGGAGAGATGACTCAGGTGCTGGAGACAGTACCTAGAGACTGGAGAAAGTGCTCAGTAAGTGTTCCTAGTGATTCAGATGGTACTCTCTGACTGACTTCATGAATCCTGCTAAGAACAAGAGAAGGGAGAATGAAGTATGATGGCTTTGAGCTGAGAACTTTGGGAAACAGTTGAATCAATAACAAAATGCTCAGAGGAACATGGCTTTTTGTGATCAAATGCCTTTAAATCTGTGAAATATTACTTTAAAAGTATCCAGCATGAATTCCAATCAGTTCTTTGCCATAACTATTATACTATAATAGTATTTTAAAATGCCAACTTCCTTACCACAAGGCCAAGAAAGAGATGTTTCATTACAACCAACCTTCCGTAGCATACAAAGTTGAGCATCGTGGCCCCTGAGAATCAGTTTAAAGGGTTTTACTCAAATTGCTAGTTTGACACATTTAAAATGGCTAGGGCTCACTAGTGCTTATGGAGGGTAGAATTTCTCTATTTTATTTTTGTTTTTCCTGTCAGTTCATGATAGCAAGGAGAAGGCTTCAAGTAGAAGTACCTTCATATTCAAGGTGGCAGGGAGCTGGACAGGTACCCTCATCAAATCATTGCATGGACTTAAGACTCCAGACTCCCTTGTCCCTGTTCTAGGGGCAGTGAGCATGGCAAGTCCTATCTTCTAGACTCCCTTAGGAAACCTCTCAAATGGCCTTGGAGTGTCTTTGACACAAATGGCAAATGGTTTCCTTCTATATGACTGAACTCCTAGAGCTTAGACCTGAGCTACCTGGAGAGCTGCACAAAGCCTCATTTGTGGTAAAGAATGAGACTCAGGTGTGCTGTTCAGAAGGCCTCCTGAACACCCCAAGTCCAGACCTGGTTTCTGCAAAGCTTCCTTGACTGACAGCCTCAGAGTAGAGCCACAGTAATTCCAGATGCCCACCACCCTGCTTCAGTTAGAGTCCTGCAGTCAAACTCACCCCCACTCTCAGAAACAAGGCAAGCATAATATTAAGGAGAAATTATTTTAAATCTCTTGACTAAAAAACACCCAGAAAGGGGAAAAAACCAAACCACCATGCAAAAGCAGTATTTTAATGCCAGGACTGTTCCGAGAAGAGGAGAGTGGGCAACGGCTGGGTATTTTTAACTCTGTGTAGTAGTTATTAAAAAGCACTCAGCTGGCTTGCAGTGTGGATTCTTCTCCAGTTTGGGGAAGAACTTGGGAACTGGAGCCAAGGAAAGACCTCAGTTCATTCAGCTGGTGGCACTTCATCCTGACCTTGGTGTGCTGGTATATTTTGGGGAATGATGGTAGAAGCTGTGTTTGGTTGGCCCATGGTCTAAGGCACTGAGGAGCAGACAGGGACTGCTTTGTGAATGTTTTAATTTGAGCCATATTCCTTTGGATTCCATCCATGGTGTTTTTATTTCACCAAATTGTAATTTATTACAGTGACAATATGAGTTGTCATATTTTTTGCTTTTAGTCATGAAAAACAAGAAAGCCGACAGAGAGTCAGTCGGCTTTCTCCAGAGTCAGGATTTAGTCTTTGGTGTCCTCATTTTAGCTTCCATCTTCCATAGAGTTCCTTCAAGCTGTGAAATGTCAGTGAGGAATTTTTAGAGAGTTGAAAAATCTGTCAGAGTCATGCCCTCAGAAGCTCTAGCCTGGGCAGGGGTGTGTACACTGAGCTTGCTCTCCTGTGGGGTGGGACAGAGTGATCAGGAGTCTCATATCTTGTGGGCTTTGTGGTCCTTCCACCAAAGATGGTTTGGGGATAGCAGTGGCAGGGATCCCACTAGACTCGCAGAGGAGTCCTCGGGCCTTGTCTCCCTCCACTGATGTGCCATCTGAGAGGCCCCTCTCTGCATCCACAGCCACTGCCCAGTGCCTCTCTTTGACTCTGATGTAGTCTTTTGTGGCTACCCTTGTTTCTCGCCAACACCTAGAGCAATCCATTAAAAGAGGATTTGGTTGTTTACTTCCATTTCTTAGCATACAGAGCTTGAGTTCTCCATCTTTGTCTTGCCCTTATCTCTTGAGAGTGTCACCTGGCAGCTTTCTCTGAACGGGTCCATGTGTCTCTTCCCTGGTCCTCAAACTACTGTGTCTTCCACCCTTCAGCCCTTTGCCCTCATGATTTCCCATTCTTCTCTCACCGCATCTAGACCCTTGTGCAAATTGCTATGTACCCTTCAAGACCAAACAGTTAGGATGCTGGCCTCCTCTGCACCTCCCCTTGACACTGCATGCCCAGTTAGCTTTCTACACTGTCTCTTGCACGTTAGGCAGAACTGCAGCAGTGTGTAGTGGTTGAGAGACCCATGCCTGAGTCCTACCTCAGCACTGATATAGTCATGTGACCCTAGGAGCTCAGCTCTCCCTGTCGTGCTTACCTATACAGGTTGAATGCTCTCTGTCCAAACTGCTTGGGACCATCAATGCTGCAGACATGGGACTGCTTATGAGTTTGGAATGTTTGCATGTCTTGGGGAAAGGACCCATTGTGAATACAGTATTCATTTATGCTTCATACACATCTTATACATAGATCTTGAAGGTAATTTTATCCATGATTTTTAAAAATTTTGCTCATGGAATAGTTTTGTGGTGTGAAGTGTTCTATTTGTGGTTTTGTGTTAGCACTCAGGAAGTCTCGAATTGTGGAGCATTTTGCATTTGAGGGAATAGAGAGGGCCAGACTACAGTAGTAGTCAGGACTGTTCTCTGGATGCTCTGGGAATTGAGAGAACTACATAACCGATATGTGTCTTAGTGCCCAGGTTAAAAGTTCCCAGTAACAAGAACTCAAATGGCCTCATTTTATACCACTTTATTGTGTCTGTTGACCACATCTCCCTCCCTGCTGTGTGATGTATTTCCTGGGAAAGGCAAATATGCTTTACTTATGACTCCATCTCCATCGTCCAATCCACATGTCATGGGGCTGTTTGTAAAGTTGGTGTTCAAGTTGTAGATAAAGAATAAGATGCCTAGTCATGTTTGTATTTCAGATAAATAAAGAATAATTTTTAGCATAAGTATGTTCAAATATTATGAGACACACGTTTACTAAAATAAATGATTTTATACGTCTGAAATCCAAATTTAATTGGCTGCCTTGTATTTTTTATTTGCTAAATCTAGCAACCCCAGTTGATGTACTTCAGCAAAATTGCTTCCCGTGTCAACATTTTTTTTCTTTGCGATTAGTAGTGATGACTCTGGGTTAATCATAGGAACCAACAACAAGGTGGATGAGCAGAGGGCAATGTTCCTGGAAGATTAGACTCCACAAGACACCAGCCATCACTGGCCCATTCTCCTCCTAAACGGTGCACGACTCAAAAAGCAAAGTACACCTGTCATTCAGTCACGACACAGTCACAACCCGGTTATGACCCACTCTGCGCCGCTGACTTCTGGAACCTGACGATGCAGAAGTGGGTCAGAAAGAGGGCGTCTAGGGAGACTGGCAGCTTGAGGGGGGGAGTAAGAAAGGTAGACATGGCAGCCCGCCCATCAAGTTCAAGGGTACCACCCATTGCTAGAGTTATTGCATAAGAAGTGGCTGGATGCAGAGGCCCAGGAAGAGGGAGGAGCCAGGACCTATTCACTGAAATTCCCATTACGCATATGCAATAGATACACAATAGTGTTATAAAGGACAGTGAAGCCAAGAGAGAGGTCTTCTTCCTCTCATTGTTTTTCCTTCCTACCTTCAACTCTCTGCCATCTCTCCCCAGCCTCCCTCTTGGTTTTTCTTTAGTTTCCAGCCTGCTGAGGAAACAAAACAAAGTCTGATTGGGTCTTTGTGGGATAAAATTGGGGAGGGGCATTGTTTCCCCACTCCTTCTGAGTCGTAACACCACAGATTTAGTGGCCCAACACAACATGCATTTATCCTTGAACTTATGAAAGTCGGAAGTCTGAAATCAATTAAAAATTAGTTAGCTCGATAGTTATTATGTACTTAAACATAAAGTAAAGCTGTGGGCTTCGGTGTGGTCAATATTGACAGTCAGCTTGGTAGCCTCTAGAGTCACCCAGAAATCTGGGTAAGTCTGTGAATAAGTTTCTAGATTGGACTAACCGATGAGGGAAGATGCAATGGAAATGTGAGTAGCTCCATTCATGAACCAAGAAAGTCTCTTGGATTCCCAGCTGCAGATGCAATGTGACCAGCTGCCTCACTATACTTTCCCAGGCATGATGAAACGTATCCTCAACCACAAGCCAACACAAACTCTTCCTTATGTCGCGTTTGTCAGGTGTTTTGTAGCAGCAACGAGGAAAATAATGAATGTAGGCTCCAGCTGGGTCTTGGCAGGATATTCTCCTGGAAGCTCGAGGGAAAACTGTTTCTGAATCTTCCCATGTCTGTCAGCTGCAGCAGCCATTGGCTTCTGGTCTTGTCACTCCAGTTGCTGATTCCTCTGACCATCCTGCCATCCTCATAGAAGTCTATGTGTTCTCAATGACACCCCAGAGAGTTCAGGCCACTCTTCCAAACACAAACCGCTTGGTTGCACTGGCAAAGGGCCTTTCAATGTACATGCTGCCTTCGGATGTGCTGGGAAGTGGGCATGAACATCTTTGAGAGTGGCCGCTATCAATTAACCCCAGATAATAAGAATCCGGAAGAAGAGTAAGCTCACAATATTGAGATGCCAACCCGAGATCAACTTTGCCCCTGTGGAAATGGTGGCCTCCTAGTCCCACTGCTCTCTGGAAACCTCAGCTGGAGTCTGCCCTGCTTCATCTGCAGCTTCATAGTGGCCTCCTGTGGCCTCCACACCCGCATTAACCCTTTCCTCCTTGAGAGAGTGCACGTGTGCTCTGTGTTTTCTGTACGCCAGCATTTCAAAAGAAATGACTCTGACAGCTCACAAACCAAGTCTTTGCTGGATGCCAGGAGTAGAAGTGAAGGAGGCACATTCCTGCAGTACCCCTCCTGAGCTGTGCAAAGCTCACCGTCCTTCTGTAAATATGGTACTTCATTTTTCTGCAAGTTTTAACAACCTTCCCGCAACACTGCTGGGAGTACTGCAATGCAAAGCACTTCGTTATCTCTCTGGGAAGTGACCTGATGGTAACTTAATTGCAAAGGATGCCGACTTCCCCAAAGCCAGCCACCACCCCTGCCCGGGCACCCCTCCCTCACACGTAGGACTGCCGAGAGACAGGGCTATTTCTAGCTATAAAGGGATGCTTGCTGCAGCTGTGTTTCAGACTCTCTTCCTTCCTCTCACTACCCCTTTTCAGACGTTGGCCATGATGTCACCCTCACAGCTCAAGGGGTGGCTAAGAGAAAAACCCACCGCAATCAAGCTAGGTGCCCTCTCTAAGAAGAACTGCAAGCCCAGATCTCCCATTTGAGATAATGTGGCATCTGGTGAGGACAGAGGGTTTGATGGTTCTATCTGAGAGTCAAGAATTCCATGATCAGGTTTTGTGTAGCTTGAACTCCAGAGCCTCCATCCTCTCATCGGTGCAATGATCCCGACAAACAGAATTTCTGTATGTTCCTGCTGGAAAGGACGACAATGAAATATAAAAGGCAACCAGGCACCCGGAAGTGTGAACCTGTAACCCCAGCACAGGAGGGGCTGAGGCAGGAGAATCTTGTATGTTCCAGACCCATCTGGGCTGTACAGTAATTAACGTCCTGAAAACTAAGAATTCATCTCTAAAATTGTGTCTGTACATGTTAATAAATAATATGTATATCATATATATTTTGTCAAGTATGTATATATGTACACAATTTATGTGTGTATATAGTGATAGAAATAAAAGAATAATTGCCTACAGAAAGCAATCTTGTTTCTAAAGTGGATACTCTTTTTAGCCACATGATCCTTGAAAATATGTGTGGATGCTCCTATTTATATTTTTCTGTGCACAGACTGTGTGATCATTGTACTGTACATATCCATCCTAGGCCATGCAGAGAACCTGGACTATGATGTTTGCAAACACAAGGTAGAAGAATGACAAGATGAAGACCCCAGCAGTCATTTTAAACTGCATCCCACACCTGAGTCCTTTAAGTGAGATACTGGTACCCTGTCTCAGTTCTCCTAGCCTGTGATGTATGGATGGCAATGCTGACCTCACAAGATGGCTGGGAACTAAGACTCAAAAATCAGATAACACGGAGAGAATCCAAAACCATTCGGCAGCCTGTGCACAAACTTAATAAGGGTTGATTCTGTTTCTCTTCAGAGTTCAAGGACAGAGGAAATGATATTGGTTTTCTTTCCCTGAATAACAAATTGGCACCAACGTATTGGCATAAAGTAATACTCACTTGCTAGCCGACATCTCTACAGGTCAGATGTTCTGCAAGACTGGGCACTCAAGTTATTTTGAAGTGGAAATAAAAGTATCAGATGGCCAAGTGTCTGTACATTAGTCTGGTGTTTATTTCTGTGACAATATTCCATACAAAAACACTTTAAAGGTGTTAAGGTTTATCTTGGACAAATGTTCCAGAAGTTTTAGCCATGATAGGCTCATTTCTGTGGACCCTTGATGAGGTGAGAGGTAATGGCAATGGAAAAACATCCTCAGGTCCATTAGATGGATGTAGCTAGGTCTTTAACCAGGGAGCCTTCAGGATCATTTTAGATTCAAGGCATAACACACTGTGAATCTGACCAATGCATTCTGCAAGCTTGAAAAAGAGTTCATTGCTATCATGCCTTTCCTAGATAACAGACCTGGACAATTAGCTCACCTCACCTACTGTATGAGATTCCCACAGAGGAGCTGAGAGCTGAGTGATTTTCAAGCCATAGTGTCGTTGCTTAACCACGTTTGTCTGTGCACAGCACATCCAGACTTAGATTGCACAGAAATCCTCTGTTTATGCCTCTCATTTTGTGACAAGATACCTAACGAAAGCTACTGAAGGAAGAAAGGAAGGAGGCAGGGAGAGAGGGAAGAGGGAGGGAGGGAGGGAGAAAGGAAGGAGGGAGGAAGGGATGACTTTGGTTTGCATCTCCAGGGCATACAGTCTGTCATGGTGGTGAAGGCAGGGCAGCAGGTGCAGAAGGTGATCACATCTTCCTCCCCCATAGTCAGAAGACAAAGAGAGATGAAAATGCTTATGCTTGACTTGCCTTCTCCTCTTTGTTCCTATAGTGGCCCAGTCCGTGGAACAGCACCATCTGTACTTAAGGTGCGACTATAGGAACAAAGAGGCGACTTCCCCTTTAGCTAGCCTCTTCCATGGATCCATTCACAGGTATGCCTCAAGACCCTCTTCCTAGTTGATCCCATGTGCCGTTAAGTTAACAAGGGGCACTAACCATCACATTCCCCTACATCTCACATCTCTTCCTCTCTGGAATTTCACAATTGCTGGCACTGGGTACATAGTTGAGTTCAACTGCATTGTTGCCAATACTTAATATTGATTATGGAAAATGCTGCACAGATATGAAATAAATACACAGTATTATCTCTGATCATTTGAAACTGATAGGGACTCGGTGTGTGCATGCATTTCACATATAAATAGGTAACAAATTTTGTCTTGAGAGGGTTGAGAACAAGTCTAACATGGAACAGTGCTAAAGGGTTTGCTTGATTAAGCACCTTGGTAATGGTGGCACGTCAAATAGTGTTTGCCTTGTGACTCACTGGTCAGCAGAATGATGCCAAGTGGGCTGTACGTTAGCAATAAATTCACATGAAAAATATTACATTTCTCCCCATTCCATACACAGTACCACACACTGGTAATATTGGATGTGCTTCTCAATGTATTTATGAAAACTGCAGATTCTAGAGGAATTACCAGCCAGGACTTCACTCTATTTATTTTTTCTCTTTTTGCCTTTTAAGGACTCAAGGTAGGGATGAATCAAGGACAACAAAGATGTACAGCAGGAAAACAAGAGTGGGTTTAGAAACCAGACAGAACTAATTTTGGATTTAGTCCTGTTCATTTGGAAATGGTATTTCTTTCCTTTATTTATTTATTCATGAGAAAAATATGTCCCCTATGCCCATCCACAGCACTCCTAAATGGGGCTGATTTGAAGCTTGATACTTTGACTGTATTCAGGTTAAGTAGTACTGGTTAAAATAATAGTTGATATGTCCAGTGAACATATAGGATCTTTAATAATGATAATGATTTCTGTGTGTTCATGATCCTGAGTGCAGGGGTGTGTGTGTATGTTCCTGTGGAAGTCAGAAGTCAATCTCAGGTATACCATTCCTTCAAGCTGTACAAATTGTTTTTTGAGACATGGCTGCCTAACAGGACTGAGGGCTGCCTTGCAAGACCCGGGACTCACCTGTCTCCACATCCCTAGTGCTGGGATTACAGGTGCATGTCAGTCACCACCATGCCAGGCTTTTCTGCATGTATTGGAAATTGCCAGTGCTTCCCTGGCAACAGCTTCACTGGCTAAACAATCTATCAGATTTTGAAATACACATCTACTAACTCATGTGGGTTTTTAGATAAAGTCTAATCCAGGTCTTCAAAGACCAAGTGTCACCCTCCTGTCCTCCTTAAAGTCACACTAATGTCTGTCTAGATTTAGATCCAAAGAAGACCAATATCACACTGATGATATCACCTGCTTCTTATTTCAGATTAATCAGTGAAACAGGACTCTGGCACCGCCAAGAACGGGCCTATGAGGATAGACCTCAGCCGTGGAAACAAGAGTAGACTTCTGCCATGGAGCTGAGGGTTGGTCTCCACTACACTGCTGAGGCTAGACCACTACTACAGGGCTGAGGCTAGACCTCTACTACTGGTCTGAGGACAGACCTCCACTACAGGGCTGAGGATAGACCACTACTACAGGACTGAGGCTAGATCTCTACTTTAGGACTGAGACTAGACCACTACTACAGAACTCATGGGGAATGTTGGCTGTACCGAAGAACTTAGATCATCCATTCTTCTTACTCAGCTCCAAAACATTTGATAAGTTTTTGCCCTTGTTCTTAGGGTGCAGTGAACCCTAGAATCCCACTTGCCTCTAGCCCTCTTCTTTCCAGTCAGTGTGAAGCCATCATCTTTGCAGACAAAGTTTTTTAAAACAAGTTTAAAAATGTACTTTGTAAAACTAGAACACAGAATCTTTTAAAAAGATTGTTATTTTTCCCCCTTAAGCATCTTCCAGAAACAGCCAGCAAGGAGAGACACATCCCCCTACACAAAACCCACACAAGAATATCAAAATCTGTTTGATAATGAATTTGAATTTTTAAAAAAAATCCATACGCTAAAATCGTTCTTATTTTTAATTTTTCCCTCTTTTTTCAAATTCATGGACATAATGTTTCTTATTGCAACTCAGAAACATCTCAAAATAGCTGCCAGAATTTTACAAATAAACATAAAGCCAAGACTTCTGCAGAATAAAAATAGTCCTCACTTCTGCTCGAAAGGTTGGTTGCCCTTCTCAATCTTTGGTGGGGCTGGGACTGCACAGGCATTGCAGGCACATTGCCACTCGGAGATGAGACCAGTTCTCCTCTCTGGAAATACTCAGACAGCATTCTGTGCCTTGCATCTGATATATAAATGCAATCATTATTTTAAGTAAGGATGGAAATGTGAGTATAAAGTTGAACAACTACAGAGACGGTCGATTCGGGCACAGCGTAATTCAGGCAGACTGTATACTGCACCATGATTCTTGCTCCCAAAATTTACTGTGGCAAATATTAGTTTTTAAAGTGATGAGGAATAATAATTACCCCTCTGTTTAAATTGCGGCTATAGTTAAATAAGGGAAACAGATGACTTAATTTCTTCAATTCAGTCAACATTTCCCGAAGAGCTGTGGCATCAGTCTTCTCTCAGCTCTGAGGTGGCGGTCTAGCCTCAACACTTTGGTAGATTTCTATCTTTAGGTCCATTGTAGAGGTCTTTCCTCAGTTCCGAGGTAGAGGTCTAATCTCAGCTCTGAGGTGGAGGTCTAGCCTCAACACTGTGACAGAGTTCTATCTTCAGGTAGAGGTTTATCCTCAGTGCTGTGGTATCAGTCTTCCCTTAGCTCTGAGGTGGAGGTCTAGCCTCAGCAATGCTGCGGAGGAAGTATACTCCTAGCACCATGATAAAGGTCTGCTTTCACTGCCCCCTTCTTGGTGATACTGAGAGTCCTGTCTCACTGATTAATCTAGAATAAAAATCAGGTGATATCATCAGCCTATTATTGAACCTGTGTCCTGGAATCCTCATTTTGATTGCAATTACTTTCTCTGCAATAGAGATAATCGTTGTTCTTTAAGTCACAAAATGGGTAGAATACCCTAGATTTGATTTGAGCAGAATTGGTGAAACATGAACACTACCTATGTTTAAATTAATGGCATTTTGTATGTTAAAGTAAATCTTTTTTGGTACTTACACCTTACATATTAAAAAGCAGGAAACTGAATCTCTGTTACCTTGTGATTCACTGTGAGAATTTAAAAGGCAACAATGTGGCCTCTGCCCGGTCTTCTCCTGTTTCCCTTCTATTGTCACACACGAGTTGGAATTTTTTGTATCATTTGAACTCTGCCAAGTGTGCCCACCTTGGACCTCCAGACACATTTTACTGATGCATGTTCTACCATGAGGTTTGTGGAGGACAACTTTCCATGGTTCTTTGTGTGGACTATGGAATTTCAGACCATTATCTCAAGGACATGTGTAGAGTAAACAACCTTGGGCAATGCGGACAAGCATCTCTCTCTGGAGCAAAATGCCTGCATACTGTCCACTGTAAAACATTCAGATGGCCTCTGCATGAAGTCACTCTATAAAGGCAGGTGTGGTACTGTTGGAGTCATCCACCTTTCTGGGTGTTGATATATGGGGGCTAATGCTTCAGCAACTGACCTGACATGCTGACATTCTAGTACAGCCTTTCTTTGTGACTCAGGAGCATCTTGTTTACACACATACACACACACACACACACACACACACACACACACATTTCCATGTTTGTTCAATTGCTTTTATAGCATCAGGAAAACTGTGGCTGACTAAACCTGTTAGTTTACAAGAAGACAAAATCTCACATCCCCCATTCTTGACAGTGTTGGTTGCAAACTGGAATATTCACAGAGCTGGAACTTTCTGCAAGATTACAGAAAAAAGCCCAGTAGGTTTTGCTTTACACATGGAGTCCATCTCCTGAAGGCTGCAGCTGGCCTGGCCCCAACTGTTTTAATGGGAAGTAGCAACTATGCCTCCTAGAGCTTACTCACCACTGAGAGCGTGGGTGACAGCATTAAGGTGAATGTTCTGCATTCCTTCTGTTGCTGTTATAAATGCCACCACCAAAAGCAACTCAGGGATAAGAGTTTAGCTTACACTTCCATGTCAGATTCCACCACGGGAGGAAGTTGGGCTAGAACTCAAGCAGGAAGTGAAGTGCCAATCATAGAGGAGCATGGATCACTGCCTTGTTCTCTAGATTGCTCAGCTAACTTTCGTATATAGCCCAGGCCTGTCTAGCCATGGATGGTGCCATCCACAGCGGGCTGGGTCCTCCCACAATAATCAGTCAAGATGGTTTATCACAGACATGACCACAGGACAATCTGATAAAGGCAGTTCTTTAATTGATCTTCTAGGATGTTTCAATTTCATGAAACAAAGCACAACACCACTCATACACACACACACACACACACACGCACACACACACACAGGCACACGCACACACCCCATCATCACTATCATCATCACCACCACTACTATACTATCACCACCACAACTAACTAAACCCCAAAAAGAATGGAGGCAAGAAGACATCAATGACTTGTACTTTCCCCAAGTATACTTAGCCTCCCCTCAAAACAGTCAGCGTGGTGGTGCAGCTCTTCAAGTGCTGGATGTCCTCAAAGTTGCCATCTCCTTTATCTTTACTAACAAAAGAATTACAAACAATGAATCCTGCCCCTGTTTCTGCCTAGTAGGGCATCTGTGTAAAACTTACCTCTTCCCTGCCCTATCCCTTGAGACACTACTCTGCAACTGGAAGGAAAACATGTGCCACACTTCTCTTTCTGCAGTGTGAGCAAACAAGACATTTCACACTGCTTTCCATCATTCTTTGGGTCCAAAGAAAATCATGAGACCCAACTATTGAATCCATACCAGACATCTTGATAGAAATCTTACTTAGGACTTCTAAAGTAACCGTCTTCCCAGGAACCTCAGGTGTACTGCTGGAGGTCCCTCGTGTAACACAGTGAGTGCTTAGTTGTAGAAGTGAGGGGTGGGACCAAGGCAGGGCAATTCTCCCTAGAGAATAGTGTCTGTCCATCTTGGGAACAAGGCTGCTGGAGAATAGCTTACGGGAGCATGTGTACGGGGAACACTGAAGGGAAACGCTGAGAAAGCCAAGTCAAGCTTTCTGTCTGTCAGAGGCGGAGATTATCTGCACTTGGAGTTTCTGGCCTGCGACGTAGCCTCCTGAATACGCTCATCTCACTCCCATCTTCTTGGGAATTCAGGCTTGGGGACCTGAGTAGAAAATTTGATCATTTGATGTTACTAGTGCTATGAGTAAGAAATGAGCTTTCTCAATCTATATGTCTGGACACCCGTGCCTTATTCTACTACTCAGGGACATCACTTCATCATCTCAACACCTCTTCATTATTCCAATTTCTACTGAGATGTTGACTTTGGGGCTGGTGAGATGGATCAGCAGGTGAAGACATCTGCTGCAAGCCTGACAACCTGAGTTCAATCCCCTGATCCCATGTAAAGCTGGGAGAAGAGAATCAACTTCACAAAGTTGTCTTCTGACGTTCACATGTGTACCATGACACACATACACATCCTAACATCATACACAAATACACATGCACACACATGTATACACACACCTACACACACACACGTGCACACACAGAGACAGTATGTCAAATTACAAAAAAAGGAATACTTCCTTAAATAATAGTATCTCGCCTTCAAGTTTCTTTTCTCTGCAAGTTTCCCTTCCTTTCCACGTGGTCTGTTATTTGCTCACACTTAGATGTGTGCTTATTGTCTATCTCCTGGTAACTCCAGAACCCTCTGAGCCCATCCTGTTTCCACTGCTTTGAGTGGTTCTCAGCATTAAACAGTCATCCAGGGAAAGGCTTTGGAAAGCGCAGAACTTCCTTTAAAGAACCATGGATAATCATAAAACAAAGATTGTACATGCTCTCCCTGTTTTTTGTGGATGAATCCTAAAAGAAATATGAACATAGTTTTGCTGAAGATAGCTGCATATTTGTGTTCTGTAACCCAAAACAGGCCACAGAAGGAAGAAGTTTGTAGGGAGGTAGGTTTAGTCGAAATACAGAACATTTTTGATACCACAAAATGTTTAAACAACAGTTAGCGACCCCTTTACAAAGGGAAACTATAATCCCATAATGTGATCCTCTGCTCTGCAAATCAATATCCACATATGAAAGTAACTTGAGTTTTACATCACTGTAACTCGCACTGGAAAAATACATAAATCTTTACTGCAGTTACAATCCCTTATTGACAAAATGACTTTCTGGGCTACAATGATGTAGCATAATGAGAAGCAGAGGTCTGGATAACTTTGGTGGAATGAGTGGATAGAGCCACAGATCACAGCACCAAGCTAAACTAAATAAAACAAAGTATTTGATCAAAATCAGTTTTATGAAAGGCATATGCAACCCACAGTCAATAGCGGGATTAACTCCAAGAGACCGACATGTGGCTCGAGTTTGGATGAAAATCACTTTCGTTTGATTGGCTCAGTGTTTAATTGGTTTTGTTTCATTTTGATACTCATAGCAATCGTTGTGTGATATTTTAAGGGGCAAAAGGCACAGTGAAGATTACTGTGAGCTTACATGTTGTGGGTAATATTAAACATTTTCAAAAAGATTAAGGTCAAGATTGCTACATGTTCTGAAAATAAGTAAAGATGGTGATAGAGTTCAAAGGGTCACTACAAGAGACATCTCAAGGAAAAAAATAGGAATATGATGATCAGGTTTCTATTTCTTTAGCTCGGTCATGTCACTGTGTTATGTTTTGATTTGGTTTTGATTGTCAGACATTATTTCTTAGAGTAGTTTAGCTTTATAGAAAAGAAAAAGATGAATCAGTAGAATGTGAATCCCTCTTCTCACAGTGTTGTGGTTTGAGTGTGAGATGTCCACACAATCTCACGTGGGAACACTTGGTCCCCAGATGGGGGTACTGCTGGGAGGACTGAACCTTTAAGGGCTGGGGCCTTGCTGAAGGAAATGGGTCCCTAGGGGAGGGACTTGAGGCTTTGTAGCCTGACCTCACTTCCTGTTTCTTTTTCCAGATTGCTATGTGATGTGACCAGCCCACTTTCTGCTCCTGCCTCCGTTGCCTTCTATATCATGAAGGATTGCATTTCCCCAGAACTGTAAGTCAGCAAGTCCTTTCTCCCTTAAGTTTTCCTGTCAGTATTTTATCACATGACTAGGAGAAGAAACTGAACACAGCTCCCATATCATTAACATCCTGCAGAGGTGTACTAGCCTAGGCAAACCAGATGAATGTATTCACCATGTTATTGTTAGCTAATGCCTGGGCTACCATTAAGGGCCTGTTTTATATGGCGTGGCTTTGTCTTCCAAAGTCCACGTGACATGTCTGCTGCCATCACAATAGGAACAGAATCTGCACCTGCAGTGAGAAGTCCTGCCTCCCACGAGTGTCTCCCCTGCTTCACCTCTCAGTGACTGACAACTCTTCTTACAGCTTCTGGTTTTGCTTCTCCAGAATGTACTGTAGTCAGAATCGTAAAGTATATTGTCTTTTCGGAAAGACTTCCATATCAAAATATATTGAAAGTTCCTTGATATCTCTTGTTACTCAGCATTCTCATGGAGTCTGCCACATCTTTTTGTCTGGCATCACACTGTTGGTGTTATATCTAAGAATCCACTGACAAATCCAAGGTTAGGGAGAATGACTAGTACTTTTCCCCCTAAATGGTCTATGAACTTTGCTCTATATCAATAACATGGATCCATCATGAGACAATTTTATATATGTGATGGAGGGTCAAACTTTATTCCCTGCAAGTGGAATTTCAATTTCAGTACTATTTACAACAACAAACAAGCAATTCTATCTCTTCCCCCATAAATATATCTGGTTCCTTTGTTAAAAATCAATTAGTTAGAGCCACATGAGCTATTTATGGCGCTCAGTCTGTGTGTCTGTCCTTAGTTTGGTAGCCCACAGTCTGGATTCCTGTAGTTTTGCAGTATCTGGAGGTTGGGAAGTAAGGCACCTCTGACTCCGTTTTCTTTTTTAAAGTGGTATGGTTTTTGTAGTCTTTTGCTATTGTATATGAAATCAACATATTTCTTTTAGATTATGTTTATGATAAATTCTTGAGATAGACTTGCATAATTTTACATGTATTTGCATATTTTAAGTTCAGTATAGGCTTTGATTAAATAGTTCTCTACACGTTTACATAGTTTAAGGGAAAGTATACTTCTGCACTCATCTTTTGGATTCTTGAGATCTTTAATTTAAAGTGAAACTTGATAATTTTCTGCTTTGCATTTCATTCAATTAATCAAAAAATAATAGAGCTATTTAAGTCCAAGAGAGAAATTGGGGATAAATGACCATTTCTCTTGCTTCAGATTTCTCACTCAGCAATGCAGAGGATTTCCTATAATACCACCTTATCTGACATGTTTCTGCCATTGGGTGTTTGGATTTGATACAGAGTATATTGAATATTGAGTTACTTGGGTAGTATTTGTATTTTATAATATGAATCCTTCCATTCCCCAAACGTGGTTGTCTTTAAAATTATTTAGATCTTTCTTGGCTTATGTCATCAATGTTTTAAAATAGTTTTCAGTGTACAAGCCTTTTGCCATCTTGGTTCAATTTATTTCTACCTTTTTATTCTCTTTATAGTCTATAGCAAATAAAACTTTTCTTATTTTTTGTAACCTAGCCGTTCTTTCCTAGCATATTGAAATGAAGTGATGTTTGTAAGTTTGTACCTTGCAGATTTTCTATATAAATCCATTATCATGCTTGCTTTATTATCACTTTTTTAGAGCTTGTGACTATGGTGTGCTCTGTCACAGGAGGTATTTGCACTTCATCTTTTCTAATGTAAACATCTTGCGTTTGTGTTTCCTGCCTAATTATTCTGAGTAATATTTCTTGTTCCATGTTGGAGAGCAATAGAAAATCCCAACCCTTAACCTGCTTGAATATGGAGGATGACGTTATTTGTGCAAGATAAAAAAAATAAATACCCTTGATTATGGAGAAAGTTCTTGTTTGAAAATAAAAGCCGAACAAACAAAAATACCTCTCAGATCTCAGGACTGGGGTTGTAGCTCAGTGGTACAACACTACTCAACATCAAAACCCTGGGTTTAATTCCAAACTAGGCAAATCCAAAACCAAAATCCTTGAGGCATCATTAGGGTTCCTGGGTTGCAATGAGTTCAAAAGAAGAAGCTTTTGCCTCTGGAATCTTGGTTTCTGGTTTCTTTCTCTACTCCACACATCCTGACACTTTGCCAGGTCCCTCAGTTGGAGTTCATAACGTGAATTTCCCGTGGTGCCGTGGGGCAACATGTAGCTGATAGACAGTCTGCTAAGGGTTCCCCAGACCACTTGCCCATAGGTGTAACATTGTTTCAAAAATCCAATGAGAAGCAATTAAGTTACCTTGACTAATTCCTGCTCTGTCCTTTCTGTGTGAGAAATTTCAGAACTAAGAGAAATGAAATAGAGATAATGACCTGTGGGGTGTGTACACAGCTCTCACTCATCCTTACGAGGGATGCTGAATCCTCTTTGTTCTGCTCCTTGCCTGCCTTTGTAGGTTCCTACTGGTCAAGATGCTTTTGAGCTGATGTCTTTAGACTGTGAAAAGGGAATGGGACAAGGACAGGAGCGTGCCAGCGCTTAATTCTGCATTAGCATCCCGGGTTCTCCCCGCCCCTTAATTTTACGACTTTATTTACTGAGTATTAGAATGAAAGAGTAATCAAAATCGAATTGCCTGGCTTGCACCTGCAAGGGCCTGGAAGTGATTTATGGCATGGCCAGGCTCAGGCTGTTCTTTTGGATGTACCCAGTGCCTGGGCAATCATCACCTCAGCTGGGCTCCATCAGGTAGCCAGCAGGTGCATCAGACCTAGGGTTCTCCAGCAACAGTGAGACAGGCAGACTCTCTTCATCCCAGGGCTAAAAGTGACATTGCCTTCCTTGGCATAAACATTTAGAAGCTACTATTGTTTCTACTTTATTTTTTTTAAATATTTCTTTACTTAAGGGTGTGTGTGTGTGTGTGTGTGTGTGTGTGTGTGTGTGTGTGTGTGTGTACACGTAGAGGTCAGAGAACATTTCAGGATTTGGTTACATCCTTCCATTGTGTACATGCCAGGTTTTGAACTCGGGTTGTCAGTCTTGACAGTGCTGACCTATGAGGCTCTACTCAGGTTGTCAGTCTTGACAGTGCTGACCTATGAGGCTCTTCTGTCTTTCCAATAAGACTACAAGTTAACATTTATTTCAGACTGTGTGCTTAACTGGTTCTCAGCAGAAAAGGAGTTGCATTAAGTATTATATTAGGATTTCCTTTCTTACTGTGGCCGTTCTTCGGTACTAGAAACAACATAGGAACCTAGGAAGGACAGGGTTGCTTGACCTGAGTCTCCTAGAAGATATGGTCTGTCGGGGCAGGAGCAGCTTGGTGGCAGGTAATGGGGGATGTCCTTCTATATATATGTTTCTCTTATTGGTTGATGAATGAAACACTCTTTGACCAATAGAGGCAGGAAGATAGGCAGGACTAGGAGACAAGGAGACTTCTGGGAAAGGTAAGCAGAAAGGACCCGAAAGAGGACGCCATGGAAGGACCAGGAGGATAGGACAACCCGGGCATTCTCTGATAAGCCAAGACCGTGTGGAAATACTTAGATTAGTAGAAATTGGTTAATAATTAAGACAGGCCAATAAGAAGCTCTAGCCATTGGCCAACAGTCTTATGATTAATATGTCTTTGTGTTTATTGGGGGCTAAAGCAGCAAAGGGGACCAGAGTGATAAGAAACCTTCCCCAACAGGCAGGTACTTGAGGGAGCTGGTCACGTGGCATCTGCAGGCAGGAAGTAGAGAGAGGTGAACCCTGGTGCTCAGTTTGCTTTGTCTTCATTGAGGCCAGAACCGCAGCCCCCAGAGGAGTGCTGCTCACACTTATAGTGGAGCTTTCTTCCTCAGTTTACCCAGTGCCTCCCAGATGGTTCTGCACCCTGACAAGGTGACAATATTAACTATCACATTCAGTTGAGATGAAAGCCTCCTGGATCAGCTTTCTTTCTCTACCAAGTCCAAATCTGAGGTAGAGATAGGGAATGATTACACATCCCTTGTTTGTCCAAAGCAACGGTGGGATGTGACTAGAATGGTCCTCACCGCCACCACCATCATTTTCTTCCTATTCACAGGAGTTGTTATGTATCATTCACCTTATGAAAGGGGAAGGTAGTCTCTTAAATGTAATTTTTAACACAGGCATGTAGTTTTGAATGTCAAAGTGTTCCATGAATTAAAACTCCCTGGTGTGTAATTGCTTCTATTCTGTTAAAGCTTTTATCACAGCAAGGAGGACATACAGGAAGATGCTGCCAGGAGCAAAATGCAGGGGAAAGCAAGGCATGGCGTGGGTCAAGCCTAATTTGTTAAAACAAAGGGATAGATTTGATCTGAAGGTTGAAAAAATAGAGATTTTTGCAAAGTATCTCTTTTAGCTAGAGATGTGGGTATTAGAAAGACCCTGAATGGTCAGATGTAGACATAACTGGAGATTACAAGGAAGACCGGTGTGTTTTTAGTGGGAGAGAAAAAAGGCCCGGAGCTGAGATGGCCACAGGTAAAGTCATTGCATTGACGGTGTCTTGTCAGCACCTTGACTCAAGCTAGAGTTATCTGAAAGGAAGGAACATGAAATGAGAAAATGCCTCCATAATATCCAGCTGGAGGGCATTTTCTTAGTTAGTGATTGATGGGGAGAGACCCAGCCTGTTGTGGGTCCTGTCACCCTGGGCTGGTGGTCCTGGGTTCTATAAGAAAGCAGGCTGAGTAAGCCAAGAGGAGCAAGCCAGTAAGCAGCACCCTCCAGGGTCTCTGCATCAGCTCCTGCTCTGTTTGCATTCCTGTCCTGACTTCCTTTAATGATGGTCTATGGTATATAAGTGTAAGCCAAGCAAACCCTTTCCTCCCCAAGTTGTTTTGGTCTTGGTGATTCACCAGAGCAATAGAAACCTTAAAACAGAAGTATATGTGATTTTGTTTAGCAGCAGGTAGGGCACCTATATGTCTAGCAGTAACTGATCTCAGTGAGTGTAAAAGGATCATTTGTTCTTGGGGTGGATGTGGAGAGGCTGGATGTTTGTAAACTGCTGGCGTCACTGTGTATGTACAGTGATATGCCACCATGGAAGATACAAGGCTGATTCCTCAGAAGCAAACAATCAAACAACAACAGCAAAAAACAAAAACAAAAAAACAAAAACAAAAACGACTAAACCTAGAACTACTACATGTACTTCCAAATACACTTTGTAAGACATGCGAAAACAATAGAAGGAATGTGTGTGAGAATTGCATGTGCACCCACATCGTAGTAGCAGCCTGCACCACAGATGGCATGTGGGTAAGTGCAGTGCTGTGTACACATTCTTGGGGTGTGATTCAGGCTTATGTAGAGTGTCCATACGCTATAGGACATAATTCATTTTTATATGCCATATACACATGCCATGGGGACAGTCTTATGGCATACATATACAGGGTAGCATGATTTGGTCTTGCATACAGTGTACATGGATGATGGAACATGGTTTCTTCTCATATGTAGTATGTACATATGATGGGGCATTGTTTAGTTTTATAAACAATGTAATATGGTGGGACATGATTCAGTCCTACAAATGATAAACGCTGATGTGTGATGAAGTAGGATGGACTTCAAAGACATAATATGAATGAAGAAATATTTCTTTACTTAGGGGTGAGAGAGAGAGAGAGAGAGTGTGTGTGTGTATACATGCACATGTGTATGTTGAAATATTGATAAGGATAAGGATGTAATATTGAGCAAAGACGAGGGAGATGTGAATAAAGAGGCATGGTCTTACACTAGCTCTGTTAAGATCTGGTCCAGTGTCTTAGTTAGGGTTACTATTGCTTTGATGAAACACCATAACCAGAAGCAAGCTGTGGAGGAAAGGGTTTATTTGGCTTATTTTTTCACATCATAGTCCATCGCTGGAAGAAGTCAGAACAGGAATTCAAGCAGGGCAACTCACATGCAATGATAGAAACAATTCTATTTTAATAGGCCCACCTATGTGTCAACAAGATCATATACAAAGTTAAATAACAAGTTGTCATGAAAATTTGAAATTACACATCCCCCAAACCCAAAATATATGATGAAAACCAGAAACACAATAATATAAATATGGACGATGCATAACAAAAAGACAACTCACAATGAGAAATGAAGCTCTCAACAGATGTGAAGACATGCCTGTGGGACAAGCCTAAAATCATAGTGCATTTATAATCAATATTTGTCTGATCACTAGATAATAATTTAAGTAAGGCATTGCTCCTCAAACCTTAAAAACACCAAGGATTTGTGCATATGCAGAACAGTAACTCACTATTCAGGAGAGACCCTAACACTATATTAAAAATATTTATAGCTGTAATATTAATTCTGCTTATAGAAATGTGTCACAACAGAGAGGATTGGGGAAGTGGCTCAGTGGTAGTAATGATGTTTGCTGTGGGGTTTGAGGATCTGAGTCTGATCATGGGATCCACATTGTAGGACAGATCTGGTTCCGGCAAGTTGTCTTCTGACCTCCAAGTATATGCTGTGAGTCATGTGTGCCCAATACACAAACAAAATAATATATCCCAGACTAAAAAAAATCTAGCTGGATAGGCAAATACTTACAAATTTATATATGATCACCAACCAATCTCATAAACACTGCGCTACCTTGGGAATCATCATTAATCTAGGGATAGAAAACCTGTTCATATTTCATCACATGGAGACTCATTGTGGTGTTCCTAACACTATTTAGTTGAGATTTGTCTCGTGGTTATGCAGTTCAGAAATAGCTAGTACAGGAGGCTGGAGTGATGGTTCACTGGTAAAGAGTACATGCTGCTTTTGCAGAGGACCCAAGACAGTTCTTAGCACCCACTTGAAATGTGAGATGGCTCACAGCTACCTGCAATGCTGGTTCTATATCTGATGCCATTAGCTTCCTTGGGCACTGCACGCTTATGCCCACATACATACAACACACACATACAGACACACACACACACACTACCCACACTTAAAAATAAAAGTATAGTAAATCATGTGTACGAGAACTGTTAGAACTCTGACATTAGATGGCAATGACCGATTTACTCATTTACTCAAATCATCCTAACTTTGCTGCCAGTTGCATCAAGGTCCCTGATTTTTATGAAAAGTGGGTGGAGAAGTTCCAGCTTCACAGTCTTTTAAGAGAATGGTGTGTGTGTGTGTGTGTGTGTGTGTGTGTGTGTAATAAACAGCAGGGTGCAGGTGGTTCTCTCCAGTGTGGTGCCAGACACCCAGTTTCCAACAGCTAGACTAGAAAATTACAGTCGCTATTATCAAGATTGCATGGGGGACTTCCAGCATGGATGACTGTCATTTCCTCTTCTCTTCTAACCTCTGAATTCCACCATTCTCCCTTCTTTCTTTCACTCTGTTTTTTTTGGGGGGAGCTCTGTATTTCTCTAAAATCTAAGGTAACCAAAACCCAAACAGGATGATTTCTCTTTTAAAGGAAGGCTAACACAATAGATGTCTCTTTGAATGACACAACAGGTCACGTGACAATAAAAGGCTGTGGTGTCTGATGCAGGGAGGGCAAAGGGTACACAGGGGACAAGGGTGAGATTTTCCTGTGAGTGGGATGTGTACACCAAATGATAATATATCCAGCAGAGAGCGCCTTTACACCTTTGCACCTGGAGACCTCAGACCCAGAGACTCCAGGGAGACCATAGGCAGTGGGGTGAAAGAGGTCAGGGGATATTTTGGAAAATTAGCAAAGATGAGTGAGCTATGTGTTTGATACTGTGTAAACAATTTCAAGAAAAACAGTGGCCTGGTCAAATCTGCGTTTGTAACCCCAACATGCCAACAACAGCCGGTTAAACATTTGTTAGTTGGATACCTAATCATTAGGGGAGCATCCACCATGGGCAGAGTGCCTGCATGGGGACCATTTTCACGCTCTTCATGGAGCCAAAAAGATCACGTCCACATCCACCATACAGTGTAGTTCTGCCGCTACCTTGCTTGATTTAACAAACATCCTACCATGTCAGACGAGCCACAGTCAAGAGACAGAGGCGAGAAAGGCATGGTTCCTTCTCTCTATAATACCCTATGCTAATGAGACAAGAAGTTACTCAATTGGTTAGCAATAGGGCATCATACATACAGTAATACATTTTGTTTGGTGGAGGTGAACCAAATAGTCCTGGAAATGAAGTTGACCCAGGAAAGGAGAACATCTAAAGCAGGACTGGAAGTCAGTGTTGGCTCTGCAAGGGCAGTGATGGGTTGCAAGCTGTCTCCTCCATACTCAAAGTCACTATTCTCTTGTTGGCTTGGGTGTTTTCTCCACGGCCCTTGGAATCGGGCTAGCATTTCCTGTGTGCTGTGCACTGTGGTGATAACCACCAGGCTAGTTCTATGAAGTAAGTAAAAACGTCTTAAGTTTATCAAGAAGGAAAATAAATCCTAGAAAGTTTAAATTATTTACTTAGGGTTTCTGTTGCGGTGATGAAACACCATGGCCAAAAGCTGTTAGCAACACAAGGATATATAAGATATAAATGGTCTCAGATGGGGAGATAGCTCAGTGCGGAAAGCACTTGGCAGGCAAGGGTGAAGACTTGAGTTCAAATCTTCAGAGGCACTGCAAAGCCAGGCATAAGAGTGCATGCCTATAATCCCAGTGCACGCATGCAGAGATAGGAGAATTACTGGGGATTCACTTATCGGCTATCCGGCATGGTGGTGAATAAGAGATACTGCCTCACAGAAGATGCGTGGTGAGAACTAACACCTGAGACTGTACTCAAACCTTCCAGTGTGCACTCACACTGCACATGAGAACATGCACATATGCACACATACGCTGTGACATCCTGCACACATTCACGGAGACACACAGACACGACACAGTAGAGAGAAGGAGAAGAGACAGAAGGGGGAGAGAGGGAGGGGAACAGAGAGATGAAGACAGGGAGAGAGAAAGACACACACACAGAGAGAGAGAGAGAGAGAGAGAGAGAGAGAGAGAGAGAGAGAGAGAGAGGACTCCTAACTCCTATCACTGACTGTGGGGGGGGGTCAAAGGCAGAGGCAGAGGTCAAAGGTTATAGAGATCCTCTGAGACCTGAAGGGAGCTCCTTGCTCAGATTTTGAATGTGAAGAAAACAACCCAAGAGAAATTACATTCAAATTAACAACTGAGGGAGAAGATGAGATAAGTCAGGGAAGAAGTAGGGAGAGGGGGACCCTGTGGGTCACCTGCATGCCTTTATTAAGAAAGTCTGAATGTGTCCCTTTGATGGACACATTCCTGGGAGCTTCCAGAGGCTGGGCCATGCAACAGGGTGTGTGTGTGTGACCACTGGTATGCAGCCAGGCTTTCAGGCCATGTGAATGAGAGCTCAGACTATCTACGGTAAAGAACTCTATCATGGTTTATCACAGCAGGGCCTGCTTGCTCTCTTACCACACTTTCTGAAATGTCTTTTCAAGAGGGAAAGTACAGCTGATTGCAGAGGTGTGTTTGTAACTTAGTGACAGAGAAAGGAGTCGGGCAAACACAGTCGAATCAGATAGTCTGGGCTTTCACTGTGTTCTCTGAACCACTTTTAATAAACTTTCCTGATACTCAGTCAAAGGATGTGGTCTCCATCAAAAGTTCTTTTTAGTAACCAAATCAACAAGAGGAGAAAAACACACCTACGCAGTCCCACGTGCAGCCGACCCGTAGGGGGAGGGTTGCAGGGTGCAGGCTGCCTGCAGTCCCAGGTGCAACCGACCTGTGGCGGGGGTGGGGGTGCAGAGTGCAAGCTGCCTGCCTCTGCTCTTTACAGCTCCAAGTGTGGGCTGGGAGTCTCACTCAGACTGCCAGCTCCAGTCTCTCTTCATGTAAAATCACGGGTGTGTGTGGAGGGAGGTTTGTGTGTGGTGTATGTGTGTATGTATGTGTGTGTTTCTGTGTATGTGGGTGTGTGTATGTGTGTGTCTCTCTGTGTGTGTTTTCTCTGTGTGTGTGTGTGTCTGTTTTTCTGTGTGTGTGTCTGTGTGTGTTTTTCTGTGTGTGTCTGTTTTTCCGTGTGTATGTGTGTCTGTGTGTGTTTTTCTGTGTGTCCAGATTTTTAACAGATACAAGCTCAGGGACACAGAGTACTTCAGGCTCATCTGCCCAGTTAGAATTTAGTTTCCTTCCCATCAAGAACTTTCCTAGCTTCCACTCAATCTACAAATCCAAGGAGCCTAAGTAGCTGACCTGGGCAGCCAGATGCTCACCCCTTGCCTTTGCATGGTACAACCTGGAGGGCGAGAAGAGACGGGCACAGTGCTTACTCTAAGGGAATATTTCCATTGCTTTCATCACATGCATTAAAGTCAGGAGGAGGTGTGTCTCCATGTGTGTAAAGTCTCTTGTCCAAGAAAGAGCAGACGAACGGAGAAGCCAGGCCACACCTCACTTCCTTTAGAATACCCCTACTGCCAACAGCTCTTGTCTCTCTGAATTCACCATTACATCTTCAATTCCTCTTTGTCTGTCATCTGTCACATTTGATGCACTCGGATGGAATTTCACGATGGGCCCTCTCTTGTTATTGTTGGTCTCTGGCTTGTTTTTAAATGACAGTTTTCTTGCCATGTTTGAGATTTGACTTCAAGATTAATTGAAAATATCATTCATAGAAATATTGAACACTTGGTATCTAGACTAAAGATCTAATAGGTGAACATCAAAGGTTTACAGCCCAGCTTGGTGCTGCACACAGGGGCGCAGGGATACTAAGTACCTGTTCCTAGGTTCTTCTCCTCTATGCTAGCAACTGCAACTCTGCTGGTACTTGGGGGATCTGCTCAGCTTCTGTGTGTTCTTGCATGAGCGCAAACATGCACATGCACATTCACATGTGTCTTTAAACGCCATGGCCTCTCTGGGAGGTACTGTCATATGGTGCTTTGACAGTAATAGGTAGCCGGGTATCAGAGTGCTGGACTTTACAAGTGAAGCAACCCCTTCAGGCTTCCAGGCTGCAAACTTTACTTCTTGTCCAATGGCTGAAGGAAGTAGTGAGAGCTTCAAGGCGGGGTCTAGGAGAGGGTCTTCTGGTCTTTCATTATCTCTTTCCTGTATCACAGCCCTCATATGAGCAGCTTCCTGTCATGGTAAACTGTCCCTATCACCACAGCCCTGAGCAACAGCTTTGACAATCATGGCGCTGAAACAAGGAGCCGAAGTCAACTTTTCCCCATCTCATAGCATCTCAGGTATCTTGTTTCAGTATCAGAAAGCTGACCATTCTTCAAAAGTGTGGGCACTTGTTTTAAGGTCAGACATTGGATCCAGACCCCTCCATCTAAGCTCAACACAGACAGGCCACAGTCATCGTTAAATGGCAAGGAACATTCCCTGTCCTCACAGAGGTCAGCCTGACTACTAGATTAATCTTTTCACTCTGTCTACACACTCAGTGGACCAGCAAGGAGCCACTCATTGTCCCTCAGAATAATCCTTACGGTATCGTCACATACTGGCGTACCCTGGGGTCCATAACCTGTCCACATCAGTCATTCTGGAGGCAAGGTGAAACCACTGTATTCCTTACATACACTTCTGTAGAAAAGTGATTTTTCTGTGTCCGTAACAACACACCTGGGACAATCAATTTATAGAGGGCTTTGTCCGGCTTCTGCTTTCAGTCCTACTGACTGCTATTGGTCATGCTGCTTTGGGGCATGAAGTAGGGACATTGCAGAACAGGGTGGCTGAATCTGAGGTTCCACCGAAACAAAACATAAGAAGCTGGAAAGGGACTGTGAGAGGGGACAGAGGTTCTGAGAAGGTGAAGGGGAGGGTAACACGTACAATATGAATGAAAGAAGAAACGAGACACGAGTGAGGTGGAGGAGGCTGGAATAAGGGGGCAGAAGTGAGGGGGAGGAGAATATCAATAGCAGGATTTGTTTGAAAATGCCATATTGAAGCCAAATATTTTGTATGATAGTTGAAAATCAAACAAAACCCCATAGGAAACATGAGTCAGCTCCTCCATGTCTGGAAAGGCTCTGTTCTACAAGAGTAAACAGAAACGGGGGCGGGACTGCTACTCTTCCAGAGAACTTCCCAGAAACACCCTACCCTTCCACACCCCCTATACCCCCTCACCCCCCCGCCCCCCAGTCAGGTGGCTTGCAACCACCTGTAACTCCAGGAAGCCTTGATGGGCGTGAGAACAAGCAAAAAAGGTTACATCAGAGACAGGAGGCTGGAGCGGGCAGTTGGAGGACCCCTCACAGTGCACAGGGAAGTTAGAGGCTCCTTCAGCTGTAGAAGGAAGCAGCTCCCTCCTTCTGCCTCCTGCTTTCCTGTCACATGGGGGAAAACCAGGACTACAATCCCAGTGTCCCCATAGAAATGTTAAAAACAAATATATCTACCTAGACAAGGGGGGATACATCTTCAATTTCCACACTTTCAAGGCTGAGACAAGAAAGTTGTCAGTTCAAGGCCAGTCTGGGCTGCAGAGACAGACTGTCTCAACAAACAACCAAAACTTGCAAAGAAACCTAGTATATACTGTGCTAGTGTCCCAGGAGCATCAGCCTAATGAGGGGACACTGTGGGATGGAGCACTTTTAGCCTCCTCTCATCATTAGAGTCACTGTGCAATATCAAGCTGCCACTGACGGAGACAAAGCACTCAGTTGGCAAAGAAGTAGAATTCTTAGAACCTTGGCTCATGGAACGGAGGTGTCAAGGATGGCTTGGCATGGTAGTGATGTGACCCTTGACACAAAGCAGGTCCATGTCTGCGTTGGTAGCGGGGATATCCGAGCTAGAGCAAAACGGACTTCAAATGTTGTATGAAATAGTGTGGAACTCAACAACTGCATCCAATGGGCTTCTTCTGGGGTGATATTCTCTCTGGAGGTGAGGGCAGCCATGTGTCTACTGAAATGCATGGTCCAGCGTTTCCTAGGCACGACAGAGGACAGACAGCAAGGGAAGGGCTGTATCAGAAAGAGAATTTTCTGTTTCTGTTGCAGCCAAGGTAAAACCCGAGTTTTCATTGTTCCAAGTAACATTGTTCATCTATTTGATTGTCTGTAGACTGTTGTAAGCATCTCCGTAAGAAGAGGAAGTAAAATAACCAAATACCTCTTCATCAGTCCCACCAGTCAATTTGAAGCCTGTGCTGCCTTCCTGCACTTTCTCTGTGTGAACACACGTGCATTCCTCAGCCTCTTGGTCCTTGAGTATTGTCCAGATCCTGCTCCTCTGACACTTCCCTGGAAGTCATCACTGTTGTGCATTTGGTGTTTGTGCTCCTAGGCAAGTGTTTAAATGGTTCCGATTCATCATGAGGAATTTTTTAAATGTATTTTTTAGGATTGAAAATGTTTTAGAAACGACATCACACTGCATATGTATTTTCTTCCACTCTTATTTTTGTTAAAATGACATGTTTGAACAAGGTTTATGCTATTGATTCCTACAGCAGAATTTTGTCAATTTAAACTGTTGACTAGCATATGGTCTCGATATTTCATTTATCCACTGAGGACATTGTTTGTTTTATGGATAGGGAGACCACAAGGGAAATCATATTGGTGTGAGACATGTAGTCAAGATAAGTGAACCAAGGGCTGCGGATGTAACTCACCTGGGAGAGTGTTTACCCAGAAGGCATAGTGCCCTAGGTTTGTTCCCCATCCCTGCGTATACCAGGTATGGTGGCCCATATTGAACTCTAGTTCCTCTGGAAGTACAGACAAGAAGATCAGAAGCTTAGTGTCTTTTCCACTATACTGTGAGTTCAAAGTCAACCTGGGTTGTATGAGACTGTGTCTCAAAAACTCATCAGTAAACTGGAAGGGTCATTCCACGTGTGGCAGTGTGTACCCAACAACAGGGCTGTTACCAGCTGCCAGCATGACTGAGTCATCTTGCCCATGCTGTGATTGGTCAATTACTTACACTTTTCTCTAAAGTTCTTTGTGAAGTGGTTTCCTCAAACATCCGCAGTGCTGGGAACCAGCTTGTTGTAGAATGTTGCACCTGAACGAACACACACACACACACACACACACACACACACACACACACACACACACATGCACGCATGCACACACACACAGCACACCCTTTGAGTAAAATGACTAGATATAGTGTATGCAGGGGGATGAAGGTGCATGTACAGTTTGTGGAGGACGCAGACTAATAACCGCAGGGATCTTCTCAGTTACTTTCCACATTGTTTTATGAGACAACGGCTCATTTTCACCTGGGGCTCACCAGTGTGGTAGCCTGGCTGGCCAGTGACCCCCTAGGGACCCTCTTGTATCCACCTCCCCAGCAATGTAATTATAAATGCACACCCCAACCCTGACATTTGTTTATGATTTCTCAAGTGCGTAGACGGCATGTGAAAATATTAGCCACCTCCACAGCCCCTTGCAGGTTTATTCTCAAGACTGGTGTTTATTTCTGCACTTGGTAAGTAGCTAATTGAGTATAAAATTACTGGTTTTATCTGTATGGAATCCATTCCTTCCCATTCCCATCATCTCTGCTGTGGTTGACATTAGCTGTCTCAGAGAGGTCTATGATTAGACTACTAGCTGATATTTCCTGAAGTTGAGAACTGGCCACGGTGTCAGAAGTGCACACAGACCCTCCCCTCACTGGTCATAATCGCTGTTACCACCATTGTATGCTTGTTTACGTCTTACTGACTTGGAAGACATCTCTATGAAGGTAAAATGTCTACATAGTGATAAGGAGAAGGATATTTGGGAGCCTGTGAATTCCACAGTAAGCAGGTGACTTTCTGTGCGTCCCCATCTCTGTCTAGTGGCTTTAATGCAGGCTGTTGCTCCCACTTGTTGGTGGGAAAAGTTAGGGGGACAAGAGGCTCAATAACTTGTTCAATGTCATGTAGAATAATGTAAAATAAGTACGGCTGCATCTGACTCCAAAATTACATTTTTGGCTGAAGGAACTCTTTGCATGAAATAAAAATAAACTCCTTTAGCCAAATACCAGGAATACCGAGTTCTATAGCCCATCCTGCATGCCGCACAGTGGAGGACAGTGGGAAGACCTAAACATTGGCATTCTTACTTTCCCACTTTTCAGGGATTTTTTGTTAACTCAAAAAAACATTTTCCATGGAACAAAGGATTTTTTAAGCTCACTACCAAATAAATGCCAATGAGATGGCACAGCTTGGAGTCCTTAAGTCTAGAGGATGGTTTTGCAGCAGTCACACTGCTCTGCAGACCCAAGGGCTGTGGTCCAGCATCCTACTCTGCATGTGTCCCTGACTCCAGGGAGCACTCAATTCAGGTCCCAGGGAGAAGTGGTATTTGCCATCCATTCTCTCTAAAAGGTGATGGTGGACCAGATATCTTGACATACCAGAAGTTTCTGTGGGCAGAAACCCACACAGAGACTCTCAATGAGAGAAACACAGTTACCATGACAGCAGAGAGTTGGGGGGATTGTGTATGTCTGTCATAATTTATATAGTTTTTATTTTGTGGTGATATGAGCTAATGGTCTTCAAAAATTCATATGATATCCAATTCTTTGCTATAGTGTGTAACCATTTATAAGGGAATATTCAGTAATTTCCTCAACTTATAGAAAAATATGATAAACTCAGCTCCAGAGCTGAAATTCACAGACTCTTCTTATTTAGATAATTTGTATTAGTTTTTTTCTCATTACTTTGACCAGAAGTGGCTTAAGGAAGTAATAGGAACTTCATCACTCACTACTTATCAGAGAAGGCTTGTCTCTCCAATCTCTTCAACCAGGAGTAGACAAGTAAGAGCCTTGATGGTTGATCTATCAGGGATACATTCTTTAAAAAATACTCTCCCTCTCCCAGCAGGTATCAATTCCAATTGCTAGAAGTAGGACTTCTTGCCCCTCTTCATGCTGGAATCTTCTCTGACTACAGTTTGCACAGATCTAATGTGTTGTACCACGTGCTAGTTCATGTGTGCAGCAGCCCTGTTGAATCTGGAAATCACCCGCAGCCTCTTTCTGTTATACTCATCTTTCTCGCCTTCAAAAATGATTCCTGAGTCTTGCGAGGAGAGGATATGATAGAGATGCCCCATTCTTTACTCACTGTTTCTTAAAACATTGTTTTCCAGCATAGAGATCAGGTTCCCAAAAGCCAGGGAGAGGTCCTGCTCTCACTGGTAGGAGCCTTACTAAGAGACCAAGCTACACAACTGTCACTCACATGCAGAGGGCCTAGGTTGGTCCCATACAGGCTCCCTAACTCTTTCTTCAGAGTCCATGGAGCTTCCATGAGCTTCCAGGAACAATTTCCCACACTCCATTATCTACTCATTTTAAAATAGAAAAAGATAGAAAAAAGATATGCTGGGAGGTTAAAAAATTCTCTGTCATCTGTTTTTTGAAAAGCATGTGTGCTCATCAAGATATCATCTTGAGGCTATTTCTTAGAAATAAAAAAGAAATTTCTAAAACAAAACAAAACACCCCCTCAAAACCATTGTTCTCTCCTACTTCTATAATTTCCTACTTTCCACAGGACACTGAGGTTATCTTACTATTTTCAGTCTTTTTTTTCTATTTATGTTTCAGTGTGTATAACTTCTACTACCTGAATCTCAAGAACTTTTAATGTTTTCTTTCGTTGTATTTAGTTTGAAATGAAGATCCTGTGGAACATTTTTCATTTTAGATAACTTTCAGGATTTGACATTCCATGAGATTTTATCATACAGCTTTAATTATTAAAATGATTATGTTCATGTTGTCCTATAAATATTTTAACACACATATACTAAAACAGTTTTACAGTCTTGATTAGATAGTCTCATGAAAGCTGATTGAACCAACTCTTTCCCTTGGCTAATTAAAAGAAAAAAGGGTGTGTGTCTTGGACTCAAGGATGGCACTAGGTGCTGTTAATGTCACTGAGCATTGGATGCGTGTGATTCTGTTTAATAAGATATTAGACAGATGATGATGTGTGTGTGTGTGTGTGCGCATGTGTGTGTGTGCGTGCGGGCGTGTGTTTAAATATCATGCTTGTTTTAAACCTAATTTTAAGTTTTCTTAGAGAAGATAAAAAATGTACCACTTTACTCAAGGGATGACTGAGCTCTTTCCATACTATGTGTCTATTTCAGTCTCTGCTGAATTCTGGGGTCGTTTTGACTATGGTTGGTTGGACGTTCAATCACATATGTGCTCTGGGAATGGAGCAGGTTAAGTTGTTGTCTTTTGCTGTGCCCAAACTTTAGACATAAAGAGTTGACTTCAGCAGCAGTCTTGATGGGGGCCACATGCACACACACACACACACACACACACACACACCACACACACACACTAATTCACTCACTCATACATGTACATGTGAGTGGACACATGCATGTACATACAAATAAACACTTGCATACATGCATGTACACACAGGCACGTGAGCACATACATGCACATATACAAACACACACACATGCACACACACAGATTTATTTGCAGCACTTTTGTCCGAATAGCTGTTAACTCTTCAAAACTCATTCTGTAATCCCTTTCATGTAAAATCACCACACATATGACCTCTGTAACCTAGATGAAGACTTGGTGCCTCTGCTTGACTGATTTTGTCTCTATAAAACAAAAACAACAACAACAAAAGGCTTAGGCAGCTCTAATAAGAAAATCAGGTTAAGACTGAGCTTATTTGTGTTCCTCACCCCGAGCACCATGGTTAGGTACAAACCATTGGCCAATATCTCAATCGCACCTGTTTTACCTGTTTTTCCACTCGTTTTGGTGAAGTGTAAAAATGTAGTTCCTGTTACTTCAGTGTTCAGCATCAAAGTTAGCACGTCTTTTATCTTAATGCTTTTTAAAAATTGTCTTAGGCAAATAGACAATTCACATCCAAGTTAAATTTTAAACATGTTTGGTACTTCCGATGAGACTAAGTCAGTCAACATGGCTGTAAAATAATACAAATCCTTCACACTCTGGCAGGGGCATTTTTCTATCTTGCCCATTTTTCTGTGTTGCCTTCAAGAAGGTTCTGTTTTTGTTCTTGATCTAACAAATAGTTGTTAGGTCTATTCCCTTTCCAACAATACTATTTTTTTAATTTTATTTCGTTTCTGCATTTTGCAGTGGATGAAATTGAATTGCTATAAGCAAAGATGGGGCAGCACCATGAGAGCCAAGTACTGTTCTTCTCTTAAACACAAAAGAACCCAAGAACAATGGCAAATGCTTGAGAATGGGCAGACCACAAACACCAGTTTTCATTCTCTTTAAGCCTTACTTGAATGAAAGTATGATTTGCATAATAAAATGTATTTATGTCAAATGGTACTAGAACTTCCAGATAGTCAAAGAAAGAAAAAAACTTCACACCTACTTCATATCATATAAAAAGTTTAAGTTAAATTGGATAATTTTGTCAAGAGCTGCACCAGGCCTCCCCAGTTTTTATCATAAACCGCACTTGAATTCGATTATTTAAATCCTCGTCAAGAAGCGATTGGATTCAGGACGGTGTGGTGAGACTGCAAGTAAGAAAGATTTGAAGAATCGGTGGTTTGATCACTACAGCAGAGACAGGATTTGTAAATCAGAAAGGTTTGTGTGTGCAAACTGGTGACTGGCACACAGAAGTCAGGGATGGCTTCTGCAAAAGTTCGGGAATTAGCCAAAGGAAAAATGGAAGAGAGGAGAAATTGGAGTGTGCAAGCCACACACACTCGAGTGTGCAGAGACATGCTGGTGCCCAGTGGTCTCTTGGTTCTGAAGTTCAGCATATGATTCATAGGCTGGCTATTGAGAAGTTAGTGCAGATAAGTGCTGTGGTAAATATTCACAAATATCACTTCTTCTAAATATAGAAAACCACAGATTTTCTAGGGTATCACTCCAGCGTCTGAATGCCTCTCTGCTCTAACTAAAAAGTTTGGGGACTTATGGCAACTCCCCAAATTTCCTTATCACATTTTTTCTTAAAAGATATTAAAAGATCTTATAGCAAGTTGTTGAGAATTTGTAGATTTCTATTCGATGCCATCAATAGGGGGAATTATAGTGGTTATTCTATATGTTATATATGATTACATTATCTAGACCTATAATTATATATAAAGCTCTAGAAATGGTTTGTCTTCATGACTGTACTCTGTTAATCATTTTAAAATCCTTCCCCATAACCTTCCCCTATGTTATTAACAACCTTTTTTTTTAAAGCAAATGATGCTTCTCAGACCATTTTAATGTGATTAATGGGAAAAGAAATGCTGAAGCAGAGAGCATCGTGCCAAAGAGACATAAGCCATTCTTCCCTCCAGCCAGGCCTTCCAGGCTCAGGAAGCACGGAACCCACTGGAAAATTCCATTCCATCCAGCTCTGTCGCCAGGTCATACGGCAAGGTCACCATGCCATGCTCAGAGCTGTGCTCCAGCCACGACCCCCAGTTCCTGTCATCAGAGTTCCTTTGGCATTGATGTTCTCGGGGAGCATTTCAGGGAGCCCAATAGAAGGCCTGGCAGATAGAAGGCTCACCTGCGGGGCCTCAGACTGGAGTCATGGCAACAGACCATCTGTCTCTGGTTGTCAACCCTGAGATCTTCAGGGATCAGAGAAATGGGCTGGATTAGTTCTGAACCGTGTGCCACGTGCTGCCCGACACCCACTATCCAAGTCACTAGCAGAAGTTCCAGCACACGTCTCATAAGCAGTGAGAAGGTTTAGTGACTGTCTTTTACCCTGGTTTCTGTTCATTCTAGATTCTACAAGGCTATCTACAACAGAAAACAACAACAAAGGTATTTTAACCCAGTAATACAACACAGAAACCCCCTCACTTCTTTGTGATTGTTTCAGCATGGCAAATGTTCATTTACTACATTATTTACTATTAAGTTAGAGCTCATGACACATTTTTTTCCGCTTTACTTCAAAAGTTATAGAAGTAAATGTAATGAGATGGGTGAAAATTGAGTCATTTCATGGGGATTTTTAACCTGTGATCTCTCTACCTGGGGGCATTTTTACATGTGTGTATTATTGTTTTTGTTGCGCTGGAAAATATTCTAGGTCAATATTCTGTAAAAGATAGACATGCTGCTGCTCGTCAGTGAATACGTCACAATTACCTTAGTGCTACAAATGAAGCAAGGATAGATACACTGGTGTGTGCAGGAGGGTAACATTTCCAGCGCCAACAGCAGCCATGCCAGTCATGAAGGAGGCCCAGGGAACCTATCTTTCTATCATCTTCTTGGGCAGAAAAGGAAGGCCATCAGCAGAGGCCATGAGGTCAGGAAAACATATGTACTGGAGCAAGGACACAGCCATGGTCCTCACCTGCCTGTGCTAATCCTGCTGCAAGCTTGGTTTCTGCCCCAGGTTCATCTGTGTTCGACTCACATCAGCTGTGAAGGGCCAAGCAGGGACGTGGTGACAAGCCATTCTGGCTGCTCTGCCTCCAATGTGGCACAGCCCCCATAGGCTCATCTCATGTGTTTGCACATTTGATTCCCAGCTGGTAGCACTCTCAGGAAGGTTGTATAATGTTCAGAAGGCGGAGTCTTAACTGGAGGAAGTAAGTCACCGTGGGTGGTGGCTCCATTTGTCACCCCTACTCTTCTTGGGTACAGGTAAGATGTGACCAGCTGGCTCCTAGCTCCTGCTGCCATGCTGTCCCCACCATGACGACCTTATTCCCTTAACTGCAAGACAGAATAATCAGATATTCCTTCAAGTTGCTTTTCCATCAGCTATTCTTTTGGTCAGCGACCAGAAAGTTATATACTGGCAGTAATCTGAGTTCTTTCCCACCCTTGCTGGATGGAGACACAGACACAGCAAAGGAGACCCAAGCACTCAGCTCTTTCTAAGTACAATCTGACACACAGCAGGTCACCCATGGAAATGTCAAATAGAGAATTAGTCAAATGCCATTCTCTACTTGGCCTCTTTTGGCCAATGGATGGACAGGGGAGAGGGTCAAGTTTAATCTACCTGGCAAATATTCATCCCAGAGCCTTTCCTACCCACTCGTGTCTGAGAAAACACATGCTGGTGTGTCTGGATTTGTGCTTTTAACTGTGTTATATGTGAGCTTCTGTGCAGGTATCTGGGTAGACCAGAAGTCTGGAGCTCCTAACAGTTGTGAGCCTTGGATGTAGGCCCAGGGAACTGAACTCTGATCCTCTGCAAGAACAGGCAGGTTTTTATTCACTGAAAATCTCTCTAGCACATTCCACCATTCATTACTCTGAGCTCCCCCAAGAAATCTCCCTGACATCCACTGCCATGTACACCATCCTAGCCATCACTACCTCTACCTACAAGGACTGCATGGTGAGCAATCTTATCAAGTCCTCTGGTAACCTCTTCCAAACAGTGTTATCCACAGGAACCACATTAATTAATTCTAAATTAGGATTTTTATAACCAAAAGTAATGGTTGCATGATACTCTGATATTGCCAAATGGAGACCACATGACTGTCTCTCAGTGTATGGGAAAATGCGTCATGATTTGGTGGGATATTCCACAAACTCAATTCACTTGCCTATTATATCTGCATAAGCTGGGCACTTTTTCGAGACATTATCCTTTTAGAAGTGTGACATGCTTCCTGATAAATTGGTCTGTGTACTCTTTCATGTTGGGTTCACACAGTTGCAGAGTGAATGCTCTCAACTCATGCCCTTATGCCACCATATTCCTCGAATACGGGTCACATGCCGAAGCTAAACTCCACTACCATCTGTTACCTCTGTGTGTCGATTTGTTATCCAGAGTTTTTCATCTTAGGCCCACGGTTCCCTCCAAAGTGAAGGTTGCAATTATCCCCTTTGATTACCACTCACTCGCTGTTGATTGAGCGCCTACCGGGCAAGACAAACTGTGCTGGGGCATGTAGAAGAGACTGAGAGCAAAGTGGAGCTCAGTCACTGCCTCTGAGGAAATTGGGATTCAGTAGGGGAGATAAGACATGCAGAAAAGCACACTGTGTGCAGAGTTGAACTGGAGGTCACGGAAGGAGCGGGAAATCTAAGGTCGTTAAGAGTATACAAGGGAAGTACTCCAATGCTGATACACTCTAGGCTCACTAATGGCTTGTTTCCATATATACCTTGTCACTTTACAAATGTTGAGAAACTCACTCAGTGTGTGTCTCCTGCATGAATGGGATTGTACTCGGGTTGGGTCTTTAGGCTTGGCAGTAGACATCATGACTCCCTTTACCATATCGCTAGCTCCAGATTCATCGTAACTAAGGTTCCTTTTTCTTTTATAAAAAGTATTTTTTAGTTAGTATATATTAATTATACAAAATAATGCATTTATTATTACATTTCATATATGTGTATAAATGTATTTTTATCATAGTTACATATCAGCGTTCTCTCTTGTTCCCTTCCCCCTCCCATTGAACCCTTTCCTCTCCCTCAACTTTCCTATCTTTTACTTGTGAACCAATGAGTTTAATTGGACTTACTTACAGGAACAGGAGTCAGGGGTTATTTATAGGAACATGGGCACCTTACCAATGGATATGCCACTGAAGAAAATACCTCCCCCTCCTACCAACAACCATTAAGTGCCTATATATACTCAGGAAAGGGACCATCTCATGATCCCTACCCTGCTAGCTACCATTACCTGCTGAGAAATCCTCAAGGACAGTTACTTAGCCTCTGTAGTTACTTCTTGATGAATCCAGCTTCCTTAGTTTGTAGATAACTCAAGGCTGCAAAGTTTGAGCTCGGGTCAGAACATCCAGATAATACCAAGAGTTTTTGTTACCTCTCTCTACTTCTAAAATTCCTTTTAATATACTATGAAAGTAGAGTGGTTAATTATATGAAAGTTATTACATACATATAAAACTTTCATATAATTAAAATTATTACATAATGAAAGTTTAAACATATGCACATACATGCGCACACATAAGAGCCCATCCTGATGGGACTGGTCTGGAGGTATGGATGACAGTGGGACACCAGACCACTGGTCATGTGAATCTTTAGTATGAAGCAGAGATGAAGCCTAGTGCTCAGCTCCCTCCCTCCTTTTTCTTTGTTCTGGACACCAGCTTATGGGATGGTTGCTGCCCACATTCAGGTGAGTTTTCCTGTAGTGTTAAAGGTCTTCAAAAATGCCCTCACAAACATACATATACACACAAGTGTGCCTACTAGGTGATTCTATAAAAACAGAAGTGTACACGAGATTATGGAAGAAACTTAAGCTGGTTAAGTGAATCCCACCCTTTAGCAAAATTTAATCATATCAAAGAAATTTCCTCTAATAGTTATCTCTGGCTATATTCACTAGAGGATCACTAACTGTAGATCCACAGTTAAATCCCTACCATCTACAGAAATGGTCTTGTGTGACATGTTCTGAGCAGGCCTTGAACTTTTTGAGCCTGTCCATCATCAGAGGTCCTGATGGTGGGATACAAAATCCTACAAAGCCTTTTAAGTGACCCCATTTTGTCTCAAGTTAGGAGGGTATGTAAGAAATCAGTCATCTTGGAATTTCATCATCTTTATTACCTAGTCATAGCCCCTCTCCCTATGTGCCTACTAATGGGTCTGTCCATCATCCCTGCCAAAGGGTTGGAAAGGTCTTTTAAGGAGGTTTCCTGGTTGCAATCTCATTTGGGTTCAAGCTTTGGAATATCTTGTACACAATACATAGCATCTTCCCCATCTAGGTTGCCTCTTCAGTCCACATGAGCTTCCCTGAGTTTACATCTCTCTGTCTTATGCCAGGTTGGCCTATCTATCATGCCAGGAATCCAGGGACTCTCTTACTCTATGATCTACACTTTCCTCCCTGCCTTGTCAAGTTCATGCAGTACTAAAGAGAGTCAGTAATGTAGCAAATGGTCAACAAGCAGAGAAGAAGTTGACGTATAATGACAGTGACGCTGGGGCAGCAAGGACCAAGATCCCACAAGCCGTTGTTGTAGGACTGGACAGATGCTCAGTGCTCAAGATGGGGAGGGGGAAGAGGTGGAATTTAGCAATCCCAGAAGCAAACATCAAAGGTATTATTGATAAGGGAGGTAGGAACCCAACTGGTCTCTCTCTCTCTCTCTCTCTCTCTCTCTCTCTCTCTCTCTCTCTCTCTCTCTCTCTCTCTCTCTCTCTCTCTCTGAATCCAGTATTTCAGCCAGAATTGACAGTTTTTCTGTGTACCCTTAAGGTCTGGCCACTTATCCCCGCTGACCTCTAATGTTGTTACTCCAGTTGAATCAGCTTAGAATCTATAGATTCCTCACTGTAGGTTCTCAGTCCTCCATACATGTAGACTTCTCCTGAAGCTTGGTGGGGCACAGGGTATAGGACCCACTCCTGGCATGTCTGATGGTGACTCTGGGCTAAGGACTGATTGGTGAGCTTTTCTTGCTGATTCCTGGAGAGTCTGACATAGATGCTGGCAGATGAAGATCCTGGATTCCAAGTATTGCCACATAAATAAGTAGTTTTCTGGAAATATGAAGTAGGCCACACGCTAATTAACCAGGAAGAAATATGCGTCATTCTACTGAATCCTCAGAATCAGATGTCTAGTACTGAAATTCTGAGCTTAAGCTGTAGGGAATCTCAACTGCATGAGGATGTGGAGACACTGTACTAAATTTTGAATTCATTAATTTCCTTTCCTTGTATGGCCCTCACCACTCCAATCCAAATGACACATGAAAATATTGGGTCTACCGTATGCTCATCTGCCTTCAGGTATAGCCATAATTTTTGTTTGTTGATTTTTTACTCTGAAGAGCTTCTACCTGTCATAGCTTCTGTCTTTACCTGTCTCACTTGCATCGAAAAGCAGCTTCCCTCTGAGATGCTTCCAGCTTGTCTACTCTAGAAAGCTGGCTTCCCTAGGAACACCTGAGGCCCATCTCGTGGGGTCTAGTCCTCTTCCCCACTCTTCTCCTAAAGAGGATATTCAATGCTATAAGGAAAACAATATATTTATTTACCAGAGAGAGAGTCGCACTAGCTAGGAGTTAGAAGCGTGGCTGGCTTCCAAGAGAAAAGGGAGGGTCCTTTTCCTTTCACTTCCTTTTATATCTACCTGTGTCAGTTTACATGTCCCCGCTCTCATGGGCGGATAGCTTTGTGGGGTTCACTCCTACATTCTCCCTTCAGTCTTATTTGTTTTCTTGTTTGTTGAGACAGGGTTTCTCTGTAGCTTTGCAGACTGTCCTGGAACTCACTTTGTAGACCAGGCTGGCCTCGAACTCACAGAGATCCGCCTGTCTCTGCCTCCCAACTCCTGGGATTAAAGCCTCTTTGGTCTTGATCAGATTTCCTTCCTTGAATGTGGTTTTCCCGTTATCTACCCACTTGTCAGACCTGCACCCCAGCTTCTAAGGGGAAATATTACTGCTTATTTAAACCATGGTCATAAGGGGCCGGCAGTTCTCATAGTGACAGCCACCCTCCCAGACTCACACCTAACTCGTCACTGCACAGAAACTGATTTAGGCAGAATTCCTGGGTTTGCGTTGGTGTACTAGGTGCCATCATGATGAGAAAGCATAGCTTTCTGGGTAGAACCTGAAATGTGGCAGACATCTGAAACATTCTCAGAAAGGCTTAGCAATCACCCATCTTCAAAGGAGAAGGTTCTAGAAGCCTTGCTACTTAGTAAAATTTTGAGGGACAGCATATACAGGTTGGGGTTGACTTAAGCCCTGCAGTCACACCATGCACAAACGTGAGACCCCAGCCTCTTCGGACAAACAAGCTCATGTCCAGCTCTGAGACAGCTTCACAGGGGCAGCAGGGAGGCACCCCAGCCTACACTACAAACAGATCCATGTGAAGATGCTGTCCACATCGATGCGCCAGGATTTCTGTGTCCTAGTCTGTTCAGTTGCTCCTTCTGTTTGTTCCTCATCTCTGCATCTGAGCCCAGGGTGGGTCTGCTGTGAAACTCTGCCTCAGATCCACCACAAACAAGTTTCGTCGCATCTGTTGAGCTCAGCTAGTAAGCACAATTTATAAAACACTGAATGACTAACCCCTGTAACCATTTTAATGACCCTAAAATAAAGTGCTTAGAGCAACATCTGTCCAAGCAGCTGGGTTCTCTGCATGAGTGGGCAGAGCGACACATTGGGACAGATTCTCTTCTCCCTTTTGACAGAAACAATCGCAGCAGATCATTTTTATCGTAATCAATTTAGGTACAGTTTCTTGGAAACCATCTGCGTAGTGTTCATAGATTGTGCTTAAGAATTTAAATGTGTATATTTTTGGTCGCTTGATGGAGCATCTGCTAATGGCCACATAAGTTCCACTGTTTATGCGGGAAGTTATTTCCTTGTAAAGGGATTAGTAGAATGGCTACTTGATTTTATCCTCCTAACTACCCAATAAGCTGCTGCCGTTTGAATGGCATCTGCCACAGTGTGTCAGCTGAGGAATTCATTACTAGAAAACAAATAAGTTTACAAAGGAAGACTGAAGTTGAAGAGGGAAGGCGAGTGAGGCCGAAGTGAAACGTTTTATAGTCTTCCCACCTCTAGCGCGTAGCTGTACATTAACCTCCTTGCCGATGGGCCACCAGAGTTAAAGGAAGGAGCTGTCTTTGATAGCAGTGCTTCCTGTGTTTCCAAACCAATTTTGTTGGTGGCTTCATACAGCTGTTAGTTAACTGACTCTATTAAAAAAAAATCAAAAGGCAAATGCAACCGGCGGCATTTACCTTAGCTCTGAGGATAATTTTAGGATCATATTAAAGGATAATTACTGTTAAAATACTCGCTCGTGAAAATGAAGTGACTTAGGTGCCGAGAAGGGATTTGCCCAAAACATGCTGTCAGCGGTATCTTAGGATGGGATAAATTCTCTAGCACCATTGAGCCTTGATAACACGTTCCCCAATTCCTTCTCTTCTTGAGAATCAATTTTGCATGCATGTGCATACAGCGTGCGTGCACACACATGCATGCGTGCATGCGTGTGTGTGTGTATGTGTGCGTGCGTGCGTGTGTGTGTGCGTGTGTGTGCACGCGCGAGCGTGCATGCACATGCATCCATCCAGAGGCTAGAGGGTGATATCCACTATCTTCCTCTGCCACTCTCCGCTGTGTGTCAGAGAGCACACTGATCCACATGCACAGACTCCCAGGAAGTCCCAGGGATCCTCTTGCCTCGGCCTCCCCAGCACTGGGAGGATGGATGTGTGTTTCCAAGCCTGACTTTTTAATGTGGTTCTGGAGAAGCAAACTAAGGTTCTCAAGACTGCAGGACAAGCACTTACAGACGGGGCTACCCCTTCCAGCAAACCATAGCAAATTCAGCACCATCCATGTAGTCTAAGATAACAGTAGGGTTGCTATGGTTTGGGGAAAATATCATTTTCCTTTGAGGCATATTTGATTTATTGTCTTCTCAAAGAATCTGAGAAGCCACAACACTAACTAGGTGTCAGCTAAATAATTAAGCAAACAAACAAGGTCAAATTTTCAATGTTATGAGTTTATACAACCATTGACATTACTTAATACAGCTGCTTGTAGAAATCCAAGTCATAGTTTAGGAGTGGAATATGTTTTGTATCCAATGCCAAGAACGCATGTTAAGTTCCTTTATGCATGTGCAAAGGGATGGGATCACAATGAATATGGGAAGAGATTCTTCCTAGGAACTGACTTCACTCCTAGGAGGGATGAACATTCTTGAACTGGACTGTTTCTCTGTATTTTCAAAGGGCTATTAGAGGTAGACTTCAACTTGGCCTAACCTCCAAGTAGTTAGCACATCAATCAACCTTATCATGTCCATCTATTTCTCATTCACCCCTGGGCCCAACAGTCTCAATTTTACCAAAGGAATTAAAGTAGAAAGTCACCTTAAATGGTACACAGTGGACCCCAGTCAATTCATGCTTATTAGATAACCTGTGACTTTGCACTCGTTTATGTAACTGCAAATACAATACTAAACTGAAAGCACTGATATATTTTTATATATATCCTGATGCTTATATCTATCCCTGAACGTTACAAACAGGATACCCCTCAAAGACACAGAGAAAAATAAGATAGAATTCACAATAAGAATAATGGAGGTACTTAAAGCATGTGATGTGTTTGGTCTCCTGGCCTATAGAAGTCCTTGTACCTAAATAATCAGATAACTAATCTTCTAACTTAATGAGATGCAAGAATTTGGTCCTGTGATCCTCTTGCATTGGAGATGATCAGAAAGGTTATTTCATTAATACCCTTTTGTAACATCTGCAAGAATCACACCCAATGGACTTAATATAGACAATACAACACCAAGGAGAGAAACAGAGTTCTCTCTCTCTCTCTCTCTCTCTCTCTCTCTCTCTCTCTCTCTCTCTCTCTCTCTCTCTCTCTGTGTGTGTGTGTGTGTGTGTGTGTGTCTCTTACACACACACACACACTCAAACACCATTCATGTATATCACTCACATTCCTTGAGTACTATACCATTGCAGTTCAAGATAAAAGAGAAACCTGAAAAAAAATGCTTCCTCCATTTCAAATCAAAGTTCCTCCAGAATCTGATTTGTGTTTGGAGCCTCTGGATACTCTGTTATCAGATTGTCAATTATAGAGTGGTTCTTGTTTTTTATGTAGATGGTGTCACAGTCAGGGTCTCTATTGCTGTGAACAGACAACATGACCACAGCGACTCTTTATCTATTATTTTTTAGTTAAATTAGAAACAAGCTTATTTTACATGTCAATCCCAGTTCCCTCTCCTCCCTTCCTCCTCTGCCCCTCACTGGCCCCTTTCTGCTCCCCAGGAAGGGAGTCATTCCATGGGGGATCTTCAAAGTCTGTCATATCATTTGGAGCAGGGCCTTGTCCCTCCTCCATGTGTCTAGGCTGAGTGAGTATCCCTCTATGTGGAATAGGCTCCCAAAGTCCATTCCTATACTAGGGATAATCCATTACCAGAGGCCCCATAGATTGCATAGGCCTCCTGACACCCACAGTCAGAGTGTCTGGATCAGTCCTATGCTGGTTTCCTGGCTATCAGTCTGGGGTCAATGAACTCCCCCTTGTTCAGGTCAGCTGTTTCTGTGCGTTTCTCCAGCATGGTCTTGACCCCTTAGCTCATCACTCCTCCCTCTCTGCAACTGGATTCCAGGAGTTTGGCTCAGTGTTTAACTGTGGGTGTCTGCTTCTGCTTCCATCAACTACTGGATGAAGGCTCTAGGATGGCATATAAGGTAGTTATTAATCTCATTATTGGGGAAGGGCATTTAAGGTAGCCTCTCCACTATTGCCTAGATTCTTAGTTGGTGTCAACCTTGTAGATCTCTGGACATTCGCCTTGTGCCAGATTTCTCTTTAAACCTATAGTGATTCTCTCTATTATGGTATCTCTTTTCTTGCTCTCCTCTATTCTTTGCCTGACTCAATCTTCCTGCTCCCTCAGTTCTCCTCTCACCTCCTCTTTCTCCTAATTCCCTCTCCCCTCCCCCCATGCTCCCAATTAGCTCAGGAGATCTTGTCCCTTTACCCTTCTCCAGGGGACCATTCATGTTTTCCTTAGGGTCTTCATTTTTCCTAGATTTTCTGGTGGTGTGGATTTTAGGCTGGTAATCCTTTGCTCTGTGTCTAAAATCCATATTTGAGTGAGTACATACCATTTTTGTCTTTTTTTTGTGACTGGGTTTCCTCACTCAGGATGGTTTCTTCTAGTTCTAGCCATTTGCCTGAGAATTTCAAGACGCCATTGTTTTTTTCCACTGAGTAGTACTCCATTGCGTAAATATACCATATATTCTTTCAGTTGTGGGGCATCTAGGTTGCTTCCAGGTTCTGGCTATTACAAATAATGCTGCTATGAACATAGTTTAACAGATGTCCTTGTTGTATGAATATGCTTCTTTTGGGTTGGGTTTATGCCTAAGAGTGGAATTGCTGGATCTTGTGGTTGACTGATACCCATTTTACTGAGGAATCTCCATCCTGATTTCCAAAGTGGTTGTGAGTTTGCACTCCCACCAGCAGTGGAGGAGTGTTCCCCTTTCTCTATATCCTTTCCAGCATAAACTGTCATTGGTGGTTTTGATTTTAGCCATTCTGACAGGAGCAAGATGGTATCTCAGAGTTGTTTTGCTTTGCATTTCCCTGATGGCTAAGGATGTTGAACAAGCTCTATTATAGAGTTATAGTCCTGAAAACATCTTGGTACTGACACAAAAACAGACAGGTAGACCAATGGAATCAAATTGAAAACCTTGATATGGACCCACACAGCTACAAACACCTGATTTTTGACAAAGAAGCTAAAATTATACAATGGAAAAAAGAAAGCATCTTCAACAAATGTTGATGGCATAACTGGATACTGATGTGAAGAAGACTGCGAATAGATCCATGTCTATCACCATGCACAAAACTTAAGTCCAAATGGGTCAAAGACCTCAACATAAATCCAGCCACAGTGAACATTTAAGAAGAGAAAGTAGGAGATACACTCTAATTAATTGGTACAGGAGACTGCTTCATGAATATAACTCCAGTAGCACAGACACTGAGATCGACAATTAATAAATGGGACCTCCTGAAACTGAGAAGCTTCTGTAGGGAAAAGGCAGTCAACAAGGCAAAATGGCAGCCCACAGAATAGGAAAAGAACTTCACTAACTTCACATCTGACAGAGGGCTGATTTCCAAAATTTACAAAGAACTCAAGAATCTAGTCACCAAAACACCAAATAACCCAATTAAAAAGTGAGGTACAGAACTAAATAGAGAATTCTCAATAGAGGAATCTAACGTGGCTGAACGACACTTCAGAAAGTCCACAGGAACTCTTTTAAAGGAAAAAACGTTTAATTAGGTGGCTTACGTTTTCAGAGGTTTAGTTCATTATTGTCATGGCAGGACATGATGGCATGAAGACAGACTTGGTGCTGGAGAAGTCACTGAAAGTCCTGTATCTTAGTCCAAAGACAACAGGTGTGAACTGAGGCACTGGGCGTGGCTTATACATATGTGAGACTCAAAGCCAGTACCCACAGTGACGTACTTCCTCCAACAAGGTCACACCTCCTGGTCCTAATAGTGCCACTCCCTCTGGGGGGCCATTCAAACAACCACAGATGGATATGAGTTTCTTTGTCTCTGTCTGTCTGTCTGTCTGTCTGTCTGTCTGTCTGTCTCTCTCTCTCTCTCTCTGTGTGTGTGTGTGTGTGTGTGTGTGTGTGTGTATGTTGGCAAGATCTGGTCGTAGTTTACTATAGTGTTTTTGGGGGGCAGGTATGTAAGTAAAAGGAGGTTCTGAGGTGTTTTGTGTTATGCTGAAGGTAGAACCCAAGCCTCACACATGCCAGACAAATGCTTCCCCCGACCCTGAGCTAAATCTCCAGCCCAAAAAGGAAATTCTAAGATGATTTTGCAAATGACCTGTATTGGCCCAGATTTGCAGAGTCTTCATCTCCCAGGGTGAGGGTGAGGCAGGAGAGTAACACAAACATTTCGCTACCCACCCAGAGATGCTAGTAAAGCAAGGTAGAGCAGGCAGAGACCATGATGAAGGCAAGGGTCTGCCGTGATTTATGGGGTGGGGGTGGGGACAGGACCTGTTTCAGTTTTAAAGTGTGAGAAAGTCCCAAGTCGGAGAGGAGATCCAGGGAAACTGTCCCACTAGGGGAGGCATTCTACCTGAGATATTAAAGATTGGCTGGGACTTGTAGGTGAAGAGAAGCAGGGATGCCAAAGCTGACTTTAGCTGGAGCCTCTTGTCTGACGACCCATTTCCAGATGCTGGTCACATTACCAGTTCTTCCTCATCTGTGGATGGAAGCAACAGAGGTCTCAGAGGGAGCTGAATAAGAGCCCCACTGTGGCCTGAGCTACCAGGCTCACTGGAGGTTTAGTTTTGTTTAGACTAAGTGCTATGGAACAGTGGATCTCAAAGCGTGGATTTAGGACAAAGTGCTCAGCACAAATTGGAAACCTTTGGGACATGGAGTGTAGGATCACCCCAGGTGTGGCAAAAATGGCAGGCATGGGACATAGGGCTGTCTGTCTCTGGGTGGTGAAACTTGCGGCATCTACCACTGTGGGAACACCAGACCTTGAGCAGAGACCCACTTCCCCTTCTGCCTGGGAGTAGGCAGCTGTAAGACAATGTTTAGTAAAAACATGTTTACTAAAAATGATACAATAAGTTCCTGGGAAAGGCCTTCCCACGGAAACCGCCCTGACCTCGACCTTGTCCAGAGACTAACCGCACCTTCAAAAACCCACACACATCCACCTCTGGGTCAGAGCAGAACCAGCCAGGGGAGAGGAGAGAGCAGAAGCTTCTCTGGTGGGAACTTTTCTTAGGAAGTTTTTCCTGAACCTTTATGGAGCCTGTTTAAAGTTCTCTTTATATCGTTGAACGAGTCTCTGTGTTGTCAATCCCCGACACCCTCCGCACGTTCTTGGACACAGGCCGCGCAGCAGACGTGACAATTGGAGGTCCCACCGAGATTGTGAAAGCGAGGTAAGTGGACGGGGTTAAGAAACTATGGGGAATAGTTCCGGGAAGCTAGAATCATTACAGTATCAACTAAAAAAGTTACTTAAAGAACATGGGACTGCAGTCAAGTCTAAAACCCTAGAAGGCTTTCTAAAATCCATCGAACGAGCCAGTCCATGGTTCATTACTGGGGGAAGCTTAAATATTCCAGATTGGGAGGAGGTTCGCCGTGATCTTCATAGACTTTTACGAAAAGAGGGATCTGAGTCCTTGCCCCCTACGACATTCTCCTTATGGAGATTAGTGAGGGGAGCACTTTTGACAGATAAGGTTCGTCCCGCCAGGTAGTTCAGGACACAAAAGAGGCTTTTTTAGAGTTACAAGAGACTGAGACTCAAGCCTCCTTGAGTTCAGGGGCAGAGAGTGATGATGAAGAGACCGTGACTAAAACTAGAGGCTCCATTGTTAGTGAGGATGAGGAGGAGTCTCTTAGTAACAACAAAAAAATGGGTAGAGATCTCCGGGCGCGACCCAAAAAGAAGGACTCCGGTCAAAATCGGTTATATCCTTCTCTATCAGACCTAGAAAATGGAAGTAGCTCAGACTCAGACTCGTCACAGTCTGAAAAGGAACGGTTACTTGCTGAGATCGCGGCCCTTAAAAAAGAACTAAAAAAGATTCTAATTAAGGAAAGACAGGACAGGGAGAGAAACCCTTCCCCATACTCTGAAAAAAGGGACTCCTCCTATGAGATAACCCAGTCCTTCTCAGACCTGGAGGGAAGACCCAGAGGAGGGGTCCAATGCTGCCCAGTGGTGGCCCCAGTAATGGAAGTGCCAGATCCGAACAATTCTGGACAGGTCATTCGGCGTCATAACCCTTTAAATTTTAAGGATATAAAACAACTTAAAGAGGCAACTTTAAATTATGGAGCACAGGCTCCCTTTACACTTTCCTTAATGGAATCTTTTGCGTCTCTTAATTTGACACCTGGCGAATGGCAGCAGCTTTGCAGAGCAGCTCTGTTGGGGGGAGATTACTTGATTTGGAGAGGTGAGTTTCAGGAAAGATGCAGCCAGACAGCCCAAAGAAATGCACAGGCCGGACAGCCCCAGAGAAATGTGGAGATGCTTACCGGGAGTGGTCAATACGCCACCATTCAGCAACAAATGCAATATGACATCGCAGTCTATGCCCAAGTGGCAGCAGCGGCCCAAGGGGCTTGGAAAGCATTGCCTTCCAAGGAAGGAGGGGATCATCTGTCCAAAATCCTTCAAGGACCTTCTAAACCTTTTCAAGACTTCGTAGACCGTCTCAGTCAAGTAGCAGAAAGAATATTTGGGGGCATTGGGCCTGCGATGCCAGTCATAAAGCAGATGGCATTTGAAAATGCCATAAATATTGTAAGGAAGCCCTTCGCCCCTATCGCAATAAAAGTCTAAATGACTATATCCGGATCTGTAGGGACATTGATGGAAACTTCATCCAGGGCCAAGTGTTAGCTGCTGCTATTCGGCCCCAAGTGGGGAAAGAAAGACCTACTCTGGGAGGGAGAAAAACATGTTTTAGCTGCGGTAGGGAGGGACACTTCCGTAGAGAGTGCCCTCAAAATAGTACTACGGGTCTCAAGAGACCTGGTTTATGCCCCCGTTGTCGAAGGGGATATCATTGGGCCAATAACTGCTACTCTAAAACTGACAGGGAGGGAAATTTCCTTTCTGCTAATAATAATCAGGGAAACGGGAGGAGGGCCCCGCCCCAGGGCCCCAAAACCAATGTGTACGGGGCAATGACCCCTGCTCTGGGCAGTGGCAGGACTCATTTTCTCCCCCAGAGCAACCCCTTCATATCTCAGACCTCCTTAGAGCCACCTCAGGGAGTGCAGGATTGGACCTCGCTCCCTCTGCCCGGGCAATCCTAACACCGGAAATGGGGATCCAGGCCCTCCCTACTGGGGTGCATGGGCCATTGCCCCCAGACATAGTCGGACTACTTTTGGGACGGTCCAGTACTATTCTTCAAGGCATCCAGGTACACCCCGGTGTTATAGACCAGGATAGTGAGGGGGAGATTAAAATAATGACATCAGTGGGCAGTGGGGTTGTTGTCATCCCTGCAGGAGAACGGATTACTCAGTTACTCCTTCTCCCTACAGCTCCTTGTGAGGCTAGAAAAATTAAAGAGAAAAGGGACAACCAAGGTTTTGGAAGTACCGGCCCGACAGCATTTTGGGTAGCCACTATGGAGAACCGCCCCCAGCTTACATTAAAGATAGAAGGCAAGTCCTTTAGGGGCGTCTTAGATTCTGGGGCAGATTTCTCTGTCCTCTCAGATAAATTCTGGCCCCCTGCCTGGCCGAAAGAGGAAGGGACAGTGACCCTCCAGGGAATAGGACAGGCTGTACCCCAAAAAAGCCTCAAAATCCTAAAGTGGCAAGACTCTGAGGGCCACACTGGGCTTTTCCAGCCATATGTTTTGCCTGGCCTCCCTATTAACCTCTGGGGACGGGACCTCATGCAAGAAATGGGAGTGGTCCTCACCACCCAGACACCCAAGTCCAAAAGCAGGGGCCCCCAGATGACACAAGGGAGGGGCTGGAGCCTGGGGAGGGATCTAGGTAAACTAAAACAAGGAGAGGTTTGCCCTGTGACATCCCTCCCTTTGGAGACCAGGGCCCCAGGGGATAGGAAGGGTTTTGGTCATTTTTGAGGGAAACTAAGAGATCTAAAAGGCTGGCCAGTAAGGCTATGCAGATGTGTTAAAAAGGGGTACCAAGCTAGGGGTACCGGATTAAATCTCCAGGCCTTCGCCTGACACCAAGGTCAGGAAAGAAAGGGGAACCTGAGAGATCACCCTCAGTTGGAGGATGGATTAAAAGTGAGTAAATTAAAAATTGGTAACAGTTAATAAAGGAGATACTGGTATTAAGTAAAAAAAAAAAAAGAAAAAGACAAAGGTATATAAAATAAAAAATTTTATTTACATTTAAGTTCTATTTTATGAGTCATCTCTAAAAACTTTTGGCCAAAAGCCTGGCCTCTCTACCTTACATCTACAGAGTTACAAGAAGTAGGTACGGCTGTACCCCATGACTGTAGCTCAAATGGAAAAATGATAAAAAACATATAGGACTTTTTAACCTTTTTAGTTCAAGGATTGACTGGAGTTGTTCTTTTACATAGATTTCAATTAAGAAAACTTCATTACAACAGACTAATCATGACCTAGAAAAAAAGGATAACTAAAAGATACATGTATGTTCTAAATGTATGGTGTGGCCACACCGGTATGTATGAAATGTGATTGTAAATGCGTGAGTGTAAACTGATTATATGATTAAAAGGATACTTAAATCCCTTCAAAAATAGTTAAGAAGCTACCTAAATTGCGTTAAATATAGCCAAAAGAAACATCCAGACAGTCTGTTAATGTTTTAACAAAAAAATTTAAGATACAAATGAGGCCTTGTCAGCTAGTGAGAGTTCTACAGGTTAGATTGGGAAAGACTACTCACAGACTTCAAATAATTTTCAAAAGTTATTTAGTAAGCCCAATTTACCTAGATAGTTAACCAAGGAGGGTAGACAAATCCTTCTACTGTTATGGTCCAGCTTCAACAGTTCAAAAAGGAAAAAAATTTTTTAGAAAATAAAAAAGGGGGAATAATGCCCCCAGTCCCCACATGACTCATCAAATAATACACTCCTCATTTAAAAATTTTATAATGTGAATGCCAGTGAGCTTCAGACAGATTCTGGCATGATGGAACTTGAGCAACCATTGCTCAGGTCAAATGGAGACATCCATGAACTAGACAGTGGAGAAGACCCTAATTTGGGGTCGAGGGCATGTTTGTGTTTTATTGCAGGAAAAGAATAAAGCTTCGGCAGCTGTCAGACCATTTAGTGAGATGCATGGAGCAGAGAAAAACTGGACCTGAGACCATGGGAGCCTACCTAAGCCAGTTTGAGTGAGATCTCCTAAATCAGTGTTCTTGACCCTTGATGTCATCGAATCTAGAGCCCAAGAAAGAAAGAAAACAGTCGGTTCGAGATTTCCAGTTTCTCAACAGACCTGCTGCATTAACCTTCCGGACCCGTGAGTTTTCATCATGAAGCTAACAGAGAAAAAAGGACCCATTTAAAGCATTTGGACATTGGTATGGACTATGATGAGTGGCAAAAGCCTCTTTTCAGTATTTGAACAGGACATGGTCACTTGAAATATCAGACTTGATGGTTCCTATTTCTGAAATCACAACTAGGCCAGTGTATTTTTCTGGAGAAATGCAACTTGTCCTAATGTGACAACTATTGTTCATATTTTTCATAATGCTACATGTGTAACATCAATGATTGTGCCCAATGTATCTGTACAAGTGCACTTTCTAAATGCTTTCCTGAGCAGATCTTAAAACGATTGGAAACTTTATCAAATTGTAAATGTAAATCACATGCGGGTTACCCTTGTAACAGACGAAGGCTGGTAGAATGTTATGGCCCAGATCTGGTGATGGGTATGGTAATAGAGAGACGCTATGTCAATGGGGGTTCTGGAAATGGTGGCAGTGGCAGTAGGCATTCTGGCTTTATGCCGAGCTCAAACGTGCCTTGTTCCAGAGGCAAGAGATCCGTAACCAAGTATTGCTTAGCTTAGCCCATGGCAATCCCGATAGCCATGAAGGTTGGTTACAGATGATTTAAGGTTGGGGTATCTCCGATGACGGGCAACCTGTGGGGAAGACCCCTCCCACCTAAAACAGGGGTTCAAGGTCCCCCAAAGACGGGAAAGGGAGGGTGACCCTACTTGACCTAAGCCAGGAGTGCCTCATTTGAAAATAAAAAGGGGTGAATTGTGGGAACACCAGACCTTGAGCAGAGACCCACTTCCCCTTCTGCCTGGGAGTAGGCAGCTGTAAGACAATGTTTAGTAAAAACATGTTTATTAAAAATGATACAATAAGTTCCTGGGAAAGGCCTTCCCACGGAAACCGCCCTGACCTCGACCTTGTCCAGAGACTAACCGCACCTTCAAAAACCCACACACATCCACCTCTGGGTCAGAGCAGAACCAGCCAGGGGAGAGGAGAGAGCAGAAGCTTCTCTGGTGGGAACTTTTCTTAGGAAGTTTTTCCTGAACCTTTTTGGAGCCTGTTTAAAGTTCTCTTTATATCGTTGAACGAGTCTCTGTGTTGTCAATCCCCGACACCCTCCGCACGTTCTTGGACACAGGCCGCGCAGCAGATGTGACATACCACGAAACCATGCCCAAGTTGGCAAAACCCCCTGCCCTTACTGTTCCTTCTCACCAAGCCGAGGGTAGGTTAGCCAATGTATCTCAGGCTTTCAGAGACCCTGATGGTGTGTTAATGGGAATTTCAGCATTAAAAGATAACAACTTGTGGAGTACCAGTCATGATGCCAGCAATTATTACATCATTTTTTTTCTGCTGAGCTCTGGAGAGCCTCAGAATGCAAATACTACAGTGTCAAGGAAGGGGGGAAGTCAGAAGCCAGGGTTCCAGGTGGATGGAGCACACAGCATCATTTCAGAATCTGTGGGATGCAAACATGCCTTTAAGGTTGACTCCAGGCTCTGCAAGCAAAATCGATTTCCTAGTAGGGTATAGTTGGATGAGGTCAGTAACTCTTTCAGATACATATTGGGCCAAAGCTACATGCATGTGTGTCTTTGTGAGTGTGTGTGTGTGTGTGTGTGTTTACATTATTTAACAGTGAAGACATAGAATTTACTAAGGTGTCTTTCCCTTCTAATGCTCTGTCTTCTCTTTGGGGCTGGTACCTATGGAGATGAAATATCTACTTAGTCCATGCTTGCAAGACATGCAGCTTGCTGGTAGGATTAAGCCATCTCCAGTTAGAGTCTCCAAACCTCATTGTTCACTTTGCCTTCAGAGAGCACAACATTCATGTCCCCGGTGTCCACACTCCCACGCTGTAGCTGGATAGTTGGGGAAGCTGTCCAAGGTCGCCATCATGAGAAGCTGCAATGATTGTCATGCATCTGCAGTTGCATGTTCCTCTGTCTTTACCACACTGCCTCCCCAACCCAGTCTGTGCCAAACAGGAGTCAGGAACCCAGGTGACTCCAGGAGCAAGTCAGTGGGCATGTGCCCAGCACACCCCAGGTGGGAGTCGAGCAGTGTACTGTCACCTGAAGGACTCGGTTTCCTGCCTGTCATGGCCTGGAGTTGGCAGGTCTGACTTTTTATGTGAAACTCTTCAGATATAAATGTTGCCTGGAATGAAAAATGATGGTGTGAGGCAGATAAACATGTTTATGGGTCTGGTGGGGGCTGTGGGCCACCAGTTTGAAAACTCCAGCATTTCAAGTCAAGTTGGGCCCCACACTGTCTTTTCTCATTTTTTTCCTCAGTTCACTTGGTTTGAAATCATCCCTTTTCCAGCCCTCCTGCCTACAGCAACATCTGCTCTTCTCTCTCTCTCTCTGACCTACTTTGGTTAGCGCCATTCTTTTTTCCTGTAATGTATAACATCATCCTTGTGTTCAGTCCAACCTGCATCTCCTTTGAGGTCCAAGTCAAGTCATACTGCCCCCGTGAAGCCTTCCTTGGCAGCCTGCACCACTGAGGGCCTGGCAATCCTGATGAATAAGGACTCCAGGGCAGATGGCATGAACGAACACTCAGTCCAGGCGGCAAAAGAGTTGACTGAAAAACTTTGCAGAGAACGGAAGCCCAGACCTCACCTCCAGCAGTTCTGATTTAATTGATCTCGAGTGGAACGTAGAAATTTTTTTGGTCTTTGTTTTTATTTTTATTTCCTACTCTTTAAGTGACTCTAACTTCCCAGAGTAGAAGGATATATAGCTAGCTAGTTTACTCATGGGCATATTATCATTAATCAGATTGCAATTATCTACAAAGCAACAGAGGAGAGTAAGGGGCTTTGTGTTTATATTTTACCCACAAATAACTGATAAAGATTTTTCCAAAGAACAGACATCCCATAATGTACCTACCCGCCAGAGTCTTGTATTCTGAAAGTGACTCTGAACCCAAGTTTCTGTGTGAGCTGTTGCTTGGTGCTCTGTGACTTCCTGTCGGGGGTTCTTGTTCCCACCAGTTGCTGGTAGGATTGAGCCATCTCCAGGCTTCATGAATGAAGCAGCCCTGTGGCAGAGCAGAGAGCCATATTCCCCTGACCTCATATCGTCTCTCAGTTTCCAGGTCAGATGATCCTAGTCGTAGCATTGTTAACCGAATATGTGTGGAAGGAAGAAAGGTCTCAGGGCTCAGGCAGGACCCTGGAACCCTTGCTCTGCACGTGCAGTATTAAGGAATTTGTTCCCCCTTTCAGTCAGTAGTCTAGGTCACAGGAATCAGTTCTAAAGACAGACATGAAATACCTAATACACTCCAGACACATATAGATTTTATTGTAGTGTTGCCTGTAATAACAAAAATGTAATAATTAAAGCATCCAACTCTGCATGCTAAAGTAGTATGGACAGTCATTTTAAATGACTTTTCAAGGGTTCAGTGGGGCAGCGTGAGCAAGCAGATTCAATCTGCTGTATAAAAATGAAACTCATTCATTAATTCATTCAAATATGGATCTCTGAAGTTCACTGTGTACAAAGCACCAAGGCATTGAATCCATATTCGCCTACATAGTATGCCAGTCTGCTGCTTTAAAGGTACCTTAAAAATTTTTAGTCATATATTTTTAGTCAATTTGAAAAAAAGCCAGTTAGATTTCTGCATATATTTTCCACTTACTTTACAAATTCCACAGTGGTTAAGTTTTTTTTAAAAAAAAAAAACTTTCTTCCCTTATACATACTTTCTTGATATGGTCTATAAGAAATTATGTTAATTCTTAGATTCTAAAGTATTACATATTGCTTCTATTTAATATGTTTTGTTAGTAAATTGGATTGCTTAGGCATGGAAGAGGCTTAGAAGTCAAAAAGGTCTTGGGCTCAACTTTAGGCACTTGTAATTTGAGATAGTTGTAAGACAACTGTGCTAAAATACTAAGGAGGCAGTTGGCCTTGTGAGTACGAGGGTGGAATTACCCATTGCAGTCATGTCTAGAACTGTACAGAAAACGCAGAAGCTTCGTGAACCTACAAGACATGCAGCAAGAACAATGTAACCGATGACCAGAGTTACTCTTTTAATACCTGGGAAAACTGGGGGAAAGAGAGCATCCTTCACTTGTGTGTGTGGTAGCTGGCTAAAGTATAGTCTTCATTTTGTCAAACATTTTGTGCTGCTGTCTTTCTATTCCTATGTCTGCACTAGAATGTAAGAGGTGAGCACCTTGCTTGCATGTGTGCCCAGATTACAGGTCAACTGGTAGGTGGATATACGACAACAGATAAAAATTGTAGAAGGAACTGGAAGGATGACTGGAAGGACTATCGTACAGGACCTCGGTTTGGTTCCCAGCATCCATGCTGAGTGGTTCCCAGTCCCAAACAATGCCAGCTCCACTGGGATTTGACACCTACACAGGAGTCTGCACTTATGTGTGCGCACATGCATGTGTGTATGCCCGAACACACACTCAAAATAGATCTTAAAATACCAATAAATATGTACCAGAGATATATACATTTTCATTTTTGACATATAAATACTTACCCATAGTGATACAATTATCATTTGACACTAGAGAAATTACTGATGCACTTCATAACATTTTTGACAGAGTGATAAAATAAATATGATCCAACTGATAGAAGGAGGGAAGACATTTCAGGGAAAAAATTATTTAAAGAAGTACTGATAGTAATCAAGGAAGTCGCTTTACTCTGAAAATTTTTAACTATTCAAAATATAAACCAATGTTAAGCTACATGGAAAAAATTTAGAAGCATTTGCATTTCAATTTGGAGCCAGAGAACACTCTCTGGTGTGACACAATCACTCAGCAGTCCTACCCAATGTGATAAAAAAGAAAAACTAAGCTCTATTAGGACAGAATTACAGCAATTTCCAAATAAAATTATTTCACATATAAAAGATGCAGCATAATATCCAAGTTGTTACAGTTTTTAAAAAATGTTATATAATTTTAGTTTAGATATTTGTCAATGTCTTAAATTTCTGATTCAATTTTCAACCAATAACTCAGTAGAATTTTGGACCCATTGGAGGTACAAAAGCCGTTTAGCTTTACCCATGAAGTTTCTTTCTAATTAAAATGACGGAGTCGATAGTTAGCATTTCTTATTTCAGTGTTGCATATCAGGGGATTTATTATAGCATTTTCCGATTTTTTTTTAATAGAAAAAGAAGCAGAGGTGGGTTGGGGACTGCAGTGCCCATGTGGACAGAAGTTCCAATCCAGACTTGCTAGGTTTTACTGGACAAACAGGCCGCCCAGGAAGCTGAGCTGGGAAGAGGGGCAGACTGTGTGGCACTAGTGCATTCTGGAGGGTGAGAGTCCTTCGAAGACCCAGCCTGTATGTGCAATGCTGGCTGTGCCACCAGTGTTAGTGTCACATGATGTGGTTGAGGCTAGCTGGTCCCAAAGTTCAGGACAGGAAATCCTACACAGGGGGCATGAATGATCAAGTCTGATGACATGAGTGGATTCCCTGTTTCTCAGAATGAAAGTCCTATAGCAACCTCGTGCCACATACTACACAACACAAAATACATATATGTTTTTAATGCCCATCAAAATATTCGAGATGGTTCATTCAGAGGCTGTGTGTACACATTAACATTTAAAGTGGATCCAGTTGTTCCTAACTTAGGTCTCCGTTGTACCTCCCCAGAAGTAAGTATTGGTGATTTGGCATCCGTTAAAGCAAATGGTAAATGACATGGAGATCTTCGCTGTCTCTAGGGCCCTCTTTGAAATGGGGAGTGATAGATCCCACCCTGTGGCTTTGGCAGGTCAAGTTCACACCTGGCTTGGCATGGAGCATGCATGTCTGCACAGTCAAATCATGGGAATGGTCTTCTTTCCCTCCCTCAGCCCCTCAGCCTTGACCTTTCAAAGCCTTTTAATGAGTTAATAAGTGAGATCACTTCATCATGTGCCGAAGTACCTACAAAGCTTATATCTGTTCTCAGAGAATCACTCCCTTAGCCCTGACAACTTACTGTTATGATGATTAAATACCCCTGGTGTATCCAATCACACCCGCAGATACAGTGAGTTAATAGGACACATCCTGGGACTTTAGTAAAGGAAGCCATCAGTAATGCACTGCCAGAGAAATGCAGTTCAGCGTGTTGCTCACGGTGGAGAGGCTGTTCTCCTCCTTGTACACATATATGTATGATGTTTCTTCTCCAAATTCATATGCTAGAATTATAGATATGTCATCAATTCTGGAAAAATAGTGCTTGTGGAGGTAAATGCTGGACATTTTCCTCAGAAGGTGTGGCTCATCTCAGAAGTCTGAGCATACATGCTGAAACGGCGGCACCAGTCCACTCATGAGTAAGTCACCTGACTGCCTCAGTTCCTCCTCATTTGACATATAGCATAATCAGCACCCCCCCGGAAAGGTATTCTTTTTTTTTTTTTTTTTTTTTTTTTTTTTTGGTTTTACGAGACAGGGTTTCTCTGTATTGTTTTGGAGGCTATCGGTCCAGCCCGGCCTCTAACTCACAGAGATCCGCCTGCCTCTGCCTCCTGAGTGCTGGGATTAAAGGCGTGTGCCACCACCGCCCGGCTTCGGAAAGGTATTCTTAAGCAGTAAATGAATCTAGTGCATAGGACAGGGCCTAGCCTGTAGCATGACAGTCAATAGGTAGCCATGAGAAAGGGTTAATGTAATGTGTGCACTTCCTCATTGGGGTTGGCAGAGAGGAAATTTGTAAGCAAGCCTTCCAGTTAGCAGAATTTAACAGTTTTCTGTGTCAGTCTCCTCTTTCACTTTGTGTTTTTGAGTCTTTGTTCCACCCTACTGTCTTTTGAGACAAATTCCTTCAGGTCTCCCAAAGTTTTTGAAGCAAAGAATGCAGAGAGTGCTTGTGTTCGTTCTGGAATGTCCTGGACCGGTTGGGGGAGTCACACAAGGACTGAATATCACCAGGAAGCAATGGAGTTGACACAGAGGCTTCAGTTCCCTCAGGCCCACCGCATCACTGTTTGAGAACCGCATCTGAAAATTTGAAACACCAAAGATGGGTCAGGCAATTGAGTCACTGGGAAGAATCAATGGAGGCAGGGAGTTCCTGTCTCTGGATACTGCACAGAAACCAGCTACAGTGGGAGGCCACAGGCCTAGACCGTGATGGCATGCAGACAAACCCGCTAGTCCAAATCTGGTGCTGCCGTCAAACCCGAGCCTTCCCAAAATTCTGACCATCAGCTGGTCATTCCTTCTCCAAGACCCTGTTCTCAGGAAATGCTAACAGCAGGGCTTCAGTCAGTCAAGGACAAAGCCTTAAGCATCTGAACTTGGAAGTGTAGCACACACAGGTGCCTGAACATCACCTTGGCTACCCCAGTCTCTGCTGCGGTTGTTTTCCAGAGAAAACTGACTCTCTGACGACAAGTTGAGCCTAAAACTTCTCCACAGATGCAGGTAGAGCTGCCCTCCCCATGACTCTTCGTCTGAGAAACAAAAGGAGAGGAGAACAAATGAGCCCTCCATGGAGGCGATGGCAGTGCAGTGGAAAGCTAGCAATTGTCCCTGCCTGCATTTCTCTGCTAGCAGCCAGCCTGGCTAAGGGTCATTAGCTTAATGAGCTATTGTATTTTTTTCCCTTTCTCTCTGAAGAGTCTGCTGAAACATCCTCCCAGGAGCCAAATGAGGAGGCGAAGAAATAAACAGCAGCTGATGGCTAAGGGAGCTTAGCCAGGAAGGCTGAGAGCTCAAGCTCAGGAGCCTGTGTCGCGTGCATGTGCATCCATGTGCATGCTTGTGAAAGCGTGTGTGTGTGTGTGGAGAAGAGGGGGATGCGTGTTTGACGGGGAGGCAGAGGCAACCGCGGACAGATAGGCCTCTGAAGAAGTTTGTGGAGATGGGTAAGTCAGTGAACAGCTCCAGCTTTGGAAAAACTGAGGCTGGAGTGAGGGTGAGAAATTACTTCCTGACCAAATGGATGAGAAGTTATAAGTCACCCCCATAATTTCATACCGGAGCCCCACGTAACACAGAGGGACGATGTCTTGGATGAATTAGTTTGAAACTGAGTAACTCTTTACTTGGCACACAGTAGGTCCCTGGTTCTCATCTGCTAGAAGAATTATGAGCCTACTCAGAGCCAGAAGGGACCCCCAAGAGATAAGCTTGACCCCACACTTGTCCCCACCCTGATCCTTTCCCTCACATTTTCTCCATCTTCATCTAAGAACATCCTGTTCTCCCTGAGGGGAGAGTCTACTGTGACACTCTTGGTGATCTGTGATTAACTGACTCACTAATAACAAAGGCCCATTGCTTATTACCAATTACTAATACTGCAGACTCAATGTTAAAATTTGAGGGAGGGACCAAAAGGGTGAAAATGACAGCCCGTCCGACCGTTCCAGCCTTGGCTACAAAAGCCCTATGCTCACCACAGATACGGCTCCAGAGGTTGTGTGCCTCGCATAGCGTTGTGGCTGTAAATCTCCACCGTGTTATTAAAGTGAGTACCCTCTCTACTGCACACGCAGCCCAGTGGGTCTGTCTTTTCTGCTGATGGAGAACCTGGGTGCTCCTGTTGGCTTCGGCTCCCTCCAGGTTGTGACCATCTCTGCTGCCTGGAACACATCTTTGACAACATGACTATTTCAGTGTTACTGACTACACGGCAAAAGATGCTATGTCAGCTGAAGTGTGTGAGCGCTTTCTGGATATTCACACAGACACACACACACACACACACACACACACACACAGAGTTCACTCCATTCCTTTCCAGAATCATGTCACTTGATCCCTTCTGAAATGTGTGGAAAACCTAGGCCCAGTCCCTCGAGCCTGAACGTGTGAAGCAGACATTCGCTGTCTCTAGAAACACTTCTTGGGTGAGAACTTTTATTTCTCACGGGCAGCTCTTCTTCCTAGATAAGGTTTGGGGATCCCAGGATGGAGCTATCCCAGAGACAACAGTAGGAGCTTGTGGCTGTTGGAAGCCCAGGAGAGGGTGTGAGAGCCCTCAAACCTGTGCTCAGGACTGTGAGGCCTCTCCTGCCGGGCCTGTGGGCATAGTCAGAAGCTCTGCAGTGTAGCTTGGGGAGAAGGTCATAGGCTTGTGGGACCTCATGCTCAATTCTGGTGACTGGGTGCCCCACAACCCCAGTACCCTCCAGAGGACAACAGGAGTTCCACACAGTGTCTCAGCTCATCTCCCTGACAACATCAGAGCACTGGAGGCTCTGAACACCCTGAAAGAGGTCTCCTCTGCCAGCTGTGCCGACAGCTTGACCTTCACCACTGCTCACATCTGTACCAAGCGACTGGAGTTCATGCTGAATCCCTTTCAAAGGGCTCTGAATGTCTTGAGACTGAAAACCTGCCTTCTGTGTCCCCTATTCGGTGTATGGGGTCCTGCATTGAGGAATAAGTTAGTGGGTTGCCAACTGCAGAGTCACGGCGTGGGAGCAGCACCTGCCTGCTTCCCCTTGCTCTCCTCCCCAGCCTAGCCACTTTGTGCTCCAGAGCCCAGAGCTCCCCTGTGGGTGAGGCAGGGCAGCCTGGTTTCCGGGGCAACAGGCTTTTCTCTCGGAAAGCATCTCTCATTTGCAGTTCTGGGGCCCGCAACTTTCGCCATATGTCGGTTGTCTCTGGCTTCATGATCCCAGCCATATTAATGTTATAATTAGAGCCAGTATTTATACCGGCTCTGAGAGGCAGCTAGTGCCTTGTGCTTTACTTCATCTTCCCAGCATGGCTGGCTTGGGATATTCTTCCATTTTAGACACGGGGACAGATTGGGAGAGAGAAAGGAAGGGAAGAGAAACAGAGAAGACTGGGAGGGAAGGCCGGGAACAGACACCCATCCATAGAGAACAAGGCTCATAGACCAGTCTGCCCAGCCTCCTGCCTGAAGAGCCCGAGGTCTTCTCCCATCCGGCCCGAGTCACCATCAGAACCGGGATGCCTTCTTCCACCTCTGCGTCTAGCTGGGTGGGTTACTGGACAATAAGAACAGAAGAGTCCGAAAGGGCTCCACGTGTTGTGGTTTAGAGAGCCAGGAGCCCCACACTGTGCAGCCAACACCATCCTTCACTTGTTACGTCATCTTCTTGGCCAACCTCAGAGTCTAGTGACTGACCTGCTTGTTCAGCTCTCCTGGCAGAGGTGAGCCACCACTGGAGCCATAGCTACAGTGTTTTGTTGATGGGGTGCAGGCCTGTGTTCTCTCTCTTGGAAGGCACCGCAGGCCGCACAGCCCTGGCCAGAGACTATTGTCCCTTCACAGAAAGTAGGATAACAAAGAATAGGAGTAGTGAGGACTTAAGTGTCAGCTTCTCTGGGGTTCCGGAACTGTCCCACACGTTTGACTTTGTGTTCTGATTCCCTATGCCCTCCACCTCTCTGTCTCTGTGTGTCTGTGTGTCTGTCTGTGTGTCTGTGTGTCTATCTGTGTGTCTGTCTCTCTCTCTCTCTCTCTCTCTCTCTCTCTCTCTCTCTCGGAGTATAACCTCTGCAAATCAATTCATTGTTTGATTCATTCTTCCATGGCAAGTCCTCCCCCAGTTTCCGGCATTGTTCCTGTGAATGTCAACCACTCCCTGTGTCTGCTCTTGCTGTTCATATCCTTGTACTAACAACCTACATCCGAAAATAACTGAAGGGTACCTTTCTTACGCTGTGCTTCTGCTTAGCTAAACAGGGGTGGTCCTGACTGCCTGTGATTGCATCCCAGTGTCCCCTGCCCTGACCTTCTCTGACCCTCCTTGACTTTCCCTGACTCCCCCTCACCTCCTCTCATATTCCAGCCCGAGATTCCCTCTCCTTGTCACCGCCAGAGACTGTGACCCACAGTGCTGCGTATGGGCAAGCAGCTGCTCTGGGAGCTGAGAGACCCAGTCAAAAGCTGCATTCTCTGACTTACCCTGCAGCTGGCTTTCCTGTGGGAGGGGGAAGGAAGTTGGGGCAGGAGCAAACCAAGCCACCGAGATAATGTTTCTATTTGCCTGCTTGAGTGTCTCCCCCTCCTGAGCCTCAGTTTCCTCAACTGTCAAAGCATTGAATCCCAAGTCCCCTATAGCACAAACATTCCATCCCAGACCAAGAGAAACAGAAAACTCAAAGACACATGCTAGTCTTCCAAGACCTAGAGGAAACTGATTAACAGTGCTAGCTCCTCTGCATCCAAACCACAGGGGATCCTTACAAGAGTGAAGATTTTCCATGGCACGCGTACTACTGTGTGGCACTCATTGCACTTCTGTTTGATGACTCCCTGGCACTTTCTACTGTAATTCTATGTTGGTTAGGAAATATTATTTGCACAAAATAATGGCTTTCTTGTGACACTTTTCTAGATGTGTGCAACATGTTTTGATCACAGTCACATCTCTTCATTCTTTCTCACTTTGCTCTTATTATGAGTGACTTTTATCCTCGAGGTCACAGAATGGCTGCTCTAACTCCAGGTGTCAGGAAGTGGAAAATGGATGAATGAATGAATGATGTACTCACTTACTTCACACAGCTTTGTGTCTTGTTTTTTACCAAAAGGCTCTTTTCTCGGATGTTCACTTTACCATGTGAGGTGTGTTGGTTCCATGAGCCAGCTCAAACCTAGAATTGCCATTTGGATATCTGGATTCCAAGCCTCTGCACAAAATGACCACAAGGGGGATAAATGCTGATGGGTTGCTGTATGCAACACACTCTTCTGGTTTTCCTCTGCCACAAGCAACAGGCATCAAGGTGCCATTCTAGCGGTACAGCCCTCAAGGGCAGTGTCTGTTACTTAAGCGTTCAGTGTAGAGTTGTAGGTTTCAAGTCTCTGTGCAGACATGAGCCTTCTCCCTGCTGTTGCCTCTGCGTGGAGGAAGGCTCTGCCAAAACAATGGCTGCTTTTTAGGTTCCCTTGCAATTTCCGCAGCAACAAGAATTACATCAGGGACATGGCACAAAAATCTTTAAACCCCTACAGAAGCAAAGCAGAAATGAATAGGGAAGGGTAGTTAAGAAAACTGGCTATAGAATGATTTTCAGTTTCTAAGATCATGTTAGTCTTGCTTCTCCAGTTTGTCCTAAAAAGTCAAAGTGCTCTCCCTTGTTAACCAGATGCATCTATTGCAATGGTGGACCCCCTCAGTAGCCTTCCCAAGTCCATCAGGCTGGCTCCTCTGGATGTCTAATACTCATGATGTGGGATGGTACTCAAGTATTGCTTAAGCACATTCTAATTTGGGACTATGCTGACCCCAGGACAGGCTCTGAGCTCATCTCATCAATGCCTTTGCACTCTGGTCCACTCTTTCTCTGGGAAGTCATTCATATCTGATGTCTTGGGTCCATCCTTTTCCCAAGGCCCACCTGCCAGGGTACATCGGAACAGGAGTATGAGGGTTGCCATGAGTTGAAAATGGATATGAAGAAGACTTATGCCACGGTCTTCCTAACTTGAAAGCATTCTAGTTCACTCTGCGCAGCAAGGATGGCACATCAGATCTTACATGTGGCTGTGCGATATTCTGTCTCCTGAGCTCTGTGTTTCAATCAAAACAAATTGTGTCTCCCTGTTCCTGTTCTTTGCAAAGTCACAAACCAAAGTGCCCCATTCTGAGTCATGTCCTTTTTGTGAGTCTAAAAACAAAACAACAGCAACAAAAAATCTCTTCAGTAGCAGCAGTGAACTAAAGATATTTAAACTTGAATCAAGGCAGCCATGTTACTCTACCACCTTTCTGGGTCTGGGAGCTGTGATCACTGGAAGAATCAGACAGAGTAGATGAAATAGAGCTTAAGCAGTCTTTCTCAAAGCCCACCAGTCCCTACACACTTGCAGAAAGATATGACTGCAGGCTGTCTCACACGGGAGACTGCAGGCTCTGCCACACAGAAGGGTTGCCACTGCTAACTTCTTGGCCCTTGCATACATTTTGGGGTTTGGGCCATACTCTAAGGAGACTATGTCAGGACATTCTACACTAAATAGAATTAATCTTCACACGACACCAAGGAGGTTGTTACTGCCATTCCCCAACAGAAAGAGGCAAATGCTCACACCCAAACTCTTCCAGTCATCCTAGCACCACATCTGGCCACCGCACAATTAGCTGAGAGCTCCAAGGAGATCCAACGTGATACCCTCTTCACCTTCTTAAACAAGGACACTAACCAGTTCCACTTCATGGGTTCGGACAGCACCTAAGCACTTAATTGTAAAAGCATCCAAACATACTAGCTTTTTCTCCTACTTACAGGTTTTGGATAAATGATACATGACACTCACTGATATACTGGAAAAAACCTAATTTTTCACTGAAGTCTAGACTCCTAGCCCCATGAATCTCATTTAGCTCACAAGGAAGTTGGTGCTCACGCAATCCATATTCTGTTTGGGCATGTCAGGCACTGTAGGGTTGCTTTGTCTTGCCTAAGAGCTCAGTATTATTTGGTATGTTTAATTCTAAAGTTTGTGGTGAACAACCTAAGTTAAGTAATGCATCAAAAAATGGTGTACTTTTCCAAAGATGCTATGTTCTTCATTAATTCAGCTAGCAAATACCAGCCCATCTGAGAGCAGGTATCTCTAGCAGATGGAACTGAGGTAGTAAACTAAGCGTATCAGTAGCTCAGGCAAGCTGGAGGATGCTAACTGCCTGAGTTATTTTTGGGTGGTTCAGCAGATTTCTTCTTTCCATAATAAGTGAATTTTTCTCCACAGAATTTTAAATTTAACTGATTTTTCCCCTCAACAAAATAAAGTTATTCCAAAAAGGAATGTTCATTAACTCTGTACCATGAGTTACTTTTTGGATCAAACTCCATAAAGAAAAAAGGGTCAAGTGTCACTTTAACATACATCTATCACTCTGTGATCACAGACCCTTAGAATGATCTCAACATAAAATGTTGACCTATTCTATATAGAACTGAAAAGGGGTCAAGCCCTTATTCCTATGTCAATATGAAACAGGGTCCTTTCTCCAAAGTGAGTAAGAGAAAGTGTATTCTGAGAGCAATGTGAATGGCCATAACCCAGGACACCCCAAATGGAATATGCTACTGCAGAAGCAGCTACATTCAATTTTTATATTCACAGAACAAAAGAAAGTTATAAATCAAGGTATTTACCAAATACATTGGTGCAAAATGCCAGGTAGGTATGTTACATAAAAGCAGGGAAGTCTCTAGTATAGATCTTAACTATTTTTGGATGACATTCTTAGTGAGGGCTTGGTAGAGGCTGAGGGTCTGCTAAGTTAATTTATTTCAAAGGTTTACGCGATAGTCAAGAGGATGTTAGGTCAGGCTCAAGGGCTGCCCATAAACTGCTGCAAAGAGAGCTAAAGACACCCAAGACTGGCTCTGGATCTGCAGCATCTCACTCTTCTTCAGAAAGGAAGCCCGAATAATCATCGTATGCACATGGGTGTGGTGAATCAGGGGCACTTCACTGCATACTCCAAATTAACAAATGATGACAACATTGACAGAGTGAAATATCAATACCGTTTTGTCACCTAATAATATTAACAGCCAGGGGAAATTGATCTTCCTATGGTTTACTAAGCCTCTGAATTGGAAAGTTGGTGTCTTAGCTGCTTTCATATTCAATGCGGCTTATAGAGGAATGGGGTTTACTTAGGTTTATGGTTCCAGAGGGAAGACTCCTTCCTGGTGTGCAGGAGTGCTAGCAGGAGGCAGAGGCTGAGAGCTCACCTCTTTGAGTGTAACCAAGAAGCACAGAGTGTAAACTGGAAGCAGGGCCAGGGTTTAAACTCTCAAAGCCTTCCCCAGGGACACACTTCCTTCTGCAAGGCCATATATCCTAACCCTCTAAAGAGCTCTCTCTCTCTCTCTCTCTCTCTCTCTCTCTCTCTCTCTCTCTCTCTCTCTCTGTCTGTCTCTCTCTGTCTGTCTGTCTGTCTCTCTCTCTCTCTCTCTCTCTCTCTCTCTCACACACCCCTAGACACAACCACAATAAACTAAGTTTTCTTTCTAGAAAGGACTGTCACCTCTCATATCTTGCATCAGTTAAGACTGAGACATACTCTTCCATGGGCAGATGTGAGAGTCACACAGGACTGCTGGACTGAGAGTTCAACCACTACCTTGCTTGTTCCACGCAGAGATGACAGACAGAAAAGAGAACATGTCAGGGATGGGACGAAATCACTTCCCCAGGAGTCCTCCCTGCTTTCACTGTTGAGAGTGAACCAAGGGCATTGACACATATGCCCTTAGTGAATGAGTAAAGAGGAAAGCTGGTCCTGGTGGCACAGGCTTGTGATGCCAAGGACTGGAAGGACCGGGGGTACAAGTTCAAAACCTGCATCAACTGCAGAGTTCAAGACAAGCCTGGAACTTAGTGAAATCTGTCTCAAAAGGGGTGAGCAGAGCTCCTGGCAAAGTATTTACCTAATGTGTGAAGAACCCTGGTTTCAATCACTAGCAATGAGGAGGAGGAGGGAAGAAGACAATGATGATATTGACCAAGAGGAAGAGGAGGAGAAGGGGAAGGTAGAGGAAGAGGAGGAAAGAAATAAAGAGAAAGAGGAAGGAAGATTGTAGGGGTGGCTTTGAATGCTATGGGAGTGAAGAAGCATGGATCGGATTGCTGTTTTACAAAAAAAAAGTCCCATCTAGTTGCAAAGCTCTGTTATTCTCTTGCATAGTAAACAATATAATCAATGGTAGATAAGAATGATAAATAATTAACTACTCTTTGATGAACTATTGGCTACTGTCGGCCTTCAGTTGTGTGCCACTGATGAGTTCACCAGGCTCCAATGAACAATTCCAAACCTATAGTCAAAGGCAGCCCTGCTGGATCACAAAACAAAACCAAAGGGCATGAGAAAGAGGGAAAGGAATTTGCAGGCAAGGAAAGAAGCTGATGGGGGTGGTGGGGGGGAGAGGTTGATGGGAGTGGGAGGGACAGGGGTGAGAGCTGGGGGTAGACTAATCGGAATGCATTAGGTACATGCATAAACCTCTCAAAGAACAAGGTTAATTAGTCAAGAAGGCTTTTAACTATTTCAGATGTATGATCTTGAACAAGGTGAAAAGGAATTCAGTGATTTGTTGTGATTCTTAGCAGTGTATGCTGAGCTGGTCAGACTTGACAGCTGGGTGGTCACTTTACTTTCTGACCAAAGAACTTGACAGATTTGGCCCACATCTCTATGCTGCTGCCTGCAGAGATGACCTGGAAATCATGCTCTTCTGCAAGCTCCACATTGGAAGTTCCATAGCACCACTGAGAAACCACGTCCAATACCCAAGTCTTACACTCAACTAGGATTTGAATGCCCTACCCCATCTAAGACAGAAAAAGAATCACGTACTGTACTTTTCATCACTCCAATGCAGAATCTACAAACTCTTCCACACAGTAGAGCCAAGAATGGCTTCCCACCATATGAAATGGACACTCAGTGGTGACCCTGTGAGAACACAGTGTCCAAATGGCCTTTGAAAATAAGTAAAGCAGTCATCAGGCCAGCCGTTAAGCTGAAAACTAAAACTCTGGGCAGCTTATCTTATGGCAAGCGTTCTCTCATTACAGCTCCAACCCAGAGACTCTGAGTACTGCCTGAGTGACTAAACAGCTCATCGGCTTCCCTGCCACACCCCCAATATCATCAGAGTTCCATTATTGTGTGAATGATGGCTGGTGGGAAGGCCACAGCTATGGCATGAAAACCATGTTCATGATAGTTATGCTTTTGTATAAGGGCAGAGATTTAAAAAGGGAAAGAAAATTCATCTTGGACTCCCTGGCACTCCGGTAGAAGCCAGACATGCCCCTACTGCTGTGTAATACATTATGTATCATGGAATTGCTGTTGGAGCTTCAGCAGTGTGCTGGCCACAGCACACCCTCCCATGGAAGCCAGATCCAGCATGGGGCTCAAATGTGCCTGCTCTGGAAGAGAGACAGGCCTAAGAGGGAAGTGGAAAAGGCCGCAGTGCTATGAGGGCCATTTCTCCTCTGTGGTTAGAAAAGCATGCACATGCTACCCTTCCAATTGCAGTTGATAGTGCACGCCTGGGGCGGTGTAGTTTCCATGGAGCACAAGACAGGGGACAAGGAGAGACTTAGTCACAGAGACTGAGCTCTGTGAATGTCAGCAGGGTCATTGTGTTCATGGTCTCTGACTTGGGGTACCTTTGTAGGTACAGGGAGGAGCATCTGTGCTCATAGCACCTGAGGCAAGATACTGAGCTGACATCTAGACCTGTCCACTGGGTGATATGTGTTACTTATCGTGCACACCCCTAGTGACATTTGCCAGAATGAATCAGAAAATATATTCACATGCAACAAAAGAAGGAATGAGGAAGCAGACTCAGTCTTAAAAGAGCAAAACACTGCCGGGCGGTGGTGGCGCACGCCTTTAATCCCAGCACTCGAGGCAGAGGCAGGCGAATTTCTGTGAGTTCGAGGCTGGTCTGGTCTGACAGCCTCCAAAACAATACAGAGAAACCCTGTCTCATAAAACAAACAAACAAACAAACAAAAAAAGAAGAGCAAAGCACTTTTTGGCTGGCCACTAGTTCTGAATAACTAAGACTACAAGAGTGATGTCTATATGCTCCACATTAACCACTCCTAGTGGAGCTTTTATTGTGTCCTCTATATCTTTAAAAAGAGAGTATGGTCTCACTCTTATGGTCACAGGCAAAGATGGCAGTCATTTCTACACAGAGTCTCATATCAGCTACTGGAAAGAGTATTGATAATGTCCCACAAACTGAAAAAAACAGAGGCATGCAAATTTAAGAGTGTACTACTCTTTAAGTGTTCAGAGCACATTTCTTATGACACTTTGTGATGCAAATTGTAAATTGTAACCTGTTTTCAGATGTTAACATTATAGGGAGCATTTTGCCAAGCACAGAACTGTGATCCCTACCTCATGGGTCTATAATTAACGAAGAAAATTAAAAGCTGTAGCAAATTGAATGACAGTGTACCTATAACTAGCTTTGATGGTTGCTGGAGATAGACTATGATTTATACCATATCTCCTGCAGTGGTTTGAAGGAGATTTACCCTTATGTGCTTGAGCAATTGGTCTCCAGCTGGTGGTGTTGTGTGGGAAGGTCATGGAACCTTCAGGAGATGAAGCGTTATTGGAGAAAGATCATCACTTGGGGCAGGCTTTAAAGATGATAGCCCTGTCCTACTTCCTGTTCTCTTGTTCTGCTTCCTCCATGCAGATGAAATGTGACCACCCAGCTTTCTGCTCCTGCTGTCATGTTCTCCACCATGATGAATGATGGATTCCATCCCTCCTGAACATAAGCCAAAATAAACCCCTTCTTCCTTAAGTTGCTTTTGTTGGGGTATTTTATCACAGCAACAGAAATATAACCAATGCTTTTCTAGTTTCCATGCTCCCTGTACCCCATTAATGAGTAATTGAAAATCTCAGAGGCAGATTAGAGGTGTCAGGTCCAAAGGAAACTCTAATTCCCCAAACCCAGAAAGGCTGTCCAAATATCCAAAAAGGAGCTTGAACTGGACTATAGGAGGATTTCTGGCAGTTAGACAAAAGCTAGTATTCCTTGGGAAACTGTGAAATTGATTTCCATCTACCCAGAAGGAGTCATCTCCCTTACCTCTGGCAGAAGGGACTTATAGCTACCTATGGTGCCTATCAGCGCATCAAAGCCCATGCTGGCCCCCAGGGTCCCTCAGCATCCTAAGTATTACATATTTCACACTAGCATCCTAGCTCTTGTCACTTCCTGCCCTACCATAAACTCCCTCCAGATCATGGGCTTCCCTCCCCATCCCAGCTACTTTTTCTCCTTATAACCCTGTTATTCATCTGATGTTTTCTCTATGCTCTGGTCCTGATTTTTCTCTGTCCTTTCTATTCTCCCCTGTCTCATGGATAGCCCTGGCCATGACCAGTTGGCTAGCCATGTTCAGTCTACTTCTTTCTCTCTCTGCTTTGGATTCTTCCATATCTATAACAACAACCTTCCCCTTAACCGTGCCATGGAGCAGTCACATCATCAGTTCATACAAAAGGAAAAGTCTTAGTTGTTCTTGTTGCTGTGAGTTGAATGCCTGATAAACCACCTTGAGGGAGGAAGGGCTTAAGTTTGAGGATGCAGGCCAGCATGGAAGGAAAAACAAAGAAGCAGGAGAACGAGGAGCTGTCACATTGTACCACAGCCAGAAGCAGAGAGATACAGATGCTGGTGCTCAGCTGACTTTCTTCCTTTTATTCAGTCTGGAACCCAAGTCCATGGGGTAGTGTTGTCTACTCTCAGGGCTCAATTGAACCATTCTAGAGACACTCTCATTAGACATGTCACAGGTGTGTTTTCATGCTGAATCTAAGTCCTATGAGGCTGACACTCAAGATTAACCACCACAGGGAATTTTAAGGAAACAAAGGAAGAAATGGAAAACAAATACTTAGTTCTTAGCTCTACAGATCAGAAGCATCCCATTGTATGTATACATATGTGTGTTATTTTGTAATTGTAAAATTAGAATTATTAAATTGTATTGCCAATTTGTTAATTGTTTTACACTGTAGAATCTGAAGTCCACCCTTCTCTCTTTGTCCATGCCCTTTGACATGTGCTCATTTTGGACTCACACGATGACATCATTTCCTTAGTTCTCATCTCCAGGCATGCTATACCTAGTCCATTTACCATAAGAGTGGGTTGGCCTCTTTCTAGGCAGACACCAGGATTGCTGGAGATTCGAGATTCTACTTACATAGAAAATATGGTTGTTTAAGAGCAGGAAAGTTCAGAGAGTTCTGTGGCTCAGTCCTTACATTTTTTCCCCAAATTCAGTTTCATGGTGGTTAAAGGAGTAAGTGTGAAAATACATAAATAAGGAAATAAGTATTTTTGCTACTCTCAACTCTTTCAGTTTAGTAGATAGACTTGACTAGTGGGTGATGTTTCATAGAGATAGAGAAAAAGATGGAACATGACCCTGTACCAGCCAACTTGTCTTCCTCTGACCTTACTAGAGACAGCCATGTGTTCCAGATTGTGTGACTACAAAGCAGAGGAATCTCCAGATCCCTGAGTTTGACTACATGGAGCAGAATCACATAGTGCATCCATTGTGGGCCAAAAATCAAGCTAGGCTTTGCTGTGGGTGGTGGTATCTGAAGCCAATGAGACCCCTAGGTGTTTGTTCTTCTGATTTACATGGGCAATGTCAAGTTCTCCCCTTCTCTAGCTCTCCTGCTGAGATCGTCTGGTTCCCGCTATTGGGAGAATCATCTTAAGGTAGAAACTTAGTCACACCATTCTGCATCAGAAATCCATTTGACCTGCCATGACCAGTATCGTCCTACTTGTCATGGATATCAGTTTTTTTAGTACTTGCCTCTAATATTGGATTCAATCTTATTATTTCTCCTACTATATATGGTCCATCTGCTTCATGAAGCTAGCCCATCCACAGAGTCAATATTCATCTTCCAGTATTCCTCCTGAGTCCTAGAGATGCAGAATAGCTGGACTAAAACAAAAAACAAGGCTTTCATGAGAGATAGCAGATATTGAAACTTTCTAGAATGATGACAATGCTTTGCATCTCCACTGTCAAATATAATCACTAAGTACAGAATCATTGAGTACATGAATTTAGATAGAAAGTTTTTGTTTTATTAAGTCTAACTATTGTAAATTTAAGTATAAATGATTGGATCTTTCCTTTCCTTTTTTTAATTTAATTTAAATTAGAAAAAAGCTGCTTCACATGTCAATCCCTTCTCCCTTACCCTCCTCTTCTGCCCCTTTAACCCTCCCCCAACCCCACTCCACTCTCCAAGGAGGGTTAGGCCCTTCATGGGGGATCTCGAAAGTCTATCATATCATCCAAGACAGGGCCTAGACTCTCCCCCATGTGTCCAGGCAGAGACAGCATCACTCCACGTGGAATGACATCTAGAGTCCATCTGGATGACAGGGCTAAATGCTGATCTATTGCCTGAGGCCCCAAAGAATGCCGAGGTCTCCTCACTGACACCCATGTTCAGGGGTCTGAATCAGTCCCAGACTGGCCTCTCAGCTATCAGTCTGGGGTCTATGAGCTTCCCCTTGTCCAGGTCAGCTATTTCTTAGCGTTTACAGGATGGCTAAGGATGTTGAGCACTTTCTCAAGTGTCTCTCAGCCATTTTAAACTCCTCTATTGAGAATTCTCTATTTAGTTCTGTACCCCACTTTTTAATTGGATTCTTTGGTGTTTTGGAGACTTGCTTCTTGAGTTCTTTGTGAATTTTGGAGATCAGCCCTAATGATTGAATTTTTAAGAATTTGAGTGTATGGGTGCTTCGCCTGCATGTATGTCTGTATGCCACACAGGGTCTAGGTTATCTTTCTTAATATAACCTTTTCTAGTTCCATCCATTTATCTGCAATTCAAAAGGCTTGTAAAAATGCACTCTGAAGAAAGGATGTAAACTTTAGCCCTCAGCCCATCAAGTTCAAATAGATGTGCTTACTACCACTCAGAATGGGGTGCTAAATCCCACAAGCCCTCCTGTCGTGCCTCTCTTATCATGCAGGCACTATGCTTCTTCCGGAAAGCTCAGAGAAGATTTGGAGCTCTGGGACTATTTTACCAACTTGACATGATTCCATTCTAGACCAGAGCATTTCATAAAAAGCCTGGTGTGTAAACTTAAACATATCCTTCTAAATAAGAGCGCCGTCGAGCTCGGTGTCTCTTTTAGGTCTTTGCCACTGCTTGAAGTTCCTATCATTTGAAGAACAGTGTGTAGCGACTTGGTTATGTACCTCCTGCAACCCTCTCCAAATGACTCTATATCTACCGAAAGCTCCTCGTCAGCCATACGTAATTGATGTGATTCCAACCCTTGGTCCTCATCTTGGGTAAAAGCCTCCAGGGTTTCTCTGGCCTGCAGTGCTGACTCATCATAATTGCCTCATGGGTTTTCAACACTGAAGTCACTTCACTCTCACCAGGTCTCAGTTTCTCATATCATGGGGCTGAAGGAACGCGCTGCAGAGCCACAAACAGCACCCAGCTGATGTATGGAAAACTATCCTACTGTGACGAGTGGTGGTGACAGCTTCCAAGTGTATTCAGTTCTTGGGATTCTCTTCATGGTAACAGGTGTCAACAATAAAAATCCCGCTAGCTGAAATGGGACAAGCCTGTGAGGATGAGCCACTCTAGGACAATTCCTCCATTACACACCTCCTCGTTGCCTTGCATGCTGACACACCCATAAATATCACACGTAACAAGTGGCACTGAGCACCAATATTTATTAAGAAAACTTGTGATTTTGCAGAGCACTCTGATCCATGGCGTCTTACCTAATTACAATCATGGTTTTAATGAATGGAGCACTTAATGATAGACACTCTAGGTAGATACCTCTTAGGTCCTTTCTAGCTATACAGCAGAATGAAGCTGAGACCTATTTTATGGGTCACTGAGAGTTGGTCAGGATGATCCTTAGGATACTGGCCCTCCCCAGTTGACGTCATCTGCTGTGAGTGCCAGGCAGCCTATGGTGGTTGGCACAACATCTCTCAGTCACTGCCTACTCTCTCACTAGTGAGTCCATCTCCCAGCAGTTCCTCTGGCTCCAGGTAGAGCAGTCAGGCCTCCCCGTTTGGTTTAATAGATAGCTAAAAATCAACTCTAAATATAGTGGAGTGTAACTGTGTAATGATATGTTTATGTTCAGTGAGGGGGAAAAAAAGGAAGTGAAAAGAGCAACAGTTAACAGTGTCACCTCCTGTTGTGCCCAAACTGTGAGATGCAGAAACTTGATACAGGATGAATAAAATTAAATAGCTGGTCCTTTGCAGAAAATTTGTTTCTCCAACCCTCAGCTGTTCAGTTCTCCAGCTCAGGAGCTCAGCTACCGGTGCTCCCTCATAGAGAAGAGAGTGGTGATCCCCTGGAGTGGCCTTGCCTCTGCACGTGACCTCATACTAGACGTCATGGGAAGTGCCATTCAACTATGGCAATGCTAAGAGGCCTGCAGGAACTCAGGTTTTGGCAAAGGAAGGCCCAGACACAGTCCCTTGGCGGCTGGTTATTTGCTGCTGAGCACAGATCCTTTTAGAACCAGATGCCGTAAGATTCCTGGAGTTGGCACGATGAGAGTCCAAGACGCTTGCGAAACCTTCCGTTCCAGAACATTTTGCTCAGAATGTTTCTGTTGGAGAGGAGTGTGCTTGGAAGATGGGGCCTCTTTTTTTTGTGGTTCATGAGACCAGAGATTAAAAACATGTTGCACTTAGAACACTATGGATGGACAGTTTTTCCTCCAACAGAATTCATTCGTCTTTATAGAGACATCTACAGATTTAGGGTTCTCTCGAGTCTATCTATTCTATGAGTATTATCTGCTGTCTCCCTCTAAACCTTGTGATCCAACCTTATATTCTTTTAATTTCCTACCTAGAATCATCTCTAGATGCTTTCCTAGTTCTTAATATCCTGACCCTCTTCTCACTGACTATAGGAAAGTTCAGGACACCATGCCTGGAAATAGTCTTAGTTTTTTGTTTTTTGTTTTTTGTTTTTTGTTTTTTTTTTGGTGTTACGAGACAGGGTTCTCTGTATTGTTTTGGAGGCTGTCGTTCCAGCCTGGCCTCGAACTCACAGAGATCCGCCTGCCTCTGCCTCCCGAGTGCTGGGATTAAAGGCGTGCGCCACCACTGCCCAGCCAATAGTCTTAGTTTTATCATTGTTTCTTGTTTGTAGATCTCCAGAAATACCTGTGCATTCACCAACCCCTATATGCAATGTATCTACACAACAAATCAATAGAGCACAGGCCTTCCTCCCTCAATTCCATACCCATGTACTGTACATCCTACTAAACAATACCCTGGAATGTTCAATCAGCCTCCTATCTCCATAAGTACAAATCCAAGCTTTGACTGTCTTTTACAAAAGGGCCCTTTTTTCTTTGTAGACTGCAGCTCATCTTTCTAATTTTGCAGATAAAATTTTGCATCAAATCATCCTTAGGACCTCGCTCGAACACACTTATTACCTTTAGGCAATGTCTAGAGCCTGGTGACCTTAGTTAATTTCCTTTACTGGCATTGTTCTTGTTAGAACCCCTCTCAACTTACGGGGCAAAATTGTTCTCAACTTGATTGCTAAATCAATCCTATAACCTCTGTTAGAATGAATAAAAAAAAAGTCAACATCTCCAGTTGACTTTGTAGATTTATAGTGTCTTTATATGTGCTCCAGAGAGGTGTCCTGTTCTGTCCAGCTGCTACAAGATTTAGTAAGCTTCGTGAATTACAACTAATATAAATGTATTTCTGAAGGTTCTGGAAACCGGAATATACAAGATGAAGAGTAGACAGATCTGATGCCATGACAGTCCTGTTCCTTCTAAATGGTGTCTTTGAGCTGTGTCCCACATGGCAAAGAAGCAGAAGGAGCAACCAGATTGCCTAAAGCCTCTTTATAGGAACACCAATTTCTCATCCTTTCTCAAGATTCTGCTGCTTAATCACCTCACATTGGGAGACTTGTTTGAACAAATGAGTTTGGAAGTGACAGGACTGCTCATACCTCACAAAGAGGTAAAATTTGTCATCCCCTGCAACAACACTGAACCAGGTGTGCAATGAATGCTCTTAAAATGGCTTCATCATAAATTCTGAATCTGTAATTAATCGCTCACTTTGATGAAAACCCAGTCATCGCATGTGAGTTAGAGAAGGCTATCCTGTTAGAGCAAAACATAGTGGTTCCAACCAAGGCCATTCTAGACAAATATACTACTATCAAATCAGAAACCCTGGCAAAGACACCAGAAGTGCCCACTTGCCCTATACAGCTAATGGAGTAAACCCTACCAAGCCAGAACTGTGTAGCTGACTTCAAGAGCAGTAGCCAATGTCTGATGTTATATGTTGCTGAATTTTAGGGTAGTTATGCATCAATATTAACACACACACAAATGCAGACATGCAAGCACACGCACACATGGACACACCAGTGCTCTTACGACTTCTGCCCTTGCTTCCCCAATAACCCAATTAACTTTATCAAACACTAATCATATGATCCCCCTTCTCTCTCAACATTTGCTATCCAATCAATCCCTGTTTCTTTATAGTAAAAGTCAAGCTTCTTTGTATTAAAAGCCCATAAGATTAGCTCCAAACACACCCTGTCACCTGTGTCCCTCTGAAGTTATCTGCCACTTACCTGGGTACCAACTACATTGGCCTTCACGGCTTTCTTCAGATACATTACGAACCCTGTTCTCATGCTTGATTGACACTCCATATTCACCACACTCAGTACTTTTCTGTAAAGGGAGCAATTTTGGTCTGTTGTTCTCACAAAATCACCTGCCATATAGCAGAGGAGCCACGTGTATTTGTTAACTGAATGAGTGAATGGATGTATGAGTACAAAGTTGCCTCATTCATACTCAATGGCACCCTCCTCCTCCCTGTCTTCATTCTCTACCTCCCAGAGGCCATTTCCTTGGCACCTTCTCTCTTTAACTTTCATTTCCTTAATTGCAGTGATACTCTTGGTTCTTCAGTAATTGGAGTTCCGTATGCCAGTGTTCTTCAATACATAATGCATTGCACTATAATTATATGCAACTTCAGGCTCAACTTTTACCTACTTCTCAAAATGAAAAAAAATTCATTTCTCTAAATCTTGAACATGTTTGAAGCAAGATCTTAGCCAGTTTTCCTCTACTGGTTGCTTCCAATTGTGCCAGACTTGTTTCATTCATCAGAAACAAAGGACCTATTGTCTCATGAGCCCAGCCAGAAGAATGGCTCAATCTCACTAGGTCCTACTGCATGGAGTAGAAAGACAGCTAAGAGTAGTAATTGGTGACTACGAGGTCACAAAGAATCATGCATTTGGGTTCAGCAAGAACTTTGTTGAAAGTTGGACTTGGAGATACATACCTTGAAATCCAAAGGCAACAAGTTGCAAGTTGTTCAAGGCTTAACCCTGCAACTTAGTGATATCCAGCCACAAAATAAATGGCAAAGATAGGGTTACAGAGATAGGAATAGATCTTGGTGGTACAGTAATTACCTGCATTGTATGAGGGTCTGGGTTCATTCCTTACCCACCAAGAGAAAGACAGAGAGAATTTTGTTGGCATAAAACCATGTTCATGTTATAAATAAATTTTGAAGATCAAATATATTGAAGTAAAGAGGGGCCGATAAACTGAATTATGTGGCAAATTACAGATGAAATCTAAGTAGGATAAATATGAGATCCTACTTAATGCAATCAATTGCACAGAGGTTAGATCAAAGTAAAATGAGCTGTTAACTCCATGTAGGAAATAAAAAGTTCTCTGGTTTGGAGCTTTGGGGATCAGAAGTATCTCTAGGAGAAAATAAGTAGTACAGAAAAGGCAGCACACAAACATGGAAACAAAGTCCAGAACAAAAGGCGAAATAATTTTGTGCCACTGAAACCACATCTGGAGCATTCTGCGTAATTATGGGTGTCACATGTTAAGTTGTTGAAAATTGGAGCGCAGGAGGGAGGGACAGGGAGCTGTGTTGTAATATGCAAATGTGCCTGCTAGTATACTGGCAAAATATGCTACACGGACACAGCTGGGGAAGAGAGATAACGGCATGCATCCACACCCCTGATGGATAAGAAGATACCATCTAGATATCTATTGGAGAAATACCTAGAACCCTACAGAGGTGAAAGCAGCTGTCCCGCCATCGTCTCTTATATGGAGACACCACCAACCTGCCTTCCTTGTGATCTGGTCATCTTTGTAGACATGAGTCCTGTCACATTCCAGGTGGATTCAGAGAACAATGGGCCTGGCCACCTAGTGTTGATCTGAAGTGGGGATTTCTGGGAAGTGGTAGGTGCTGAGGGAGGTGGAATCTTGGGTGCTTTTCAGCACTGAGATCCCAAGATGAGACTATGTAGTGCAAGCCAAGTTGAAGGCTGATTTTAGGTGACAGCTACAGGCAAAGGGTAGAACTGGGGACATTAAAACTGTTGATGAAGTGGGTTTTACATGAGTCCCAGCATTGTGATTCTCTACAAAATCGGTCAAGGTCAAAGTCAAGAGTCTCCCACGTAAAATGGAAGGGAATATCTTTTGTGGTGCTTGGAGTGAGAATGCCCTCCATAGGTTCATATGCCAGAATGCTTGGTCCCCAGCTTGTAGAACCATTTGGGAAGGATTAGGAGGTGTGGCCTTGTTGGAGGAGGTGTCTTTGAGCTTTCAAAAGGCCAAACCAGGCCCAGTCTTGTTCTCTTTCTGCCTGCCACTGGTGGATCAGATGTGAGATCTCAACTACCACGCTGGTGCCATGACTGCCTCCCTGCCATGATGGTCACAGACTAACTTTCTGAAACAATAAGCAAGCATCCAATGAAATGCTCCCTTTTATAGGTCGTCTTGGTCATGGTGTTTCATGTTTCATCACAGCATTAGAACGGTAGTAACTAAGACAGTCTTCCTTGTGTTTTTGGAGTTACTCTGTGTTTTGAATGAGAACACATGTATAAGGGTCATAAGAGGATAGACAGAATGGAGCAATTATGTCATCTATCTATCTGTCTATCATCTATCTATGTATCATCTATCAATCAATCTATGTATCATCTACCAATCTATTTATCTGTCTGTATCTTTCATCTATCATTCATCTATCTATCTATCTATCTATAGGAAAAGTCATTGCACTTCTAATTTCGCTAGAGTATTAGACAGGTCTTCCCAGGACAAAGATGGATGTGAATTTTAACAAGGGAGTTTGAAGATCTCTGGCAGGTTTTAGTATGCACACAGTCTTCTGGGTGATGGGAAACTGGTGAAGGATTCTGTCCCTAAAGATGCAGATCAATATATCAATGTCAACGCTGGTAAGGGTATTAATGACAGAGATTTGTCCTCAAGCCCTGCTCTAGGTCATAAAAAGATCAGTTGGCAAAGTTAAGTTGGCAAAAGAGAAAAATACAGTATTGTACTTCTAAGGAAATATGTTAAGTTCAGGGTCTGTCCTAAGTTCACCCAATATTAAAATGTGGTACTTAGGAAAGATGATGTCCTTATCAGTTACAGTAAAGCACCCAGACCCTTGGACCCTAAGTAGAGATAGTTATAAATGGGGAAGAAATGATCTCTCTACCTCTCTACCTCTCTACCCCAAGCTGTATAACTATTTACTCAAAATTGAAACATTCTATCCTGGCGAGAAGAGAGAAGCTCAGGAGACTCATGGAGTAAACAACTCCAAGTCTCAGAAGGTTTGGGAAGCTAGAGATCCACCAGGCACCTCCCCAAGGTTACTGAAGCAGGAAACTATCTGAGGAGGAGACACTCTGACCAATGGAGCTGCCCACCATTCATGTAGAGCACTCCAGGGTTGCAGCTCACCCAGTGGTCCCCGTGCCAGGGTGAGCTTTCAGTGGTACATATGCCTTTGAGTTGTCCCTGCTATGGTAAATAACCTCTCACACTCCTGTAAGTTATCTCAGGGAACTCAGTGGTTTGCTAAGTTGGACTTGGGTAAAATTGTAACTGTAGTTTGTCACTGGGTGGGTGTCTGCCCAGGAAAATCTCACGCTCAGCATCTCTCTAACCCACAGTTCTCAGCCTCCCATTCCTCACTCCCCACTGCCTGGAGGGGGGTCAGGATCATATGTAGTCATATGACTACCTTCACACCCTAAGGCTCACATGTTAAACAACTCCCAATTCCCTATCCAAAGAAAGAATAAGCCATGTCACATTGCCCAAGTCACATACAACCTTGGTCACAGCATAGGTCAAAAATTAACTGAGTCTGTCTCCTTGGAATCTCATACCTTTTCCTTCCTCCAAGAAACCTTGAAAACACACTTTTACTGTCTCACTCAAACCGTCTACTTCAGACCCTGCTGGAAGGCCTGTGTTGTTAATGACCTTTCGCCAGAAAGTCTTCGCCCTCCCTCCAACCCTTTGCCCTTTTCTCCTCAAGACATAACAACATAAAAGTAGTATACAGATGGTAGCAAAAAGATCATAATTGGCTTGTGCCTGGGCTGGGTATGCAGTTCTTGTACTCCTCTTTAGATGGTTTGGAAACTGAGGATTAACAGGCCCGCAGAGGACAGCACAGTGCAGTCTGCAACCACTCACATGACACTTAGGGCTAGGGAGGCCAGTTATCGCACAGGACACCCCAGGGCTGTAAAAGTTGCAAGAGCACCTCAGCTCCACATCCGTGTTAGTCTGTGGTCATCCCTGCCCAGCTTCCAGGATGTTCTCCACGGGTATTCATGTCTTTTAGGAAGGCTTTAGGGGTCTCTGTTTCCTACAAGCCAGGATTTAGATATGAACAACATAGGCACACACACACACACACACACACACACACACACACACAAATACCCACACACACATACATACACACATACAAATATACATTCGCCTATACATACATACACATACATACAGGAACACAACTATATACCTGTACACACACACACATGCACACAAACACACAAATACCTGTATACACATACATATTTACACACTTATACCTGAACAAACACACATACATACATACATGCATATATACATATATATATATTCAAGCACACACACATGCACACAAACATGTTCTCTCTCACACTTGTACACACCAATATACCATCCTTTAAAATCAGCAGTGGTGTTTCCGTCAGAGGTCCACCTTACTCTGGAGTCTGGAAAGAAGTGTTTCTTTAAGTAGAAAATAACCTGCAGAAATGTTGCCCCACCCCCTCTAAAGAGACCTTCCAAGGTGTTATCCACAGCAGTTTAAACCCATTCTGGAAGAGTCTTTGATCTGCATTTGCATATCTAAAGGTCCTTTGGGTGGTTTTCTGAGAGAGCAGAGAAAATCTGCATCCAAGACAAATGGGGGTCCTTCATCTGCTTGGAAGTTTAAAATGGCTTGTGAAATTTAAATCCAGTTACTATCAGTCATTTCATGGAGGGTTCACAAAGTGGTGAGGCCATTTGGCTGTCCCGGGCTACCTGGTTCTCTGTCCACAGTGTGGAGGGGCATCTCCAGGACATGTCTCTCAGTGGATCAGCTCTATCTCAGTCTGCTCCCTAGTTGCTCTTAGGTGGCAGATAGCTTGCTCTGTGGAAGAGAAAGTGTGTACAAGTGGTCTTAAAGATGGACAGACTTGAAGGTCATCCCCCCTCCAAACTGTGTCCGAGGCCAATGAGGAGAAGCAGAAAGCTACTGGAATTGCCAGCTGCTAGGGGAGTGGGTGCAGAGGCATCCCTCTGTCTGTCTGAACTTGTGTCCACCACCTTGGGCACAGCATGCCCAAATGTGTTATCTCCTACCCTCCACAAGCTTTCAGCTCGGCACTGAGCTCACTCTCAGAATGTGTTAGAATGCAAGAATCAAGTCTTCATATGTCCTTGTTCCAGAAAGGACCTGCTCTGTTAACAGCTGCCCTAGTTACCTGCCGCTGATCATAACCTGTCTCCACGTTTCCTTCTTGGCCATTCTTGTATTTGGCTTTGTGCTCTTGAAGACAGGAGCCTAGTGGGGCTCTTTACAGACATGAGGATGATGCCACAGATCTAGAGGTGACGGGAAGAGGAGTGATGGGGTGGGAAGAAAGGGCAGAAAACCTTTTACAACACCTGCTTTCCAGGCACAGATCTGGACACATGAGTTTTTGCTAAGTCAGCATCCTCTAGCACAAATAACAAGTTTGGCATCCCGCAGCATCCTCTCTGATATAGAGAACGGGTGCCTCCAATGCCAAAGCTGAGTCCATGAGAGGTTAAGCCAGCTACAGAAGGATAGCTATCTAGAAGTGCCAGAACTGGTGCTTAGCCACTACCCCTTGAGCCCAACTCCCTGAAGTTTCTTCACTCTGCAGCTTGGAGCACTGAGGGTAGCAGCAGGGACTCCAGAGGAGATAATGTCTCTCAACAGCACCAGGTCTATGCAATATCCTGTCGTTGGGTTCCCCCATACACTATCAGCTGGCTTTTCACGAAACACTAGGCTGATTTGCCCCCATTTTGTTTATTTAGTGTGTATGCTTGTGTGGGTGCACACGCAACAGCAGTCCATTCCATCCCCACGTATCTGGGAATTAAGGTACGACTGTCCAGTTTGCTGGCAAATACCTTTATCTGCTGAGCCATCTCCCTGACCTTATCCCCATCTCAGAGGCAACTCAAAGAGGTTACTACACAGTTCTCCAGGGTAGCTTCCAGGGACGGAGATTTCCCATCAGCCTTGCCTCCTGAGTTACCCCACAAGGCAGTTGAGTTCAAAGTCCTAGAAAGCAGTGCTGAGGGGAAAAAAAGCTATGACAGTTGGAGGAGTCACAGCTCCTCCTGAGGCCGCACTGGGCACACATCCCAGAGAAACTAAGCCTGAGCCTGAGGAGCATCCAGCTGTGTCGGCGGCGGGGTGGGGGGTTGGGGGAGCACAGAGTAAGCACCATTCTCGCCATTTCCTCTGCTAAAGGGCTGCAAGAATCAGATTCACACAGAGATTTTGCTTAGTGCCTCAAGCTAGCTCCAAAAAAGCACCCCTAGTGATGACCGAAGCAAGTGTGTCACAGTCTTCACTGCCCTTGGGCCACGCTGGACAGCAGGGCTCTTAGCTGACTATCCAAGGCATACTCCAGTCCATATTTGGCCCCAGACCACCCAGAGCTAGTAGTATTCAAGACAGGAGAGGGCATGGCTTTGATTCATTAAGTCTTCAGCTGGCACCCCTGACCCAACGCTCCCTTCTACACATATATCACTAGAACATGCTGTTTGTTTCCCAGTGGCTTCCGGGTTGTCACCTCACCAATCCTAGGACTCACAAAATTCTGTCTTTATGATAGCCGTGATGGGTACCTATGATGTTCCGGGGCTGGGGCTGGGGAGAAGCACATTTCCCCACCCCCATGTAGATATGGAGCAAACAAAGAGATAATTATAAACAGTTCCTCTTATTGTCAAGCTCTCATTCGACATGTGCATCTCTCTCCCTCTCCCGAGCTTGCTCTCTCTCCTCTCTCTCACCCCTCCCTCTTTCCCTCTTTTCTTTCTTTCTCTTTCCTTTTTTTTTTCCTCCACAGAAAAGTAATTCTGTTGTGGAGAAGGGACCAGGTGCACGGGGTGACCTCACACACACCAAATCGGGAGCTGACATCCATCACACTTTGAAATTTTGGATTTCATCATTTCCTGATCTTTCTAAAGGGATCACAGCACCTGGCCCTCACAGCTGTAGTTCATTTAGAAAGCAATTTAAAAACCGAGAAAAAAAGCAAATGACATCTTGCTGCCTCAGCCTTGTCATTAAGTATAGCAGAATGGCCTTCATTTATGAAGCACATGGCTAAGAATTAATATCTTTCAGGGCTTTCTCCAGTAGGGATTACAAAAGGTTTGAAAGACCACTAAATAATTAGTGGTATGACTGAGGCAAGCAATATATATATGAAACCCCCCTTTTGGTTCACAATTAGAAATCACCCCGAGTTTAGTGTGTCCTAATACTGGGGCTCAGTGCTGCCCCCTAAGAACACCCACGCTATCTTCTTCCCTGCTTTGCCTACAAATGTGTTTCAACCCCCCTCATGAATATACCTTTTACTGTTCCTACTGCTATCCATGTGTCAGAAAGAGGAAATAATGTGTGCCCCCAAATATGTTTCATGGTGATGGCAGTGTGCACCCCAAGTGAAGACCATCTTACACACCTTAAAATGACCCTGCGGTTTTCCAGCCCCTTGATAGGCTGCTACCTTAGGAAGATCAGGGCAGTGGGGGAATAAACTACTTTGGGAGAACCACTGGGAGTTGGAGGGGTAATCTAGGCAGCAGCATGAATTGTTCTAGAGTTTTCCTAGAAGTTTCCGCCCTCATTAGTCCTGCTCAATTCAGAATGAAGAATTTTAAAAGACTTACCCTGTTGCATTTCAGCCATTCTGTAACAGGAGTGGATTTAAGGATAAGGCTTCTAGAATCTTCTAGAGCTCAAAAGGTCTCCATAATCTAAGACTTTGAGTCTCAGGGTGGCTCAGACAGATGGAGGACCCAGTTGCTTCCTTAGTGCTCTCCACATACTTATTTCCCCTGTTACAGTTGTATTTGCCGAGGCTCAACAGATGGCGGCAGTTTGCCCAAGCTAGGAAGGGCGCGGTGTCTACCCAGGCAACTTGAAATCCACTGAGCAACTAATGCCCTAGCAACCCTGTGGAGCCTTTTAAACTTAGTTACAAGAAGCAGTCCATTTGTGTAACCCACCCACCTCAATCTGCAGGGCAGAATTCATCTCTTACTCCCAGACTGCACCTGCTTTGCATGTCCTTTAGGTGCTTAGCAAATCTAGGTCAAATTGTCCTATCAAGGGGGCATTTCTTAATAATCACAACAGCTTACAGGTGTCTAAAATCTTGAAAAACATACTGGGAGAAAAAGGGCATACACATTTGAACACCATTCTTGAAGCCAATCTCATGCATGTCCTTGAGTTCTCACAGTAGCCATATGAAATAGTTTTTAAATTTACTTTATCTTGTGTGTGTGTGTGTGTGTGTGTGTGCACGCGAGTGCGTGTGTGCATGCAAGTTCCAATGGAGGCCAGAGGAGGACAGTAGATCCTCTAGAGGTGGAGTTATACATGGTTATAAGCCATGCAGTACGGGTTCTAGGAACTGAATTCCTCTGGGAGTTCAGTAAGTGTTCTGAACTCCCAGCCATCATCCCAGCCTGTAAACCTGTAAACTATGTTTTGTCTGTTTTCTACTATGCTTCATCATAAAGGATCCAGGCCGAGAATGCTAAATAGCTTTAGGACGTAGATTGTGTTGTTATGGCAGACTGGTGGCTTCTGTTTCCTCTCTGGAAGCATTTGGTCATATGACTTGCAGCCCTACTACATAAGGGCAGAGGCATCCTATCCTCTTTCCTTGCATGGACCTACATAACTGCCTCTGGACAATGGAAATGTGACAAGATAGTGAATGTCTACTGTGCGGCTAGTTGTTTGTCAGCTTGACACAAGCTAGAGTTGTCTGAAAGAAGGGAATCCACAACTGAGAAAATGACACTATAAGATCTAGCTGTAGGGCATTTTCTTAACTAGTGACTAATGTGGGCGGTCTCAGTCCATTATAGGTGGTACCATCCCTGGGTTCTATAAGAATGCAGGCTGAGCAAGCTAATAAGCAGCACCCTTCCATGGCTTCCGCATCAGCCTGTCCTCCTCAAGTTTCTTTTTGGTCATGGTGATTCATTGCAGCAATGGAGACCCTACCTGTGTTATGTTGTCCACCCATTTTATTGTCTGTCACATGCTTTTGTTCCTGTGAGATGATCCTTGGGCCTGGGTACCCCCAGTGAGAAGACACACGAATCTGAGGAGCTGATAATTCACTGTCACATATAGGCCATGAAGTATGGCTTGGTTTCTGTAAGCAGCTGCTGCATTCTACCCTTGGCTCAACAAAATCCAGAGAGAGGGAGCTGTCAAACACACTGAGCTGGTCTTGAAGCCACTAGATGCTTCTGCACCAGCATGCCTCAAAGTGTTCATTTAGAACAGGCCTGGAGCTCTGTTCAAAAAGAGAATGACAGACTGTCATCAATAAACACGGAGCAGAAAACAAGGTGTAGCAGTTGTTGGGTCATAAATCCTTCATCTGCACACAAGGCATCAGGAGATTGTTTGCAACAGAGGCAGGTTTCCCTTAGCTGCAGTGACATGAGAGGTAGCCATGATCTTGTGAGGTAAAGGGATATGGGATAACTCCTCCGTCAATGAATGCAACAGTGAGATTGCTCTACTAATTCATTACATTCAGAAACAGTAATCAGTGTGTACTTGAAGGGCCAAATGCCCAGAGAGCTCTTGTTGTTTCTATCTTTTCATTTATGCCTTTATTATGCTTAAAAATAAGTTGAAAGTCTGGAGAGATGGCTCACTGGTTGAATACATAACTGTTCTTACAGTGGACATGAGTTCAGTTCCCAGCACCTGTGTTGGGTGGCTCACAAACTCTTGTAACTTCAGCTCCACAGGATCTGACTCCCTCTTCTAGCCTCCAAGGAAACTTCAATCATTTATACATACCCCACACAGACAACACATGTGTTTTAAAAAACTAAAAATAAATTAAAAATAAATAAGCTGACTAGCTTCAAGACCACTATAGGCAGGCACTAGCTGTGTGTCCCTGTTACCATATACCCATCAATTCAGTCAAAAGTCTCCCAGTAATTTGAAGTATAATCTTATATTCTACAGATTCCACGTTAGTTCACCTGGGAGGGATGAGTATCCTGGACTTTGAAACATTTAGGACATGATTAAACTGGTATAGCCTCAGGTAAGGTGTGGTGGCTGCTCTGTTTCCTTGTGTGTGGTTTGATTCTCCTTAGATACATTTCCAAGTTTTGGGCTGGGACTATGGACTGGAAACACCTCTCCCACAAAGAACTACTTCTCACCATGTTTCCAAAGCTGCAATGATTCTGTACCCAGAGAGTCCTGTGAGCTCAAAGCTCAGCACTTGTGCCCTAAATTCCTCTGGTCTTCATCTTGGTATCTTTCTCCTTCTACTCATGATGTCTCTTTAATATAAATACTTGGAAAATCTACAGCCCTCCCAAGGCTTTAGAAACAGTGCATTTGCTCTTGTGTCCAGCTTTCATTATCACAAAATCTCTCTTGGATCGGCTTAACAGATCAGTAGAGATGGTCCCGAGAATGACTCCCAAATCACACAGTCAATAAGATAGAGACTATCTATGCCTGTCTAACTTCAGTCTTCCTTTATTCATTTCTACCAATTTCTAGAACTTTGATGTTGCTGTTTTGTTTTGTTTTGTCACATTGTATAGACCTGAAAGCTTATAAATCATCATGTAACCCAGACTAGTTCCAAACTCATACTAATGTTCCTGCCTCAATCTCCCCTGTTCTAGAATTACATGCATCAGCTACCATGCTTGGTTGACACCACTTTCAAATTTTCCTTGACACAAGTTCAGGATCAAAACAAACATTAACCATACAATGCCTTGGCAAAGGGAAAGTGTCTACGGAATTCAGTGTCTTTTTGATGTTCACATGATTTCCTTAAAAGTCAGGAGTAATGTAATGAGCACTCTTTCCCACCAGCCTGGTCCCACATGAACACACATATGCTATATTAATTGTGAAACTGTTGACTGATGGCTAGGGCTTCTTATTTAGCTAGCTCTGTCTTACTTATTAACCCATTTCTATGTATTTCCACATGGTCTTATTTTACAGGAGAAGGGTTAGGACCTCTTACCCCTTTTCAGTCTTAAATGACATCTGACGCTGCCTACAGAGTAATATCTATAAGACTTTGGAGATTCAATTGTCTAGAGCTAGGGAAATGGGCTAGTGGTTTAGTGCTTTCCCTGGAAGTATAAAGATGGGAGTTAAGATGCTTAGAACCCACATAAATTTTGGGAAGGCAAGGAGTCCAGCTATAACTCCAGCCTGCGAGCTGGCTGGGTAGACTAGCCATACTGGTGAACTCTGGCTCTGACTGGAAGACTCTTGGAAAGAGATGGAAGAGTGATGGATGATGACACCGCCTTAAGCTTTCACATACATGGGAACCCACCTGTATGCATGCTTATACACTTAAATGTGCCTAAACACATTGTAACACACATGTATACATGTGCACATCTGTCACACACACACACACACACACACACACACACACACACGATAATAATGGTAAAAGAAGAGAGGGTTTGAACCTAATGGGTGCAGTAGTTAACTCAGTAGCTCAGTATAGCCCAACTTCCACTTCCATCAAAGGCCTTCAGTACTGGCCTTTGACTAGGCCTTGCCCAGCTCCTGATAGAGAACCTGGGATACCATGCTTTATAAGAACGTCATTGTACATCTGAGGTTTGGGGTCCTGCCAGACAGTTGAGACTAACAGTTGAGTTTTTGTGAATTTCCTGGTTTTATGTGTCTTAGACATGGGTCATAATGCACTGATTTGTGTTCTGGGGAGGTTGGAGCCTGAGTTCAATGATCAATGATGAGATGATGCATTTTGAACGACTTAGAAACTGACCCCACTGAGAATATCCCAGACTGACAACATTCCCCAGTATTGCCACACATTATTCCTGAGAGACCCAGTGTTTTCCAAGCAGCAGCACAGGATTCATATTGGATTTGAACTTTGTACTGGATTCTGTCCTACATACCGTTCCCTTTGCTGAACTCAGTCTACACCCTTTGACTGTGGACATGAGAATAGCAGACTTCTGAGTTCTGCCATTTTTTTCTGTCTAGCAAATCATTGAGCCCCAAAGTGAACTTGGGATGATCTAGCAGAATATCTATCTGTGCACCCTCAGGATACACATATACTAAGGAAACAGGATTTATGTATGGTAGGAGCAACTCCACATCTAGCCACAGTCCCCAGTGAGAGTTTATGATTATAAGAATTGGAGGAGGTGGGTATAAACTTAAAAGAAGAACTAAGAGAAAATATGTACTAAGCTAGATGGGTGTATAAGTGTGCAGCAGGGTCTGCCTCGGCTGCAGAGCTTCGGGAAATTAAGGGAAAGAAATGTAGAAAGCTATTCATTTTTCTTTTACCATTAATGCCTTTGAAATAATACAATCTTGTCAAGGCGTTTCCTCAAAAGTAGATTAATGCTTGCATGTTTGGAAAATAAATTGGACTGCACACACACACACACACACACACACACACACACACACACACACACTCCTAATAAGCATGAAAATCTTCCATCACTATAGAACTAAGAACATGCCTCCCAAGAACAATCCTGAAATCATCTCACAATCCAGCCTCCCCAGCCAGGCAGCCACATTCCATTATTCTGCACTTGGTCTTGAGAAGGGAACCGTGCCATCTCATCACAAAACACGCATCTCATGGGATGGTGATGCCATGAGTTGAGTTTTTGAAGTTTGCATTTCAGAACCTGATATTTCTGTGTGAGTTTTTATAATCTGTATTGTACACATATGGTCACATATGTACTCTTGACTATAGAGGTCAGAGGACAGCTTCAGGAGCCATTACTTATGTGGTATCCACCTATATTTGAGGCAGGCTCTCTCATTGGCCGGAAGTTCATCAAGTAAGCTGGGCTGGCTGAAAAGAGAGTCCCAGGGATCTGCTTCTCTGGCTACTGGACCCATTTTGTTTAGAGTCTGCATATTGAGTTAGCATACTATGAGAAATGAAGCTGCTGTTGGCCACACTAGCGATCTTTGAGATGCCCTTTGAAGAGAAAAAAAATTGTTTCCCATTCTGTCTTCTTCCCAGAGGTACATAAGTACACTCATCTAAGAAGCAGTATAGAATTTCAATACTGGCTTTTTACCATTACCCCAAAGCTAGGTTTGTTCAAGAGTCAACATTGCCCATTTCCACAAACATTCCAAGTGAAAATAGCACAGAGAAAGGAGAGTCCTCAAAGAAGTGAAGAATTTAAGCTTTTCATCATTTGTGGGTCTGTGTTTTAAAAATTCAATGGCATGGTATTTATAGTACTACACAGGTCCTGAGACATGGGGGCATGCTGGGAAGAGAGGGCTTTGTGAGCAGATCTGAAAGCCCTTAAAGTAATGACTCCATCATGAACTGGGCAGGAGCTGCAGCTGCATCTCTACCAATGGAGGCATGTGCCCTAGGCAGCGCAGGAGGGAAGAGCTAGGCTATGCACGCAGGTTTGCGGTACAGAGTGCTGTGATAGGTGCCAGACCATGGCCACTGAAAGCAACCTTATCAAGCTCCAGATGGAAGATGGTGACCTGTGACACACATCAAAGCAACTGAATGGAAATGGCCCAATGAAGTGCTCATAACATTTTAAAAGGAGGGGGGAAACGGTGGGATTGCCTTTGCTCTACAGGGGACATGTGCTGTTATCCCTTGTTCATCAAGGTGTTATGTTTCCACAATGTACATGTACCCTGATATGAGGCCCATATCACTGTGGTGATCTCTAGACTTTCTTCCCCGAGAGAAAGAAAATCACAAACTTCAAAACCTTGTATAGCAAGTCCAAATAGGGAAAGAAAACAAAATAGAGCAATCTTGTTATAAAGGTGTCTCCAGTTGAAACTGGGCATTCATCACATAAGAATGGTGTTGAATTTGCCCTGGCATGAGTTCAAGTATAGCCTTAGGAGACAATGTCAGGTGTTTGAGTGACCACATTGTATTGTCTATGCATCTTGCTTATAATTTTGTGTGAATGCTAACCACTAATGGCTTATTCAAAGGAAAGAACTAAAGTTTCTTCAGATGCTGGTGGGGACTAAGAACCCTAACAAGGTGTCACAGAAGTCTGTGTCAGCCCACTAGCTTTGGTCCTTCCTTTCTATGTGCTCATGTAATGGTCTTCATGCTGTTCTCTTTTGGAATCATGGTCCCAAATGAGTACATCTTCTTCTTCCTATGCTATCTGGTAATTTCTGCTTGAAGGAACTGTTAGAAAAATTGCATTTATATCCTCAGTATTTATTTGCAGACTAAAAATAATGAGCAGCAGCCAATGATGCTCCCATCCCGTGGAAAGGTCCAATCTTTTCTCTTGACTATATCTTAACAAGTTATTGACTTTTATATTTGTCAGGACACATAAAGAAGCTGTAGATATTCCTATTAAAATGCTTGAGGAATTTAATTCTGGTGACTTTTTTAAATGGAAATTTTCTAAGTGCCAAAAAAATAGCATTTACATTATTTGTTGTGTTCCACAATTTCATCATGATAATAAAATATTGTTTGGATATAAAAAAGATCTGACTAAACTAGCCTGGGTGGTGTCCAAACCATCTGTTTAGGTCCAAAAAACACTCGTAGGGAATAAATATGTCTATAATGAGCTTGTGACTTTTAGATTTGAAACCTTAAGTACAGAACTCAATACCAGTCCTCAGATGACAGCTTTCAGAGATCTCTACCAAGGAAGAAAACAAGCAGCGACCACAGCTAGTCACATGCACTTGCCAAGGAAACTACAGCACTGAATGTAGGTCACAGATGGGATTCCATCCTTTCAGGGCTACGGTGTCCCAAGTGAGAACCTGAAAGCCAGACCTGGTTGTGTTCCAAAGAACTGAGCCATCAGGTGCCTCTTTATGGGAGACAGCCAATACTTGAGCTGGGCCTCTTTTCTCTCATAGATGGGCAGGAAAGACTTTGTTGGTGCTGAGTTTTCCTACCATAAGCCAGGCACTGGGCCAGCCAAGGTTGCAGCAGGCAGCCATACCAGATCGCTGCTTCCCTAGATGGGGATTTTTGTTGGAAATGGACACCATCTTTGGAATCAACTATTGATTTGAATCCAACACCTTCTACCTAAAAGCTATGCAAAGCGAGTATGTTGGGACCCTGAGAAACCTGTGAAGAAATGGATAATGATTTCAGAATGGCAGAAGTGGGCATGCTGCTGGGTGTCTGTCTAGACAAAGAATCCAGGGGCCCACCAAGAAGAGAAGTGTGATGTCAGTCAAGTCCCATGGATGATGAAAAGGCATCATTATAAAATGCAATGAAGATCAAAGATCAGGTAGATGCTCCAGAGAATGCCCACACCCTGTCATCTCTTCAAAGGCAGGGGCAGATATGATTTCTGTACTGTTAAATGCAGGAAAGAGCTGGGGAGATGGCCCAGCGGATAAGGTGTTTGCTATGTAGCCTGAGGGCTGAAGTTCCAATCCCTAAAATGTGCTTTAAAGCCAAGTGGGCATGTAGCCTGCCTGTAACCTCAGGGCTCAAGAGGTAGAGACAAGGGACCCTAGAGCAAGCTGTCTATGGCCATTAGAAAAATCTGCAAGCTGAGGGGTGTAGAGAGAGAACCAACTTAGGCAAACAAACTGGAAAGTGTTCGAGGAAGGCACCCGATGCCTGCCTCTAACACCCACCACAAGGAAACGTGTGTAGCATTATAACTAATATAGTGTCCATGTGTTTCTTTGCTGCTGAGCAGGGCGGTGGGACCTGTGTGCACTTGTGTATATGTGTGTGTGTGCAATAAATTAACTAATGTAAGAAAACCTTTGAAGGTCTCCAATAACTTTTTTTTGCCTGTGTGTGTATAAAAATTAACTCAATTTCAGAACTAGCTAGATCTATCACGAAACTACATTCTAAATGTTTTCAAGGGTCAGTGTTCAGACAAATACTAACAAAAGGAAAGGAAGAAGAAAGGACACTACAGGACCCAAATTAAACTTTTTTCCTTACAGATTTCAGGTTCATTGATCTTATTGAAATATGTGGTGAACCATAGTGGGCCATCTTCATTCTTCTGACCAGTAAGATGTAGGGGAGTTACTATGGCAGTTTCAACGTGGTATCTTTGGTAGTTGAATATTTGGTGTTGCTATATTGGTGGCACTATTTGGGAAAGTTTAGGAGGTGTGGCCTTGCTGGAGGAAGTAAGTTAGTCACTGGGGTCTGGCTTTGAGATTTCCAAGTTTTGTGCCAGTCCCAGTGTGGGGTCTCTGCTTTGTGCTTGAGGTTCAAGGTGACAGCTCTCAGTATTCAGCCTCCTGTTCCAGTGGCCATGCCTGTCATCATGCTGTCCCTGCCATATGGACTCTAGCCCTCTGGAATCATAAGCCAAAATAGTTTTCCTTTTATAAGTTGTCTTGGTCATGGTCTTTCATCACAGCAATAGACAAGTGAGAAACTTAGTCCGTGTTTGTGTGTTTGTGCACAGATGGTCACAGATGGTCAGAGATGTCACATTGGTAGCAGACAAGTTTGTGAGCCAATTGACATGCACTTTGAAGTACAGCTTGGACAGTGATTTAATACTTACTTCCCTAAAGTCACCATATGAACGGGTCAGCCTGATGGTGCTTGAGCACACGAGACATCTATGGATCCTGTCTCCTTGGAGCGTGCAATCAAGAGGTAGAAGATAAGCAAACACTTGTCTCTCTTCCAGAGGAACAAAAGAGGTGATAGGAGTAGACACTGGAACAAGTCAAAAGAACCCTCAAGGGATCGGCCCCTGTGACAGTGTTACCTTGTCAGGTATTAAATATTGGAGATGAGAGAACTAAGTGGCAGTTCTGACATTAATGGTGGGCAACTTCTATAGCAACAAAAGGAAGGCCCACATCTCAAGTCGGGCATGTATGTGAATAGAGAAAACACAATGGAATTAAGAGCATTAAAAAAAAAACCTTGTCCATGGCTCAAGGAAATTCCTGACAAGAAGAATCTTGTGAACTGGTATAGCTTGATTCCTCCTACCATCTACCATAGAACCATAGAAATAACAAAAATTAACTTGAAATAAGGAAGAAAAGCTGTGGAGTTCTCATAAAATTTAAGTGAAAAAGTACAGTGCTGTAGCTGTGAATGTTGTATAATTAATATGTTGCAAATGAAATCCTCCCCCCCACTAGAAGAAAATTTCTCTAGGAAACCACTACATAGAGGTATTGTTACAGAATTGAGTAATTTTTCTTAAATGGCCTTTTATTTTACTTGCTTTTTACTTTAAGAACTTTGCGGCTTTCTAAGAATAACATTCATAACAGCACTGGGTAATGTCATCCTGCTCACCTGGGCTCAACTTTACATATTTGCTTCATCTGTTTGTATAGTTTATAACACACCAAAGCCAAAAGAATACCAATCTATGTCTTTATATCCAATTACTTCCATTATTAGTTTCTATCATTTATGTATCATTTACAAATACTGTAAATATCATGCAGTTACTTTTGCTGAACACTGAACGCTAAAGGTACCTGAGTTACTAGCCCTGTTCGTTGGTGGATGGGAAATCTGTAGGTGATAGAGTTAAATATCCCTGTTCTTCTCCCAGTTGGTGAGAAAGACCTTTGGGACCTCAATTCTGTGTAATTTCCATTAACAGTGAGTTTTGATTATTCCAATCTATCCTATAGAGCAGCTTGCAGGGTCACAGGAGACCAACAAGGAGCCTCAAGTCTTCTGGGACACACTTTCCTACCTCTCCCATTATCTGAATCCTTTGGGATGTAATCAGGCTTGGGCTGACAGTCTTTTGGACAGAGAATTTCATGTCTTACTTCCTGGTGGTTTTTTGACTTAATCACAATGAGAGTCTTAGGTGATCTTTTAAGTATCCTCCTTTAGCAAATCCTAAGGGACTCTAGATGCAGTCAGTCACCAGAGGTTTGCTTAAGACATTTCCTTCAGAATTGTAACTGCAAGAGCCAACTGAGAGCAAGAGGGAGTAGTGGACAGTGTCAGCATCCAGCAGTAACTAAGGGCTCCGCATCTTCATCTTATGTCTGTCTGTCCAGCCTGGTGGGGTCATGGGGCTTTTCCTATGTTCATTCCCCCAGTGGTTGGTGTGTCTAAAGTCAAGTTCCTGTGTGTATGTGCTTGTGTGTGTGTGTGTGTGTGTGTGTGTGCTTGCGTGCGTGTGTTTGCATGTGTTGTGTTCAGATCTAAAGCTGCAGACATGCTGGTCTCTGTTTTCTTGTGTGTATTGAGATGGAGAAAGAGCAGGGCAGGGAGGAAGTAAGAATCGCATTGTTCTTTTTATTATTTGTTCCCCTGTTTTTGTTTGTTAGGATTTTTCTCATTTTAAAATGTCCTAGTGAAAATTGATAAAAAAAAACACCAACTATACAGTAAAATTTTGAGGTGGAAAGTTATATGTTGCATCCCAGTCCCCACGGATTTCTGTGCATTGCTTGTCAGCTGATAGCCACAGGTGCATCCTGCTCTGTAGTCTTGGCTTACAGCCCCGGCCTTGCCTGCCTGACATCAATATCTAGCACGAGGAAAAAACACAAGCTCTTACACCAAGGGTTTTTCCACTGTTCTGTAAGCCTGTATATAAGCCTGCTCCCTCTTTACAGAGGGAGAGAGAGAGATCTCTTAGCCCTTGCAATAAAGACATACACACGCATTCTCTGACAATAAAGGCGGCAGACACATCTCTTAGCACAAACAGTTGGATGTCTTGTCTCCCATTTCCCAATACCTCGGACTTGCTCTTGGTGCAATTGGAGGTTCCACCAAGATCAGGAACCACAATTATATATTTGGAGTTTATGTAATCCTTAATGAGGCCAGGAGCATATGTTGTACCTTCACTCATCATGAAATTTGGAGAGGCACAGGCAAGGGTCTGTGTGGGTGAGCTCTGACGGTCCGGTTCGGTCCTGGCCTGTGGTTGCTATAAGTCCTCTGGTCCTGTCACTCTCTGACCTCTCCAGATGCCAGGCTGCATGAAGATATGCACCAGACTATGGCACTTTAGGGGGCACTTGGCCAGAATAAGTGCTGGATGGACAGCCATTCCTACCTGAGATGCAGAATTAGGAGATTGACAGAGCCTCCTGCAAGTGGCTTTTATCTGAGAAAAAGCATGGAATTACTGGTGCTGACTGGGTCTGCACTCATTTCCCAGGGGCCTCCTACTTAGAATCTGAGCTGGAAAGGGGCTTCAAGAGATCTTTCAGTGTTGAGGGCTCACAGGCGTCTCCCAGGGCTCACAGGGGTTTCCCAAGCACATCGGCTTAGAGCTCACTAACCAGTTCTCTGGCCGCTGGAAACAGGATGGAGAGTCATGTCATATGGTGGCCAGTCCTTGCCTTGCAGCTTCTCATAATCCTCCATGACTCAAAAGCAAATGGTGGAAGCATTGGGGCTCTGCAGGTGGACAACACATATGGAGAAATCTATCCAAATTTCTATTTATTAAATATGACTATAACTATTACGTGTTTATTGCCTATGGAGGGGAGTATGAAACTGACTGTTGCTTACTTTAGGTTGTGAGCTCGATGGGATCAGAAGTGAAGTAATTAGCAGGCTTCTGGGTGTACTTACGGGAGATTGTCTTCATCTGGTTATTTGAGGTGGCAATGCCCATCCTAAATGTGTCACCTTCCAGGGCAGCTCAGACAAAAGGAAGTCTGAGGCTGAGCTTCTCTCCTTGGCCTGCTTGCCTTCATCTACAGCACTGCTGCCACTAACACCCTCTCACTGCTATCAGAACACAGCTTCTTGCATCTTCTCCTGTGGACTGCAGAGCCATGGCTCTCCAGGAAGCCTCCAGCCTTCAGCTCCGGGTTGGGACCACTGAGACATCCAGAAGGTACTGGATTCTGGGCTTCTCCAGCATGAACACAGCCATTGTTGGACTCCCCTGACCAGGTCGTGGAAGCCAATCTGTGATCTCCCTTTAACACACACCCATTCCATCACAGAACCCTGACTAGTACATCAGCTCACAACAGTTCACTCTACTTGTGGATAGAGTACCAAGAACTCTTCCCCCACCTCTTCCGTGGCCTCTAAAATGCTCGGTGACTCCAAAATGAAACCCTAGATTTCTCTTTTACTGGAGAAATGGTCCCATTTCCTGGCTCTATCACACTATGTGCTGGTTGCCCTGTGCTTACCTCACAGATGGGCTCAGGGAAGCAATCAACTCTGAGGCCTCACAACCTGGAGATAGGCTCAGATGCACTCCAGTCAAGTCACCCCCGGGGCACTTAGAGAGCCCTGGGAAGGCGATGAATGTGCACACACATGGGGGAAGCTCTCTGAGGATGTTGGCAGCAATTCAGTTGCCAACCAGCTGCAAACAGCTTTAAAGGACAGTGTTGCATAAAAAACGAAAAATGTTGATTGAGGACATATTGCCCTTGATTGAATGCTGAAGGGAACCTGCTGGCAGAAAAATAGAAATGAGAAAGAGAGAAGGGAAAGAGACGGGGGCAGGACGAGCTACATCTGCCCATTTTGCCAGCTGTGGAGAACTCTCTGCTCGTCCATCCTCAGCTAACAGCACTGGGAGTTGTGACTTTGTATTGTCTATTGGAAATGAGAGTCCTACTAATCTGTGGGGATCTTCCCACATTTGCTTTATGACTGTCTGATACTACGCTCCATACACATGTCTACACCAGAATGCCTTCCTCACAGGCTCCCACTCCGGTCATCCATGAGGAGTGTGGCTGCAAACTCCAGAGGGCATGCCAGGAAGAAGATAGAGGTCCACTGACAACCTCTGCACCCAAGGTTGGGCCCTTGCCATCCACTGGCTTCTAAAGAGGCAAGCTGGTTATGTTCTGAGTTGCTAACAGCTCTTTCATTCCTTATCCCTGTGGGAGATCTGGCTGGGGACCAGAAAACCGTGGTGCTTTCTCTTCCTTCCCATAGTCAAAGAACAAATGGGTTTTAAAGTGGCTGTTCTTGGGATCACCTTCTGCAGAGAGAGAAGACTTAGCCTAAAACAAGTTATCCTTTTCCACTGACAACATTGCCATCTCCCCCAAAGAACCTCCATGTGCCAATCAAGACTTCATTCCCCATCAGGCCACAGAACATGGCTGCAAGACATGGAACACTTGGCCATGCTCTATACCACATTATTGTTCACTTTCTGATCACAAAAGACACCATGGTGCACCATCCACCCTAGACCTTAAACATCTCTTGAGGCCCTATGAAGTTTGAGAACTGCTCAGCTTTGAGGTTGAGAGGGTGAGGTGCCAGTGAATGCCTCTCCTTGATGGAAGACATGAAGACCAGATTTTTAAAGGTTAGTCTACAACCCTGTTCCCAGTTCCACACTGTTGACAAAAGGCTAAGAGGGTCAGAAACCTGTTCTTACTGCCATAAGCTGGTTGCTAACAGTTTCTATCCCATGGAGCAATGGGAAGAGCTGCTATGTAAAGCAATACGTGTAGACCTATGTCTTTCCAGCATGCAGTTCCATTAGTCAGGAGAGTGGAGGGCAATGAGAACATGAGATGGCAACTTGGTGTTGGTTAAGTGGAATCATTACATTAAGATCATCCTATGACAGGGCCCACTCATTGCCTGCTGCAGAAGCACTAAGTCCCACCGTATCACTGATAAGCAGCTGATAGACTGAGAAATTCATAATAAGATAACCTTCTGAGGGGTGTAGGAAAGGTATTTATATAAAAGGCCCAGAGTCATCAATTTTGCTCTCAGGAGAATACCATGAAGGAAGTTTGCTGTCATCAGCAAATTTGGCTAAGTTATATTTATCAATCTAACTTACGCAGGTTTTCTCAACATTGAGTCTCTTTCTTTGCTGGCAATTAAATGGTCAGTTCAAGAGAAGGGTGAAGCTGATGTGGAAAGAGCCCTCTTTATAAGAACAACTTTAATGTCAATGGTCTAATTTTAAGAATCTGATTAACTTCATATGAAATACTGTAAGGACATAGAAAATGACATTGGAGAAGCTCAACTATCCACACAGGGAGAGAGTTTTATGATATCCAGTGGTATCAAACACAGATTTACACTATACGTTTAAAACCATGGGTTCTCAACAGCTAAACAAGTGCATACACAGACTTCAAGGATGATGGAAATAGTCCAATCACTTGAGGGTGGTCTTGAATAAAGCAAGAGGAGATCTTCTCTTTGCATGTCTTTCCATGTCAACTTCACCCTTCTCTTGAACTCTTACTGGCCATTTAATTGCCAGCAAAGAAAGAAATTCAAGAATGAGTAAAGCCTGAGTAAGTTAGATGTAGTAGAGTAAGGAGAAATAACAGAATCACTATCTATCAATACAAGAATCGAGCCAGCAGAGTGGTAGCCCAGGGGACTAGCTCATTCCCACGTCTGAGGACCAGAGATTCTGAGAGTTGCATTAGCGTGGATTAGACTGCAAGTAGACAAAGGAAGAGGCTGCACTGAGTTTCCCAAGAGTCTGTTTCCTATCAGCACACATCACGGGGCTGTCTCTGAACCCTTGTTCCCATTGTCCTGAGCTGAGCAGTCTAGAGCTATTTCTGAGGATTTGTCAGCTTCCACTGTGTGGTGACCAAGGTAGTGATAGGTATGTCAGCCCGTATGTCATCAGCTGAGGTCCTCCCACAACAAACGTTGGATCCTTCTGCACAGCATGCCCCTCCTTCTACAAACAGCTGGATAAATATACCCATTGGCTAACATCTAGGTCCCTAATCAGAAAGAAATGATGGGAGACCCTTCCCTGACCGGTGCCTAAAATACCTGCTGTCCATTGAGGCACACACAGCATTCTCCATATGTGTGTAAAAGCTTTGGTTTGCCACTGCCTTAGATAGCCATAATGGTGGTAGCAGGCATATTTTATGTACTTACATACATTTTGGTGAAGATGACTCTGATTCATCAAAAGTGAAGAAGTAAGGTATACATCTTTAATATTTTCATTACATGTATTTATTTTATATGTATATTTGCATGGCCTGTGTATATGTATGTGCCACACGCATGCAATGCCTGTAGAACTCACGGTGGGCACTGGATTCCCCAGAAATGGAGTTGCAAATGGTTGTGAGCTGCCATGTCTGTCCTGGCAACTGAACTTGTATCCTATGCAAGAGTGGCCAGTGCTCTTAACCTCTGAGCTATGTCTCTAGCCCCCAAGGCATACAACTTAACATAAAATCTGCTTTTAGGTTTTTTAACAGAGTGGTGAGGAGGAAACATAGAGAGAAGAAATCCAGGACGCATCCAACTCTATCCCTGATGGCTACAAATTCTCTTTGGCTTCAGTTGTGTCACATAATGAAGCAACCTGTCGTGTCATGTTCACTGAGCATGGCATGGGGTAGGGACAGGGGTGCATCTGGCTGAAGGCTGCCTCTTCTCCTGGCTTCTCACTGTGGACCTGGGTTCTCTGCATTTGAAATGCTGAGACAAAAAGGGCTATCACTGTTGCTGTCAAAGTAAACGCCATTCCTTTGGTCTCATCAACACTAAGGATGTTTGGCATCAGGCCCAGATGGTAAATATACACAGGTAGGAGAGAGTTGGGGTGGTCAACACAAGCCCTTAATCAAACAATCAAAATAATGTAAGTGGCTGATTTTTCAATCAGAGTTTTGCCTTCATCCAGGGGAGGGAACAGATCCCTGTGGGATGGGATGACGGATTTCATTAACAGCCATAGAGGCTTCAGTGAGCATGTCTCTCCTAGTCTCAGACATTTGAACATTTACTCTCCAGTTGGTGGTGATGTTTGTGGAGGTTTGAAAGGTGTATGATTGCCACAGGAAGTGCGTCAATAGGGGTGGACTTGGAGATAAAAGCCTGGTTCTGTCTGCAGCCCACTGTCTCCGTTTCATGCTTATGGTTCAAGATGTTAGCTCTCAGATTCCTATTATTGTCTCCATGCCTGCTGCCTGCTGTTATGCTTCCCCACCACAGTGGACTCCTGTCCTTCGGGAACTGTAAGCCCACATAAACTCTTCCTTCTTACGAATTGCTTCTGGCCATGATGTTTTATCACAGCAACTGGAAAGTAATTAATACAACAGCAACCCCCAGCTTATTTGAGGAAGCCTTTTATAACCTTGGGTTCCATCTTACCCAACTCACCCTTCCAAACCTTCTTTTCCATGGTGAGTTTTAGACTTTTACTTTTCAAGAAACCTGTAAATGACTGTCCCCAAGAAACAACGTCATTGGTTTATTAGGTGACTTTCATTTTGGCACGGCTGCTTGGACAATGCACATAACTTGTAACCAGAATTATTTGCTCTACACATGCACTAGTGTGAGTTGGCTGAGAGTAGTGATGCTTTGCCTCTAGATAGCAAAACCAAGTGAAAGTAAATGACATTGTCTTATGTCTTAATGACTGAATGAGGCTTCTAGAAATGGAGTTTGCCCCTTTCCATCTTTATACAAGGCCAACAGACTCCCCATGTGGCCAAGGAACATTCTGTTGCTTAGTCACTGAATTGACTCTTTTAGTTCACCAGCATATGCTGTGACTGTTAAGTGATGTTGCCTGGGCTCCTAGGGTACAGAATGGAGCCCAGGGACCTATAGTGGTGCTACAAAGGGCAGCCCAGGCCCAAGGCCTCACTGAAAAGAGAGGTGGTTGGGGATGAAGCCTGAGCAGCTGCAGGGGGCAAGGAGGATCTGAGTGAAGACTCTGAGACAACTGTCCCGTGGAATAGAGATGGGTGGATGGCCTAAGAGCAGCTTCAGCACAGTAGAGAAACAGGAATACAAAGAAATGCCTGGCTCGCCGTGGCTGGTTCCATGCCCAGGTTAAGCAGGTTCACATCAAGAAACAAATTCCTAAAATGTGAGAGGCTATGGCGTGAAAACATAGAACACAAACCCGACCTACTAAATGGTATAGCCTACAGCATATTACATAGTTCACCTCAATTTCTGCCTGTACCAACAGGGTTATAAAGGAGATCACATGACTCAGTGCATGTGAATGGCTGTAAGTGCGTAGGCATGTTCTTGGTGCACAGAAAGGGGGTCAAGTTTACTAACTGACATTACCAAACCCTGTGTCTGTCACCCTTAGAGATGAAGTCAGGGGGTTTCATATACTCACATCATGGTTTGAAATGCATCTGTCTTAACTCTGTCTTCTGTAGCCACCTTCTGCTTCCTTTTGGCCACAGTGAGACTGTTTATACCATGGAATTTGACATGTGCTACTAATCAGTTCCTCTCTCTATCTCCCTGGAGAGCTTGCTGCTAAATCTTCACAATAGATAAGATATTTTTCCTTTTATTACATTTAATGCTAATCTGTTTCTTTCTTCTAACACCAATGACATTTCAAAAGTTTGTCACCAGCCCTTTATACATAAGAATGCATTAGCAAGATAATCGGCATTTACAAGAGGACCCCTTTAAAAAAAAAAGCTAACATTTGAAGCATGTGTCCATCTTTCTCAGATGAATTTAAATTCCAAGGTCTCCGTGTTCTTCAGGTCCATATGGTGCCATGAGGTCTCAGCACATCTCATCAGATGGCTCTGATTTAGTAACAGAGACACACACATAGAAAGACAACATCTTCCAGTCATCCACTATCTGCTGGACCTTGGGAAAGAGTCCGTGGTCCTGGTAAATGGGAAGGTGTTTACGAGGTCTGGTCTCTCGCCTGACTGAGAGTTGATTCAAAAGTTTCTCTGTGGCCATTGAAAGGCTAAGAACACATTTACAGTCTGAAAATGACATCAGTCTATAAACTGATAATATGAGGGAGTTTTCTATGCTGACCCCTCACAAAATCAAGTCTCCTTACAGAAGATGATAAGTTGACGTGTTCTGGGACACACAGGAAGTGCCACAGGAGCCAAGCACTTGTCACTTTACCACTTCCATCATGAACTTACATTTAATTTTAGAATCCAAACACTAACACCACCCTTCCCAAAGTGCTAATGCTGGTATGTGCAGAGCTTGGCCAAGCTATAGTGAGGTGTGACTTCCCAAGACCAGGAAGGCTCGCCCTGGGTAGGCAGTATAGAAAAAGCAAACAGCAATAGGAAGAAGGGCTGGAATGGGGAGTGATTTCTGACCTGCTCACTTTCTATCAGGGCACCGTGGGTTTTTGCCTCTCCAGTTTTGAATAGCATAACATTCAAAATGATCATTTTGTTTTTCCCCAGCCCCCTTCCCCCGTTCCCCAATCTAAACAACAAAAGAAGAAATTTAACCTCATATCCTCGCTCTGAAATTAGTTCTATTGTCAAAAGATGACAGCTGTATCCCGATTCCCAGAATTTCATGTTGGAATCAAACAGCATTTCTGAATCCATTGTGTTAGTTCAAACAGATCCGTAACGGCCCCTCAGCAAACCATTTTCAAAAGACTTGTGTAAGTAAGATAAAAAGACGCTGTTTCTACAGAGTTGCTTTTATGGGCTAGGTCAGAGTACTCTTTCCATGTTGTTCATTCCCAGTCGAATTTCCTAATAGTCTGTCTCCTCCGCTAACAGATGCCCGGCCTCATGTCGGAACCAGATCGTGCCACTGCTGAGATGCTATCCAGCGCCTTTCTTATTGAGCCGTTTCCCTAGCAGATGGTGCGAGGCTGCAGGCACACTCCTTCCTGTTAATTACCAGCCTTCTCTGCAGATGGAAATGTCAGTCAGCCTCACAGGTCCCGGTTCCTGCCATTGCCTCAGTCCATAGCCCTCTACCTAGGAAAGACGCTGCCAGCACACACCATGTGTTTTCTGACTGCTGACTAGGCAGGCAACAAAAAACAACTTACTTCATGAATATTCATGGCGGAATGTTGAAAGTTCTGTTCATCTGTGATGCTTATAGAACTGCTTAAAGGGGATTGCACCTTCCTAAGAACACTCTGCCCCTTGTTTTCCTACACCGTAGATACTCGAGTTACCAAAGTAGGTTGCCATGGCAACATAGAGAGGACCATGAAAGTCGTCCATTTGGAGCCTCCTGTAGGCACATCAATTTCTGACTAACGCCCTTCTCCTACCTTTAAGTGTCATTTAATTATCCTTGTTCTTCCACAGCACACCAGTAGTTATCAAGCTAAACTGATTAACTAATAACTTGGTTTTCATTAAAGCCTGATTATCTCATTAGTGCACACATAACCTGTATGAATTCCTTCATCTCTCTTTGTATTTAAACCTACTAAATCAAGATAACCAAATTTCACAGGGCTGTTCTTTATTCATTACGTCAAATCATCTTGCTCTCTGTGGAAAACTCTTTAGCCATCAAAAAAGGGCATCTTGTTTAGAGGAGAGTGTCAGGGCTTCGGTTTAAGAGCAGGGAAGGTGACAGATGCCCTCCAGCAAGCATTTGATGGAGGGTAATTCAGGGAATTTTTATTTAATTGTCTTCCATGGGATGCTATGTTTGAAAGTAAGGCTATGTGTGGCAACAGGGATTGTTGTCACAGCTCTGGACTCTGCTTAGCTGAGCTTCCATGCTCTGTGATTTCATCCAAAGACAGTTGCCCCTAACACAGGCATGAAGGTTTCCACTGGATAAGTTTCAGGAAGGCACATTGACCAGCATCGCAGGATGCCAGGGTGGCCCTTCACAGGAAGAGTTGAGCAATAGCTTTCTGGTCCACTGAAGGTTCTATTTGTTTATAAAATGTGAATTAATTTTTTTCTTTAAGTATCTTCTGTTTGGGGACAAAACTCCACGTTACGGGCTTCTTAATAGGAGGAGAGTTCGCAGTTTGTCATGGAGAGGTGAGAAACACCAGGCTGGATACCATAGTAATTTAAGTTGAAAAATGCTGTGTGGGGCTCCCAGGGACAACTACAAAGTCTATGCCTCTTCTCCTAACGCGATACTAAGAAGCAGTTGCTTGTCTTGCGCTTTAATGTACTCAGGGAAAGCAAAGCATGCCTCGGTGTCTTAGAGACAGAACAAAAACGAGGTCACCATGAGTAGCCCTTCACTGACAAAAGAATATCTCCCTAGGCACCAGGAAGAGAAGGCAGGGAGACCAGGCCAGCAGTACAGCCAGAGCTGCCCTCCTACATGCTTGAAGTTCATGGTGGTAACTTGCAAGCAGTATGAGTACTTGTGTGCAGGTAGATGTTTCAGAGCAAACTCAGCAAAGAAGAGTAAGGCTAGTACTTACACACACACACACACACACACACACACACACCACCACCACCACCACCACCACCACCACCACCACCAGTTCATCGTGAAGTTCATTCATATAAAGGATGAATAGTGCAGGATTTACAAGAATAAAACATGACATATGCTTCATTATCAATTCCATATAATTGATTCTTATGGAATGTGTTTATTGGTTTTAGGCTAAGCTTTCTATTTGTAGCTACTTTTTGGAAGTGGAATTGTACTCCTTTCCGTTACTTCTTTCTCACTAAACTTACTCTGTGAGATCAGTTACCAATCATTAAGTCACCCCCTACTTTTACATAAAATTATACCCAATAAATCAAAACCTCTCAGTGTCATCCATACATAACATCAGGATCTCATCCCTATGAGTGTCATGTTGTCATTCACTGTTCAGTGACATGGGTGACTTCTTTGCCTCCTTGAATAAAAGTATTAAATATGAGAACACCATTTTTAAAAATGCCTTACTGTTCAGAATCTGTGGGAGGGCAAACATGTAACATGTATTTCAGTTACTCCTCATTGTTGTTATTGTCTCCATCCTGTCTGAAGTCCTGTAAATCAAGAGTGAAATAAGACAAGCTGAGTTTTATGGTGGCTGCCAGTTTTGACATGATAAATATTCGAATCATGGGATAGGATGTCAGTGACTACAAAGTTGGAAAGGGATGAACAAAAACACTTTTGACTCTTTTAATAATGGCCGTGTCTAGCAATCAACTTCCCAGCTCCTGAAAAATCAAACAGAAAGCTCTTGCAGGGTGCTGGGAGGCTGTCTGTTCACACCTGTTTGTTTTACGTTCTCCACGTCTCCTCTTTTAACAACATGTATATCACATCCCAGCTGTGTACCTGTAAGTACGCACAACAACAGGGACATACAGAGTCTGACTTACAAGGAGCTTAAGGAGGCTCTGAACAATTGAGCTGGATGGACACATAGTGAATAGAAGCTAATAGAAAAAGTCAAATACTGGCCCAAGGACAGTTTAATGACATTTGGGCTGGTTTTTTGCTGTATGCCAAGGGAGATTTACTAGGATAACATGGCCTACAAGAAGAGCAAGAACTCTTGTTGTTAGGCTAATTAAAGCAAAGCAGGAGACTGGCCTGAGTTTAAACTTGGGTTAAGATTTATAGAGATGAAGGAGAGAAAAGGGGGCATTTCATTATTGGCTTGAAGAACATGTATGCACTGATGGCTAATCACCACACAATAAATTTTAGACCGTGAAAGCTTTCGAAAGATGCTAAGTTATTCCAAAGAAAGCTTTCATCTTTTAAGCAACTGGAGAAGTTCAAATGAATCTAGAAGATATGTTACTTAAAATTATTTCGTTGTAAAATAGAACTGAAAAATTAACTGCTCTTGGTCAGGTACAGTCCTGAGGTGACCCAAATAATGTAGGCTCCCATCAGTCCTCTTCATTGTCCACTCCACTAGAGGATGAGCCCCTACTGCTGGTGATGTCACATACTTCAGTTGCAAAACATAGGGAAAGCCAACAGCATCATCTCTGCTGACCGGCTGTCAGGGGGCTGGGAGGTGCTATGGGGGCTCCTGGAGGAGAAGAGGCCTCGATTGTGCTACACAGTTATGAATTCTTCAAGTCAGGAAACAAACCTAGTAGACAAGATGTGCCCTCCTGTGCCACAGGGGCATGGCTATTTGGGGGTAACCAGCCACTTTCCAAATGGATTTGAGGCTTGTTCCATAGGAACAACTCAGGCCTGGTACTAAAAATCTGGTTAGCATCCCACGACTGAGAAGGTGGAAGGCACAAGTGAGCAGCTTGTCATCCTATTTATCCCAGCTGAGGCAGCATCAAACCACTTTGTAAGTCTCCATATTTTCACCCATAGGCTAAAGGGGCTCTTATCGTTACTCTAAAAGCCTTTCTTGGCAGTGAAAAGTGGTGAATCCAGAGGCCCACGGCTGCCAAAGGTGCTGTTAGTTAGCATCAGTCAAGGCCCAGCTCTAAACAAGACGCATAAACTGTCACTCTGAGGCTCAGGAAACCTCGTATAAGAGGGGACAGGAAGTGTGGAAGGTAGCAATGTCAATTCTCTAACAGTGGAAATAAACTATGTAAATATAGTCAAAACCTGTCCCCAAATGACCAAAATGGGAGATATCAACCTAGTGAGGAGCATCGCTAAGGAAGCAAGATGACATTGTGTCCTCTGAGAATGTGTGAACACTGCCACATTTTTCTTCTCATCATCTCTGTGGATAGATGAGTGAGGCATCTTCACCCCTGACTGCGAATCACTACTGCACAAACCAGTTTAACTCGCAAGGATGCCGTTGGCACAAGAGATACCCTGAGTGCTGACAGTCCTGGGAAGGGAGACTCCAAGCCCTACCCCAGCGCTGTTATTTGTGTAAGAAAAGACTCTTACATTTAGAACAGTGGAGAAAGAGTGTCCTTGGTCTGTCTGTGGATCTGTTTGCTTGTCTATGGGAAATGCCTCTGACAGTCATCACCGCTCGTAGAGGTTAGCACCAACTAAGGGGCCAAAGATAATTCAGACTCTGCATCTGTCTACATCTTTGCATTTTCTGTACTGAGTAAGTTTTACTTTTATAAGCAGAAAAAATTCAGACTTAGGAAACACATGAACGGCTTTGGAGGAGAGCAATCAAGTTCTGGATCTAGAAAGATCTAGAATAGTAATGTTTTGAGTATCCACGAACTGATGGGCGATGGCTGTGTCTCTTGCAGCATGCATTTTTCATGTCTCTTAAACAGGACAGGGATATTTACAGGCGTCTGGTGAGTACTAGATTAGCCCATGGTATAGCAACTGATTTTTGCCACCAATTCTCTGTCTAAGTGATACCCAGGAATGAGATAGAAGACCCAAATGCGTTCTTGTTCAGCTTCGTGGGAAGGTGTTTCTGTGTATCCTCCACTTGGTGCAGGTCAAGTCAATAAAAGGCTGCCCAACCTTTTGAACACAGAAACCCTCCAGTGTGCGCTCTCGGGATTCTCCCATGTATCTGTTAAAAAGGATGGAGTGCACAAGTCAGAAGCCCCATCACCCAAGGCATCTGCCTGAGTCACTCAGCAAAACTTAAAGCAGAAAGATAGTGTTTTGTAAGCCCACCGGCTACCCTGAAACCCCCTTGGGTGTTGGGCTGGGGAACTGGAGCCGAGCTGGAAGATCAAAACCAATGCACTGAGAATCATGATGGCACCACTGACTGCAGAGCAGGGCCGCAGCTCCCAGGGATGCAGAGGCAGCAACCAAACAGTACACATTTGAAAGAGGAAAAAGTGTGAAATCTGCTCTGGGCCATCAGAGGAAGCTGATGTAATCCGGGTTGACTCCAGGGACAGCAGCGGTGCCAGCTATGGAGGCCACATGGCTTCTAATGAGGCCAGGCCCAGTTGCAGCCCAGAAGAGTGGGTGAGGAAGCCAAATCTCACCCAAGGACAGAAGCAGCCCTGACAGCTGGTGAGTGAATTAACTTCAGGCAAACCAAGTGGACCCAGGTGGTGGGACATTTTGAATCTTTCCCTTCTGTTGGAAACAGAACAAAACATTGCATGGAACACAGCCACCACAGCCTTTTTATTTTCTTTTGGTTTCTTCTGACAGGCTTCTTGGGGGAGGGGGCAGATAGGAGGAAGTAGCTTTAAGATCTACCAGGACAGATATCAGTGACACAACAGTGCTGAAGGCTGCTTAGAAAGAGCTGTTCTGGAGATGGAGCATCCCAACCAAGTGGGGTCAACACAGCATCCCATTGGGTTGAAGGACAACTTATTGGGTGACCTTAGTGCTTGAGAGGAGAGGCCACTACTGATGGTAATCAATTCTCCCAGAATGCAGTTCTTCCAGAATGCTGATCCAGGGTATTTGCATGGAGGACATTTTTTTTTTTACTCCACTTTCATGACTAAATGGTTCATGGAGTAGGATGCCTCCTCTCCCTGAGCCTTTCACCCTGCAGGTGTCCTGCAGGGGCTGCCATTCTCGAATAGGACAGACACCTGCCTCCCAGAGAATTGAGCCAGCAGGCTGAGCGTGGTAGATTGAGCACCATCCTGCCACCTGGAGGTTGTATCCCTAAATTGCAAGGGCAGGTCTTCCCGCACAATTAGCCTCTAAAGAAATGAATTTATAAAATAAAAGGCATTAAACCATTTTGACAAATGTCAGGGAGATGTGAGCATTTCAGAAGGATGGGTAAAATAAAATAAATAAGCATATGTTGTGAAAGAAAATAGCCTCTCTGATGAGAAAGCGACCAAATCAAACGTGAGTGGGCAGACAGGAAACAGAGAAAGCGAACACAGCACTGGATGTGGGCAAGAGACGCCCAGCCCCACTGATGCTGGTTATTCCAGGAAGATCTGTCACAGTGCTGAGGCTGAGGTTAGCACTGTTCCTACGCAGCACGAAGAGGCAAGAGGTCAGGGGTAGCATTCTGTGCCTCTCTTGTTTCCACACTAAAAGCCATGAGTGAGGGCACAGAGACCAATTCATTAAAACAAGTACCAGAACATCTAGATTCATTTTTATTTATTTTTCAAACCTGTGGGGTTTTTTTCTAATCTTTTCTTGTCTTTTTCTCTTTGTATCAAGCATTGGCCATCTCCATGTCACCAGCTGTGCCCTGTGTATAGATCCAGTGGCTACATATGCAAGTCAATGTCACCAAGAGAAAGGAAAAAGACCAACAAACAAGCAGTGTCAGCAGAACTCAGAGCAATGACAGGAACCAGCCTGGGTTTCTATAAGAACAGGGACACAGATAATGGCTCTGTAAAGATTCCTTGTGGGGCAGTGAGACCCCCAGAGCCTCTGGCTTCACAACCCACAGAGGCCTTTCACAAAGCAAGGCCACTGGGGCTGTTCTGGAGGAAGGTGTCTCAAGAGCAATTCGATGCAAGACGCCCACCATTGGTCATGGGGCGGTTAGCTCATCACACACATTGTATGAACAGTCCCTGTGGAATGCACAGACAGTGTAGGAAAGCTGAAGTTGACCCCAGGTTCCGACTTCCTGGTGGTCATTTTAGAACCCTCACAATTAAAGGACACAATGCAATCCTCCAGGGGGACAGTCACTGCGGAATCTTTTGTGCTCCATGCATGAGGTCTGTGATTGCTCATCACAGACTTCTTCAACTCCCGTTTTTTCTCTTACCTCTTTGTTCTCCTTCCTACTTCTCACCTTCAAGCTGTCTGTCTCCTCGTCTACTCTGTTAAGGGACAGTATGTAAAGTCAGACCTAGTGACTCTTCTGGGGGAGCTGGATAAGAGGGGAAACCCTAAACCAATTTATCACCCGAGGCAAAGATAGCCTTACTTTTGACCTGGATCTCCATAATGGTCTGAGGACTTTCCAGGTCATGTGACCAGTTTCCAGAAAACTATTTACCTATGCTTATTTACGAGGCAGCCCATGAAATGGCAAACCACAGGAAACACCTTCTCGCATATTAGCCAGCATTTCTGGTATGTACCTCTGGAATGAACAGTTTCTTCTTTAAGAAACTTGTGGGCCTTAATTTTTTCCAAAACTTTTTTCTTTTTGTAGAAAGTGATAGGATGCCTGCCATTGATGAGAGAAGAAAGAGCACCAAACTAGTTGTGAGAGTGAAAGTATGAAGGGGGCAAAGATGGGGCCCTGGCATGGTCCATTGTTCTCATAGTTAGGATTTGCCCCACCCTTTCTAAAAGCTCCACAGACATTTGCAGAACATTGACAGCATGTAATACCCTACACTGAGTCCCTCTCATCTTTCCACCTCTTTCTATTCTCACTATGCTACCCATCCACTCTGCATAGTCTCATTGCTTCTGAAAGAATGATGTAGATAAATAGATAGATGCATAATATATAGATAGATGATAGAAAATACATAGATAAGAGGTAAATAGATGATAGATAGATAGATGGTAGGTACATACATGATAGATAAATAGATTCATGATATATATATATATATATATGATAGTAGAAGGTGTATACATATATATAGATACTTGATAGAAGATAGATTCATACATAAATAGATAGACAGACAGAAAGATAGATAGACATCTTCATGCTGACAGGTCTACACAGATGACAGAAGCAGAAGCATGATAGGCGACATCTTTCCAAACATGGTTCAGGGAACCAAACATCAAGTTGACTTCAGATGTCCCTGACCATGGCTATGTCTGTTTCTGGAGATAATCAACTCATACACAGTTCTCCTTTGGGTGTGGCTGGCTAGTTTTGACTAAGGAACCCTCCTAGTCACCTCCAGTGGGTCCTGGAGATGCTGAACCTCACTGAACTTTCCTGTATATTCGTGTGCATCTTCGGGTGTAATAGCAAGTACTGACTGTCCTGCTGGCTTCACTGCATCTTTTGCCTTGAGCTTAGAGATAGAAGGGAGAACATGTCCATTCTTGTGCCCAGGTCAGGTCTCCATAATACTCACTATCCCATAAAGTCTTGATATCTGACTGTTTCTTCAGTGGAAAAGGAGTTCCCGTGGATGTTACCAAGAACTCCCAGGAAGTACTAGAATTGAATTCATATTTCTCTTCTTACTCTCCATCTTCCTTTCTTGGCTGAGCGTCAAAGTCATCAGACAACTTCCTTTTCACATGGATCATCACATGCAAACAGAAGGGGGAATGCTGCAGTATTTGCAGAACATGAGGTCCACAGTGGGCAGTACCAGGCATGTCACAGTCCCATAACCCAAGGGATGCAGTCCAACTTTAGGTCCAGTAGGACTTGTGTTCAGATGTCATCTCTGGACATCTCTAGTTAGAGGAAACCTCCTCCACCCCAGGATTGTATGAGTTGTTTGTTTTGGGGCTGTGGATGTGTCATAGTTTTTCTGGCCACAGAGCCTCCACACAGGCTTGTAGGTAGATTTCCATCTCTTTCACGGTGCATTAGATAGCTTTATGTTAACTTGACTCAAGTTAAAGTCATCTGAGAAGAAAATGTCTCCATAATATGGGGTTGGGAGCAAGACTGTAGAGCATTTTCTTCATTGGTGATTGATGAGAGAGGATACATCCCACTGTGGGAGGTGTCACCCATAGGCTGGTGGTCCTGATTTTTCAAAAAGAAGGCTGAGCAAGGGAGAATAAGACATTAAGAAGCTCCCTTTCATGACCTCTGCATCAGATCCTGCTTCCAGGTTCCTGCCCTGTTTGAGTTCTTGTTCTGACTTCCTGTGATGATGAACAGCAACTTGCTTTTTGATCATGGTGTTTCACACATCAGTAGTAACCCCAACTGGGACATACATGGGGACCCCAAACATTTCTTAAGTCTTAAACACATCCCCTTCACAGAAGTCTCTGTGACTTTCCAGAATGGGTTATCCATTTGTAGATTTTAGTCACTGTGTCAAAAATACCAGAGATAAATAGCTTCAAATAGTAAATATGAATTTTGGCTAATGGTTTCAGAGACTCTAGTCCTTGGTCTGCCCATCCCATTGCTCTGGGCTGTGGCAGGCAAAGAGAGACCATCTTAGTGGAAAGGGCCAGGTGTGACAGGGCTGCCCACTTCAGGGCAGCCATCAAACACAGAGAGATGTTAAGGGCAAGTCCCCCTGACCTCATTCCTCCTGCCAGGCCTCTTACTCAATGGCAAAGTCTCTTACTTTTCATTACCACCTAGCCACACTTTTAAATTATAAATATATGAGTGGACTAATTTGTTAATAATCCAATCACCTCTCTATGATTGGGTTTTCTAACTGTAGACCAAGTCTGTAGTACATGAGCATTTTGGAGGAGACTTCATCTACACCATGGGTGAGACGGTATACCTTCTATTCCACAATCTACTCAAGGAGTATGATTCCTCCTGGCTTCTCATTTATCACTCCTGTTCCCCATGATTGACTGCAGGCTCTCTTCCATCGGGCTACACCCAGTGACCCCTAATCTCTCATCTTCCATAGGCAGCTTGTTTCCATTTATCACTTTATTTGCCTTGGTGGGTAATAGGTGTGTGTCCACACACTGATTTCCCTGGGCTGTAGCATCTTAAAGGAAAGAAGTCTCATCTTGTCCATCTCCATGCTGGTTTTTGTTTGTTTTGTTTTTGCAGTTTAATAAGTGGCTGGGGTGAGTTCAAATAAACTCGGGTGACTAACAGTTCCACAGCTGCCTTTGTTTAATTCCCCTGTACTGTAGGCTGACACAGGTCCTAACACCACCTCAGTGCCCCTGGGTTGCAGAAAGAGGGATATCTCTCATCTGGTGCTTCAGCCTCTAGACTGCAGTTTATTCAAACTGAAGAAAAGTCACAAGAGGAAACATTTGATTTGCAAACTGACCCCAAAGATCTGAGAAGCCCTCCTACCCTGTCATCTTTTCCTATATCTCTACATGACCTGTCTCCCCATCTTAGCATATCTTACCCCCTCAAGCCTCTATGGTATCAGATTTTCTAGCATGTAGACATGTTATACCATCCAATGCCAAAATGATAACAGAGATAAGAAGTGAAAAATGAAGGGGCTCTATCCAGTATTAATTCTTCCAAGCATGTAGCTATATTGGCTTTCAAAAGTTTAAACTTAAATAATTTTAAGAGATGCATGTTACATATTTTGAATATGGAATATGATCTCACTTTTATTCTTAAGTCATCATCCTCATCCATAAATTTACTTTCCTACTCACTCATCCATTCCATAAAGATTTAATGATTGCCTGCTAGAAACCAGTCATAGTTTTAGATGCTAGGAATTACACAACAAACAACAGTGAGACCTGCCTTCTGGATTCTTATTTTTCAGACCAGGGAGGCACACAGATATATAATAATATATAATTACAGTGATCAGTATTAAGACCTGAATGAAGAGCAGAGGACATGCAGTGCAACCCATTAAACTAAATAAAGTCATCAATAAAATTGTGAGGCTATTCCAAACTGGTCCCCAGTGTCTGGAAATTTCTTTTCAGGTCTTCCTTCATACCCTGTTGCCTTTTGTAATGTCAAGTGGCATAAAGTTCAAATAAAACAAGGTGACAAAGGAAAAACACAGCATTTTATTTGGGTCTAAGGGATCCAAAAGGCACCTCAAGGTGACAAGGCTATTGAGGAAGTATCTTAAGTTGTGTGGTGGACACAAGCTTGGTATATTGATGTTTGGTAGAAATGAACCAATCTAACTGGAGGGAGACCAGGAGTAAAGCAGAAAAGGAGGGTCCTGGACAATTGAGAATATCAGGGCTCTTATCCCAAAGAAACTAGGAAGCTGTCAGAGACACCTAAGCACAAACTGCCTTTGTTGTGTAAGAAAGGGTTACTACAGCAGCTGTAAGAACTGTGTATAGGAGCCAGGGATTAAAACAAGAACCCCAAGGTGAGGATGGTGACGCACATAGGATAAGTGTCAGGATACAGTCACACATGATCAGACTGGGGGAATATTTTGAGCCACAACTTACTGAAGCATTAAAAACAGGATATGAAGGAAAAAGAAGAGTAAAGTCTGTTGGCACAGTCTGGAAAATGGGAGGATGGAAGTGCCCTTGCCTGAGATGGGAGGGATGAGTGGGGCCAAAGCACCCTACATCCAGATGCCTCTTAGTTCTCAGAGACATGTGTAAAGAGGAAGTTGACCATTCGAGTGTGTGGTTCAGGAGAGGAAGCAGTCACATTCAAGATTATCAGGGCAGCAACGTATTTAAAGGAGGAAGAGAGGACCATGTCACCCACAGTGAGGATAGAGAACAGAAATGGTCCAAATGCCCGGTGCTGAGATGGGAGACACTGCCTTCCAGTGCCTAGGAGACAGAAAGGAGGATGAAGCAGAAAAAGATCCTGTGGGAGGAAAGCCAGGGAGAAGAAGGAAAGAAAAGTGTGAATACAGCCTTGACACCAGGTAGGAGCATAGTTTATGGAGGAGAAAAACATTTAAGATGCTCACTTTGGGTACAAGTTGAGAGTAGTGAGGATGTGGGACTACATGAAAAGGTAGACACAGTGAATAAGCAGAAGACTTTCCAGTAGTTTATGGTTTAAGTACCATAAAGTCATATGGCTGAGGTTGGGAGTAGGGCAGTGAATTTTTTAAATATCACAAACTCCACGTTCATAAGGAAGAGTCACAGAAAAGAAACACATGATGACAGAGGACAACACTAATTACTTACATGGTGACTTGAACAGACAAGAGGGAATATATTCACCTGGGGTTTCTCAATGTCACCAGCTCTGATAATTTCATTAATCCAAACAGCATTCATTCATGTGTTTGACACTATGTGTCTGAGTCACTGGCCTTGAGTAGACTTCCTAAGCCATGGCTTTCAAATGGGATCTGTATAAAGCAATATGTAAATGCTAGAACAGTGATATTTACTTTAAGTGAGGCTGAGGAAGGAGTCAGGCAGGATTGGAGGAGGGAGTGTGTTACATGATAATAGTCCTATGTATTGCTACTACCATTGAGACTCATAAAAAATGAATATTTATCCAACTTGCATTCATTTAAGTGAAACATAAATTGGCTGATTTTCTTCATTTAAAACCATCCTCAACAAAACTTCCCACAAAACTACAGGCTTCCTGTGTTAATTATGTATTTTATTCTAATATAAAGTACATAATAACTGTTCAAATAACCATTCCCAGACTCTCCAGCAGAGCACAGAATAAGATGAAAATGATAAATTGAAGTGGTAATAAGATTAAGGCTTCAAAAACCTAAAATTGGTCATTGACAGGTGAGAGAGAGGTTTTTTTTGGTTTTTCCAGACATGGTTTCTCTGTGGCTTTGGAGGCTGTCCTGGAACTAGCTCTTGTAGATGAGGCTGGTCTTGAACTCACAGAGATCTGCCTGCCTCTGCCTCCCGTGTGCAGGGATTAAAGGCATGCACCACCACCACCCAGCTGAGAGAGAGATTTTGAGAGACTTTGGAATTATTAAGCAAAAAGTATATGGGTCCAGTATGTTTTGGAAGCCTCTGGAGGATGGAGACACTTTTCAGATAGAAGAAAGGTCAAGAGAGGTCATCTGGCTTCTAAGGTACACATCTCCACAAACACATCAGTCACTGGAACTGCAGGGACCTTGGAACCTGGTATGAATTACTTCTGCAAATTGGTCAAACTAGTGGACCATGAACTAAATGACTTCTATGTGTTTATTGCCCACTACAGACACACATAAACACATACACACACACACACACACACACACACACACACACACTTTTAAAAATACCATGAAAGCTATATCAAAAATCACAATACCTTACATCAGAATGAGTAGTAGACATATTTCAAGAGAAATAGTCACTGTGGAAGTCCCTTGTACTTTTCTGTAAGATCATTTAGTTGTAACCTAACTCTCCCAACTAAAATCAATACTAAATGCCCACTGGGACACAGCAACACTGTCTGCCCACTGGGACACAGTAGGTAGTGTGGCCTTCACTGAGTGACAATTACACCTACAACTGGATGGTTAAGTTATTGGTGACCCTCTTGGCTTCATCTTTATTTCCAAGGGCAGGTTGCCTTTCTCGATGCCATGTCTGTAGAAAGCAACATTCTAGATCCCCTACCCGTTCCTATAAATGTCTAGAATAGACAGTGTTGGGAAACACAGGGGCCTGTACAGTCTTATTAAGTAATTTGAAAATAGATGGCAGCAAATGTTTTTACATATAGAGGACACATTTCAAAGAAGCCATCTGATCCAGTGTTCTGTCTAATCTATGAATTTCTCTTAACAAAGGAGGCCCCGCACTGATTGGTGTGTGGGGGTGGCAGAACTTGGTTAACAACTTGATGGGATTGAGAAATCACCATGCATCCTAACCTCTGCCAACCCTGTGAAGGTTTTTCTAGGTTGTGTTAACTGAGGCAGGGACATACATTCTAAATGTGAGTGGCAGCATCTCACAGGCTGGTGTCCCACACTGAGTAAGAGTGACAATGTGGACTGAGAATCCGAATTCATTCCTTCTCTGCTCCATGACTGCAGATATGTGTGACTGGCCTCCTCATATTTCTGCTTCCATGCCTCCCCTGTCATGGTGGACTGTACCCACCTCCATGCCTTCCCTGTCATGGTGGACCATACCCTCAAGCTACAAGTCTTCCTTATATTGATTTTGTTAGATATTTCATCACATCAAGAAGAAAGTTAACTAGTGCAGAGTGGATTCACAGATCAGTGGCCATCAAAGGCGGGAAGTGTGCTCGTGTGTGTGTGTGTGTGTGTGTGTGTGTGTGTGTGTGTGTGTGTGTGATAAGTATGAACGCTTATTTGTAAGCACTGGAGAGTAGGTAGTAACAAGCAGGAAAGCAATGCTCCCTCCTTGACAGCAGGGAGATGCTCACTTCACTGGAGGAGTATTGACCACAGAAGGACATCACATGCTGGGGAAGGGGGACACAGGCACTCTGCATAGCACAGGAGTTCGGGATCACACAGAAGGCTGTGGTTTGTTCCAGCTGCCTGCCTAGGGAATGGGGTTTGTTGTTGCTGTCCCATGGATCAGACTGGACACATGTGGGGTCTGGCTTTGTACAGGGACTGCTGAGACTCCCACCTCAGTGATCCCATCCCAGCTACTGAGAAAGGGGATCAGGGGAGTGTGTACAGAGTTGGCCAGGTGCTCTGTGAGTCCCAGTCACAACCAGTCCTCTGTCTGAGCGTGGAGAGTGCTCCTAGACCATTATCCATAGGTAGACTCCTAGCCCTTCAGGGCCCATAACTTCTCTCTTGACCAGGTCAGTCTGTGCCTGTGGTATATATCTCTGTGCTGCAGATTGTGCGATCATGTGAAACGGCTCATGGAACTATCGGTTTTTCCACTGTCGTTTTAAGGGGTTGACTCAGAAAATTCAAAGGCGTGAAGCCAGCAGCTGGAGCGTTGTAAAGCCACACTTGCAAGATGCTGTGTGTGGAGGTTTCGCTCTCCCTTTCCCCTAGCTGCACAGAGAGCATGGTGTGACTGATTACACCAGACAGGAAGCAGAAGCTCTCGAGTTAAAGTATTTGGTAATCATGTTTACTGCAGGAAAGTCGTCCACATTAAACAAGTCAAAACATGGTGCGCAGCATTGGAGTGATTCCTTGAGTGCTGCAAGGACAGAGTGAGACGGAGAGATGATAGAATGTCCAAATCGGAACACAAGAGTAGTAAACCATCTGCTTCTGCTAACTCAGATCCACTTGAAAATGCTAATCGTACGGCAGCGGATGATTAAACTACATTAAAAAACTTTTTCCGTAAGAGATGCAGTGCACTGTTCAGCAAGATGGGCTACCCACAGACTGAAAACCACTGTACCACATACGCTAGGCCATCAGCACCTCCATCTGTCATCCGTCCTCAGAGAACTTCTCATCACCTGGGCTCTGCACTGCAACCCCCAGCTCTGCAGAGGGCTAGGAAGAGCCTTCTCCTAGCCAAGGAGAGCTCCAGTCCTGAAATGCTGGGCTTCTGCTCCAGGTTCAGTGCCCTTTGGCTGCTCCCATCAGAGGAGAATGGCATCCTGCATCAATGAGAAAACACTATTCAGTTGTCACACAATCCTAGACACATAGCTAGAGGTGAAAGAGACCCGCAACAAGTGTGGAGCCAGGGGCGCTGAGTCCTCAGTCAAATACTAAACTGTAAGTAAGAGAAGTGAACACTCAGTGATCCAGCACAGCGCTATGAAATGGAAAGATGACATGCAGCACACAGACATGTACACGTATTCCTACAGGTGGTACATACTTAAACATGAACAAACATATACACGTACACAAGCATATATGTGCATATATATGTACATGCTAACACACATGCATGTACCCAATACACATATACACACAAACATCTACACACACTCATATATATGTAAATATACACACATTTGTACATATGTAAGCATACTCATGTATAGATGTACACACAAGCATACACATGCAAACACATATTTATACACATACACATCTATGCTCATAAGCATGTATACACTCATACACATGCACACACATATATATGAGCATACATTCCTTCCTACAGATTATACATGTTCAAATACACACACACATATATATATACACACATATATATACACCTGTACATATACTCCTTTTTATATATGCATGCAAACATACACACATATATATGCTTGAACATATGTATATGTACATATTAGAACACACTTGTACACACTTACAAATAAAACACATACACTATAGACATGCAAACATGCTCATATAAAGGTATGCATGTGTATACACTTTACATATGTGTACAAATGAATATAAACACGAATGCATACATGTACATAAATAGCATGTCCCTGCATACATATATATATATGTATGCACATGTACATATACCCCATACACATGAACTTACAGTGCTTTCTCACACACATATGTATGTACATACACAAATGCAGGCGCTCACGCAAACACCTTGCTCTTAGATGGAGACCCATCCAGGACATGGGGTGAGCTATCGCTCCAAAGTCATGATGTCACTGACAACGTGACTATGATTTTCAAGTGTGTCCTAGGTGGCCTCTCTACTACCGCTCCATCTAAACCTAAGTACCTTGTGAGGCTGGCTATGCATCTGCTTGCTGGAGTTGCTGTAAGGAAGCACCACATATGAGGTAGCGTGAATAGTAGGAATGAACTGCTTCATGATTCTGGGGCTCTAATACCAAGATAGAGGGACTGGCTAGCTGCTCTGTTCTGGGAACAGACGGCCTGGCTCTGGCCAGGAGATGGCTGTCCTCTGATGTCTGAGTCTATACTTCCCTCTTCTCGAAGGACATGAATCTAGCCTTACCCATCCCTTCCCATGACCCCACTTTGACCCATGAGCAGTCCTATCTTCACACATAATCACTTTCTAACACGTTGGGGAGCAGACCACCAATGCCGTGATTCTGCAGGACTGTTCCTACTCTACCCTAGAGATGATATAACCAAGGCTTCCGATGTCGATTCCTGTCTTTCTAATCATAGAACTGGCAGGAAGCTGAACTCTCCAGGAGCAAGGGGGCCAAGGAGGAAGCCTTTGCGAGACCTATGAATACTCTGTTTCTTTCTGTGGATACCTTAACCAGGCTGGAGGGGAGACTTTGACCTCAGGACAGCCTGTCAGAATAGGGCATGGCCATCCAATGTGGATCTATGGGCACTAGATATAGCTGATGAGAAAGAAGGCTTAATATGTCCCAGAAATTCTCACCTTATACTTGGCAATTGTATAAATAGTTATTGGCTGATCTCAAAGGTTTTCTTTTCCAGCAAGTCACTATTCCTTATTTTTAAACTTAGATGAATTGCGTGAACAACCCAAGACAGTTGGAGAGGGGCAAAGGTAGAGGCAGAAATCAGATATGTTGCTTACAAGACAGTGTGTTGTTTACCCTGAAGTCAGAGTTATGAAAATCTACAGTTCCATAGGGGAAAATATTTGTTACAACACAACCATAAAATACATAAATAAAAAAACTCACAAAAACATGACTATTTTTCAGTAAGCCTATAAATGAAAAGTACAAGTGAGCAAGGGAGATGATACTAGAAATGTTCACATGGGATGTCTACGAGCTGCTGCTGGAGACAGTGGCATTCTTTTTCCTTAGGAAACAATTAACTTATTAAGTACTACTTGATGCTCCTTGGGCAAATAAGAAATGACCTTAAAAATACCTTGAGGTATATTATGGACACTATCCTATAATTGGGCTTCTCTCCAGAAGATTTTTGTCTGTTTCCCCATGAGCACACAAAGCCACAGACCTTTCTTACAAGTCTTTGCTTTTCCTGGAGACTTGGAAATTTCTTACAGCATCATTTTCACCAAAATGCAGGTTAGGGGAGGTTCTCAGAGCCACCTTGCTTGGTAAGTGAAAGCATGGTCAATGACATAACGGGGCATAGAAGAACAAAAAGGAATAGTGACACATAAGGCATTGCTAGCCATAAATTCTATCTATTGGAAGCTTTCTCTGTGCATTAAAATTTAAGTTTTTCCTTTAAAGTGCAGATTAGGATTGGAGATAAACCCCAGTGGGTAGACTACTTGCATAGCATGTGCAAGTTTCTAGGTTCAACCTAAGTACCAAACCCAAAAAAAAAAAATACAAGTAAGTGAAGAGTCAACTTAAGATAGGTGCTATAGATGGAAAACTTTCTGAGTTAGTTTCAAGTAGAGCAGATGCTGTGAGAGATGGGCCTGTTTCTGCAAATGGTAGTAAACTCAGAATGTAATTTTAACACATATTCTGAGCAATTGAAATGTTGAGTTCTAGACCAAATCCCAACACACTGGAGTACCCAATGAATTTGTTTTTATGGTGATGCTCGACTGTTGTAGAATATATGCGACCACTGTTCAAGTGCACTTTCACAAAAACACACAAAATTCACATCACGTGTCTCCTGCCAATGAAGGCTCTAGGTCTGATGACCCTCAGAAGCCTCAGGGCTCTACAGTAGATGTGTTACCTGAAGTTCAGGTCTGTGCTGGTCATTGTACCGCCTCACAGGCATGTTCCTTTGTCAATGCTAGGCTAGCTCAACTGCCCCATGACTGTTCACACTCTGTCAGGCTTGTTTCCACTTGTGAAATAGGGAGAGAAAATGCAGCTCATGCGTGTGATTCTGTCTTACAGCAGGTAATTTTGTGGCATCGAGTGATATATTTGTGTTTGCTTTGATTTGCTATTCACTTGGCTTTGGTATCTGTCTACCTTTTAAAATTATGATTTAGTTATGACAATAATTAGATATGTTGGGTTAGCTATAAGAAAAGTAAGATATTTTCTGACAAGTTGCATAATTTTTAAATAAAATTCCTCTCATTTGCATTTTAAGCTTTTGCAAATGATTCCTAAATTAAGTCTTAGGAATACAAACCACATTTAAAAAAATCCTGGCCTGGGAGGAGCTCAGGCAGTAAAGGGTTTGCCTCACAAGCATGAGGACCTGAGGTCAGATCTCCAGGCCTCATGGAAAAAGTGGGTAGTAATGGTGTACATCCTGTGAGTAGCTAAGAGCCTGTGGCTACTGACGTGTTTCAATCCTCGTCTGCCCATTCATCTACCTGTTCAATATTCCTTGCTCATAGGTTGGTTCTTGAACTGATTGATCAATTCATTCATTCGTTTATTCACATATTTAGTCAACCAAAGACCCTATGGATGACAAGGCTAAAGGCCACATTTTATCCAAACACACACACACAAAAAATAGACTCAAAACATGTTAGTCTTATTTGAACGTAAGAATGAGTATGTCAGATTCGGGAGCCACTATTTAATGTGAACTGTATTTTCAAAGCTGCTATGGCCCTACCCCACTTGCCTCTTGTCCTTCAGCCTGCCCCCATTCTAGCAGCAAGCCTTGAGGAATTTTGCAATTTCGAAGGACTTGCACACCAGAGGATGATATGATTGTAGTGCCAGTCAAGGCTAAAATAAGGAAACAGTCACTTTCCTCCCACCTCCTAATTTTCCCTATAGGACTTCCCATTGTTGGGAAGGTCAGCTGACCAGGGAGTCTGGGGAAGTCAGTCCACAGTGGCAGAGCAGAGTGAGGGAAGAGCAAGGAGGCACTTGTGAGAACTTACTCCAAGACCTTCACTCATTTTTGTGACTCTGCATCCTATGCTAACACTGCATGCAATACTTGTCACATCCTGGTCAGACCTGTAGTCCACGGAATAATTTCTAAAAGTGAACTGTCTTTCATCTAGCAAGAGATGCCAAGAATGTAGGATTCTGAGTGCTTAATTCTTAAGTTTGTTAAGCTGATTAAAATGTGCTATTTTAGATGGTGCTATAATATAGTATCCTTGGCACGTGCCTACATAATAGAGGAAAATAAATATTTGTGTAAGGAGACAGATTTGGGTTTATGATCTTTAAAAATAATTCTCATTAAGTAAAAATATATGTTAGCATATGTTATTAGGAAGCTATCTTTATTTAGTTCAGTGTCCTCAAACAACTATAAAACCTTCTAGTAAATACTGTTCACACAAACACATACACACAATCAGAAATTTATCAAATTTATATGTAAAAGAGTCTTCACTGAATGAATCATTTAACAATCTCTTTATAGAAAAACGCCATACCTTTCTCATCAAATACTATAAATACTGATCCAGATAGCAGAACAAGGTGACTACTATTTCAAAGCTAGCATCACACAGCTACCAATTCAAGTCTTATCATCATTTTATAGTCACATATTGCTATTAAATGGATTTGCTCAAATTTTTAGCACTTAACTATGACATAAACTAAAATTACATGCAGTCGGTAGATACACTGAACACCCATTTTAATGTGAATTACTATTGTGAAGAGTTGTCAGGAGATGAAGAAACTGAAAAGCCACTGGGTTTGTCACTAGGGGAGCATCCCCCGGATGTTCTTGAGCTCTTCCCCGAGGCTTTTCTGAAGTCGGCAGACCAAGAACCATACTTTGCTCTCATGCACACCGATTTACCCCTCTCAGAGCAGGGACTAGTAGTTCTTTAGTTCATTATTCAAATAGGAAGCGTTGACATAATAAAGCTTCCCTAAGAACCCTTGGCCAGGCACTGGTGGGGCCAGAATATTGACCAGTGAGTTGACACCATATACAATGGTCTTTCCACCTTTGTATGCCCTGGATTCTGCCTCCAAGCCCCGTGATGTTTTCTGAGACAAGAGCCCACAGAGCCACTGCAACTGCTCTAAGCTATTCCCAGAGGCCACCCCAGGTGTTGGACTCTAGGCCTGCCTGCCCTGGAATATGCTTGCGAGGGACTTTTTGCGAAGGGTATCTTACATAATAACCTATTAAGATGATTGCCATCATTATTATCAGAACCATTTCTCTGAAATAATTTCTGTAAAATATATTTACTAAAGCAGAGAAGTACTTGAAAAAAATGCTAATCCATCTGATACCACACAAACCCCAGATGGCCTTGTTCTAAGTGGAGGAAGACACTGCCATAATAACCAACATTACCATCAATTCCTACAGTGGCAGATGTGAAAGCAATAAAGATGCTGGGATGCTCCCGCAGAAGTTCTGAATATCTTCCCGTCCACACAACACAAACGCGGGAATCTGGTTAAAGAATGGGTTCTGTGCAGTCCCATTTCAACTCTCCCAGCATCTCTACACCCCAGATGGCCCCGTGTTTAATGGGAGGAGAATAATAGTCACTTTGTGAGCCATTCAGGGGAAATTACAGAAGTATGGAAACTGCCCTGTGTATCTTTATTCAATTTTCTCTCCTTCCCCCAGCAGGGGGAAATAAAAGGAATGTGGCATGGTTGCCTGCAGCTGAGGGAACCATTTTGACTTTCAAAAGGAGAGGATGTTAGAGCAAGTCCTGCCCTGGGCCCTGCCCAACATGTGTTGGTAACAGGAAAGCAAGAAGGGGGCTTGTTCTATGTCTGGCCTTCCCTCCACAGGCTGTGCACACACAGATCTACACACAGATCTACACACAGATCTACACACAGCCAATATGCAGGAAGCTGTAGGATTAGACGTTGGGGCAATTGCCAGATTTCAGGAGGCAAGTCTAGGATTCCCTGCAACTTTGGTTCAGCTATATAGCCAAACTGGCTGAAAAGAGGATGATGCCAACGAACATCTTCAGATCTCAGACACCTAGTTACAAACATGTCAAAAAGTGGAAGGAATGTGCCGTGTTTTTCCTTCTGTAGATTTCTTTGTTTGTCTGATGATTCGATACAGAGACTCCTGTCACACTGGCCTCTAATTCACTATGTAGCCAAGGATGACACTGAACTCCCGATCCTCTTGCCTCTATGTCCCAAGTGCTGAGATTACAGGTGTGGACCACTACACCCAGTTTATATGGGATTAGGATTGGACTCAGGGTTTTGTACTCCCTAGACAAACTCTTGGTGAACTAAGCTACAACCATAACCCCTTCTCTGCATTTTTAAATTGAACCTAACTTAGAAGCTTTGCACACAGCAGGAAGTCCGGCAACTGGAGGCTGAGATGGGAGGATGGCAAGTTCAGGACCATTCTGGGCTACATTGCAAGACTGTCTTCACAGCAAACAGATATTAAAAGATAAATGAACAAAACGTAAAGCCTTCATTTACATAAATTCTGCTTAGGGAAATCCTATTCAGTTTTATCAATGGCAGTTTTTTGTTTGTTTGTTTTTTGTTTTGTTTTGTTTTGTTTTATCCCAAGTCTTACAGTGCAAGACTCTTTAGCATTTAGATAGGTAATTTAATAATGCTGGGCATCCTTGCCCAGGTTGGAGGATGGGAGAATCATGAGCTAAATAGCTCAGTGCCTTCACATCACACCACTCAGCTGTTGATTTTCCAACCTCTCTGAGGGCCTTTATATGACTTTGAATTGAGGACAAGATATCAGCAAAAGGTTCTGATGTAAGTTAGTTAATTATAGTGATCTCTGATCTAATAACTGCAATTCGGATTCAAGGCAATACCTAGAATCTCTAGAATACCACTGTGGTAGAAGTCAAACCAATTGACAACCCTGAGTCCTGAATTCACAGCCCTTGAATCAAAGACACCGACGGTTTAGCCACAACAGAAACGTGTTTTCGATAGTGCAAAAGTCACCGGAGATCCTTGTTTCTCAAGCCGATAAACTAGACTGAGAAAACAAGGTTGAGCACAGCTGCCCCAAATTGCATATTTACAGGGGTTGTAGGCACAGGTGAAAGTTTACATCCCACCCCACGCCCCCCTAAGCAAGCATTCTTCCCATCCACCATAAAACTGGGTCCAGAAACAAGAATTCTGCTCTGCCCTTGGAAACTCCAATGGCCTTACCAAAGGGTTGAACAGGGAACAGCAAGCCTCCTGCCCTATACCCTGCAATGCCACTACAGGTACACAGCTAGAGCCACAGACAGGTGACACTGCTTGGGTTAGCAATGGTTAATGAGAGTTCTTCCTGTGAACTCAGTATCTTGCTTAAGAGAATGGTTTCAAGAAACCCCCTCCATAGAACCACTGCTCCCCAGTTCAACAATAAAACTCAGCATCAGTCAGTTATTTCCCTGAGTCAGGACCATAAAGGTCCTTTTGAAAATGTAAACATATTTTTAAGTCCCCACTCACACCCATCCCCTGTCCTTGTAACTCAACATCCTTCCCAAAAGTCCTTGTCAGAAGTCTCTGCAACAAGTGTTAAATTGTCATCTCCACTGTGCCCTCATCAGATAATCCCATTTTTTTCTCTCTCTAAATTTGTGATAGGCAATGTAGAATCCAGCCGCTCGTGTGGCCATATGTACTCTTACGTGTGAGTTAATTAAAAGGGTCCATCATCACAGGCACACTGGAAAGTAGCGCCGCCCTTAGGTGCTTGTGATACATCAATCACATTAGTAGGTAAGGCTACAGAGCTTTCATGGATAAAAGACCTGGGAAATCGTGAGCCCGTTGCTTGCGTTTAAGTAGGAGAATATTCCAAAGAGAATGGCATGACTCGTAACTGTGGCCACCACAAGAACCTACAGGAGAAGCCACAATTGCTAAACACTTTTATATCCTTAAAGTACTCATGCTTTAGTTAGCACGATTGTCAAGGACAAAAAATGTCACTCACTCGTGTGTCCTGGGAGCATCTCTCCTGGCAGATATGTGTAGCATGGGGGTGAGGATCGGTGTGTCTGTTCAACCAGCTCCGGGTACCTCTGCCAGCTGAGACCAAATGAATGCATGAGACACAATTGCCACATGCTTAAAGAATCCAGTGAAGGCACTGTCACCTAGGCTAGGAGGTGACAGTGGGATCTCAGAGATTCCGTCAAAAGGCACAGCACCAGGTCAGCAAGGTGGAGACATTTGAGCCTTGAGCCAAGCCTGATGACCTGATTTGAGTTCCTGAGTTTAATTCTGGAATCCATAGGGTGGGGGGGCAGGGAACCAATTCTACAAGAGCTATATATGTACACTGAAGCTGCATGTATGTATTCACATAGAAAGAGAGGGAGAGAGAAAGGGAGACGGAGGGAGAGAGAGACATAGAGGGGGAGAGAGTGGGAAGGGAGAAAGGGAGACAGGGAGGGAGAGGGAGACAAACGGGGGGAGAGAGGGGGAATTTAATAATTTTTACAAGTGCAGCATCTGCGTGGGCGCACTTGCAGGCTGCAATCAGCAGAAGCAGCAGCTCTGCTTTCTCTCAGGAAGTTGAGTAGTTTTAGAAGCAGAACTTAGGCAGAACTTACCTAGGTGAAGGTGAGATGACAGTTGGGAAGAAACGAAAGCCGGCTGTCCCAGGCAGAAACTAAGACCTGGCAAAAGAGACAGAGATAGAAGAAAAACAAACAAACAAAAAAACACCTGTAAACCATCCCGGGCCACTGCAGGGTTTTCTGACTTTGTGTACATGAATGTGTGGGTGCTTGATCCCTCTCGGGGCAGACGAAGGGAAGGTTGGGGGAGAGGCAAAGGCAGGGAACTGTGGAAGGCTGGGTGGACTTGGGGTGCTTTGCGTTGGAGAATGGAGAAATCTGGATTTGGGGCAGCCCTCAGTTGTCCAATAGGAATTGACTTTGTGTGCTTCTGGAACAAGTCGTTGTTTTTAAAGGCATTGAGGTAGGTATTAGGAGGAAAAAGAAGGTGGGCAGGATTTCCTATCTGGGCCGTTAACATCTCTGTTTGGAGGACAGCCACACTCATATTGTCAGGACTCGGCCATCTGAGGAGTAACCTGGTTTTATGTGGATGGAAGCATCCCAGAATGGCAAGGATGGTGAATGGCGTACTTCTTCAACTCCATTCCCCTTAGGACTTCCAGCAAGCTTTCCTGTGGCAGTGCTGTGTTCTCCAATGCAGGTGCACGCAGACAACGGTAGCCTCCCAGAAATAGCATCCCCCTCCAGACCCGGCCCTTCTCTGTTTTGAACCAAGCTGCAGTTAAATGTTTCAATTGAGCCTTAAAGCCATTTCCTGAAAGAGTTAATAGAATATAACCCATCATAAAAGGGGGAAGGCTCATTTATCCTCAAATTACACAGGAGTCTCTTGTCTCCATTGAGGCTTGAGGCTTAAGAGCATTTGCTCATAAAAGCTATTTTTCCCCCAGAAACAATGGAGCAGGTGCATGGCCCTTCAATGCACAGTGCATTCATCCCTGGAGGCAGGAAGGTGCTCTCACACCCGTTTCTCCTTTTCATTTGCTCCAGGACGGGCTAATTTGCCCAATGTCAAGATTGGTATGGCCAAGTCTGCCGGTGAGAATTATGACTGCCTGGCAGCTCAACATCCTTACTCTGGGCATTCGGACAGTGTCTGTGACTTGTCCTTTCTGAGTCATTGCTCGGCTTAGTATCATATATAAATGGAACTAATAGTTAGTATCAGGAGAAAACTATGTTTACTGAAATATTAGAGGGAGAGGTGGGTTTTATTTTATTTTATTTATAGTCATTATTGACTTTCATGTGGCCCGTCCACATGGCTAAGGAAGCTGGACAATCAAAAGGAGGCATTCTTATTGTTCTGGCTAGCTAAGGGAGAGGACATCTAATCTTTATGTCTTACATCTCAGAAATAGATGGATGAATATGCAATATGTTTAGAGAGAAATAGGAAGAAGAGAAAATCCAAGTGGCTAAGTGTCTGTCTGTGTTACTCTTTCATCAGAGGGCTGTGTTTCCCCTGATACACTGATCACTTTTACGGTTTGCATGAGGAGACAGCCTGTTAGGGAGTCACTTCTGTAGACTAGGAAGCCTTCATTTTATTCTAGCTCTATAAACTCCCATATAGTCACCTCAGTTTGCTCTGGAATCATGGGAACTATCTGTTTGAAGAAGTCAGAGATAATGAACCAATAAATTCTTTAATTTCTAAGTCAGCCTCTTGAAGTCTGACGAACTCCCTCCTAAAACAAAAGGCTGAGAAGAAACATTTGATATATTTGAATAATGTGTAGCAAATTATTGAATGTAAACTCACTTTCATATTTTATGTTGCTTATTTAAATATTTAGAATATGGTTTTAATTACCAGGAAGCTTTGCTAAACATCCACCTGTCAGTAAAGAATCTGATTTTTTTTTCACGTGCACATTCTTCCGAAAGGAGAACAGGTGTGAAACCCTGCAGGTATTTATCCAACAAAAAATAAAGGATATCTGTGAAATATTCGGGAAGATGTAAACAAAGTACAGAACCTTAAAGCTGAAATACATCGCTGTGTGATTACAAACCCAAGGAGTACAAAGAATCCCAGTGAGCATGGAGAGGAAATTTGTGTGATCCTGTCTGGGGGGCACACATGTTTATATGAGTACATGTATAAACATGTGTTCATACACTTATGTAGAGGGCAGTGGAAAGCTTAAGGTAATGTGATCTCTCTCAGAAGTCATTCATCGTTTTTATTTTGAGCCAGGGTCTCTCATTGGCCTGCATCTTAGCAAGCAGGGTTAGCTGGTTTGGCCAGTGAACTCCAGAGATCAGCGCATCTCTGCCTCCCCCTCTTTGGGTTATAAGCAGACACGATGCTCAGCAGGTTTCGTTGCTGTTTTTCTGTTTTGCTTGTTTTTTTGTGAGTGTGTTTTGTTATTTGGGACATATGTGTGATTTGTTTTATTTGTTTTTGTAGGTTCTGAGGATCAAACTCAGGTTGTTGTGATTGTAAAGCAAGCATTTTATCAATTGCATCTCCTAGTTATTCTTACTCTTGCCCTGTGACACTAAGGATCTTAAAATTTATTTCAAACCATAGGTACCTGCAGAAGGCCATCAGTTTTCAGAGCACATTGTGGTGAATATAGAATGTAACAGAAGTGAAATCTCCAGGACTCTCAACGAAGCTCGGTAGCAAGAAGGACAGTCAAAGGAGATTTCTAGTAGAGTCACAGGTATCTAGGCTAAGTCACTTGAAAAAGGGATGGTGAGTTTGACTTTAATCTGTAGCCCTGGACACCAGGCATGGGATCAGGAACAGAGTGTACTGGACAAGTATAGCTTCAGATGAAGGGCACAGGAAAAAGCCTACTACACTGGACTCCTGGACATAATGTAGGAAGGCTTACCAATGCCTACATGGAACAGGACAGTTGCCTCTCTGATAGGGAGCTGTTGTCATGAATAAATAATGAAATTTCTTTCTAGTTGAGATATGTTGGCTTAGACTCCAGGTTCCTGCCATGTTTGAACTCCTGTCCTGATTTCCTTCAGTGATGGACTATGGATGTGGAGCCTAAACCCAACAAACCGTTTTCTCCCTAGGTTGCTTTCATTCATGTTGTTTGTACCAGCAATAGAAATCCAAGAACAGTAGCTGACTACAGTCTGGCCGTTTATCCACCTCTTCTACCCTGGCTTTGATCCTCCTGCTCAGCATCCCTGACATTAGTGAGTCAATCAGAACAAGACAGGGCACACTGACATCAAGGCAGTATCTAATAAAATGAGTTACTCACTGCCTGGGGAAACATATACTTAAAAACTCCCTAAAAGCAAACTGTTTTCCATCTCTTAATTTAGGGATTTATGTTCACAGCTAAAGGGAGAATTATTCCTTCCTGACTCTTATGGTTGAAATGTCCACTGAAGGACAAATCTGCCTTTTCTAAAACATAAATTCTTATAACTCATATATTCACTGTGGGTCTATCATGGACACATATCTTTCATCATGACATTGTCTTCAGTAATGAGTCTCTATGTCCCTTGATATTCTGTCTCCTCAAAGTCTCCCAGAACCAAGTCAAACTTAGGAATGGAGGCTTAGGCCTCCCACTGGTATCTGATTGATTTTTCACTATGGGCACTTCTGTAGGTTCTCTATCTTCGTTAGATTCAGGATGTCTCACAAAGGCTAACCATTGCTTCCACCTGGACCAGAAGCAAGTATAGGGACAGAGATGGGCGAGAAAGAGAGGGTGTGGCAAAGCCAGAGAATATCACAGACAGCCAAGCAGTGCTCAGCTAGACTCCAGGTTCCCTACTCATCAGCCAGTACAACCAAAAGCAAGCTACTGGCCCTGTCCTGGGTCCTTGCTTGCTTTTTCAAATGTGAGTACCTTTAGTGGGCAGTTTCCTATACTGACACCGCTGGCCACTTTGCATCAGCAGATGGGAAGCAGAGAGTAAGTGAGAAAGGACATAAAGTCGGAAAGCCCGCCTCCAGTTCCCCACTTATTCCTGCAAAGCTCCACCTCCACAATATCCCCAAACAGGGGGACCAGCTGGAAACCGAGCATTCAAGCACACCAGCCTGAGGGGGACAGGACAGGACATTGAAAGCTGACACAGCACAATGCAATGTGTGAGATACATACACACCTGTGTCTGCTGTTTAATTAATTGGAATGAGGTCTCCAGACTGCCTGAAGGTCAATGTGAATCTGTGCTCTTTAAACCCTTGGACACCTCCCTTGAGGGGACTGAGAGGAGACAAAGACAGTGTTTGCAATTCTTTAAAATTTTGTCACAATCATTTCTGCATAAAAACCAAAGAAACACCATTCATGCTATAAATACTACCACCAAAAATGGGTTCTTCATTTAAAAAAAATTAAAAAGTCCCCACTGGAGAAAATATGTCAAAATGAGCATAATTTCGTTCAATAGTGAGATGGTGGTTTTTTTTTTGTCTCCTTACAAATATACTCTTACATTATCCTACCTTTTCATTAGTATTTAAGTACATGTCAGTGCACTTCAACTAATATTTAAAAGAAAACATAGCTTCAGAGCATGGTTGTCTTGGGGGGGGACACTTTGAAGACTTTCTCAATATTAAGACAGAATAGGAAAGATTTTGTAAAAATTCTTTCAGAAGCCAACTCCTTTCATCAACCTAACTATTTAGGCAAATCTGCTGTACCCTGACATTTTAAATAAAAGGAAAACTCTTCCGAATGCCTGAGAATTCATCACTGAGGACTTAGGACATTGTTTTACACACCTAAGCACTGTACATAGAAAAGAAGACCCAGGCTGACCCTGAGTAGTACTGGATTTTCACCATGACCTGGTTATCCATTGCTAGTACACTTCCAGGCACCAACAGTGGAGACAATAGTGACCACCTTTAGCTATCTATGGTAGTATTTTATGATTTGTGTCTTATCTGATTAAAACATTTTTTATACATGTTAGTTGGGCTGGAGAGATGACTCAGAGGTTAAGTATATATGTTAGTGTTTTATATCAGTCAAAATCGGTAGCCAACAATATTATTTGATTTTCCACAAATTAAGCCAACTATTTATTTGCATTTTAATTGCATATTAATAGCCGTCACTACTAATTAATTCACTCCAATATCACATTAGTGATGTTCACTCCCAATTAACCTACTACATTTTACATTAATATTTCAAATGACTCCTAGTGTCAACTTAATTATATATATATACATATGTGCATGTGTATAATTACAAATAATTACAATAGCAAGGTAAGTATTCCTGTCCCACACAGCTCCAGGGTTTGGCGTAACACGCTTCTGCTAGAAACAATGGAATAAAGGAACTTTAGTCACTGCCGTATGTTTTTCTAGGTATGTTCTTCATGGCCAGGGGAATCAGTACAATTGCCACTTGATGGAAATATTGGAAAATGCACTGTGAGTTTGTATCACAGCGCGCCCCGCCCCCAAACCTGCCTGCATCTTAAGAGCTGAAGGACTTAGCAGTGATGACAAGGCAGTGATAGGCGAGTACATTCTCAGATCCCAGGCATCACTCCCAATGCTTTGCATAGTTTTGCATATTACAGCCCTTGGGGGAGGCAGTGACTTGGATTCCTCTTAGAGATGAGGAAAGTGAAAGTTACAGACTGTGGTCCCTGGTTCACTAGTAAATGGGTGAGTTTAAATTCCCTCTCATGCTGAAGCTTCAGATTATACGTTAATCAGTCACCACTCTGCATCCATCCAACAGCAGCACTCAGAACTGTGTCCAAGAACGTTTTCTTCTTCTTCTTTGTGCTTAAGCACATCTCCATTTGCCCCCGAGCAGCTCCTTAGCCCTCATCTCCCACTATGACTTCTATCCCAATGGATACCTGAGCTTTCTAATGTGCCCTTTGGTTGCCAATTCCCTGAGTGTATTTACCCAGCTTTCTCTTCCCATGATAACCCCCATCTCCTACTCAGTGCCCTCACTGCCCTGGTCCCAGGCATTCTCTTACCAGCCCTGTTAAAGAGTTCTCCATGGCAAATGCTACCAAGATACAGAACTGTGGCACACAGGATAGACAGATCAGTGATGACACAACTAGAACTTAGGGGACCTTCTCCACCCCAAAACTTTAGAGCAATTCTGGAGTCAGCGTGGTCCTGTTAGATGGAGACAAACCCATCCTCATCCTGTCACTCAGTAAAGGTTCTCCTAAAGATTCAGTCATTAAGCAGAATGAGATTCCTTGCAGGTCCACTACTATGGAGCAGCCCAGTTTAGTCATAGATATACCGTAATAGGTTTCCAGAAAGAAATACTTGAGTTCAAATGGAAGAAGACTTAGCAGCTAGAATGGAGATGCAGTTAGGAATTCTTCCTAGGAGGGTTGTGTATTCCAACACATATTTTTTTTTATGGAAAAGGAGATTATGTGGTGAATGGGGCTGGAGATGGTGGTTCATTTGGTAGAGTGTTTGCACCACATACGCTGGGTGTGATGGTAAATGCCCAGGAAGTGGAATGAAAAGGATCAGAGGCTCAAGGTAATTCTCAGCTACTCAGAGAGTTCAAAGCTAGCTTAGGCCATCCTTGCCTCTTTATCTCAAAACAAATAAACAAAATGTGGGCAAGAGCTAGGTATGAATGTACTAGAAGCTAATGTAAGCATTCACAAATACAACTCCCTATAATGCAAATTACTTAAATGCATGTGTATAGCTGTGTGCCTTTGGTGGGCAGCTGAATATGTGACTATACATTATGTAAGTGTGCACATGCACACACAAACATATGATTTGTGTTCATGTGTCCTGCTGTTGTGTATATGTGCATATTTACATGTATGCATGTGTGTTCCTACACTGTGACTAATATTCAGAGTTTCCTCTGAGAAAGTCTATGTCTTCCCCTACTGTTCTCTGTCTAGCATGATGCTTCATAGACACAAAGTTTTGGGAATTAGCATAAGTTTTCAAGTAAACTCTTTCCTTCCCATAGAGACCATGTCCACACCTCTGAAACCTTTGAGTGAGGAAACAGAATATTAGGTGTCCATCCTATAAGTAAGCTAGATTCCATATGTGGAATTAAACTTGATTGTCAACTTGGTGGGATTCAGAAACCAACTTCTGCATGTATTTATGGGAGAGCTTCTCACTTAGGTCAACTGAAGCATTAAGTGGATTCTGAATTCAACCAAAAAAAGTAAGCAGGAAGAGCAAAAGCATTTCTCTCCCTCTCCCTCTCTCTCTCTCTCTCTCTCTCTCTCTCTCTCTCTCTCTCTCTCTCTCTCTCTCTCTCTCTCTCTCTCTCTCTCTTTCCCTGACTACAGATCCACCAACCTCATGCTCCTGACTACACCTTCCTTCCATGATAGACTGTAACTCAAATGGTGAACCAAATGAACCCCTCCTCCCTCAAGTTGCTCTTGTCAGGGTACATTGTCACAACAGTAAGAAGGGATAATCTTACCCCATGGGAAACCCACAAATTCTTCCTATGCTATGTCAACAAAAGGTCTCACACACACACACACACACACACACACACACACACACACTCACAAAAAACACAGTATTCCAACTGAAAATATATTGCAAGTTAAATCCTGAAGGCAGGATTAGAGATTTTTTATTTTTTATTTTTTTGGTTTTTACGAGACAGGGTTTCTCTGTATTGTTTTGGAGGCTATTGGTCCAGCCCTGCCTCGAACTCACAGAGATCCGCCTGCCTTTGCCTCCTGAGTGCTGGGATTAAAGGCGTGTGCCACCACCACCCGGCAGGATTAGAGATTTTTGACTGTTGCATTGCTGAATTATCTAAGTACATATCACCCCTTTCTGTAGGGTGTAATAACAATAACAAATTAACAAGTAAGTTTTCAGGCAAATGAAATGATCTGCTAGATGTTTCCTTTGTGTAGCAGTGTGTGAAACATATTCCACCATGTGCTTTTGAGAAGGGTATTTTATGAATAGGTATGAAACTCAGATCTGTGATGCGGAATTACTCCAATTGATTTGATAAGTAACTGCCATTTTACATGGGGAGACATTTGTGTCGTTGTGTCGTAGCTGGGAGCTGAGCTCTCTGCTCTGAAGAGTCTGGTGTTGCAGAACAACCCACAGCAAATGATCACAACTTAGGAAGAAACTTGAAAGTCACAACACCCACATTCCAAGAAAGAGAGGACCCACTAATTCAGAACAGACAACAAGCCCCAATTAAATGCCAAATCATGCCAGCGTTCTCTCTTTTCTTAAAGGGAGAGCCTTTCAAGCCTTCCCATGACTTGCTTATTCTCAGAAACAAAGGAGAAGGAGTTGCAGAGCTTGGAGCACCAGACAAAGGCCCCAAACTCCCACCTTCTATTCAATAAAGTATAGTGGGAAAAGAAAACCATTATTCAACCAATAACAAGGTATTGTTTTCTTAAGTGAGTATGCAAGGAACCCCAGAGATGGTGCCTTGTGGCTTCCTCAGCTGGAGCCCTGCCCCATCGCCACCTCATCTGAGCCCTGTCCAAATGCATCTGCCTGCCTGACCCTCACCACGTGCCCCCATGCTCCCCGCAGCTGTCACTCTCTAAATTCACAGACGAACTCAATGTCTGAAAGTTGGAAGAAGGCTGATTGCCACGGGGATGACAGGGAGGTGACAGGCTTCTCGGGTTGCTGTTTTCTATTTTGCTGTTCCAGGGCACGGCAACTCACTTGGTGGACATAACAGGCAATCTGGCCTCCACGCAGACATCCAGATGGTTGCTAGGACTCGAGAGGGGCCGGCCATCGGGAAACGCAATCCAGCTCTTTTATGTTGGGAGACTTTCTCCCCGTTGCCTGCAGACTACACGCTCTCATCTGAGGACCGTGATTTGAAAACAGCGGTGTTAAAAATCCTAACATCCATATTACTGCTCGTTAAAAAATGTATGTTATAGCCAGATAATCTATGTGGAAGAGAATGCCCGTGTGTGCAGCCAGACTAAAGTACATAGGTATCAGTACTGACCCTGGCTCTACCCTAGCACACCTGTTACCTCTGCCTATTCATCTCTGTTCTCTGCATGTGAGTCACCCCTAACTAGAAATGGTCTCAGCTCCCTTCCAACAATGGCAGGGAAGTGTAACATCAATCATGTTACTTCAGTGCCACACGTGGGACTTTGAATGTGTAGCTACTAAAGGACAGAAACTGACACATGGCCCGTGTCCCCAGAGAGCTCAAACTGAAATTTTATTATGACTGCCGTTGATGCAGTGACCTTAGTCTGGATGCCAACCTTAGATCTCTAAATGGATGACGTATAGAAGAGAACTTGAAACATGTGCTCTACAGTACTAATTAGCTGGAGGATTCAGTCGGCATATTTGAACACTTCTAGAAAGCAGGGGAAAGCGAGACAAACTCCAAGTCCTCAGCCTAACCTAGCTAGGCAAGGGTGGCACCTGAGACACGGAGTGTGGGGAAAGCCTGAGAAGCTTTGGAAACTGAGAGGTTGAATCTTGAAGAAAGTTTCCTATAGGAATAAAACCGGAAATGCTTCCAAGGCAACCATGTAGGGAATGGAGGAGAATTCCAACGTAAAAACACCTATGAGATTTTTCAGTCAAACTTGGAGAAGAACAAAAAAGGAAAAATCCAAAGAATCAGCAAATGAGACAAAGGAAAAAACTAATCTCCCAAGGACAAGAAGATCCATGAGTGTCATCCAGCTGTCTTGGCCCCATGCAGTCTGGGGACCTGAAGACAAAACTAATGGGTGACCTTAAAACAGCTAGAGAGGAAGCAGAGGCATGGGGGAGGGGTTACCCCTTCCAGAGGCCTTGGAAAACACAGTATGATACTGAGGACAGGAGTGGAAGGCAAGCTTTTGGGGACACCCTTCAAGCTGGTGATCCTCAGGGCTTTAGCTACAGAGGAGGGGTGGGCTGGGAAACAATATCCATCTTGATCATTTGAGTAAGAGAGCCAAGGAAGATGGTTCAGTGTGATTTGGGCAAGTCAGTTTCTCCAATGTATTAGTCATAGGCCTAAGAGAGTTGCCATGGACACCTGTGCACGCTGTCAATGCAGATACCCGTTTGTCTGGGTGACTGTACTCCCAGAGTTTACAAGGTTGGGCTCTAACCCCCCAATGCCTGAGGATGTGAGTGTTCTTGAAGTCAAGGCCTTTAAGAAGGCAGCTAAAGAACAGGCAAAGGTTCTATTGAGAAAGAGCTTCCTTTGCGAGCATGAGGATCGAGTTTAATTCTCAGTGCCCAAGGAAAATAAAAAGACTGGCACGAGTATAATCCATACAGTCAGGAAACAGAGGATCCTGGGGTCTCCATGGCTAGCCAGTCTAGTTTATCAGTCAGCCTCAGGCAATAAGAGACCTTGCCTCAAAAAACAAATCAAAACAAACAAAGAAAACAAAAAACCAAGGCGAATGACATCCCAGAGACAACACCTAAAGTTGTCCTCTGAACTCTACACACACATGTGCACCTGTACACACACACACACACACACACACACACACACACACTCAGAGGTAAGTTAAAATGATCCCCACAGGGCACACCTGACCCCACCGTGTCTGCAACTGTTGTCAGAAGATTTCAGGGTCTAGACTCCCAGAGAGAAGACCATGTGAGCACACAGGGTGGACCGCTGTTAGAGGCCAAGGAGGTTTGCTCAAGAAGCAGCCCTGCCTACTCTGGATCTTTGACTTCCAGCTTCTAGAACTAGGAGAAAACTGCCCTGAGTTGTAGCCCTGCCTGACAGAACTCATTCCCGTGCCAACAGAGGATCCAGATGCTGAGGTCATCAGATGCTGGCACTGGCTGGCTAACCCAACAAGCACAGTGCTAGCCACATGTGACTATGAGGCTGTGGAGGCCAAGGATGATCCCGTGGGGTGAAACCTGGATCAGAGCAAATGAAAGGAGCTGGAAGGTGACCCGTGTTCAGTGTTAGGCACGCGCAGAGAGCTGACTACCGCCCCCCCACCCCCACAGACCTCAGATAGCAAAGCCTTGAAGACTGAAGTCAAACACCAAGAATTTATAAAAATGCTCTTCCTGGTGCAAATATGCATGCAGGACCTGACTTACAGAGAGGGGTGAGACCTCACTTATCTCTCCTTGTGTCCTCTAAAATGTGAACACCACACGGTGGCTTGCTCCAGACTCAGCCTAATAAATCACACAGAAGCATGACAGCCTGTGAAGGTAAAGGTTTGTTGTTGTTGTTCTGGTTCAGTTCTTTGTTTCTGGTTTAAGACAAATGTAAAAAAGTAGATTTAAAAAATTAAGCCCAGTAGGCAGGATAAACAATGTAAGGACTGCAGCAGATTGCAAAATAAAAGACTCAGCTGAGTGGGGTAGCGTCTTATTCAGCGATCAGCACTCTTGCTGTCTTCAATTCTTTAGGTCAGAAGAGGCTTTTACCTAACTCTATGGCTGTCTGTCCTCTTTTCTTTTTAGGCTCCTTCATAACATCCTTAATGGGAAAAAATGGCCCCAAAGTACTATGTGTCATTGACTTCTACACACTTTTCTAGGTAGGTTTCAATGTGTCACCTTGTTTTTATTTTTGCTGTTGATTTTTAGCTTTATTTCTAAGAAGACATTACTAACAATGGCTAGAGACTTATGTCCTGTTCCCACACCACCGCCTTGCAGCCCCGTGCACTTCTTATCTGTAAGAAAATGTCAAGAGGGGGAGCTAGTTAGCTAATTGATTAGAGATTGGGGTTCAGAGTTTGCAGGCAGGAGAGGCTTTCAGAGACCACCCATTGGCTGTGCCCTTGCACTCCTGCCCTGGCAGTGGTCTTGTCCGATTTCTCCCCGTTTTCCCAGTTAGACAGCCCATCACATTCCTCTCCTGTCCCTCCCATCAGCCCAGCATAGACGCCGATTACAGTTTGACAAGCAAAGAGGAGGTGGATTCTAGCCACACCGTTCACAGAAACTGAGCCACAAACGTGGAAAAAGCGGTCTCTGAGCTCCAGGGCTTACAGTTTAGAGCATTAGCAGAGTAGAGGTGACTTAAACAAAATGTAGCAGAGGCCTGTGGGTCTGCTCTGCGCAAATTGTGTCTTCGGCTGCAGAGGCAGGTCCCCAACACTTCTCAAGGCAGCTCTGGGCCCCGCTCCTGCTGATGTGTGTTGCTTCACCAGACTAGCTGTGAGCCAAACACAGCCTGCTGTGGTGAGAGCTAGGTGCTGCAAAACCCTCGCCCTGCTTTAGACTTTCCTGACCCTTTCTCCTCTCCCAGAATTCCCTAAACCACAGGAGCACCCGACTTTCACCCTCTGCTGCTCAAGCTATTATTTTGGAACCAAGATCAAACAAAGTTGCTTTTGTGCTTTTTCTTTCCTGTTTGTTTTATCATTTTCGACATTAGTTAGAAAATCAGCTCCTGCCCACGCTCACACCTGTGCAAGGCTGCCCCAAGACACAGCGGGGGCCCAGCCAAGCTCAGAGGCTTGAGCAAACAACCCCCAAAAGGCAACAGTAGCCTGTGTGCCTGTGTATGTGTGTGGGGGGGTCAAGAGTCTAAGATAGTTAAATGTGAGAGAGCCATTTCTGATGACCACACTTGTTATCCCAGAACTCAAAAGGCAGAGGCAGGAGGATTCTTGCAAGTCCAAGGCCAGCTGGGTTTATGTTGCAAGTAGCTCCAGGCCAGCCAGAGCATGATAGAAAGACTGAATCAAATTGCAGAAAAGGCCTGGGGTGGGGGTAGGGGGAATGTGAAACCTGGCCTTGCCACTTGGCACATTTCTTAATCTCTTTGTGTCTCTGAAACACGAGGGAACAATTTGTGTCTTACAGGGACTCTTGTAGGCTAAGATAACGTGATGAAAACAGTAGCTGCCACTGTATGCATGTAAGCATGTTACATGCATAAACACACACACACACAATCACACTATATGTAAAGCACTTTAAGACAAATGCACACTGTTTGCAATTCCCAAGCCCTTTGGACTGGCCTCCACAGTCCCACAAACAGGCATTTTCTGACTCTTATACCACGGGTTGACTGGTAAAGCTGAGTGCGCACAGTGCTATGCTGTGAGTATGGCTGTGAGTCTGGGGTCTCAGCTAGGAGATTCACTACACAGATGTGCAGGCAACACTTCCATAGAGCATTCTTGCAAGCAGGACACGAGGAACAGGCAGCAAAGTTAGGGCACGTGCCAAGCTCAGTGGGCTTTAAACCTGTAAGCAGAGTGTGAGTGGGTGCAGGGGCCCTCGCGAAGCTGGCGCGGGTTGGGGGCTCCACTGGTTGATATTTTATGTTAGGGCTATGGCAGGTGCAGCTGCAGACACAGGGTGTACCCTAAATAGAAGACTGAAGCTCAAGGATTTAGTATACCTACTGCCTAACTTAGCCCCCTGACTCTTCACCTGTAAAGGGTAATTGGTCACACCATGCCTTCTAAGCAGGCTGGTGAAATTCAGAGATACTAGAGGCCAGGAAGGACTCAAGATGGTGCCAAGTTCACCTCAATGCCTACTTTCTATTGTTATTCTCAATTCTCAATTCCACTGTGTGCCACCTCCCTGAACTCAGCCTAACTGGCAGAGTGACGCTGTCAGTATGGACTGAACTGTTTGAAGGTGCCAAACTGTTATGGGTGGCGATCCTGAGAGCCATCGAGAAAGTAGAAAAATCTTACAGATGAGGTGAAAATGCTTCTGGAAATGGATGGCCTTCCCCATGGTGTGCACAGAAAAAATGAGCACACAGAAATTCCCTTCCAAGGTTGAAGCTGGGGCTCACGTATTTATCTCCATGACAGATAAAGCTGCTTTCAGTGGTAATGGCTTCTTCTCTGAGAGGTACCAGAGACAATATATTGGGAAACCAACCTTCAGATTCCTGGTACATGGAGGTGCCACTGCACCTTCCTTTTGGATCCACTCATCCAAGTGGGTTAGCCTGGCTTGGTGTACGACTTTGAGAAACAACTGAAGCCCCGAAGGCCTAAATTCCAGAAACTACTAATTCAGAAGTCAGAGCAAAACTGTCAGGGTCTCCTATGTGGAACTAAATCACCCCAGACGCGCTCACAGCTCCCATTAAAATCAACAGCCACAGCTCATGTGTGAGTGTGCCCCACGATTCTCCAGGGGTATGAAGGAAAACGAGCTGGCCAGATCACTGAGCCCTTGTAGCTGAGCCCCCTGGTGAAGACCCAGAGGTAGACACACAGCTGTCCAAAAAACTGAAACAGGGTACTACAGGGAACACAGGCCTCCATGTCCAGATGCAAACAACTAACTTCTTTAACTCCGCCCGTGGACTGAAGGGAACCCAGAAAGCAGCTGTCAGCTTGAGCAATGCCCACCCAGAACCCGTGCTTGGAAGGCTTGCTGCCTTGGCCACCGCGGAGCCCATAAGCCTTTGTTTAGGTATGCCATTTACTATGTGGGCACTGATTAGTTTACATTTTCTTCCCTTTGTCTTTGACTCATAATCACTCTATGGAAAATACGATTTTAGAAAATGCAGCATTAACTAAATGGAACTGACGTAACAGTAATGAACCCACTCAAGATGGGTTTCGCTATTTGCTCAATGATGCTTCAGCGTCTGAATTAGATGGAACAATGTCCTTGGCCTCTGGGAACGTTTAAGGAAGCCAAAATCCAGAAACGGCCGCGCTGTTCCTGCTCAGATGCCAGCGCTCAGCCCTGCTTCTGACTCTCCTTTCTCAGTCCCACCTGGCCCTTAGGTGGGGTTTCTGTCCCCAAAGAAAAGAAGGTCAGGTTTTCCCATGAGTCGTCCTGATGGGAAGTGCTAACCATGCAGCAGGGATACACAGAAGAAGCTCGCACAGGAGCTGTCTTTGATGGATGGGCAGCTCTCCAGCAGTCAACCTGCTAGTTTGCTGCAAGCACCATCCAAGACGGACAGGGTGTTGCTGCTGTTGCCCTACTGTGTGGAGGAGAAGACTGAAGTTCAGAGAAGTGAGAGACTGCCTGAGGTAAACATTCCAATCTGGGGCCCTTGACTTTAAAAGCCTGTTTGCTCACTGGCCCTCTTTGTGCAGATGCCCAGAGTCATAACTTGTTGCAAGGACAATGACATAAACCTGATTAGTTCACAAGGAACTTGAGCTCAGTCTCGGCCACTCGAGAGCTCTGCAGATATCAGAGCCCACGTCCCAGATCTTGTCATTTGATTCTGACGATGTGACTCAAAGCCCAGGCAAACCGAAGTAGTTCTATTAAAATAGTGCATGCGACAAGCCCTGGAAAGGACACCTGGGCCAAGCTCTAGCTTCGTGGTGGCTTTCCTTACACACATCAGGCCACCTGCTGAGAGAGGTTCGTGATGCAACTGCATGTATCACAGTCGTGTGATGAACAGGACTTCAATTTAATCAGTCACTTCCATTATTTCTCTTACCCACCTCAAGTAAGTCATGTGATCTCTCTGTAGGTTACTTTATTCTCAGAGAATTTGTAACAGTTGCCATTTCATGAGATTTTTGTTATGTGCACATAGAATTAAGGCTGCACATAAGGTTTTTAAAGTGGAAAACCCCTGAAATTGGACTTCAACAGGTTAACAAAAGTAGATTTTTGTTTCACTGAGAAAGAATACATCTAACAGAAATTAATGTAGCTGACAATTACATAGAATTTACACCATACCTTGTGTTTTGTCACAAGGTACTATATTTAACCTTCCTAAGAAGTATTCATTAAATGTGTTCAGCATTATGGATGTCCTTAACTACACTGTGATTGCTAAAACCCTCTCAGGTAACAGGTGGAGGCCAATTTTACCCTTTCTTGTGGCTTTCAGCTTAATTGTGTACGTGCAACCCCAGAGAGATAGTGGTGGTTACAGAAGCCTAGTCTAGGAGAGATTCGTATATTCCAAATTTTATAAAGAGTATAAAAATGAGAATCCTGATAGCTCATCAAAACAATCTGACAGGTTGAGTTCCATCACTCCTACGGTCACTGAAGAATGAATGAAAATTAAATTCAGTGGTCCAAGCAGGGCATTACACAAGGAGTTGGCATTGGCACTAAGCTTTTCTCAGGATGCAGGTGGGAGTTCTAGGTGCCAGAGAGCGGGAAGATGGAATCTATCACATAGATGGACATAATGTGACTTTGAAGTGATGTGGTGGCTCCCAGATCAGCTCAATGGGGCCCCAGGATCAAAATATTTAAGCTCTTTATCAAGAAACCCCCTCAGCTGTCTTTGTAAGCTTGTAGCAAACCAAGAGTGACAAGCCATTCACAAGTTCTAAACATGCATTCTGTTTAAAATAAAATGGTTTCCTGAATGAATTTAAAAACTAGAGGCATTAAACTGCTAACTAATGTTCTAGTCTTACCCCTACTATCATTTCCCATTTTGGTGACCCAGTACATACTTCCCCAAGAGTCTTTCTAAAAACCAAACAATACTCTTAAAGGATTTCCTCCAGACTTGCTTTGTTCAAGTACCTTCTCTGTCTTTCTAACCAGAAGGTCTTTTGAAAGAGAAGTGTGGCCAGATCATTCACCTCTTACAACTTGCTGAGGGATTTCTCATCACCATTAGGAATAACCCAAAGGATCTCAGAGGGAGGAGTGCTTGCTAAAAAAGGAAAACTAGATCCCATAGAATCAATATTCCACCTTATTCGTTTCTACTAAGTGTTATCTAAAGCATTTCAGAAATCCTATGTTGGTAGAAAATGCCATTGCATAAGGCATAAAATGCTGATCACTGAAATTGGGTTGCCTAGAATGGCATTCTGGAAGGCCATCATCATCTTCCAGGAGCAAGATCCCTCCAACATCAAATGGGTTGATGATAGTGCAAGTATGTTGTGGAGTCCACTGGTGTTGTCACCACCATGGAGAAGACCAGAGTCTACTTGAAGGGTGGATCCCAAAGGGGAATCATCTTTGTCCCTTCTGCTAATGCCCCATGCCTGTGATGGGTGTGAACCATGAGAAGTGGGACAACTGACTCAAGATTGTGAGCAGTGTATACTGAGGTACCAACTGCTCATTCTGTCCTGGCCAGACTCATCCATGACAACTTTGCCTTTGTGGAAGGGACTTATGACCACAGTCTGTGCCATCACTGTCACAAAGAAGACTGTGGATAAACCTTCTGGGAAGCTGTGGAGATTTCCAGAACATCATCCCTGCATCCACTGGCAATGCCAATGCTGTGGGCAAGATCATGCCAGAGCTGAACAGGATGCTCAGTGGAATGAAACTCTGTGTTTCTACTCTCCGTGTATCTATTGTGGATCTGGAATGCTGCCTGGAGAAAGCTATTAAGTATGATGACATTGAGAAGGTGCTGAAGCAGGCATCAGAGGGCCCACTAAAGGGTACTTTGGACTGCACTGAGGACCAGGTTTTTCTCATGCAACTTTAGCAGTGATTCTGGGGCTGCCATTGCTCTCACTTCCTGATGGGACAGTGAATACAGCTACAGCAACAGGATGTTGAACCTTGTGACCTTCATGGCCTCCAAGGAGTAAGATTCTCTGGACCAACCACCCCAACAAGGACATGAGAGGAAGAGAGAGGCTGTCAGCAGCTGAGGGGTCCCTCTCTCAACTCAGCCCCCAACACTAAGCATCTCCTCTCATAGTTTCCATTCCCAGGCCCCAGAAGAGTGACAAGGGCTTAGGGAGCCCTTCTCTCTTGAATACCATCAACAAAGGTCATTGTACTTGGGGGGGGAGGTCAACGAACCTTGTAAACTGTCACTTCCTTCTGAAAGTAGAATTTGACTAGGTTTAGAACTGTGCACTTACCAAGAGATTTTTGCATTGTTTTAATTTTATTTTAATTACTTATATGTGGTTATGTGCACATGAGTGCAAGTGCAGAGGCCAGAGACCTCAGATCCCCTTAGAGCTGGAATTACAGGGCTGTGATCCATTTGGAGGTGGTTGCAGTGAATCAAACTCAGGTTCTCTGGACAAGCGGTGTATGCTGGGACATCTTTCCAGCCCCAGCTGAGAGGTTGTATAGATGAACATAAGCTATTCTTGCCTTGGGATTGAAACTTAGAAAGCTAGAGCATGTCAGTATTGCTCCCACAAAAGAAGGAGATCCAACATGTGGTATTGAAAGAGAGCATACTTGGGAAGTGCGCTTCTCCATGCTATGAATGAGTTTCCTGTGGTCCATGTTTAAGGATTAAAGAAGAGTATGCATGCTTGTCTTAAGGTTGGTGCATAGTGGGTATCTGAGCAGCCTGAAGGCAATGTTACCAAGATTGAGTGGGGAGTGAGCAGCCATGACATCTCCAAGTATGACTGCAGCAAACCTCCTTTGGGCCAAAAATGATGGGTTAGAATGGAGGCAGAGGACCCACTGGTGACAATATACAGCAGATGAGAGTTATTGGGGTCATTGAGAAAAATCACTTCTGTGTGGTCGAGTAAACCATGTGGTCAAAGGAGAGCAGAGTGGTGATCTGGATTTCACTAGGATGAACTGGCAAAGTCATAGAAGTATAAAATGTCTTGCTGGGCTGTTAGTGTCACTGGCATCCAAAATGGTCACCCTGACTTGCAAGTGTCCCAAAACTCATCACTATGTTCTTGGGACCCAGAGTCACTGTGGTCTAGACCTATACCTCTACCAACTCCAATTGACTCACTAGACATAGCCCTTGGCTTGTCCAAGGTCATGCCTGTCTCATGGTCTCTCTTGAGTTCTTCTAACTAGATTTTGTCTCTGTTTTGGATGTAGGGGGAAGTGAGCAATGTCTTTTGATATTATTCTCCTTTACAATACATTCAAGTGTTTGGTAGACTAGAGAGACAATCTGGTGATAATCAATATATGGCGGCCATGGATGCCCATTCATTTATCCTTTTGCTGTTTTATTCCTCCATCATGGTTTTGTATGGTGCACCAACTTCGTTAGTGATTGAGTGTATTTTCACTTACAGACTCATAAAGGTGCTTCTTTCACATCAGCAATGAAAATTCATCAGTATTTGGACTAGTCCCCTCCCTTCAAGTAAAGGCTAAGCAACAAGGGAAGCATGTGTGTAAACTGAGATGCAATGTAAGGGGACGATCATGGGGTAGGACCCAGGTACAACTATGGTATACAGGTATGGGGATCAGGGATTGCACTGAATCCTATAACCGTGAGAGAAGAAAAAATCCCCAGTTAAGTGTTCATGATAAGCCAGAATATGCCTCTTTGCAAAGGAAACTGTGGAGGAAGTCAGATTGCCCCCACAGCGCGCAGGCAATTCCTCAAGATGTGAGATACGGAATACGAGAGGGGACAAAGCAGAAGGCAAGGTAGGAGGCAGATGCCGGGCCAAAGGAGAGTTTCAGTATCAGTTAAAATGAGGTTTATGCTACCTTTGTGGGCAAAAGAGAACCTGTCACCAGCTTCAGTAGGGGCAGGACTAAGAGCAGGTTATAAATTAAGCGAGAGGAAATGCAGAGGTTGGAGAGATCACTTAGCAGATACGAAGGCTGCTGCTCTTCTGCAGGACCAGCGTTTGGTTCCCAGCACTCACATCTGACAACTGACAATCACCTTTAACTCTAGCTCCAGGGACCTGATGCTATCTTCTGGCCTCTGAAGGCACCTACAATGCGCATGTGCATACATATGTACATACATACATACATGCATGCATGCATACATTCATACAGATACACTTGAAGGATAAATTTATATAGAAAAAAGAATCCAAAGATGAGCAAATTCACCTGCTGTATCCACAGTTTCCTTATCTGAAGATTCAGCCATAAGTTGAAAAGACACATTTTGCAAAAAGTGTCTCCCCCCGCCCTCCATCTTTGCTCTCCAAACAATATGGTATCACGTCTCTTCCCTCAGCACGTTCACTGTATTGGGCTTTGTAAGTAATGCATGGCAATTTAAGAAATGTGGGAGATGACGTAGACTCTGTGTAAATACTGCGTCATTTTAGACAAGACTGTTGTGTCCCTGCATACTCTGCTATCAGGGAAAAATAAACGTCCTGGACCCAGTCCCCACAAAACAGTAGGAACTAATATTTCAAGTGAACACAAACATGCTTTCTGAAATTCAAACTCATTGTTTACTTTT